>NC_049173.1:12434641-13070058 GCF_009769625.2 Cygnus olor
TAATCTAGGAATGGTTGAAAACTTCCTGCCTACATTCATGCAGTTGTAAGAAAGATTCATTTTCATCAAACTTAAAAGACTATTCTCCTCAATCCCAGTCTATTTCACCAATCTTCTCACTTTGCCTGTTTCCCTAGAAGTGCTGATGAGGTGAAACTCAGAGTCTAAAGGACAGTTGTGAGGCTCCAGCCTGTAGTGCTGCTGGCCCCTCACCTGCACTGTTCCCATCCCTGTTTCTTCAGGAGCAGCTCCTGAGGATTTCTGAGATAGATGCAAGAAGAGGGAGTCTCCTGTGGCTACATCTGTGCAGCTGCTAAACAGAAACTGTCTTTCAGTAAATGAGACCTTTTTAGACAAAGTAGTAAACAGAAAGAAAAAAAAAACTTGGCAAGAGAAAAGATTCTTAGATAAACATTTTCTGTAATGGGGGACAGAAATATAGAAGGAAAGGCCTGTTCCTTCAAAAAAATAGAATATTGTCTGGGGACTATTAAATAACAATATAACTAATTACCAAGATAATTATCTTCATGATGGAGCACCAAACAGCTGAAACACAGAAGCTGCTGAGAGCACTTACTATAGTAAATTACTGAAATGCTTCTCATGGTTTATTCTGCTGAATTAGAGCACTAAAAGAAGTGTGCTACATTATTTCTCTATTGACTTTTCCACATGTGACTATTTATTATTAGATTCATAAGTACGAATCAGGCAGGAAGGTCAAGTTACTAATGATTCCAGAGCCTTGTCAGCTGTACAGCGTTATCTGCACCGTATAGGCGGCTATGTGGTTCACCTGCATAATGAGTGATGCAGGTAATCAGTAAAGTACTTTAATATCCATAAAAAAAAAAAAAAAAAAAAACACCCCCACACACAAAAAGAAAATCCACAAACAAAACCAACTGGATCAGCATGCAAACCATTAAATATGTAAATGGAGGAAAAGAACACTAAAAGCAACAAGTTCAACATTGCACTGGAGTTCTTTTAAACAAATAAATATTAAGCGTGCCTTCCTTGCCCACCCTTCACTGAATAAAGAATAGAAGCATAGCAGAGAGAATCATTACTGTCTGCCCCTGCACTGTGTATGTGTTTGGCCAACAGAGGTACACTTTCACTTCTAGATGTCAACTAGGTCTTAGAAACCCTCTGTGGCTCCTGCAAGCATTATTCCTTTCTTAAAGACAAGACTGAGAATGGTTAAGTGACTTCTTCAAAATCTTTGAGGGGCTCCTGTCAAAGCCAGGAGATTGCATGCAAGTTATGCGCCTTAAGACAGAGAGGAGAGAACAAAACTCTCCCCCCAGGAACCAAGTAGCTGTTTCTGAAATGAGTAGTTGCATTCAGCCAAGAAGCTGGCCCAAGTTCCAAAGCAGAACATCCATCAGCCAAATCAAAACTCTCATGGCACTGCTTGCTTCTTCACTGCCTGGCAAAGGACTGCAAAACTTATTTGTGACAGTGTCTTTTCTCCCTATCACTACTTCCTCTCAGCAGCATGGTAACATAAACCCATTATGAGGAAAGATACAGATATGCAGACTTGTCCTTAATGTGTCCCTGAGTATAAGTAAATCCCCCAAAAAATCAGTGCTACTTACTGCACGGATATAGGCTCTTAATATCACTTTGGGATATTGGATAAGCATCACTGCCTATGTTCTTCCTAGCAAAGTACAACGAACAGTAGTACCTTTAAAGAGCTAAACCTACCACCAGTGTGAGCAGACTCAATTGCATTCAGGTCAAAATTGTTACTGCAGTTTCTACAGGAATAAAATTAATTTGTTTGTTTTATTTGGATGATTTCCTGTGAATTAAAAAAAAAAAAGTCAACCAACAAGGAATACAAAAGTGTGAGGTGAAAGCAATTAACACGACTCCAGTTTTGTTACTGATGTTTCCCTCCCATCCTCCCTCTAACATCTATCACAGCTTCAGAGAGAGAAACCCAACCATAGAAGTACCATTTCTATGCCCTTTTCAGCTTATGGTAATTGCTGTTTTGTAGCATCACTGTACTGGGGCCTTTACCCTAAACTTCTCCCCATTTTGTGCAGGCAGCAGCAGGAGAATTTTCTTTTGATTTATTCTTCTAATAGCTTCAACGAAGTCAGAATATTAGAGCTACCCATTATCTAAAAGCTTTGCAAATTCACATTAAATGAAAATGTAACTTTTCAGTCATTAATGCACTGAAAGCAGTTGTGGTTAAAGGAGGAGATAGATTGCTCAGAAGCTTATCCATTACATTTAAAAGCAAATTATCAGTGACAGAATCTAGGTGAAATGGGCAGCCAAAGAAATCAAAAGACAGATTGAGATATCAATCAAAGACTTTCAGATCCTTTTCTTCTGGTACTGACCACTAGAGGAGACGCTTAAAGGGGGGTAACAAAGTAAAAAGAAGGTCGCTATGAGGGAAAACCTGGGGCTCTTTTCTTGCCTGGTAGCTGACAATGATGCATGCTACGCCCAGACAGCAGCAGCAACAGTGCAGCAGTGGATGTTGGCAGCCATAGGGTTCAACATACTGACTCCTTTCTGATCAGAAAGGAAAAGGTTAAAGAAACCAAGAGGGAGGGCTGTTTAGTAAAAGGGAACTTTGTACACAGGCTGGAAACATCTTTACAAGAAAAACCTTGGAAATGTGCAAGTTTAAGAAACTGACTTTGCCTCTCAAAACCACCAAAATACAAATAGATACTGCAGACATAAGGAATTCAAGATCACAATGACTGTGTGGACCTAACCCTTAACATTTTCAGGCCTCAGTCCTTATCTGGAGGAAAAAAAGAAAAAAAAAGAAAAAAAAAAAAGGATGACAGATTACTTTGCCAGCTTAAAGGACAACTTGAATTAAGCATACCAAAAGCTATGCGGCACCTCCGTACAGTGGCTATCTAATTCAAAGAGAGCAGGTACAGGTAGGACCTGGGAGCTTATTGATCAGTACTATACCAGATGAAGACTCAAATGTACAGAACGATCATTGCATAATATTTGCTATTTGATGCTACATCATTAAAAGCTGGTGGGCTACTTCAGTGTTCATTAGATAAGTATGGTATTACAGTATTTTTTGTGTAGATCTTCAAATTTGAAGTTATTCATTTGCTCTGATTTAGAGAGAAATCATGCATATTACTTCGACTTTTTTTTAATCTCTATCTTTTGCCCCCATTCTCAGGAATACTGTTGAACTTTAAGTTCTACATTCTATATTGCATTCTTGATATGGATCTCCCATATTTAGGTGCTGTAATTGTTCAAAAGACTCTCCAGCTGGGTAGCAAGACTATTTGAGTGATAATACAGTGATTGTAAAGAATGGTACATCAGTTCCCATTTTAGAACATAAATCTTGGCAAGTTTGAATGGAGTATATTCAGATGGGAACAAATGGACATTTTAAGCATGTAATTTAAAACAAAACATTCAGCACTTACATGAATAAGCTCAGCAACTGCAGTTCCCCTAGCCCAGCATCTAAGAGCCTGTAGGTAACAGTTCCAAGCTTGCAGCCATTGGGCAACCCGTGAGAGAACCTGGTCCGGGGTTCAGTAATGGGAATCCTGCACTCCAGGTCCTCCTCCTGCAGTTTCATCTTTCTAAGATATTCACATTCCTTACTCACCTCCCCTGGCTTCTTGTGGTTTCTGAGAGGAAAACTGTCCCAGTGTTACACCTATTCAGCATCAGGCTTGGGTGCACTGTAAATGCATGCATATGCTTATACACACAGCCATTTTGAACTGCCACTGGCATCTTTCTAAAATGTACTTTAAAGAGTTTTCCTAAAAATAATGCCAAGCCAGAGCTGCTTGTACTTTGTAGTGCTAGAAGTAAGCCTTATCTTTCCACAAAAAAAAAAAAAAAAAAAAAAAAAAAAAAAAAGGGAGGTTGAAGAAAGCAATTTGTGCATCAGGCTGATTTTCCTCAAAAGTGAGCACCTTGTCTGCTTATGGTATTTTGCTTGAGCAGAGAAAGTGTTGTGCATCCAATTAAAAAGATATCAAAGGAAGGGAGAGTGGAATGAGAATGAGTATATGGTGCATCTGGACTGAGAGAAATTGGCTGAAAAGCACACAACTGGGAGAAATACTGTTGTCTTGACTGTTCCTGCAGCCATACCAGTGCTGATACTCTAAAAGCGTAAGAACAAGACAACCTTTTACTACATGGTATGGATGTGCCTTCTCCTTATCCAGAGTACTTATTTTGAGTGCAGTGAAGAAATTTCACATTACTTCAAATTACTAAAGAATAGGGATGGTCAATCTTCCACAGTGCATCAACCAAACTCTCTTCAAGGCACTGAAAAGACAAACCTACAGGGATTATTTTCAGTCCTTTCCAGTAGTGCTCCCATCAATTTGCACTGCCAGACCACAGCATCTGTACCTCTGTCATGCAATGGGACCACATGCACTGGGTCCACTGGATCCAGTGGTAGAAAAGCTACCGTCCTCCCCTCAATGGGCAAAAGGAGCTGCAAGCCTGGCAGAACTGTTCAGGCTGTGAAAGAGGAAAGAAAGAAGTAAGCTAAAGGCCGGACAAGTTGTTCTGTATGGCTGGGTCTGCTCAATGAGTCATAGGGTGGGCATGCCTAACTCTCAAGGGTAAGCAAGAATTGGAGTCAGACAAAACTTTCCTCTAAAAACTGCAAAGACCTGAAAATCTGACATTCTGTAGCACAATCTGTGCTTTGCTGTCATCCTCTTCTCCCTTCACCTGTTAGGAACAGCAGTAAGGAAAATTGATACTGGAAAACTTTGTGGGACTGCTGGTTTTGGTTACTTCACTTTTTTTTTTTTTTTTTGCCCCCAAACAGAATATTTTTCTTGGTATGCATTTTGGTCAGGTTTAGTTCTGCTGCCTTTACCAACAGTCTGAAACTAGATCACAGGAGAGAAGAAGGGTGATGCAGACTGCCTAGAGAGGTTTTGAAATTTCCATTCTCGAAGATGCTTAAAATTTGACTTGATGAGGCCCTAACCATCCTGATCTGACTGAATCTGCATTGAGTAAGAGGTTGGCCTTCATGACCTCCAGCCTAATTTGTTCTGTGATTCTCACAGTCCAGGTCCTTTATACACTGGTATTCCTTTTGGCAGTGCTGGAGTTTGAAGGGCAATATCCGTATGAACTGTGGATGTGTCTCATTTCAGTAGATATTTTTTCCTCTTCTGTTTTTTTTTTTTTTAATGGTTCAATTTCAGGACATAAGTATTTACTTCCTTCTCTCCCCACCCTCCACCCCACATCCCCACACACTCCCCAGACAGATGCCATCCAACAGAGTAATTTCTGTTACACATCAATCTCAATCAGTTAGTTGCAAAAACACATAATTATATTTCATTTAAAGAAAAGTGCTTGCCAAAAAAAGACAAAGTGCTTCTATTCAGAAATGACTGTGGCAAGTTCTCTATTTCCCTTGGTGTTTGGGCGTATGTTTGCAGGACTCTGAGCACTTCAGTTACCATGATGTTGAGTGAGGAATGCAATAGAAGACATTTGTGGGAAGGGCAAACCGCATTTGGTCAGTTTACTCCCTCCTCAGTTGTTGTTCAGAGCAAGAAGAAATAGGAAGGACTGATGAATATTTTGGGGAGCATCCTCGCACAGCAGTAGGGCCCAGCAAAGGAAGAACTTGGCTGGTGCTGAGAGGTCTCAGGAAAGTTTCCAGGGCTGTAGGAAACTAAGGGGTGGGGGACAAATGCATGTACATTAACTTGTTCTATCTTGTTTAGAGTCCACCTTGTACTAACTAAAGGGTGATAAGTTTAGAAATATTTAGAAAGTCTTTATGAATCTTTTCTTGATTGTACCTGTCCCTAGAGGAAAATTGTCAAGAAAGTACCCCAACAACTGCACTTCTCAAAAAGAAGGTGCTTAAGATGGATTATGGGGTCAGCATTTGTCCAAGATAACAGAGTATGTTGTCTGACCAAATCCAAGGGCTACTTTCTCAGGAGTTCCCATCTGGATACTCAATATGAGTGGCTTCAGGCAAAATAGCAAGGAACAGAGTGGAGAAGATGTCTGGGACAGGAACAAGCTTGGAGCCTCAGAGAGGTGGCTGCTCCAGCCCTGCAGTTTGTGGGCACCACGTCACCTCAGTCTCTCTTTGCCAACCAAGGATGGGAAATGGTCACAGCAAATGAAATGGCCAAGAGTCTTCTGAAAGTCACAAGTTCCCCTTGCTCTTGCCCACCATTGTGCCTCACCAGCATCTCCTTGTCCCATCACACACACCACCGTCTCTCCCAGCCCATTCTCAGCAAGCTCCCCATTCCCTAAGCACACACTTCCTCAGGATGTACTTACACAGGAGAGAAGAAAATCAATTTGAGACACTGCCTAGGGGGAAGTGTTTTTCCAGCTGTCAGAAAAGTGCTGCTGCTGCTGGGCACATTTTGTCACTGCTCCCAAAGAGCCAAGCAAGCCAGGTCCCACATTTACCATAAACACATGTAAGCCCCTTCTCACTCACTAAACAGAACAGACTTGTAGAAGTTGCTTGTGTAAAACAAATCAGGGTGTACATCTCAGCCCATTACATGCCATTAAATACTCGCTGAAATGGCAGCTTGTACTGAATTGCACGGAATGATTTTTATTGAACATAATTACTCAACAGGAAGCAGAGAGCATAATTAATCTTAGTGTGAAACTCCATTTTAACTTGGTTGATCTAGTACTTTAGATTGTGGTTACTCTTAGATTAATTTTTGCTCTTTCATGTATGAAAGTGGATAGTCTATTTTTTCCAATTAGTTAAATAAACATCAAACACTTCTAAACACCAAATTTGAAAATGTCTAAATGTTGCAGTAATAGGTATGCTGCAAGTACCTACATTAACTACAGCTCAAAGCTAGGGAGAAAATTAATTGAGGTCTGGCATGACATGCAGTTGCATAAAATTGTTTTTTGCTTGGAACTGAGCAGTGGCATTCCTCATACTTATGCAGAGAGCTTTGCCAGTCACCTTGGATAGCACTGCTAAGGCACTGCCATTACTACTAATAGAGAGAAGACAGTCATGTTTTACAACAGTGATGCAAAAGGTATGGCTTCAGGTATAGTTTTTAAGTACCTGATGTTGCAAAATAAAATAAAATAATATATATATAAAAAATAAAAATAAAAAAGAACACCAAGTTGTATACACCTACCCGGAACAGATTATTACTAATAGTACATGATGTTTCTTCGAAGTCAAGAATCTCTCAGGGTGCTTTGCTTTTATTCCATTGTCCACATGTGCAAGCAAGAACCATGCCAACTCAGGGCTATAAAACATCCTCCACACAAAGTAAAATAAACATTTCAAACTGGATGCACTGCCCAGTCAGTAGGTCTTCCAGTATCATGTAAGCATTATTTCCATCACTGTGCCTGCTTCCCCTCTTCTCACTCTAAGTGTTTCAAATGCATTTCTGCTTATATAAGCACCTATTTGGAAAGTCAGAGGCTTCAATCTTGTCCTAAAAAGATCTTACAGTAACATATAATGATTTAGTGTTATGACGAAATCTTAAAAATCCCTGCTCAAGTGTATTCATAATACCAGTCAGCACACCTCCTCCAGTGCAGTCTGAAATAAGTCTTTAGTTTGAATTTTGTTACTGAAGATTCCTGTTCACTCTGATCTGATGAAAAACAAAAACTATTTCCCCAGCGTACAAAGTTAAACAAAGTTTTCAGTCTGAACACCTCCACACTGGATTCATCTGAAAAGAGGAAAGGTTACTTGGCTGTAGCAGCATAAAAACAACTGGCAGAGCACTAAGCATGCTGTTCAAAACAAGTCATGATGAAGTTCAGAGAGCAGCCTGAAAATAACTGGCACTGATGGGAAGGAAAGTGGTGTCACTGAGTCCAGTAGTCAATGGGACAACTCAGAGCAAACAAGCAGAGCCATCAAATGCCAGAACTTTGAGCCTGCCCTGGAGGACTTCATCTAACCAGTGAAACCAAAGAAGGTCATGACACCAAAAATTTATTTGACATTATTTTGTGCAGCTCATGAGAATACATCACAAGATCAAAGCCTTTCCTTAGGACTGGAAGGGATTAAATCACACAGAACATACCTGCAAGGCAGGAAAGGAAGGAAAAAAAAAAAAAAAAAAAAGAGAGAGACTGCCTTTATCATTTCCTCAGATGAAATATGTTACTTGAACAAAAAACAGTTGCATCCTGTGCCACAAATGAAACATTAAAACACAAGTCTTCCAAAGATTTGATGTTTACCACACGTGTTTCTGTTATAGCACAGGCTTCTTCCTTGGAAAGTGCCTTAGCATAAACCAAGGGACTGTTTCTTCTCTTCGGGGTGGGGGGGGTGATCATGCAGCCTTGTTATGCAGGGAAAGTGTTTCTATATAAGGGGAATGATTTCTGACTTTATTTCACTGCCACCTCCCCTGCCCTGCCTGCAGAGCATGGCAAAAGCACAGACCCACCTGGGGAAAGAGGCACGTAGCAGTACATGAGGGTCCGTGGGCAGGGAACTCTCACCTCCCACCTGGCTCTGCTGCTCATCTTCTAGCCCAGGTCTCTTTTGGCTCAGTTCTCTCATATTTACCAGGAGTGATGATGCATTTAAAAACCTCATTGCTTTGTTACTGCGGTGATAAAGGGGCTATGAAGTTGGAAGCAGTAAACAAACATTACGCTCTTTCATTTGGAGAACGTTGGAAGCAGCGTGCTGGCAAAAGAAATCAGCAACCCCTCATTAAAAACTACCAGAATAACTATTTCATTTCTATTGAAATTGTGAAATCGTATTAGTGCAAACAACAGACATCCAGAGTTCAAACAGAAGAGGCCAGTCTTCAAGATAGTAACAGAGCAAAAGCATTACTGCACTCAACTCCTGGTCAGCCTCTTCCCCACAAATGTCCCGACATGCTTGGTCAACTCTAACCTCACCCCTAGTAGCTGTTAGGGTGCTCTTCTATTTCCCTCAGTTGGATTTCTGCAATTCCTGGAGTCAAATCTCACAAATCAGCAGATACAACTGATTTAAACCAGCACTAGGAGGAGGACCAAGGAGAAGATAAAGTCAAATTCCAAATCCTCCAAAGACCTCCACTGTCTAGAGATTCCTTGTTAAATCTTTTATTCCCATGTACCTTTTCTGGCTGCCTTCTCTCTTCCTCACTGGTCTTGTCATTTGTAAGTAGGTAAAAAGTATGGATGAGCAGAGAAGATAAATGCTTTAAGCCATGGTGCAGCACAGGCATGAAAACAAGTGAGCATGAACTGAGCAGGCATACATTTAGTCTTACAGTTGAAAGATTATTTGTAATCATGGAAGTGGGACTAAAGACCAAAGCTAAATTCATTTTAAGAAAAATCCTGGTCAGTTGATGGATTATGTACATGATAGCAGGGAATGCATCCTTGTGGCCCAGAGTACTTATTTCAGCCATGTATTACCATAAAATTTGTGAAACTTCGTTTACTGTTTCTTTGTGCTTCGTTTCTTTGTTTTCTGTTGAGATTTCATCTGTTTAGATTTTAAGGCTAGGTCAGAAGCTGAAGGAAGAGAAAAAAGTCTATATAAGATGCAGTGGCCAAACACCACTGGAGGGCAGAGAATCCAGCATAGAGGAAGATAAACTGTATAGTTCAAATTCTATTCACATTACACATTAAAAGGCAGATCTCATAGTCCTTCAAGCATGATCTTTCTTTACCACTGAGTGGTAGGAAGGAAGGAAATTAGGGCAATAAGCCGTTTACCTTTATGACTGGCAGGAGAACCCATGTAATTCACTCCTGAGTATCCTTTGTACTTTTATTGCTGTGTCTCATCCACACAAAACAATGGGTCAGAAGGCTCTCACAATTTAGCAATCTAAAATTTGCCTTCTTTGCATTAGTTCTGGAAGGCTGTGTTTCAAAGTGTTGTGTTCACCAAGATGATGGAGATTAGAAAAAATGAAGTTCCTCTCTTGTATTCTGCAAATATTGCCTGTGATATTATATCTGGCTACTGAACTATAAGAATGAAGCACATTCTTCCATACTGTCATGCAAAAACATCCCTAATTTTCTGCTTAGTGATTATGAATTATTCCTTTGTTTGAAAAATAAGAAAACACAACATGCAGTATACATTTTAATAGCAGCAATGCACTTGTCCACTGGCCAAAGCACAAGCGGTGCTTTGGCCCAAAGACTGTTTGCAGACGGCTCACTACAACTCATTTCTGAAAGTGTTCCAGCTTCACTTATTTAGCATTTGCACATACCAAAAATGTTCCAGGGACACAGCTAAGAAATGTCACTACCCCACCTTTCTTCTTAAATAGAGAGGTTTCCTTGCCCTGTGACACAAGAGTAGTTCTGATAAAGGGTGGAAAAAAAGCACACCAATTGAAAAATAATGGTGCAAAGTGCATTACTTGTCTAAAATCTTCATGTCTGTCATTTACCAGAAGAAAAGTACTTTTCTGATCTGACATCAACACATATTTTCCAAAGGTTCTGTACATAGCCCTAACCTTAAGCACCCAAATGTAAATACAACTTTTCTTTTAAATTAACATATTAGAGTATTTCACACAAATGATACCTCACTCTGTTCTTCCAAGACTGCAGATACTTAAAATATTTCTACCTCATATTTTGCCAAGTACTCACAGTCACACTAAACAAATGGGATGAGGAACAAAACCTCAGGCCATAACATAATCTTTATTTTTAAGGCAGCGTGAAATATCATTAGCCGAAAGCTTACCTGGTACAAGTTGCTGTAGGTTCAACAAAGTCGGTCTCATGAGTTGAGGGGTCAGCTGGAGCTTTGTCTGTAGATAACTTTGGTTTCAGATTTTCCTGGTTCTGCCAGCTTCCGTGAGGAAATAAGCCTTAAGGAGGGATGGAGTGACTAATAGCGCTCACTCAGCTTCTCATTTTCCATGGTGCAGAGGACAGAGGAGCTTCTGCTGGAGGCTGTAGCTGCCCCAGGCAACAAACACCTCTGCTGTGGTGTGTGAGGAAGGAACAAGTGCCTAGAAAATTGTTGAAGAAAGGGGTAGATATGCTCTCCTTCTGTCTCCATATTGTGTCAACCACCCTTTAATCTTTCTGTTTCTCTCTAAATGGAGATTCCTCAGAACTTTCCCCATTGCAGTTCACCTGGAGAAGCGCATGCTGTAAACTGCCAATAACCTTCTCAGGAGCTATACAGCAGACACCTCTCTCTCTGCCCTTCCAGTGGCAGTGGTGTCTCTGAAGCATGATTCAGACAGTCCTCACTCAGCAAACCCTGGAGCGAGCCAGCACTGGGAGCGAGCTCAGTCCCCACAGCCACCTGTGCTGGTTAACCTGCAGGTCAAAGCCTCCCAGCAAAACACTGTGCTGCCACCAGTCGGATAGGCGCATGGCTCGGGTGCTGTGGGGGCATACCCCAACACTCTTGGCATGTGTGCTACCTCCCCAGCACTTGTGGTGATTCGCCTTCTTGCTCCTTGTTTGCCTTTAGTAGGGATCCTCATGTGTTTCTACCTTCCAGATCAGTGGGACTGTCCATTTGAACTAAGTGATGTCATATTGCATATGCATTTACTGATAAGAGAAACAGTTGTTCAATATAAGTAGTTCTACACCACAGCAGAGATACTAATTTTAGAGTATAACATTATCACTAATGGTAAGCAAAATTTGTTTCTTTGCTCTCTTATGTGGTGCTTAACATATACTAGAAGGCCTATACTATAGCCTGAAGGGATATAAAAAATAAAAAAAATAATAATAATTTCAACACCATCAAGTGGGCTCAATAAATCCAGACAACTGTTTTCTTTGTATCTACCTTTCCTGTTCAACTTTTATTATTAATTTACTTTGTCAGGTCCGAATGAACAGAAAAGTGTTGGGATACAATAAATAAATAAATAAATAAAATTATAATAAAATAAAAAAAATGCTGTCTACCATCACAGAAACCTTGTATTTATAGAAACCTGTAGAGACCTCAGCTTGTTTAAAATTCTTTTTCCCACATGTACTGCCATCATTCAACCTTCATAACCTTTAATGAAGTATTTAGCATAGGCTAAGTTGGTCACACAAGTTTCTAAAAGGAGTATAAAATCCACATTTTTTTTAATGAGCTATTCCCATGCTTACTACTGACATTCAATGTACTAATTCTTTTCAACTCATGCTATAAACCAGAAATGTGCACAGCTAACTGAATGTCACTAGTTAATTTCAAAGTTTTTCTTTTTCTCTCTGTTTCCCTTTTCTGTATCTCAGTCATATTCTCCAAAACAAACAGTTTGGCTGAAAAGTTTCCGAGTTATATTGAGAGAGAAGAGCTATGAAAAGGTATCAAATATCAGAGCACTCCAACAGTTTTTATGTTGATTTTTTTTGTTTTTGGTTGTTTGATTGATTGATTGTTTTGTTTCTTTGTTTGTTAACTCAGGTCTGATTAATGTGAGACAATAGATCTCGTCATCTACCACCTGAGTTAGTCTTTAGGAGTCAGAAAGTTCATGACTCTGCCAGGGCATAAACACATAACCTATAAGTAGGCAATCTACCTAACAGCATAATGCTCTTGTCATACCATAAGATAGGATGGTAAAGTGTTAAATTTGTCTACAGGATTGGCCCATAGTTCAAAGAATTCACAATAAATCAGAGAAGAAACAAATACCTAAATTCCCACTGGTTCTTCAATGTTAACTTCACTAGGGCAGGAGTTTATCCTAAAATGTTAAAATGTGCCTTTAAGACACACCCTATTGAAAATAAATTGTGGAGGTGCATCAAAAGACTGCTTGTGGAGCTTCCCCAGATGTTGGCCAGTGTTGCCAGCAAAGGATGTCCTTCTTGCTATCCAAAGAGTTTAGTATGTCTTTTCCTGGGAGTACAGGAACTGCCACTCCTATTGCACTTGATCACAGCAAGGGAGAAAGAGAGCAGGATTTTGCACTCCCCTTCCACTTTGTTCTTTCAAAGGTCCATAGGGAGCAGAGGAACTCTAAGTTGTATCAGAAGGAGGCCAAGAAATACAGAGAGTAAGTATGTTCTGGCCCTCCTGCCAAGATGTCTGGAGCTGTTAAACATAGATTACGTGAAAACAAGACAAGAACAAGACACTGGGCGTTAGACCGTGAAAGGATGTCACTTCTCAGCAAGGAGATAGTTGCCAGTACAAAGTTTGAGAATGATGCTAAAATACACTTTGCAAAGGAGGAAGAGAGTCAGGAAGAAAAATCTCTCTTAGAACAAGCTATGAAGACCTTAACTGGATATTCCTATGAGCAGTCAAGAAGATTGCTCATCTGAAGGTGTAAAACAGCTGCCAGGATCAAGCATCAGCCTTCCAGTAGCAAGGGAAGAGTGTGGTTTCTTCCCCGAAGACTGATAGACAGAGAGAAAGCGACTAGTTGCTAATGAAATAAGCAACAAGATGTGCGGTATAGCTATGCTCAGAGGCAGAGAAATAGAGAAATGTGTTGTAAAATAAATCTGAATTCTAATATCAAGAGCTCAGAAGTTCACCAGTTGCAACAGTGTTAGCAGTGAGTCAGAGCATTCTCTGGTGACAGTCAAGGTTGTCACCCTTCCTTCAGAAAAGCTACTGCATGGGCAGAACAGAAATTTCAGTCCTTTCTGTGATCTTG
Organism: Cygnus olor; assembly: GCF_009769625.2. Lineage (NCBI taxonomy): Eukaryota > Metazoa > Chordata > Aves > Anseriformes > Anatidae > Cygnus > Cygnus olor. The sequence goes on from NC_049173.1 coordinate 12,448,312, forward strand.
TGCCATACTAAAACAATACAAAGGCATGGGAAAGTTAAACCTTTCTTAATTTTCTACTCTCAGTTCTAATTATGCAGAGGAGATCACAGTGATGTTAGGAATGAGAAATATACAAGCAGCACTAATGAAGCTTGGGAGAGGTAGACCTTCAGCTCCAGAAACTCTCTTTGTATAAAGCAAAGAAAATGTACCACAACAAAAAGAAAACTTAAGCTTTTCTGAATTAACTATCTGATAATTAAGGACTTACTGCTTTCACACCTGAGCTACCTTAAACACATCCATAGTATCATTCAACTTAGTGCTTCATCCTCTCACAAACATCCCCTCTCTCATCTCACATTGCCTGGGGTATTTTGCAGACTATAACATTATTAAGTAGTCACCATGTACTGCAAATAACACTTAGGGCATTGCCAGCTGCTCAGGGGGAATGCTTACCTGCTAACCAAGTGCTACCCATTCCCTGTCAGTTTCATTAGCTGAGCTGTGGTGTTTGTTTATCAGGTACGATGCTTTCCCCAGCCCAAAAGCCAAGCGAAGTAGTTCCTTTAGCTAGAGACAAGTCTTCGATCTACCCTGGTTTAAACCAATACATTCTGTGCTTGCGGAAGCCAAAAGGCTGCAGCTTTGGTCTGGAACTGGCAGGAGTCTGAAGCTTGCAAAGAGATAAAAAACATTACTCAGCTACTAAACAGTAGCGTATTTCTGGCAAAGGAGATACTTTTAAGCAGGGCTTGTGGGAAAGTTAAAGCATCCATAACTACATGAGAAATAAGGGAGTACAGTCTCATATTAACAGGTTCACATTTTAACAGCCCACCCCATCACTTGACTGCTGCATGCCTAGAAGGTTTGATTATATGGGCCGCGTGATGCTCTTCCAACTCCTTCAGGAGTGGCACAGAGCCTCAGTATACATTAAGGAATATTACAATGCTATCTTTTGGCTGAGACAGGAATTTGATTCTAATCACTTATGGTCATTAAAAAGCCTGCAAATGTAGGAACCGGATTTCCAGGTGTCTTGGCCCCACTGTCTTACTGCAATTTCTGCCTTCCTAGTTTCCTGTAAATGTTTTTGTTTCATTCAAGGAGATCAGCTACCAGGTCAGACCTTCTGGTTTCCAGGTTTGTACTGTAACAAGTTAACAGTGTTACAAACCTCAAGTCCAGTGAGCCATCAGTTGCACTTGGCAACCAAATCAAAATATATATATATATATATATTAAAAATTTTCAGTTATTTGCACAGGGCAGTTAGCATTAGCTTACCGCACCTAAAGTCACATATACTTGTTCTTCTGATGTCTGATCCAAATCATATTCTGGGCACAAAATACAGGCATTGCATTGCCTCAAGAAGTCCCTGGGTTCAGGAGGGACCTTCAGACCATCTGAATAAGGAGCTCTGATTCTGTAAACAGCTGAAGAAAGACAGGCATACCATATAGTCAAGGCAGCAAGAGCTACAGAAGCAAACTCCTCTTTCTTATCGTTTTTCTTGATGGCTTTGTGACTTTGTATTTCTAGTTGTCCAGCACCAGGCTTCAGTGGATGGCCTGAAAGTTCATGTTGATAGCTACTTAGCAAGGTTATACCCTGAGAAAATGTAGAAATGGACCTAAGGTCTCTCAAATGGGAATTAAACTGTGCTCCCCACTCAGATCACCAAACGGGTGTGACATATACTATCATCACTAGGTCCTTAAATAAAAGTGGTCACAGCTGCTGGGTTCTCTACTAACTCCATGTTGCCCAGCCCTCTGAGTGAGGTGGATTTGCAAACCCATTTGAACGAGCTAAGTTCCTCCAGGGACTTGTACCTCTTGCAGAGGTATCCCAGCAGCTGATCCCAGCTGCTCAGCCCCAGACAGCTCTGTGTCCATCCAGCCTCCCAGGGAGCTCCAGAGTCCCGACTGTCAGCATCTGTGAGACTGGTTTTAGAGAGCAACCCTTCTCTATTCCTCCCTGTCTTGAAGGCAGGCACCTGCACTTCAGCCAAGTACTGCTTCAGAGCTGTATCACATGTAATCCTTGATGCTCTCCGTTTGAGAGGTCTTTTTCATATCAATGAATTCTCACCATTCCGCATTCTGCTTTTATAACCCTGTAGTTTTAAATGTATACATTAGTTCACTGTTATCATAGTTAGACATTGTCTATACTGAATAAAACAGTCTCGTGCTCATGACTCACTGATGTACATCTGGATAAAGACTGAGACTGTTTTCTGCAACAGAGTCAGTTCTGACATTCAAAAGGAAGTACAAAAAAGCATGACAGGAGTTAGCCAGCAGTAATAAGACTCACCTGAACGTATACATTTTTTAATTGCTAAATGAGACATGTTCCACAACAGTTAATATTTTTTTAAGGAGATAATTCATTCCATTCATAATAGATGTAATTGTGCTCTGATTGCTCACACCTGGCAATTTTGTTTTGCAGCACTTTTTTTTTTTTCCCCAAAGCACTTTTGAAGCATAGAATGGGCCTTGAGCCAGGTATAGTATATGATTCAAACCCTGAAATAAACGGAATGGGATTTGCAGAGCCAGCTCTAGACATAGACAAAGTAAGCAGTTGCTGGGGCAGCTGCCTGCTTTGCCTCTGCCAGAGACCTGCCACTGCTACTGGCAAGGGAAAGGCTGCTGTGAGGAGGCTGAAAACTATTGTTCAGCCCTCTTGCAGAAACAGCAGTTGTGGCCCCTTGCCCTGGCACAAGTACCATGCCTGCTTCTTCACACCAGCATTGCCCCCTCCCCTGTCAGCTCTCATCTGTGGGGAGGTGAAATTCTGCATAGCCTTTATTTCTAAGCCTGGTCTGGCTTCTGTGTATTTCAGATTCAACCTTTTAATCAACATTCTTGTGGTTTCAAGTGGTATTCAAGATAATATTTTTCAGGTCTTGCCATTAATCTGAAATTTCACCCCAGTCAAATCCAAGAGTATTGGATTGTTTTCAATACATCTCTAAGACTGCCATCCTTCAGATATTGTCCTTTCTTGCCTTTTTCTTGATTTCTCAAAAGACTTTCCCAGAATCTTCCTCACATTTTCTTTTCACTGTATCACTTGAAGTCCCATTCTGAGGTAAGGATTCATTACACTGTATGCTGCTCCCCCCATATACTAAGAGACTGCCCCACCCTCAATGAACTAATACTTTAAATAGATAAGAAAGGCAAAAGGTAGGAGAGGAAGTCAAGTGAAAGAAGAGAATTGATTTCCTCTACATCAGGAGCCATATTGTTTATTTGACATACCCGAGAGTCCAATGTAGCAGTGCCTGGCGTATATAAGTGTCTTTAAAATGGATGTAGTATACCCTAAGACAACAGCAAATCTGTCCTTTATAATGGAAAACACATAAAACTAGAAAGAATCAATTGCAAATAGTCCCAGAGAGTGTAAGATGGACTGGGATAACCTTTATGGATATACAAGGGATAAACTCCATGCCAACCAGCCCAGGCAATTTCAATGAATTATTTCATCAGAGGTACAGTCAGTGATGAATAACTTCTTTACTAAGAGCGGAGGTTAGCAAAAAGGATCTAAATCTATGGTGGCAGACAAGAGAGGAGGACTTCACTGAGTTTCTGAGCAGTCAGAAAAAAAGAAAAACAATTTCTGAAATGAAATCTAGTTTCTCTCTCTCTCTTTTTAATTAATTCTTTCATCTAACCTACCAAACTATAACACAAAAATAGCTCAGACAGTACTCAAGAGCAGTTGTTTACATGCATATTTGCCAACTCTCCAGTGAGCAGATTTCTGAAGTAGATCATTCGGTGCTTAATTTTCTCAGCAAAAGGGGACATAGAAATTTATCCACAGTGAAAGCACCCATTCTCTTCAGGGGTAAAAGATAAGGGTTATATAGACAAACCAGAAACAAAATCTTAAGAAATGTAGAATACTCATCATTTCTATTGATTTTAAGCTGCCTGGAAGCATCTTCTGGGAATGTTTCTCTAGATATTATCTACGTAATCATAGTATTCTCAGTTCAAAATAAAAATGTTCTGCTGCAGTGCGTTTGTATTGTGTACAAGTAAAATTGTTGGACTGATAAATGTATTGTCAGTAGAGATCAAATGACAAATTCATTAGCTGCATCAGGTTCTGAAAGGTAGGATGCTTGACACTGGCCTTCTCAATGAGATTTCTGCCATTTCTGAGTCCTGTCATTGTCAGTACCAAGTTGGTGCTTGGTTCTGATCTCCCACAAGTACCGGGAGTAAGATCCAGAAGGGCTGAGACCTGCTATGAGAATAAATCTGTTGACAAAAGTCATTTTGTGAAAGAGCAAGATAGGAAGGGGAAAAAAAAAAAGAAAAAAAAAAAGGAAGAAAATATGCAGGAACACGGACATTTGGAGCAGTTATCTGCAGTTACAGGCAACTGCATACTCCATCTTCTGAGTGTTTTTGTCTGCTACTCCTATTGGAAGGCTGTTCCAGAATCATGTTGTTCCATCCTTAGAAGTTTTCTAATTTCCAGAAGAAAATATAATCATAGCCAGTTCTGTTTACTTGTTCTTAAGCCAAACCTTTCTTTAGAGGAATTAATTATTTCCCTTCCCTGTTATCTTAAAAGGGCGGCCGCATCCTCTCTCAGACTTGCTTTTCTTGGACTGATCTAGACCAGCTTTGTTTTTGAGTTTGTTTCTAAGATGCCTTTAAATCTCAGAATAAGCTTTTCCCTTCCATTTCTTCCAGACTGAATCCCTGTCTTGAAGACAGGTGACTGTGATAGCATTCCCAGAGAGACATCCCTGCCCTCTTCCCAGCATGTCAGCACTTCCCTCTCTTGCTGAAACACCTCACCCAATAGTTTGCTGGAGCTGCTTAGAAAACCAGTCTTTATTCTGTGTATTCCTTGGGCAAATTAAAGTTATTGATCTGTGAGATATAATTTAGGATATCTGAAGTAAAACGTTTATAACATTTTGTTCTTAAATGTTAGCTTTATTCTACTTACCAAGTCAAACATTTAAAAAAAAAGTCTTGTAATTATTAGTTCTTTCAGTTTCTCTGGAGGCACCAGTCATGGACTGCTGGATCTGTGCAAGTGCAGACCAAAACTTCACACAGAAGAGGTGCTATTCTCAGTAAAATTTAGCCTAATCCTTATTCAGTATGATTTTATTCAGGCATTCACATGCCTACTTTAAAAAAATCATACTGGATTTTGGAAAGGTATGAAATACAAGTACAAGCACAGCTTATGCATGCAATAAATACTTTCATATATTTAGAAAAGTCCTCTTATGTAGTCCATTTCTGGAGCACAAAATGAGTCAGTGATTATCCAAAACTCCCAGGCTTAAAGGATACAAGCAAGACAGTGGAAAAACAGGAAAAGGGGAGAATTACACTGGTAATAAAGGACTTACAAGTTAGCTTTTAATGTATTACCAATTCATGCAGCTGATACTCTGAACATCTATATACTTACATATTAGGAATCCAGAACATCTCCAAATTTTTCTCTTTCAGACTCATAAAAATTCACTTCTAGAGAGAATACTAGATAGAATACTTCTAGAGATAGAATACTAGAGATAGAATATCCAGATACTTAAAATCAGCTACCCTAAAGTATTTTCCATTTTGAACCAAAGGTTTATTAAATGCCCTCAGAGAGGGCAACTGGAGTAATGTAAATCTTGCCTGAAGTCAAACCATAAAAAGGGTGAGACGTGGAACTGCTGTTGGGATGCTGGAGGAAAACAATTATAATAGGAAGAAAGTAGAGGAAAATGATCCATGATGGCCTAGTTAGAAACACTTATTCAGATAGTTGAAGAAAAGAATCCAGAGGAAATGTGGGAAAGGACAGCCCCTAGGTCAGCCTGATACTTGTTTTCCTACACATGGAAAAAACATCCCTCATGAACACTGGATTCTGCCATTACACAAAAACTCATCCTCAAAATAAATGCCTCAGTGAAGCTGTTGGCTGTTATCACTGACAGCATTGGAAAAAATTACAAAAATAAAAACTCATGAAACATATTAAACATGTAAGCATGTATAGTTCTGATGGGACATACCTACAGACAATAGGTATATTTTGGCACCTGTACAATATATTTATGGCTATTGCTTCACATAGGAAATAACAGAATGCATTTAAACAGTGTAGAAACTACCAACTGTCATTGAATACGTTTCAAAAACAATCTATAACCTTGAAAGTGTGACTGTTTTTATTCTACAGCAATAGTTTATGAGTTGCAAGACAGTCAGTCTAGCTAATGCTTTTCACAGTATGCAGATTATCAGCTTCCCAAGTAGGAAACTCAAAATGAAATATTATTAACAATTTATGATTATTTCCATGCAGATACTGAATGACTAATTCCTATCATATTTTTCTGTAGTTGCAGGAGGGAGTGTTTCTGCACCTGTTTCTCTTCCCCCAAATCTAATCATCAATAAAATTGTACTCAGCCAGCTGTTAAATTTCAGTTCTGTTTGTATATTTCATGCATTTAAAGACTGACAAAATATGAAGTCATATAGCCACAATAAAATGTTAGATTGATACCAAGAGAAGTTATCCCCAACTTTGCAAAACTTTACACATAATACATTACATTTTTTTTGGTACACCTGTATTGAACCAACTGCCTTGTGTCTGAATGGAACATAATTTGTGTTTTGGCTACACACATATTTGAAGATACCAACAAACAAAATCAAACATTACAGGTAGCTCCAAACCTACAACTGTTCTGTCAACATGCCTAATACAGTGATTCATTCAGGTATTTATAGTCTGAGCACAAACATTTAACTCTAAAGGTTTTATATACTATTTACCATAAATATTTTCTAAAAATAGTAGATTTAAAGTACATACTTATGCATCCACTGAAGGATGCTCACATGATTTGGTAAATATACATAAATAAATATGATAGAAATTAAAAATCTGATAGCATAACTGATAGCCAAGGTCACCCAAAATTTTCCATTGACAGATGGTTTAACACTTTGCAAAATTGAAATGTATTAATTGGAATGTTGTATGCAATATTTTTATGTTAAAATGGCCTGGACATTTCTGAAAATATAACAATTGGAAAAAAAAAAAAACACATTGTTTTACTTATAGCAAAAAAGTAACCTATTATTTTCTTCATTAAAAAGTCCTCATATCTTCCTGGTTTGTAGTAAAGACCCAAAATATTTCAATTAGAGAATTATATTTAAAATATTCACAAAGATATATTGTTACAGTTCCTATAGCAGCTTTACATTATTTAATGCAGGGGTCATAGATAGTTCTGGGTAACTCCAGGAATAGAACTGCCACCCCCTCACAGAAAAAGTATTGTTTGACATTTTTATCAGCTCCAGCCTTTGTTCCATGGAGATGACAGCCAGTTACCTACTTTGGCATGACTGGTAGGAAAGTAAGTAGCGAGTGCAGCTGACAGCATCTCACAAGTCTGTGATGCTAAATCAGCACCACCGCCACATGCTCCTGCAATGAGGATGGGATGTGGAGGTAAAGTCGTGACAGTATGTTCCAAGGTGTCCCTGTGGTTCTTCCAGATTGCTCTGTCAATGTTTCATCTGGGCTTATTAGTGTTTATAAAAGCATGGCCTTAAAATAGCTGCATGGTGTTAATAGAAGCAAAAATAGCAGTTTTTATGCTTAGCTGCTTTTATACTGGGGCAAAATTGGGCTAAATTGGGCAAGTCCAGAAATGATATTAGAACAACCCAGTTTAAGTGACTTTCAAATCCCCTTCAGGTCTTAAAGAACACTGAGTTTAAGCTAAAATCAGATCAGGAGATGTTCTTTCCTGTTCTACAGAAAATCCTTCTCCCTTTCAAGGGGGCAAGGTTTGAGGTGACTTTTGCTTAAAGACTATTAAAAATCCATTCAGTAAGTTCTCCATGCACAAGTGGAGAAAGGAGTAACCTTGAAATTTTCCAACTTCTGAAAAATGCAGAATTTTAAAAAATCATTCAGATTTTCCTTGGTGTTTATAAATGAATCGGGTATATTCATGCATGAAAAGAACAGTATTTTTGAAGAGCAGCATGTGAAATTAGGATCTTTATAATATCAGACACTACAAATTCTACTCACCTGTGAAATATGAAGATGGAAGCATAAAGGTCATGGTTTTTATTTTTCTCATAACATTTTTTTTAAATAGAAAAAGTAATCTCTATGAGTTTAATATACGCACAATGGATCAATCATCTTCTGCCACCAAAACTGATGAATTGCTAGTTGTTCCTGTCCGGGTGGTGAAATAAAGTGTTGATCATGTCTCACTGAGAAATCCACTTTAAGAAAAAAATAAAAATTGCTATAGGTCTGTGAGTATCATCTGTGATTATTGTCAGATGAGCCACAGACAATATCTGAAGTAATGTACTGCATGTTCTAGGACAAGCCAAGGAAACACAGGCTGTTACAACAGTATGCTCAAGTTTGAACCTCACTTGACACAGGAGTCTGTCTCAATCACTTCAGTGAGGGATAAGGGAAGCTCTGTAGAAAGAAAAGGAAAATGAGTTACTTTATCATGCTGTAGTACAATAAAAAGTCGCTTTAAAATTTGGTAATCTGAAATACTTTACCATCAGTTTGTTGAGATGGATATTTTTCCTATAGTAAATTGCTGTTTGTGTATTGATACTATTAAAAATAGTTTCAAATAGGCTTTTAAAATTATTTTTCAATAGTTACATGTTTCTTACAACTGTTGTTTGAGAAAGGAAACAATACAATGACAGAACTGGGAACTTTTTTTTTCTTTTAAAATTCATAGTTTATTTAGACAAATATATATATATGTATATATATATATGTTTTGCTGATTTCTGATTTGCCAATGATAGAACCCATGTAATTGCAAAAGCTGACAAATCAACTTTTGCATTTGTATATCTGACAAATAATACTAATTATTTTCAAACCTTGCACATGAGAATGTGATTAGAATGGCTGCATCTGACACTGATTATCTGAGACAGGATGTTATTAAATCCCTTCGGGGATCTTTGTAAGACCCACCACATTTTGAGCAGAGCTTTTATGTGCATTAGTTCATTTATGTAGCGATTACACAGTATTTACTACTGAAAAATGTCAGGAAAAACAGTGAACAAACAGCTAAGTGGAATTTACACCACTCCTCTCTCTATCAAAACATCTCACAACCTCATAGCCTTAAAATGTTTTGTCAGGATTACCTATATACCAAAGCTATTTGCTATGTATCAGTAAAAGGTATGGTTTTTCAAGGTTAGCTTGACACTACACAGAAGAGAGCTGGCAATGGATTTGAAAACAGCAGAGATTTGTCCCTGCTAAGATAATGTCTTAGCTCCAAAATCATCACTTTAATTGATTTTGTGGGCTTGAAAAGCCAGGCAATGTTTTAATTTCACCCATTTCAAAATTTGCGAGTTTTGTTACTTCATTAGAAAAATAACACTGAGGATTACTCACTGAACTGGGGAGAAATACACAAAATGCAGTGACTTGAAAAAGCTCCATTAGTTCTGGAAAAAAAACTGTGACTGCATTCTCAGATTTTGTTTCAAATTAAGATTTCAAGGATCAGATTTTTAGGAGCAGTTTACAATTCTGTACTTAAAAATATGTAGATACAAAATGGAATGACAGATAGAGACCACTTTCAAATCTACATTCTTACAGTGGAAAGTTTTCCTGTCATCCAGAGTTGAGAATATAAACATATAGTGAAATACAGGACTGATATGTATTAAATAAATACACACGTATTGATTGTGAGATTTACAGCTTGCCTGAGAACATCAGGAAAGCTGTGAGAGATACATAATCTAAAGTAATACTGACTGCTCACTGAAGAATTGACAATACTGAGATGTTAGAGATTTCCTCACCTCCACTTTGAATTTCAAGTTAATATTGCTGTAAATTCATGTGATGACAACACATACACCTCAGGCCATCCATTATTTTTCTACCTTCTCTGGATGTCTTCACATACCTAGTCCAAGTCTGGTGTGGAAGAAATTAAAAAATATTCAAAATGCTCCTTCATTTTTCAATGAATAACTCAGTGGCACAACTAGAGCGATATACTGGAATTCACATTGTGCTTTTCATCTGAGTACCCTAAAGAGCATCATCTTGCTGCCAATAGTTCTTGACGTGAAGCTGTTCCCAGGTGGACTTACAGAACTGGCAAGAGACTCATCAGAGTTCTCCATTATCATAAATATTGAGATTCTCTGCTGCTTTCTGTAGCACAGCTATTGTTCCTGAAACATGTCCCTGTATGTAAAGATGTGTTTTAAGGAACATATAGAAGATCACTACTTTGCAGTACCCACTGGTAATTGATGGTGAATATTGGAAGGTAGGATTTTCTGCATGCACAATGACCACTGACCACAGGGAAAACTCATGCAAAAATTCTGGTTCATAAATATGAATGTGCTTGAGTGAGGAAAACATGATCTTTTATTTTGTTTATCCTTCAAGGCATTTTATGTGCATTTTTGATATTACAAAGGACTACAGTAATACTTTATGGGGTATTCTGTGTGGCCCAGTACTGTAGTTCTTCCTCAGATTTTACTCAGGAAAAACCACCTTTGACTTGAGAGAAAATTGCTTGACTGAGGAGTGAACAGAGTGTTTTGAATCTTACCAGCACTGCTTGATGTTAATGTTGGGTAACAGTTCTCATTTCTAATTAGCCTGCCTTGTTGGCCTTTTCTTGGGCTCTGGATCTGCTTTTGCTTTGTGTTATTCATGGCTTATATTGCTTGTTCAGATTGCTTCCTTTTGTGTTTTTCATTTCCAGCAAATATTTTGCAGCTATTGTTCTGCTGCTAGTAGATGTGCATGGAACCTGGTATGTGGAACTTGAACCTCAGCCCAGATTTAATTAAAACTATTAAACATGTTCTCACTGTGGTGCTCAGAAGGAATTTTGGTGACCCTCTTTTGATGAAGCATAAATTTGCTTAATCTGATGCTTTAACAATGAAAAAATACAAGGGCTCGATTCACAAATCTTAAGAGCAAATGCTTCTCCAGTAAAGTAGATGGAGTAGCACCTATTTACAGCCATGTTAAAGTCAATCTTAAATGCCTATTCTGACATACAACAGACATTGTACAAGAAAATCACTAAAGGTGTGCACTGGAACCTTGTTTTGTAGAATTAATACTGCTTTAAGGTAAAATCTCTTGAATAATAACTAGTACCAAATTACGCCATAGCCTATTGATATGCAGCAAATCTAGCTAGGTTATCACTCGTATGTCTTATGAGCCATACCTAGCCATGGTTTATCCTCTATTCATGCTGCAGGGTACGAAATTCCTGGGTGCCAACCTGCCTATGGCAACCTAGAATTCTCCAGGGCAGGCTCGCAAAATCTTCACCTACTCTCTGGGACAGGTAATGAATAAGTGATGTTTTGTGAAGTTATGCTTTCTTTCTAACTTTCTGATGTCTGTAAAAATGTTTCATTTCTTCATGTCAGTCTACAGTCTCTCATCGTTCAGTTGTCCTACTTTTTCTAAACTAGGAGAATGACAGCAAAGCTGTTTATTATAGTACTCTAGATGCTTGCCTCAGCCAAGCCTGTAATAATTATTATTAGCATGTATAAAAATTGAAGTTTTAACATCTTTTTTTTTTTCTTTCTTTCTGATGGAGTGCATTGAATTCCACTATTGATACAACAGTTATCTGGGCAGTTTACTCACCTTTCTTAATTGACAGTACTTATATATTATCTCTCCTTTGATAGGTTTACATTAGTATTTGGTTTCCTGAAATAAGTTTTTTTTCAATGCCATAGATATAGAGATGGTGAAAAGATGGAGGAGTTGTAACTGATTCTAGTTTACATCCCTATGCAGCATATAGTGTAAGTTTAAATAATGACTCATTTTTCCATATTTTGCTTAGATTTTCTTCTACTTTTCTCCTGAATTTACTCTTTGTTCTTTGTTGCTTGACATTATTACAAGTGGCAGGTATGTAGAAGAAATGTCATTCGCTAATCCTACAGTTTTCAATGAAATATGAAATACTGAAATATATTTTGAAGTAAGAAATTAATTAGATAAAAAAAAATAAAGACAGGCTGAGCTTCAGACTGTCCTTTCGCATTCTATTGATTTTCTTTGAATAATGTTCACAAATTTTCAATTTAAGAGTGCTGCTAGTGTAGGTAAGATAAGTAAGATTCTTTCAGTATTTTTTGGCACAACATACACTTTGTGGAGTAAAAAAAAAAAAAAAAAAATCCTGGAAAAGTTACTTGAATTCCTGTTTAGCAGTCCCCTGGGGCTCTGCACATGTGCTCTATTCTTACCTTTAGATGGGTTTAGATGAGTTTGTCGTAAAAAATAGCTCTGTTCTGCTGCTTGTCCTTGTTAAAACCAGGAGATGACCAGTGAAGCAAAATATAATCAGGACGTGAAACTGTTTTTTCAAAGTGTTTGACCCTGATTTAAATTTGATTGAATATTTTGAAGTCATTTAAAATCAGAACAGATTCATGCAGCCATGGTGTAACTGATGACTTTGATCTTATGTGATATTTTTTAATGGATGCCTATGACAAAGTTCAGGGTCTTGGGATGACATTTATTAGCCGTCCTGAAAGGCTCCCTGGAGAGAAGTATCTTTTCCTACCATTGCTGTCCACTTGTAGTTCTTACTCTTGAATGAAAATAAGCTTGCTTTTCTGGAGAACAATATGAAACTTTTTCTCCAAGCATTTCAAAACTTTGTTGTGGTTTAGCCCGGCTGGCAGTCAAACACCACACAGCCGTTCGCTCACCCTCCCCCCTCCCTCTCCGGGATGGGGGAGAGAAACGGGAAAGTGAAGCCTGTGAGTTGAGATAAAGACAGTTTATTAAGACAGGGAAAAGAATAACAACAATAATAATAATAATAATAGTATTAATAGTAATAATGTGTACGAAATAAGTGATGCACAATGCAATTGCTCACCACCCGTTGACCGATGCCCAGCCTATCCCCGAGCAGCCGGCCACCCCTCCACCCCGGCTAGCCACCCCTATATATTGTTCAGCATGACGTCAGATGGTATGGAATACCCCTTTGGCCAGTTTGGGTCAGCTGTCCTGGGTCTGTCCCCTCCCAGCTTCTGCTGCATCCCTAGCCTGCTCGCTAGCAGGACAGAGAGAGGCTGAAAAGTCCTTGGCTTGGTGTAAGCACTGCTCTACAACAATTAAAACATCAGCATGTTATCACCGCTCTTCTCATTCTAATCCAAAACATAGCACCCTGCCAGCTACTAGGAGGAAAATTAACTCTGTCCTAACTGAAACCAGGACAACTTGAAGTGCACAAATCCAAGATTTTATCCCAGGCTATCTAAACATTTCATAGAATAGGTAGATGCTGAAAGATATTTTTCATTTATTCTTCTTCTTTTTAAAAAGCTCAAAATGATTTAAATTTTACTGGAGAGATTTTAGTAATTTCTTGGATCCTTGCTTGCTTCTTTTATGTTTATTTACCCATATCTTAATCACATTTTTTCAACATATCTAGACTTTAAAAATTTATCTGGAAACTTGCTTTCCAACTGTATTCGAAATGTCAGCCTGCTGGAGGAACAACAAGAACAACAAAAACATTTGTTTGTGAAAACGAAAGATATTGAGTATGACTACTGTTTGCACTTCCAAAATGAGGATAGATTCTATTTTATCCAGACTGCTGCACCTTAATCTTCAAAAAAGTAATTAGAAAACAACAAAATTTTGAAATGGAATGTTTAAGTAATTCAGGTATAAGGCAAAAACTTGTGAGTTTTGTTTAGGTAATCAACATCTCTGGGTACAGAAAGAATTTATAGCATCTCTTTTGGGAAAGTCTGTAGAAGACAGATCTGCTTTGTCACTCTGCATGGTTCTTTGGGGTGCTACATCTGCAGGATAAGTGGAAGGTCCTGGGTCGCCTCTGAAGAAGCATACTGTCTATTGCTTTTCATGTGAATAGCGCAAGCATCTCTTCAGACAGCTGCTTTCTGTTTCATTTGGTCCCTTACTTGCAAAGAGCTCCTTCTTTTGCTGTCTCACTCCAAAAACCACAGGATTGCCCATACTAAAGTGCTGGACTGTTCAGAGGAATTAAGTTCTATTTATTCCCACTCTTCTGACAAACACCCACCAAAACAAACAAACAAACAAACAAACAAAGTCTTACACTGAAAAGTCAGGACAAAATAGACTCAACTGAACTAATAAATCATGATATCAGGTTGGGAGGAAGGTTGTGTGAAGTGACAGCACAACATGCTGAGCAGTGTTGAACTTGCTAGAGATGAACTTATTTATACTCTTGCAGAGTAGAAGACTCCTAAGTTAACAATTCCTAAAATAGTATAAAACACTGTATAAAACAAGGTAGGGCTCAAAATAATCAGCAAAAGATGACAGATGGTAATTTCTTTCTCTTTTTCTTTTTTTTATTCTGTAATATCAAGTTGATCAAAGTGCTGATGAACATTTATTACTGTGCGAAAAACTAAAAATATGTTGAAACACTCAAGCAAAATACGTGCATTCAGATAACAGCCAGTAGTTCTCCTTGTTGCTGTTCAAAACCTTATATATGACTCTGTGTGTAGTAATAGTTTCTGAATAGCCTTCAGAATATGAATTACATGTACACTGCCGAGAATGTGTGTCTGTCCAGGTTAAGGTGTATTATTTAATCAGCTCTGTTTTTTGTTTGTATTAGCAGACCAATGATCTATTCTGCTGCCAGAAAAATCTTCCAAAATTCCCTAGAGCTCTCCTCTGTGGCTTGGCACTGTAGTATTTTCAGACAGCCATGTGTGATGGGGGAACCAAATGATATGGAACAGAGACTGCAGCAGAACTGCACTGATGGCTACTGAAAGTGTCTGAGAGGTCAGCACTATCTGTCACCCTGAGCACTAGAAGTGTTATCTACTATACTCTTTATTAAAAATATCTGGCAAACATCTGCATCTTTTTAAAGGCAAGAACCTATGGATTACAGTTAGAGATACAACATGAGTTCTTCATGTGAATCCTATCACAAAACAGGCTCAGAACGCAACTGGGACCAGATATAATTAAAATGATAATTCTGTAATTTATTCAGAGCAGGTAATATACAGTGCTTATAAAGGAAAAAATCAGTGGCACCTGCAGTTTCTCCTCCCCCTGTCCAAGTAGTAATTTTGTCTGACTGGTCCTGGAGCCAAAAGAGTATATTTAATTTTTTCAGCTACTTAGCATAATCTTTCTCATGGGAAGTGCTAAGCCAGCCCACCAAAATGAGTCCTTTGAGCCAGACACAGATGAATTTCAAACCAGTGGAAAGAAAAAAAGATTGTGAATGGAAGGAAAGAGCCAAGGTGAGAAAAGAGGTGATAACCTCTGCCCAGACTTATGTCTGGATGCTTACTGCAAAATGAGACAGGTTGACATTCTTTCCCTACTACTAAAGCACATTTCTATAGTACTCCCCTGCTCCCATTCCAACCTCAGTCCTTTAGAAGAAAGAATAATACAAAGTTCAGCTTGCTTCTGGGCAATGGTTCTCACCCATTCTCATTACATGTCCTATTACAAACAAACAATTACAATCCAGGAGGACCCACGGTCCTGCTCCAGCACAGTTAGATCCAGATGAATTAGGAAGGTGAACAGACAAAAGCAAAAATGAGAAAGGTTTAACAACACAACTAAAATATAACTTTATAAGCTTGTGAGCTGATGTGGCATGCTGCTTTCAGTAATTTCCAGAGGGAGTGCATATCCATGACTACAAACCAAAGCAATCTAGAAGCTGACCACTTGAAGCCATAAGGAGAGATGCTGCAACTGAAGGCAGCTTGCTCAGGCACCTGGAGAGCTCTCGTTGGCTTCCAAATCATAAATTGAAGTCTACCTCTAATTTTGTTACCTCCATTTCTCAATACCTTATTCTTTTTTTTTTTCTCTCCTTTCTCATCACTGCTTAGTAGTTTGGATTCCCTAGTGAGATGCAGTACAGACTGCTAGGACTCTGCCAAACACTAAAAAGCAGACAGCAGCTGTTCAACAGCTTCAAATCACTTTCCTTGTGAGGCAGTCCTCCCCCACCCCCAGCCTTTGTTACAGCAAGAAGTATTTGTTCAAGTCATTCCCTTTCTCCTGACTTTCTTATTCTTTCATATCTTGCCAATCCACATGATAACTCACCATTTTTCTGGCGAAACATTTTATACGAACCTATTGGCCTCTGCAAAGAAAGAAAGAAGGAAGGAAGGAAGGAAAGAAAGAAGAAAGTAACAGCACTTGCCAAGATGAATATTCTTCCATAGCCATGTCAAGAGCAGCATCTGGGCAGCAAGCAGTATGAAGATCCTTGAGAATGGTCATAGAGGCAATGTCTCTTCTCTCTTGGATAAATGCTGGCTGAAGTTTGCCATGCCAGAATGTAACTTCCTTCTCTCCCAGCTTCACCAGCTGACCTCATTTCAGAGGTAGTCTAGAGCATGAGGCAATGTGTGGACAATGTGAATAATATTGAGAGAACAGAATGAGTCAGAAAACATGTATTCCTCCTCAAATTGCATGGGATTTTTTCTCTTGCAACCTTTTATTTTTCACACCTGTTCATCCTTTCATTTTCTAGCAATAGAGAAACAAAATGAACAGGGACAGGCTTTATTCAGACTCCAGTAGGATCACTTACCAAACATAAGAGTTTGCATGTAAAATCCACTGACTCTGAGTACACCTGACTGAGCTGGAATCAGTCAGTCCTCACAAGTTTTCAGAAGAGCCTAAGAGAGGCCCTAGCAGGCAGCCTGGAAAAATGCAGAGATTGTATCCATTTCTGTTACATCCACTGTGGCACTCCGTCATCTGCTTCAGTCACCTTTGAATTTGGGCAAAAGGCTCCCACCTTCCACTGTGCTCTGCATTCATTTCTCACATTCAGCCAGCCAGACTACACACAGGTGTTTACCCTCGCAAGTGTCTCACAATCAAAGTGGTCATCTTGTTAGTAGGAAATGGAAATGTGTTTTTAAACTCCAGATCCAAATCAAGTTAACAGAAGAATTAAATCAGTCCTCCTAGAGCTGGCTCAGCTCTTCAGTCTCCGTGCAGTGAAGCACAATGCTGGGCTAGCCAGCACAGCTGCACGTGGTGGATGGTCCCTGTCCTGATCTGTGAGTTCAAGCTCTTTCGCTGCCATGAGCTGGGCTGAAACCTGGATTCCTCAGCGCTCTTCACAATAGCCTGCTCCCTGGATGCATGTCTGGGTTCTCGCCATTCATTTTCTTTTGCCCTTTAGAGTTTGCATCACACTGGGGGAATCACAATTGCTTGCTGAAGAAACTTCATTTAAAATAATCAAAACACCTTTAGTGTCTATTTCTGAAAGCTGTAATTTTATTCATGGTGTTTCTATTCAATCCATTCACAGCCTTAGGTTATGGATAGTACCTTTAAATAAAAGACTATTTGTATGTCCTTATTATGAGCACATATCAAAAATCTTACCACATTCCACTGACAATAATAGCATTCACTTAAGAACACTCAGTGCTGACAGCTGGTCCTCTAAGGGTTTTTTGCATGTCAACATGCAACTGAATTTTCATAACTTAATCACTTCATATTACAGTTAATATTGAATACTCTTGGATAGATGTCCGTGGGCTTCCATATAATTGATATAGAAGCCATCCCTTCTGCAGTGAGACTGTTAGGTCAGTATAACCAAAATGTAATTCAGTTTTATTTTTAAGAAAAATTCCTCTTTTCTGCCTCTTACTAGTAAGCCCAGCATAGTTTAGACACATTTACCGTATAATATCGCTCGCTAGGTCTGAGTTTTTAGTTGTGTGAATTATGCAACAGGCATGTTCTCACATCATAAGAAAGATTACCTTCCCAAATCCAGCAATTCTTCTGGTTTTAGGTACCTTTATCAGCTCCCCGGGTACTGTAAGTGAACTCTCATGTTAAGGATCTGTCTCACTGCACTTAGGACTTCAACTGCTTGCCCCCCTCCTTTCCAAAGTATTCTCTTTTAAGTTTCTGATAAATCACCCCTCTTCTCTGGTTTAAATTCTGCTTGGAACCTAAGAAAAGGACTCTGTTACTTGTTTTATGTGTCCATCAGTCATGTGGAAACTATCTGAGCTCCAGATTTGGATCACCCACACATTTTTTCTGAAACATATGTGCAGGCCTTCCCTCTCACAATCCAAACCCAGTTTCAGATTATTTATTTTGAAAATGAGTACTGGAAGAAAAAATTCAAATGGTTTAACGCTTGCAAAAAAAAAGTTCCAAGAGACATCTATATATGTGTATGTGTATATACATATGAAGGAAAGATCTGCACGGAATCTGACATGTAAGCTGTTCATACCCTGAAGTTTAAAGTATTTAACAAACTACTGTGGAAGTAATAAAAAAAAATGGTGGGTTTGCTTTAGTGAAAAAACTACCTGACAGACCTCAGTGAAAATCTGCAAAAAAAAAAATAGGTGAGCTGAACAATGTATACACCTGAATTTATAGGAAAATGCCTGTTGTATAACCTGGATAAACATTTGCTGATGTATTTGTTACAGTCCAAATGAAGCTGCTGAATAAAGAGCACCAAATATTTGGAATTTGTAGACTGGGCTCTAGGTCTGAGCAGTAGCAATATAATCTGTTTCCCAGATAAAATGAATTTCAAGTCCATAGCTTGGTTCTCGTCATAACATATCCGGATGTAGAATTTGTAATCTGATTTGATCCCTCTAATCAGGGAAGCAAATGTCAGGTTAGCCACAAAACAAAAACAAAAAATGCAGACAAGGAAGATAGTTTTGGCATTAATCTTTTGAAACTGTGACCCTGAGCATGTAACACATAATCAAAACTTGATTAACATAGAAATCCAATTATTGCTTCATTAACTATCTTTCATTAATCTAGAAAACACTTGTTAAATGCTTGGACTTCATTTCCCAACAACTACAAATGTAAAAAATGAATAAATCTGGGGACAGATTTAATGACACAACAGTCATCTCAGAGCCATTGCTCCTAGGCCAAGCTTTTGGTGCCTCTCTTGCAGCATGTCCAACCTGGGCGGCATGCAGATCTAACACAATCCTTGACCAGCAGCAGAGCTGTGCTGGAAGAAAAGGCACTAGGTAATCCAGACCACCAGCCATGGATCAGCAGGTCCTGCTGAAGCCTGGTAACTCCAAGATCAAGTTGCCTATGCAGCCCAGCTCCACTCAGTAGGAACGCAATGGTAGAGGACCCATTGGCATCTCTGCTAGCTGTAAACTAACCCAGAGCTCTGTGTCCCCAGCTTGCTGCTCCCTGGGTGTGAGCCATCTGTTGGGAAGAGGTGCCCCCAAGGCTTTGCCTCCTGCCCAGCTAACTGCCCTCATCTCTGTACTGACAGGCTCCATTCAAAGACCAGAAATTAAAATGGGGATGTGGCTGCTTGTTCTCCTTGATCCAAACAGGCCATCCCTTCACAAAGGTCCACAGAAGCCTTATGCTATTGGGAAAGTGTTTCCACAGGAGTGGGTGCACAAACCTGACTCCAGGCTTTCTGGCTGTCCACCACATCACTGCTCCTGGGTTTCTTCAGTGGTGTAAGTCAGCACATTGTGTCTGGGCTCATAGGCAGTCACTTCCCCATTTCCCCATCCTGCTGCCTTGTCTCCTGCTCTGTAGGCCCTTTCACAACAACATCTTTAGCAGAACTGGTCAATTTTGATGTTCCTTACATTAAAAAAAAAAAAAAAGATGCTTTTTGAAATTCTTTTCCAGAATATATTTTTAAAGTTTCCGTCAGTGCTCCCAAATTCCTGATCCTATGAAGCCCTTTTTTAGAACGTGACACATCACAGACGTGAAACAGATGTGATAAACACTTTTGAAACATTTAGTGGCTCTCTTTTGTGGGTCTCCACGCAATCTGAGCAGACAAGAAAGGAAATAGTATTACCTCATCTCCTACACGGAGTACTGAGTCAGGAAGAGGGGGAGTTATCTGACAACTTGTGGTTATCTATGTCTGAGCTCCTTGACTAGAGTTCCTTTGTAATTAATGGAAAGAAATGGGTACTTCCAGATTTGCGTCACCACTTCTGAAATAGGTCAGATTAATCTCATCCTGATAGTGTCTGTTCATTACTACAGACTGAAAGCAGGAGCCACAGCTGACCAATAGCGCTGGCATTTACTTCTGGTCAGGCCAGTCTTGCTTTAATTCACTTGTCCGGTGTAATACCAGCCATGTGTGGCAAAGCCAGGTACAAGACTCAGAGCCCCAAAACACAGTTCAGGTCAGCTCCTACTTACATGTTCCTTCATCCAAGGCAGGATATTTACCCACAAAATACAATGATTTTGACTTCGGATTTCACAGTTGCATTACAATTTCTGTTCACTACCCAGAATTGAATACCTTCAACTTGTTTTTTCAGTATATTTGACACGGACCTCTACCTGGAACTCATTTTGCATTCTGTTTATTTCCATCTAAACACTGTTAACCAATTTTTATTTTACTTACTCCTAGATCTATGTGAAGGAATGTAATCAGTTCATTCAGGGAGAATTTCAGCACTTCAGAAATGGTTTTGCTCCATGTTGAAACAACATTGCAGAACCATCTGCAAGGCAAAGCCTCGAGGTGGCAGAAAACATGAAAGTGCCACCAAAGCACATTCATTTGCAGGTGGAGACCTGGGGGTTTCCAGGACATCCAACGATGGGGCATCCCCACAGATGTCAACTCTCAAGGAGAAACAGTCTTTGTGGTCCGTCTGAGGGTAACATGCTCGAGAAATCCTCTGGCCTCCAGGCAGCTGATCAGCCCTAACTTTGCACGTCAGCATTCCTCTGCTATCAGGCCATCTGCCGGACAGATGATCTGGCAGGAGATCAGACAGGTACAATGAAAACCTGCTTGTTTTCCAGCACACCTTCCTCAGAATAGAACTGTCACCACATGGCATCTCGGCTTTGACTGAAATGCTCCAGTGAAATATATTCACCTGGAGCTTCTCCAGCCAGCGCTACAGATGAATCCCGACCAACTGCAGGCTGAGTTGAGCAAGAGCTTTCCATTACCACGGTACTCATCAACCTGCTAACCCTTCCCTGGGGCTGTGCAGAGTGACCCCAATATTCAGCTTGAAGTAGAGGATGGGCGAGAATTTCTAGGAAAAAAAAATCTACTTTGTCCACTCGCTGCCTTTTGTGGACAGAGGTTTATTGGAAAGGTGACACCAAGGATGCAAACATTTGTTTGCTTCCACTCTAGTGCAAACTGGGATGGCAAATTCTTAACACCAAGAAAGTACCAGATACTTTGATGGTACTTGAACTTGTAAATCTTCTCAACTTTCTCATGTAAAATAGAACACTTTTCCCTAAATGTAGAGCCTGAATAGTGCTACCTCCCACCTGGTAAGATTTCCTCTGAACTGCCTCTGAATAGTTGCAGAGGACAACTCCATCAACAACATTCAACACTGTGGACTGGTGTCTCTCTCTAGCACTGCCCAAGGGGACAGGGCTTCAAAGGCCTTGGCTGACAGCAATTCCAGAATTCAAACCTGGCAATTACTGGCTGTCTTACAATGTTCGTGAACACAAATTTCTGTGCCAACATATATTTTATATTTTTTGTGTGTATAAACAGAGCTAATTGGTGAAAATAATGCTTTGGAAAGTCTGAAGACCCATTTTTAATAACCTTTAAAGTGGTCTCCCTTGAGAGGTTTTCTTTCACCAGTTTAAATATTTAATATTCTACTCACTGTCCTTTTCTTCTAAAGAAATATTTTAATGAAGCAAAATGGGTAAAGACTTGCACACCACTGGTTGTCACAGCAGCGGGGCTTTAGAGAACAGTAGAAGAAACAGAGAGCCACTCATGCAAAAGGACCTACTCTACGGAATTTTGAAACCTTTCCTGTAATTCCTTCCTCCCCCAGCTGCCTGAGTTTCAGGAAGTCTGTGCTATATAGGATCAGTGTTTCCTAAGGCATAGCACTATCAGATTACCACAGACTATTATTTGCAAATAAATCCTCTCCTTTCTCCTAGCAGCATTTTTTCAATTAAATTCTTACTTTTTAACTAAGAAATATATATGCAAATATATATTAAAATATATTTATTTAATATATATGTATATAAATATGTTTGCTGAATATATATATTCTTTATTATATTGATGATGAAGGAAAAAAAAAACAAAGAAAAAATACTAATTAAAATATATTGATTTACCAGCATTAAAAAAATTGTGCAGTGAACTTTTCTAATTAACTTGTATGTGACAAGCAGAATCAAAATGCAGCTAGTGTGTGGAGTTTGTCACCTTGGAGAAACAGGAAAATGCTCAATGGTTGACTTCATGACTCCATATTTTGACTTTTTATCTTTTCTCTTTTTTCATCCCTGTCGAAATTACCACTGCCAAATTTACAGTGGCACATGACAAAATGAAGTATTCTTTATAAAAAGACCTTCTAAAACAGGAAAGTACACAACAGCACCAGGAAAGAGGATTCAGGCATTGCATTCTGTGATAACACTGGAAGGTAACAGTGAGGGGGAGGGAGAAGGCATTCAGAGAAAGAATGTCTGTTTCTTAACAAATGAAGAAGCTCATGAAATACCTTAGATGTGTATAAAACAAAAACTGAGCTTCTGATTCTGCTATTATAGATACTAAATTAGGGACATTGTATGGTCTTCATCTTTCTACTTTTTCTCCCACTTTCCTTACCTTTGCTTCTTAGGTGTTTTTTTTCATATATTACTGGAAGCAAGAGAAAACAGCAGGCTTTACCTCAAAACAGTAATGTATAAGGGTCAATTCATGCTTAAATCTAAACCATCCTGGGAATCCTGAGAAATCTTCTAGTAGTACTATAGCTATTAACACCCATTCAAGAGTTTCAGTCTGAGATTCAGGAAAACTTCTGTATTTGTGCCAATAGATAGACTACCATAAGCATTAGTTTCACTAAGTCATTTCAGAACTTGCCTGGTTCAAGAAGGATATTGAATCAAATGTTTAAATACTTTCCCAGTACTTTCTCAGTTGGGATCCTTTTCCTTTCTTTTCTCTTTTTCTTTTCTCTTTCTTTTCTCTCTTTCTTTTCCCCCTTCCTTCCTTCGTTCCTTCCTTCCTTCGTTCTTTCCTTCCTTCTTTCCCTCCTCCCTCCCTCCCTCCCTCTTTCTCTCTCCCTCTCTCTCTCCTCTCTTTCCCCCTTTCTTCCTTTCTCCCATAAAAGTGGCTATAAGTTTCAGGCTATTCAGCATATTTTTGTGAGACCATGCTTTCTTTCTAAAATTCTTAGTTTTCTGTCTAACAACTTGTATTTTAATAATGATTCACTGTTGTGTATCTACTAACCCATCTTAAATAATCCCATTATATACTAGATGGTACTGTTCCTGTCTAAAAATTAATTCTACTTATAAACAGCCAGATGTTTTTTCATGTATCAGATGAACCAAAGTACATTCCATTAGGTTTTGGAGGGTTTATATCATTTTCTAAAAATATAAATTTCAGGATGCCATCTTTCCAGCTTGGGTAATATAGCAAGTAGAAAAGGTACTCTTGCTCATAGTACGGACAGACAGTTTTTTAAGAGTTATGGTTTGTTGAATGAGAATAACTTTGAAGTTGCCTAACTTATACTTTAACCATTTTTCCTTTTTTTTTCTACAAAGTTACAGCTGTGCTTTGATACCCAAAGCATTATGTGAAATAGTGCATCTATATAGACTGTTCCCTTGCCTCATTAGAATGTGCTTGATTGTTTCACACAGTCACCAGCTGTTACTGACTTAAACATTCCTCACATTCCCATTTCATTTGTACCCCTACAGCCTCCCAGTCCCCTGAGGTCAAACTCTTCTCTTGAACAAAACTCCCCAGTGCTGCAGGATGTTGTAACTGCCCCTGATCTAGCTTAACTTGTATTAACTGCACTTGTCCAGCACAGAGCAGCAGCCTGGACATTTTTAGCTCAAGGAGCTACTGTTCACTTTTTATACAAATGTTAGTGGGCGGATTTTTAAAACAGCAGAAGACTTGAGATTAAATCTCTTTTCTGGAGGTCATCTGGTCCAGCCACTGCTCAAGCAGGGACACCCAGATCAGGTTGCCCAGGACCACGTTCAGACAGCTTTTGAATACCTCAAATGAGTGAGACCCCACTGTAATGTTATGACTCTGTAACTCACACTTCATAGAAAATCCAAGATTCCAGGTTATAGGAAGGAAAACTGACCACTCTTCTTTCCTAAATTGAGCAGATAAATAGCAAGAACCATGTGCCAGAAACAGAGCAAGTGAAAGGTGGAATAACGTGACAACCTCATGAATGAGGATGTGTAGAAATGAGCAACATGGGTTCAGATTCTTATTTCCTAGATAATTTATATTTCACTCCTAGAGTGAGATATAAAAACCAAATGATTACATTAACTGGAGCTGCATTAAATGTCTGAATTAGAATATATTATTTTAAGAGAATATAACTACAAGTGGTAATCTAAGTATAACTGTAACCACGCAATATCTGTAATTGAAATAGAGCAGTGTTGGCAAAACATTAGACTGTTTCCTAGATATAGGCTGCATGGATCAAGTAAGCAGCAATTGTAAAGCTTTTGTATTAACTTACTGAAGCTCCTATAGCAGCTGGTAGAGGAGAAGGCAGTCCCACTGAAGTGAGTTCAGACGAGTGTTTCTTGATGAATGGCATGTTGTTTCCACCTCTATTGTCTAATTAAAGACCCAGAATATTAGTCTGCTGAAGCTGATGGCAGGACTGACTTGACATCAAAGAGAATCAAGATTTGCCATTCTTTTATGAAGAATTATTATTATCTCATGTTTAGAAAAAAGTAAAGCAATACACAGCACATCATGTGGTAGCCCTCTTTGCACCCTCTAGGTGACTCCAGGCTGCATTTCTGTGGTGCCTCAGAGCTCCTGCCTGAAGCCAAGAGATCAGCTCAATACTAGCAGAGGAAGCAGTATCTGAACCAAGTTACAGTAACATCACTCCCACCTCGCTGTTCCCTTGGAAAATGTATTAGAATATTGAGGAGCTTACAAACTAAATAGACTAGGAGGAAAGATCTCCATCATGCAAATAAGAATTGAGGCAAGAGGAGACTGTCTCACTTGAAGTAGCATAGTCAGGGAAAGTATCACCATCACTGCAAATCCAGGGGGACAGTTTGGGGCAGATGGCATTTTGACCATAACAATAAACATTTTGTTTGCATCTCCTGATTTTAGGCTATTTTATATCCTCTCTAAAATAAAGAGAAATCAATAAAGTGAAAAACCTCCTCACTCTCCAAATTCTCTGCTTACTGCTTTGCTTTCTCAAGGATTGTAACAGATGCTAGCTTACAAGTAGGGCATAAATTCTTTCTGATGAAAGTACTGTGAAAAATTAGGGGGTTACATCAGTGCCTAGAAAGTCTTTGCTCCCAAATAAGCAGGAAAATGGGGAAAGATATATAATAATAATTGATTTTACAATTCTCCAGATGAAATCCTAAATAGTAACATCATTAGCAGCCCTACAGGTAGGAAGTAAGGTGCTGATCAATCCAAATGAAACAAAATCTTCTTTCTCTAGAAATTATATTATAACCTGGACTATTGGCAAAGAATAGTTTTGCACACTTTATTTAGAGTCACTGCTCTATAAATATCTGCTACTTCAGTCGTTGTATTTTGGGGTAACCCTAAATGAAAATTCCTGTGTGAAACCAAACTCTAGACTGTATTTTGTTTTTAATGAGGGTTCTTCCACAAAATGTTCCATTATGGCTAATGAGATATTAGCAACAAATGCACTAGAAAGGACAGATGGGAAGATAGTCAACTGTCTAAATCAGAAGATTTTCAAAGCGCAGTAAACAAATTATTAAGCACAATTCTCTGGCTCAGTGCCAACTTATACTATAGGGAATTGGTCAAAGAGTAGATCATGAAAAGCTTTTCAGGAGCAGCTAAATTCTACAGCTGTGGTCTTTGTTTTTCTAGTACTTTGCAAGAACAGAAGGGGGAATTACGAAAGCGTCTATCGTACACTACCCATAAGCTGGAAATGCTTGAAACGGAATTTGATTCTACACGTCAGTATCTTGAAATAGAATTGAGACGTGCTCAGGAGGAACTTGAAAAAGTAACTGAAAAACTGAGAAGGTTAGTAACTAACTTTTTGAAATAAACAGTTTTGAGGAATTTACAAACAGCTATGTTAAAGGCATATGTAAGTAAAAATATAAACATATACTCTCAAACACAAATTATTTTGATGACTACACATTGTATTTTCATACTAAATATATATATATATCACATATCTGAACATATATTACATGCCACATAAATTATGTACATATGATATATAAGATATCTTTGTATTGAGAGTAAACATGCAAATAGAAATATATAGGTAGATATATCTATCATATTGTTTATGTGTAAACATCATACATGTGGGGTAGTACTATGTTGCATTACACAAAGGCTATAAACACACTATATATACACATATACTGTATATATGTATATATACAGAAAATATTTTAATGAATTTGGCTGCATATTTTCAGTTGTTAGTCTCCATTGCACTGATAGAATAAAAGGGAATTTGGTCCTTCTTCATTCAAAGCTGAGACAAAGTTTAAATTTATCAGTGATTCTTAATATCCATTCTTTCATTTGTTTGTAAAACTTCTGAACCTACAATTATCCATTTATGCAGAAATGTATTTGCATTTCTTGTGAGACCTTTCCTAAGCTTATGTGGATAATTGAACCATTTGATTTAATTCACTGGATGAGTCAAAACAAAATTCAGAACAAATCATTCCAGGGCTATACCGAAAGAAATTTTTTTCACACTTTGCAGAAAAAAAAAAAAAAAAAACAACGCAAACAAAGCCAGAAATTACAAAATAACTGAGCCAGCCAAACAACTCTATGAAAATTTAAAAAATAATTAGCCTGCAAGATCTCAAACTAGGAAACATCCTATTGTGGACTTATACCTTAGGTGTTTCTCTAACTGGGAGGCTTCCTAAAACAAGGCCAAAATGAACAGGTGGATGATGATTTTGAAATCTACACATATCCATCATGACCATTGTGGAGGCTTTCTATAACATTTTCTTGCCAACAATACATATTTTCCCTATCATTTCACTTAGAGTAGACCTGTTGAAAGTAACTTTGCTCTTGATGTAGTTTTGTCCCATTACAGCTTTAAGGACAGGGAACGCTAATAGTCTTTTCTCTTGAAACATTATTTCAGGCACAGTCGTCATAATTCCTACACCATGCTTATCAGAGCATCCCACTTTCATTAAAACAAAGGGGCAAAATACAGTCTCTCTAAAAAGACAGTAAGAAGCCTCATATCAACTTCATTGGGCACTGATGATTTAAGTACCCTTCAAAAATCATGTCAGACAGTCTTGGTTTTGCTTATGGCAAAGTCTAGCAATTGTACTTAAACATCAGATTAGTAGAACTCGCTTTCCAATAGTTTAATTGAACATTGTACAGTATTATGAAGAAAACATATTAAAAATTGTTTCAGGCAGGTGATTACTCCCCTGAAGATATATTATAATGGAAGCCAAATTATTTTATGAGGTGAGCTTTAAAAACGTTTCTATTGAGAATAGTAAGGCATACAGCGAGTTGAATGACTAGGTTTCCCAACCTGGGAAAGAATAATGTCGGAAACAAAACTGCCATCCAAAAGCGTGTCAGCAACGTCACAGAGGAAAAACAGTGCGAGAAAAACAAGGAACCAGAATTAGTTTCAATAACATGTTTCTTGCTTTATTCACTGCACAGGGAGATAAATTCAGCCGCTACTAATAAATAAACCCTGTGTAACATGATCCCAGTTGCATACTAGAGAACATTTCTGTTATTAAACTTCCATTATCAAGGAGTGCAGAATTTTTCTGAGAGGCTGAATGGCCATCCTTTTCTACTCCTTTCTGAAAGCCTTTACCCTCTTAACTCATACAGAATGAATGGCATTACTACTAGGCCTCCTCTCTCTAACCCTCACAGGGAGGTCATTTACTTGGCTCCATGGTCAAGCTTTTTGACCCCTCTTTTTCTTTTTTGTCCCAGTGGGAGACGGAGCAAGGCAGAGCTGAGCGGTTTTGAAAATATTAACTGTAAAGCATAGCTTCATAGCTTTGGCTCTGAAAACTGACTGAAAATATATTGGGGGTTCATATGCCTCACAGTGATCTCCCTATCTGACGTGACCAGCATGGCTTTTTCAAGTCAATTTTTTAATAATACTCAAATACCAATCTTGGAACCAAAACCTTTCTCCAAAAGTCATGCTGGGTTTCCTGCTCGAGACCACACCCTGGGTGCCAGCTGTGCAAGGTCTCCCTTCCTAGCTTTTACCAGGGAGTACAGTTATTTTAAGACACAAGGAGTAAACCCGTACAAATATATTTTCAGTGCAAAGATTAGCACACATGCGTAATTTTTTCACCAAAAGCAAGACATACCATAGATTGAAAGGGTTGTCTGAAGAGAAATCCTATGGCTGCATTAGCTTTCAAATAAATAGGGGGGAAACTCTTGTTTTCATAAGAAAGCCAGTATTACTTGTGATAACAGATAAGGAAGAGGGTTTTTGAACAAGAAGTTATTATTTTAACAGTCACTCTTCAAAGCTAAACTGCACTCTGGTTGAAATTCTCTTCTTTGCAGGTCAGCACAAGCCTGTTTTACTTTAGATATATCTCATGGCTTTAAGAGGGCTTGAAATAGAGTGGAAACAGACTTGTGCAGGCTTTCTCTTCAGTGATGATCTGTAGTCTTAGAGAGAAATGTGGTGTCTGCTGTGTTAGAGCACTGATACATAACATTAAATGTGGTCTAAATACTTCTCAGTAGACCCTAATTTAACTGAGAATCTAAACATGCATTTAATGCATGCACATATATGCATGATGCACATGTACTGGTGGAGGCACATGGGTATCATCTAAGTATATGAATTTAACAACACAAAAAAGCCATAAAAATATAAGTTATCAATTCACATAAAAGGAGCTTATTCTTAAACCATTTTCATGGGTTAGTGAAGCTGACCTATTCTTTGTTTTATTTACAAAGACAAATTTACAACATCAAAATGTTTTATACTTCACAAGGTTTTTGTTATCTAGGTGGGTTTTTTTTTGTTTTGTTGTGTTTTTTCCTGTAAACAGGTTTAAGTTACCATTTCCCCATCTGATCATTTCAAATTGGAATTATTTTCCCTACTCCACTTTTATTTCACACTGTTGCCCAAAGATTGATTTGATTACTGGGTTCTTTTATCCCTTTAACACTTTCTTCCATATACTTATGGGTCCATTTCTCCTCTTGCCACCCACATTTGCTGACACTTCTTTTGGCAGAGTGGATTTCCAATTTGGGTTTTATATGTGTATGTGCATGTGTATGTGTTTGGGTATATGTGAGCGTTTGTGCTTATTTTGACTACCTTTGCATACTGTTCTCAATAGAAACAAATTTTGAAGCTCAGCTTCCTGTATACTGTGGATTTTTGGTTTAGATTTACTGTTTGGATTTGATTTGCCTAGTAGGCAATTTTTTGTAGAAAAAATAAAAAGAAAAAGGAAGCATTGCCAGCCAAGAACGATTATTTAATGGTAACTGATCTTCCAGTCATTCACACCAAGAGAAAAATGGTCTCTGCAGAACCACTGATGCATTGCCACTGTAATAAGCCATATATCCAGGTAGTAATCACTGCTGGTTTTGTTCAAGACATGTAAAGTGAACATTCAATATGTGAACCTTCAGTATCTCCCTTGAGCTCTCCATGTAGATCCATACAGAAGAACAGACTAGGGTACAGAGAGGCTTGAGCTAGAAAAGCCCTGAACCAATATTCTTTCCACTTTTCTTTCATGAATTTTTGCAGATACTTTTGAACTCATGCAAACTTTCACGAAGTTGCAGATGCTAAATTTGACATCAGTTTTACACCATCTCTAGCTGAGCCACAAAATGCTAGAGGCTTGCTACAAAATATATTTAATCTGTTCTATTTTGATTTACTTGAGAAAAGCTGCAGACCATGACTGACGAGACACTAGGGCACCTCTGGTCTCAGCCAGCAGGTTCTATCTTATTTTTACAAATCCTTGTTCCCCACACCATGGCATGCAGTCCAACCAACAACATAAGTACTAGTGCTGAGTAGCTCTCTGCAGACAAAGCCACTTTAAGCCTCCTCACTTCTACTAACTTATCAAAATCATCTCTGCCTTCTCCTTTGCCATGAAAAGATGGGTACAGGGTATCCTGAGATTTCTCTCCGTTGTGTTGACTTTAGCTAAATACCTGTGAAAATGCCAAGTATATCTGCAGCTGCACAAATAAACGTCTATAAAGAAGCTTAGTAGCAAATGCTGCATCTAACAGGAACATGGAGAATGCAGAGATCCATGAACTTCAGTCAATCCTTTAAGACACCTGGACATTTACACAATGGCATTGTGAGAACTTGTGAGTAATGACTGAGCCATAGGTTAGTAAAAGTCTCACAAGTTTCCAGCCCATTGAGGTCACCACCTTTGCAAACACCATTTACCATCCATCTTCCTCACAGGGCAGAAATCTCTGTTCAGCAGCTCTGTAAAATATGCAGTACACCAAAATTTTCCCAAGACTAACAATATATATTTGAAATGGCCACCCCAAGCCTGGGCTGAATCTCTGTGCCCCTGGGAGCTTCATCTGTGGGGATGCCCACAAAGCATCTGTCCTCAGCACAGAGCTTTCCTCTCAGAGCTGTGTGGCAGATGTTATGGTATAACTGGGAGCCTTGCAAGAGGCACTGCCAGCCCCTGGCCTGCCCCTGAATGGAGGATTTGGTTTATGCAACTGGAAAGAAAATCTCCATGGCAACAGAAGGAGGGAGAGACCTGAACTGTCACTGCAAGGAAGGGGTGGGATGGACCCCTCCATTCGTAACCATGGCATGGGCTGAATGCACATCTCAGTTCTGATTTCAGCAGCCACTCCTATCCACAGGATAACTCAAAGGTAATTCTTTAATTCCAATCCCTTGCTGGTCATTGTGGAAACTAAATCCAGGTTCAGGCTTCTCACACAAAGTGGCTTTGTGCTGAATGAATGTGTATTACGTCTGAGTTCGCTCTTATACAATTCTCTAGCACATTGCCTAAAATCAACTTACCCCTTAAAATACCTCGACCTATTGACCTAACATTCTCAGTGCAAATATTTAGATGCATTCAGACAAACTTTTTACAGCTGAACTTCTAACATTGGCTTTACATTTATTATACACCCTGCTGAAATGGTATGTACCAACAAAAGCAAGGAGCTACCCTCTTTATCTTCTGTGGACAGAAAGGCACAGCTACTACTGAAATAGGAAGGCTTTTCCCATAGGCTATGCAGTTTGCTCACAACAGTACTGAGGTTACAATCCAAGGAACCTAAAGATGTACAGACAAACTTTTCTTTGGTGTATTGCTCTGGAATAAGCAGGGAAGCTTCATTTTGTGAGTCCGTTAAAACCCTCAGTGCTGATGAAAATAAGTACACACCTTTTCCAGGCCACACTATCTAAATTTATTTGCTGGAAAAAATAAGATGTGTTGCTCAGGTTCAAGGAGGTGCAATTCCTTGAACTTTTGTCAAAAGAGTATTCTCTTCTAAGTCATGTGGAATTGCCTGCATGTTGCTTTTACTGCAGTCATTAGGTTTCTGCTGCAATTCTCCATATTAAGAGAGCCTGGTAATTCTCTTTCTGTAGTGTCTAAGTAGAAAGCTCATGTCTCCTGCCTGATGTGTTATTCCTGAGCCTGATGAAAAACTACAATGCCTTTGTGCAAGTTATGAAGCTGTGATGCATGTCTGCACACAAGTGCAGAACAGCAAACACATTTTCACTTCTTGATGGAAGTTGCCACTAAATATAGTAAGCAAAAATTACAAAGAAGTTTGTTTAGGAAGTAAGTGGTAATTATCTTTCAAAGGCAACCACTGACTGGCAACAGGAGTGATAAGAAAATAGATTTCAAGTAGTGTAAAGCCAAGGTTTTGTACTGATGTGAAGATTACAGGTGAAAAAACAACACAAAGAACAATACATGAAATTACATTATATCATCTTTGTTTTAGGATACAAAACAATTACCTAGCCTTACAAAGAATTAATCAGGATCTGGAAGATAAACTTTACAGAATGGTAAGTTATCATAAGTGAACTTTTTTTTTTTTTTTAAATATCAAATGTGTTTTTATGGTTCTTAAATCCTAGGACAAACATACATACTCCAAATGCATTATGCTTAAAAAAATGATATATGGCTTTATCAATATCACATTCCAGAGCCCAAGCTGTGTAAGATGGTATGTCTCCATTAATTTAAATGGAGATTGCATTTGCTGATGATCTGGCTGAGTAAATTGTAGCTTTAAAATAATTCTCATTAATTTAGTTAATAACTTTGTGGGTTTTAAATATTTATGTTTTCATTAAGTAACAAATTTAAATAAGGTAATTCAACGTTTTCTCATGCTTCTTAGATACTTTCACACATATTTTATTAAGTGATTTAATATAGCTTGGATAGCCTGACTTTTATACGCTGTCATAACTATCAATCTCAGCATATTAATTTCCAATCTGCATGTATCTGCAACTACAATGTCAATGTCACTGTCACAAGCCAATTAGTAACCAAGCGAGGAAATCAGTGCACCATTTATTGTCTCCACTTTTAGGGAAAATATTACAAGACACAGCACCACTTGTTCAAAATGGATTGAAGATGTTAAAGAGAAATGGCAATGTCTTTAATGCTGTGGCTCATTACTAATGCTACTGGGGCATCATTGCTAGGAGAAAAGTTAGAGAGAAATGTACCGGTAATGTTTAAAGAGGAAAACAACAATTATTTTGATTTGAAAATCTTCAGGTCATGAACACAACCCGAGAAGCTTCCTCTCCTAGATCAGTATGATCGGTCATTCCTGCTCTCCTTGCTGCCCAGCCCCAAAACTGGCACGTCCCAAGCCAGAACAGTGCACAGCCATGAACTTACAGGATATATGTCCAGGCAGAGTCCTGACATACTGCTCTAAGGATGCTACATTAAGCCTACATTTTACATAGGTCTCATACATAACATTTGCATGGGTGGGCTGCTTGAAGTGAGGGCAACAGATTATTGTGCTTTGAAAATAAGTAGGGACCTTGGCAACATACTCGAGAGACACCACCCTTTACAAAGGAACTGGAAAGAAATTTTTGAAAATGTCATTATTCTTATCTCAACAGTCTGTTTAAATAGCTGGCAATGAATGAAGTACTGATGCTTTTTAGCTGGCTAACAACAGGGCAAAGTTTCAGCTGGGTTAGAGCTGATTTTTTTTTTTTTTTTTTACATACAAGCATAAAAACATTTGATCTTATGTTGTTTTTTTCTCCACTCTTGTTACATTCCTTTTCCTTTTATCCAAATCACTTCAGGAATTTACCTTCTTCTTTGGCCTAATATTTATTACATATATGCTACAAAAGAGAAATAAAGTAACTGCATTCTGACTGGTAAAAGAAATAACAATTTATATATATATATTTAAAAAAAAAAAAAAAAGAAAGAAAGAAAGAAAGGACTCCAGGAAATCCATGCTTTTTTAACAGGCACTTCAGATCAAAGCAAAGAATTTTTAAACTGCTGTTTCAGCATCCACTTAAAACCCAGAGCAAAGATTTCAGGAAGAAGCAAGACTGCTTCCACGGAGCACTGTACCTTTATCCCATTAGTATGACAATCATCGAAGGCAGCTTCAGAGGCTTGAAGAAGATCAACGAGGCTCTGTATACTACTTAAATTCAGACTGCTTTGCCTTCTGAAACACTGAAACTAAAGACACAAAATAAAACCAAACAAAAAATCAGACGGAAATTCTACTTAAAACAAAAAAAAGTGCAAGAAATAGTACCATACTGGGAAAAAAATAGAAAAAGAAAAAAAAACAGTACTAACAGTACTAAATTGTTTGATCTTCAGGTTATTTCAAAAACTGTCAATACTTCATAGCAAGTTGGATTAAATAACAGCTGGTCTGGCTAGTCAACAGCTTATGGTGGACTGTGCCCTTGGATACCTTTCTCTCCCTTTCCTATTTAAGAGGAGCAGCTGTGTTTATTTTTTTGGTCTAATTTATTCAGTTTGACATTCGAAAATCAAAAGTCTTTGATTTCTCTACCTTTATGCAAATCCAAATACATAAACCACATATTTATTTTCTCCCCATCTCCCCTTCCCCATCTCTCTGTGTATATGTATGTGTGTATATATGCACATGTGTACACTCAGATTCTTACACAAGTTTTGACCATTTAATGTGTCAAAAGTAATAGGGAAAAGAAGATGTCCCCCTTGGCTCTCCCTGCCTGAGGGTGACCTGGGATGCTCCCAGGAGAACCCTTTCTCCCTGCCTTTACAGGTGATCCCTTTCAGAATTCCCCTTTCCCAGGGGCTGGCCCCAGCTCATCATAACTAATCTGGGACTCCACCCTGGCCTCCTCCTTCTAATGATTTTTGGATACCCTGAATGTTAAAGCTTTTTTTTTTTTTTTGCCTGTTATTGGGATAAGGGGTGTAAAAAATAATCATTAATTCATCAGCAGTCACAGAAAAGAAGCTGAAGTAGCAGTTATTTTTCTTCTAGGCTCTGCTTCCTTTTGAGTGCTAACCTATAAAATATTTAAAAATATTTGAAAGCACACTTCTGATCACAGCAAATGTTATCCAATTGAAACCTCTGTCACATCAGAACTCTAAATAAAAATATAAACCAGAGTGTC
Source organism: Cygnus olor (assembly GCF_009769625.2). Classification (NCBI taxonomy): domain Eukaryota; kingdom Metazoa; phylum Chordata; class Aves; order Anseriformes; family Anatidae; genus Cygnus; species Cygnus olor. The sequence continues at coordinate 12,483,306 of NC_049173.1, forward strand.
TGTGTTGGCTAAGGACTAAAAAATGCAACCTTGAAATCAGTGGAGAGTTTGCTGTATTAAATTGGACAAGACTAAATAGATGACACCATAGAGGCAAAAAACTAAGACTCTGCTGTCACTACTTGTATAAACTTCTGTTGCTAACACAGCCACAGTCTTTAAGTGGAGAAGATTTGTTTGGTCCTGTAAGCACTGGTGAAGCTGGGGAATATGCGAACTGTCCTTCTTAAATAATTAAGCTTTATAATTCTTTTTTTTTTTCTTTTATGTTGTAGTAACAGACTAAGCAGAGTCCTTAAATTTTGTACTGTGATTTTATCACAGGACTATTGAATTAAAGAACTTTTTTTTTTCTTATCTAATTGCAGTTGTTACCAGTATTCTTTACTTTCCCTGATGCTGGTCTTAGTTTCCTGAAGATGCTCTGCCATGGTCTTGCTGGTCACAAGCAGCATTTGCAAGTAGATTATACAAGCCCTCACAAACACACATTAAGAAATCTTTTATATAATCTCAATTTAAGTGTATTCTGCATATGATCCTCACTTATTTTAAAAATATTCTGAAGTTTTAAGGTTTTCTGTTGTAGCTAGATGTGTGTTTTACCTCTAAAGCTATAAACCACATTTTAATGGTGTTTACATTTGGGAAGAACTAATAGATACCTAATAATAGCTGCTTAATAAATCTAAATGATAATGAAAATCACACCCATTTCTCCTCCTCCATTTGCATTTTGAATGTTCTTGAAAATCTGATTCCAGAAATCCAGCTGCAAATTGCTCATGAGACCTTATTCCCCAGAAAGACCTTAAAATACCTCTCTTGTATCTAGGAAGTTTGGCAGACTCCTACATTGTATAAGATTAGTTCTGGTGCCAAGTCCTTCAAGAAGGCAAAACTTACACCTCTGTTTGGTCTAAAAGTCATGCTATCTGCACAGACAGCAATGGAGATGGACAGGGAAGGGGAACAGGGGGAAGAAACTGTGCTGTCTGATCGTCTGATGATCTGGGAACTATCTAGAACACGCACACTTTGTAAACCCTTACTCCCATTACTCCTTGGTCTGCCGACCCATCTCCAGGAAGCCTGCCACCAAACCAACACCTTGATGTGTTGGTACAAAGAACCTCATGTTCTTCAAAGTGTCATCGCCAGGTCAATTGGGTTTGGTTGCTGTTTTTAAGGATATATATATATATATATATATCTTCTCTCTCAGCACTGGTTCAGGACCTCTTGACACTGTAAACAATAGTGAGTACTGTCAGACACCAGGGACATCATGACTGGACTCCTATGCTCAGCAGCACAGGAGCTGCTGGGCACCAGCCCCACCAGGCCCAGCCAGCAGGGCTTCAGTTCCTTCTGTGCAAAACCAGCATCATCCTTCTGCACACCATGCATACTATATGTTACCATCTGTCAAAATTAAAACTGTTACACCACATAAATGCCTGATTTTTCATTCATGTTGAGCCAGGCTGGGGGGTGTAAGTTGGAAGAAATTATTATATAAACTAGCAGTAAAGAGGGATTTGCATTAAGGACTATCAGATCTGAAATGCTACAATATCTGAGCACTGTGCTGATTTCTATCCTGTTTCTTCCTCTGCCATTGAGTTAGAGGAGGACTAAAAGGTACAGCAAATACTTTATGTTATTAACAGTTATTTATCCAGCTCTTGAATATCTGGGGCTTTCCACTCTGCTGGCCATATGTACCCAAGCATCTCCAGCTAAGGAAATTCAAAGATGAATTAAATATGAGCTGAGTAATTTTCAGCCATGCTCTGAAGCTTTGTGTCAGGGAATTGTCATTTTAAAGTAAGCAAAGTCCTGGATGTCCAGGCCAGGAAGGCAGAGAATATGAAATGGGGAGGAATTTGATGAACAACTCCAGTCAGGCATTAAAACCACCTGGCTACCAGGATGAGCCCAGTGCCTTGACTTTGGAGTTTAAACCTTTCACTAGACTGAGTTTCTCATGACAGCTATCAGTGACTCCCTAAAATAGTTTAAACCACAACCGAATGATGATAACAATGGAAAAAAAGTCTGCCTATTTCTGTGCAAACCTAAGGAAAGTAGAAGCCCAGCATATTTGGCTTCCTGCAAGAGGATGACAACTTTGACAATGACTTTGAACACACTGATTTAAAGTACATCTTTTTTGGTTTAGTTCCTTTATGAAAAATATCTTGTGGATCTCCCTCCCCCCACCCCAACCCCCAACATGTCCCATGAAAAAGAAGCAGAGATGACCTAAATATACTTAAAAGCATTTGCATCCCAAAGACAAGAAAAGTTTAGAGTCAGCTCAACCTGACAGGCTCATTTACTCACATTCAGTGAAGGCAGCTGTGAATTTCAAGAGAAATTTATACTGGTTGGTTAGCTGAGGCAGAATCCAGAGAAGGTCTGTGCTTTGTGGACTAAAACAACTGCAAAACAACATTTCTAAGGAAGGAAGTGACCATATATGCTACAAAAACATGTCATTTATAAAAATAGTGGTTGAAAAAATGCATTTCTAAGAGGTCTTTAGCTTTCATCTTTTTATGCTTACAGGCATTTTGCATTAAATATCTTCTCCATCTCTCACTAATTCTTTTCACATTAATTTTCCAGGTTAAAAAAAAAAAAAAGCCAGATAGGCTATAAGACCAGCCTTTTAAACCCACACACATTAACACCCATAGCAACTACACAGACTCAAACTAAGTAGATCTGTCAGTTTTGCAGCCTTGTATAAACTGGGGGAACAGCTGTGCCTCACACAAGCACAGTCATGCACACAGGCTTACAGGCATCCTCCGTCCTTTCTCCAACACTCTCTGAATGGAGATTCACTTCCTGTGAGAACTGGCCTCTTCTTAGTTAATGTACATAAGCACAATATCATGAAAGACTGTTCTGGAAACTCTTTCCTTTTTCTGAAACCATAGAGTTATTCTGCTATGTCTTTCCCTCTTAGTAGGATGTCTTCCACAAGCACTGGCAACCTAGGGGAGCTGTAAAGTGACAAAGGACACTCCTCACCTCCAATATCTTCTTTGTTTAATGATGACAGAGCTCCAGAGCTTTTTACTTCTCAACATGTCTTACCTCTTGGCACCCCCTTACGCATTTCTGATATCTGAACTTTTAAATAATATTTTTCTTCATCCCAATCTCCATGGTTCAGTCTCTACCTGTCAGGACATTCCCAGAGCTACCCTCTTGGCCAGATAAGAATAGAAAAAGCTGTTGTTTTCAAAGTAACTGAAAAGAATAAAATATAAATAATAATAATAAATAATAATAATAACAATAATAAAATCTGGGACTTGGTATCCTTGACCTCTGCCTTTCTTATAGTGCTTTAGCCCTTGTGATTATCTGTCAGTTCATCACCAGGAAAGGGAAAGAGAACAAGTAAGAGTAAGCCTGAAAAGGTACAGTGTGGCAGGCACCCCACACATCAAAGTCTTTCATGAAAGCATCTATGAACGTGGAAGACAAAGTGCAGGAGAGTGAAGGGTCTTGGCCAAGGTCATCAGCAAGGAAAATTGTTCATCAAAGAGCAAATTTCCAAATAACTCCCAAGTCTTCTCTACCCAAATCTAGTGTCTCCAGAAATGATCAAAACACATGTTAGGTTCTCTTCAATCTAATTTCTGATGCCAGCTACATATATCCTGTTTACAACATAAATAGAAAATATCAAAGACAGAGTTCATCAGAAGAGAGAGAGAGAGAGAGAGAGAGAGTATTGGCTCATCTAGACCAGCTTCACCTAGAAAGTTTCTGTCATCTGTTTCTATAATCTATTTTATTTCAAAATAAAGAAAAGTACCTTTATGAAATAGTAGAGCAGATACAGAACTTAAGACCATGTCATTTATAATGTACAGGAGGGAATGCAGAATTAATTCACATAAGATAATGACTTTTGTGGAGAGAAAATGAAAAGAGGGGGGAGAGAGGAAGACTGATTTGTATACTCTCTTGTTCTATTTGGATCCCTCATGCTCACCGAACTGTACTTTCAGCATATGGGATCATCAACATCGTAAGACCTTGTATCACTTACCACACATGGCTTGTACCTCAAGCAGAGTCCTCTTTGCTCAAAAGAGTTGTAAACTTTTTTTTTCTTCAGAAACACGCATCTCTTCTTTCAATCTGCTGCACTAACACAGCATCAGAAGGTACTATTACATTTACTTCAGAAAATTACAATCAATCAACACCACCTCTTGTCCCTCCAAACATAATTTATTTAGCATTTTGTTTTCCAGTAGGGCTATTCTGGAAAGACATGCCACTGATGTGGAATGTGGGAGACACACAGACAGACTATAAGCATGTTTTGTCAGCTTCAGCTGAATTACTAGCAGAAAGAGCACAGAGTGGGAAGCTGACTACCCAGCTTAGAAAGGCTCTTGAGAAGCTGATAGGTATATTTTTTTCAAGCATAATTGCAATACTGGGGAGGATGATGGCAAGTAAAACCACACCTCTGGCTTCCAACAAGTAGGCCACATTACCAGTGAGGTTAGACAGTGAGCTGATTGTGTTCAATTATAAACAGCTGACCCTAAGCACAGCTGATTCCCTAAAGAACTGGTCCTAAGTTAGCAAGATCAAACAGATCAGACAGATAAACAGCAAATAAACTTTTAGCCACAGATGATATCTAGTGCCTGGAGTAAAATCCTGACCAAATGAACGAAATACAGTGGGATAAGTCAGGGTTACAGGGTACAGATGTGCTGCTCTTAACTTCATCTGTGCAACCACTTGTACAGAGACTCATCCTGTGGAGAAATTGCAAAGCAACTGCTACTGAGCAGCCAGCTAGTTCCTGCTTAGGGGAGTAATCAGGAAGTGCAGTAACACCCCCTTCATCCATATTTTATATTGAAGTCCATATATAAGCAGAACCCAGGCCAGGAATGACAGGACCCTTCCCCAGAATAGGGCCAGGCTACATTCATTTAATTTAGATAAACAAAGTGTCGCTGTTTATACTAATTTTTCTGTTCAGATTTCCATTCCAAATGATCTGGATAAGAGGTGAGAAGTGCCTTTTCCTTTAGCTCATGTAACATGGGGCATTCATCGAACTGAAAGTCTCAGATATATTTCCAGATGGCACTGTCACCTCTAGCAGGAGGAGCAGATATAAGCAGTTCTTTTTACATGGTGTAGGTTGGTCTTATTTCAAAGAAGGAGCAAATTGATTCAGCTGTCAGTGATAAGTAGTATAAATTGGTGTATCCTGATCAGAATGGCTATGTTCCTGTTGACCTCAGTCAATGCATGCCTGTCCACATGAAGAAACTTTAGACTAACACTAGTACTTTTTATAGTGGGAAGGTAAATAATCATCCTGCATATATCTGACAAATCATTTGCAATTAAAAGCATGTCTTTGCTTCAGAAACAGCACCTTGACAGCAGTTTTCTAACCACATTTCTTTCTGTGATACTTTATTAATTATACACCAGTGCTGGATTTTTTTTTTTCTTGTACCGCTATGGAATTACATTTCAAGACTGTGACATGGGGTAGTCAAGGAAACAAATCTTTATAAGACCTCTCCAAGTACAAGGTTGAATATAATATTAAGAGCAAATCATTCTTCCAGTGAAATGTCATAGAGCATGGAGATCAAAATCCTCAGACAAATCACTATAGCCCCACAGTGTTATCTTTAATAATATTATTCTATTTGGAAATCAAGAAGAGATATCAGACTCTGCCACGGGTCATTTTTTAATCAGCAGCCAGTGATGTTTATTAAAAAAAGATAAATTCTATAATTTAACTCTGCCGGACAAATTAGATCAGGCCGGTAATTTAAACTTGAGGCATTACATCGTTTATCAGAGAAAAAGATGCTGCTTCATTCCATAGCTCTGTTTTGCAGAATAAATACTTTAAAGTGTTAAGGACACAGGAGATACACTGGTAACACATATCCAGTTCCTCTTATCTATCATAAAATAAATGTCAAACTTGAACATCCCGCTATGAATTCTATTCCACTATTTTTATTCTATCCAAAGGTCCAAAGCAATCAGAAAAAAAAAAGTGTTAGAAAAGTGAACATCTGTATGTCTAAACTCTACCCTCCTCCTCCAACTCTTTTAGTACAGGGGCAACATGGATCACAACAATTTCATCTGACATTCTCTTTCTTGCCAAATTCCTTTCTTGCTGTGCCTTTCCCTTGGTATGTCTTCCTGAAAGCTATCTCCAACTAAAAAAAAATAAATAAATAAAAATCTCCCTCATTCAAGCCAGGTTTGTGACTTGGAATCCCCTTGGTCCTGAAGTCACATCCTAGAAACACGTGACCCTGTATACACAAGCACATCAGAGTGTCCCTGTAAAGTATCTCCTCTTCTTCTTTTCTGTGAACTCTCAACTATGTCTTGGCATTTTCTATGTCTCCTCTCTGATAGCATTGTTCAATTCTGCATCATCAAACAAAATAGTAAGGAACAGGTAAAAGCAAGTTAATATTCCTAAGCAATGGGACTCTCTCCTTTCTCCATAAAGGAGTTTGAGATGTTTGTCTGAAAGAGCTTGCTAGTCATGTGGTATGCAAATTTCACTATCTGCTGTGTAAATCTAATGGATTTTCTTAAACCTGTTTCTTTCCTAACCATATTTTTCAGCCTTGTTGCCTCTATACACTTATTAATTATAGCAAAAGATACGTATGGAAAAATACATCCCTTTTGGGATTTTTGGAAGTCAGGAATATCCAAAACATTCACAATGTGACTGTATTTTTTCAATGGGCTTAAATTAACTAAATTCTTACTTTTAACTATTCTTCCCCAATGCACCATAGTATAATCTGGCATGAGAAGGATTAGAAAAGACTTGATTTAATTATATGCTCTGTCTGAGCAAATACAATTCAATTAGGAAGATGTGATTATTAAATTCAAAATGCATTAGCATGCATCAATCAGCTGTATGAGCTTTAAATTAATAAATAGTTCTTTTACACTTACCTAACTACTAGACAGAGAATCAGAATTAAAACCTTTAATAAAATTTTCCCGAGTCTCTCAATGCAGGGTTTAAAGCATAATTTACTGAATGGATTTTGTACACCAGCTGCAGTAAGACCAATGAAGTTTGTTCCAATGTTGGGTGATGTCAGAGTAGTAACTGATTCTGTTTTGTCACAATATGTGGTCTTCTGTGTTTCAGGTCTAACTGAAGAGAGCACAGACAGACACACTGAGGGTTTTTTGTGTGTGTGTGTCATAATTACCTGACACTTAAAGGTTTCTTTCAAAACTTCTATACTTTCCTGCTTAAACATTTTAGGAATTTTTCTCTCAAATTTCCTGTAAGGATACAGAGAGATATCAAGAAATACAGTGCATGCATAGGCAAAGGATTTCAAGTAAAATAAATCTTCAGTTTTTATAGAAGATGCCAGGAAAGCAAATTAAATGCCATCAGAGATATCTAAGTTATCAAGCAAAGACAGATTTAATTCCTTCTAATAGGGATCACCCGTTCAATACCCAACTCAAGATACTAATGAGATGTGTCTCAATAAGGAATATGGTTTTTTCAGGTCTCCTAAAACAGTCTAATAAGGAAATGGAGAGTGCAAAATATGGCCATGTCAACCTGCTGCACTAAGGTTTCCCATCTGTAAAGCTCAAGTCATCTGTCTTCATGGGGCTGACTTGACTATTAAGCTGAGGGAGCAAAACCATTCCCTGGAGCCACCCCAGGAGTGGCATTGCCTCTGTCCCTGGCTGCAGTCAGGAAGAGCCCACCCCATCAGTGGTGTTTTTGCTAGACAGCAGGACAGATACCATGTACACTCCAGTTTTTTTTTCCAGCTACATATTTCTTCTTAGACGTGCACTCGGGAAGAAAATAGTCTATAGACAGGAGAGATGCTAGCAGCCCTGCCATATACTCACACCAAGGACAGTGGCTGTCTCCTCTTCCTTTTCCGGGGCAACTACAGAATTATCTCCTTGTTAGACCCCTCCCCAGTAGCTGCTGTGTTCCTCTGTGAATTATCATACTCTTACAGTAATCTATCTACATCTCAGGGTTCCCAGTTAAAGCGATGCAGGAGCTCAGTAAATATAACATCAAGGGAAGAAAGTTAATTTGAACAAGACTCATTTTCCTCCATGGTGACTCACATAATTGGCTTTATCTGCTGCAATGAGATTTTGATAAACCCTCACTACATGGTCTTGCCCAGCTTTCCATTGCTCAACTTCCAGGAATTTGTCTTCTGGGTAAATAGCCAGAGCTGAAGAATAAAGAGTGACAACATATTCCATGAGGAAGGGGAATTATAGGCCAGAAGCCCTTTTGGAAGAGAGTGCTGAAGAAGCATGCATCTGCCTGCTTCTTCAAACATTATATCTATATATACACCCTTCTTTAAGCTGATTTAACACAATTATAGAGCCCCAGAGATCACAATGAAAAAGTTTACTGGCAGTTTCCTCAAAGGGGCTAACGCCTAACTGGCTTCATTTTCTTCAACAGAAGAGTTCCCAGTGACTGCTGAAAGACAGGAGCCATCCATGTAATTCCTGGTCAGAGACCTCTTCCTCTCCTACAAGTAGAACAGAATAAAAAGCAGGATGCCCAGGAAGAGAGATGCTAACCAGTCAAATGAACTGAGATAAGAGATTTGGGCTCTGAGGAGTGCTGATCCATTTACTATGAGGAAGAGAAGCTGTCTGGTTTAGCTGTCCTCTGCTAAAGCAACTAGGAAAATACCATATGTAGAAGTGGCCAGCTATACCAGCCAGGCATCAACCTAAATAAAACAAAAATAAAATTAAAAAAAAATCAAGGTGTCAAGGATAAAACTAACCAAGTCACCAAGGGGTATGAAAAGAGACTCTCTAGCTGCTCTTACGCCAGTGCTAGCAATATAGCAATAACCTAGAAGAACTGGAAGTTTTCATGCAACGCATGTGTATTGTTGTCAGACAGTCTGACTGAAGTTACAGAAAAGACTTTTGTGGCTAAAATATTTAAATCAGCTTGTTTAGGACAGATCAAGTGGATTGCAGGACTTGGGAATGGCACTCTGTATTGTGCCTAGCAACTCTAAATAAGTAGTCTTGAATATTTTTGAATTATTAATAGAAGGCAGAGGCAGATCACATGCTGGTCTGTGCAGCTACAGACCACCACACTGCAACAGAGAAGGAGGTGAACAGCATCTCTATACATTGCTATTTGTAGCACGCAAGAAAAAGAATGCTGTCATCTTTAGCTTTAACAACCTATGCTGATGATAGTTTACAGCCAGTACTCTTTAGAATTGGTTACAAAAATTTATAATGAAAATTTCCTAATTATGAAAATGCTGCGTTAAAGAGATTCTCTCTTTACCTTTATTATGATAAATACAAAGAATGATCTTTGAACTGAAATGAATTGTAGCTTAAGGGTAAGAGATCGTGAATGTATTGCATTTGATATTTGTACACAGAATAAAATGCAATCCAACAATGTATGTATTCAATGCAAAAAGAGAAAAGTGAATCTCACAAAATTGATAATTATTTTGAGCCAAACCATCTGGGAGAAAAGATTTTAAATATTTACCAGTCACCATTCACATTGTTTTGCTAAAGACAGATCTCATGTTTAGGAATAAAATAAAAGAAAGTTGTGGTTAAAAACCTTGAAACTAAGAATTGCTATGTAAAATAGAAAATGTACAGGTAGCAAGTGTAATGAAGAACTGATAGCAGTCAATACCAATTATAAGCCCTGAAATATAGAGAATAGATAAAGGAAGAATAACGATACAGGAAAAGAATTTATAGGTTATTGGATGTAATGATGCATCTGAAGTTCATATAACTTGTAGAAATTTAAAGAATGGCTCTGTTATTTTATCTACCAGGCATGGTAGAGTGTGCATTGACTATAGTACTCTATTGAAGAAGTCTATGATCTTTTTTGTATTCAGGTTAAGATGTTTTTCCATCATGAGATGACAAAATATTTTGTATTTTGTCAGTAACCAAGGACAATATTAAACACAGATACTGAAAATGGATGGTTTTAAATCAACAACTTTTTACAAACACGGTATCAGGTTTTGAAACTGCCATATCAAACAAGTATTTGAGGTTTAAAATGTATAACTAACAAATCTAAGAACCATGGAGAATTGCCAGAAGACTGGAAGAAAACTAATATGCCACTATATAAAAGAAATGAAATGGAATGAGCAGTGAACTAGAGGTCTTCAGATTTTTTTTTTTCCCCAAGAGCCGCATACTAGATTTTTTCCCCTTACTCTCAGTCGCTTACTAGATTTTCAACAAATTTAATACAAGCATGACTGTGAGACAAAAGGTGTGCAAAATGTCACCTACCTTTCTAAAATTAAGTATAAGAGCTCAGCTAGTCCTCAGGTTCCTCTAGTCAAATAAAAGAAACATCTCTACAGTGTCATCTTAAAACAGGTGTCTAAGCACCTAAGCATAAATGCTCTTTGGACACATCTCTTCCACTGACTGGGGACTAGAAAAGCAGCTTTATCCAGTGCCTTATTCCTAGATGGTGAGATGAGGTCAAGTTATGTGAGATGAATACTGCCTTCCTGTGTCTGTGATAATACTCTATCATTCAAACCTATGAATCCCTTCCTGTTCACCCTGGATATCTGTGTTGCTTCTTTTGTGCTCTAGAGGAGTAATACACTTAAGCTGATCCTTTCTTAAGAAGAAAAGAGACTGAAGACTTTGAAGATTTAAGTACAGCAGATAAATCCAGTCCACAGTCCAATGTGTTAAAAAGCTGTGCCATGAAAACTGATTTTCTTGAAAACAATGTATTAAGCTGGGAAAAATATCAGAACAGCTATTAAAAACAAGTCAAGAATAATTACTTAAGCATGCAGAGCCAATATCAGTAATGATAATATTTTGACGGTATGTTGGGCCAAGAGGATATAGTCCTGAATAGCTGACTGCGTGAGTAGCATCCATAAGTATCACTCTATGTTTAGCAGGGTACTAAATCTCATATTTTACTCTTTTCTAGCTTTGCTGTTTCTTTCATTCCAACAGTGCTTTTTAAAACAAAACAGTTCCTTTACCAAGACTTGAGGGTTATAAAAGCTTTGATTCATTATAAAGGGGAGATCAGGTTTAACTTGAAGTGAACAAAGACTTTGCACAACCTGAAGGGTGTCCCTGTAACTATGGGTTTATAAAGAAAAATCTGATGAGCTCTAAGGGCTTATTTCAGTCTCGCCTAAGGTCTCAGCTGCTGGAGGAAGTCTCAGAGGAAGGTCATCTCTACAAAGCTTCTTTTACAGATTTTCTAAGCCTCTCTACCTACCTCTCTATCTTTACCTGCAATCCTCCTTCTACCAAATACACTAATGCCCGCTCAACTTTGTTGCAGCACATTGGGTTTTGAAGAGAATTGCTGGAGCCCTATGCTGTGTGATGTGGTTGTAGTGTGTCCACACATCTTTTCCCATCCTACTCTGCCTCTATCCCCTCCTTCTACATCAATAGCAGATAGTAAAATATTTCTGCAGAGATTTTCAATGCTGCAGAATGGGAAGTTCTTGCTCACGAAGTCAAAATTTGCTAACACAATTAGGAGAGACCAAGATTCCCGACCCTGTCTTCTAAATGATTGACTTTAAGTGTTTCTATTTGTGTCATTACATCATTAAGTGAGAATCAAGCAATTATTCACCTGAAGAGAAAGACTGATGAGCTCAGGTTTAATAGTGTTAATGTATTCTTCATAGTATAAATGTAATAAATATTTTTAACCATAACTTCATATCCATAGAATTCAATTGCAAAACTCTCTCAGACAGATGTAGGCACCAAAGTCAGCTCTTAGCTGCAACTTGTTCTTGTTGAAAATAACTTAGTAATCAGATGAATACTTCCCTTTGATGAGATCCATGATTTTCTATTAAAAACCCAAACCATCCCCACCTCTCCTCATAGAATATGAAATGCTTCTATTGGCACATAGCTTCTATGGGAAATAGCAGGTCAGGGGGCTCTTGGTGGAAGTTTTGTTTTGTTTTGACAATACAAGTTGCTTTTATAGACTCAAAAAATCCACTATCTCTTATAAACTTACACCACTTCCTATGATTGAAGAACAACTGTATTTTCACTTTCTCCCTAGTTCAGAAATGTATGCTGTATATTTATCCTGGTAATTCATAAGGAAGTGTCATCTATGTAGAAGAAAGCTGATGTTAGAGCATGAGGTGCACAAGAAAAGTTGCCTCAATATGTGGTCAGTTAGAGAACAGGACTGGATATCATCCTAGAGAGTATGGTGTGGGTACAAAAGCAAAAAAAAATTCTGCTTACAGTGGGCAGGGGAGAGAGAAGGGTATCATGTCAGGGAAAAGTCTTGAGTCCAGAGAGGGGGACTGAACCCAAGAAGTCTTCAGGTGATTGACAGCCTTAATGGGAGTCATCCATCTAAGCCCTTATGAGAGCTTTAATGGGAGATGGTAGTTGGAAAATGACAGTTAGAAAGAAAAGAGGAATGTTTTTTCCACAACCACAGTTTGTCAGTTGGAGGTCTAGTCTCACATGGGAGGGGTGCAATAGATTAGGAAGTAGAAGGAAGTAGAGGAAATCAACAGTAGAAATGAAGAAAGAGCAGAATGGTGTTATAAACTGTTGTCTTTATAGTGAAATGGAACCCTGGAGAATAAGCTGTTTTCATGGATTTTCTGCTACAACTCCTGAAATACAGTCGAACACCTGCACCAAATAAAGGGTGCTGGGGGAATGGAAAATGCACTTTCTTGCTATCTTCTACTTTAGTGTGTTTAATAACTGTGTAGCTGACTTCTGCACAGCTTGGCTGTGGCAGCCAGAATTATTTAATACCATAACAGACAAGTTAATTGACAATTTTATAGAAAACATTAACATTGAAAATATACAGATTAGCAAGCTGGGCAACTTTGATACAGGCTGCATTAATCATTTGTATTGCCATTGCACTCCAAATTTTCTGCCCTGAATCCCTGGGTGAAGTACAGAGCATTAAAATTCAGCAGTACAAATATTTAAGCGTGAACCAAGTTAAACAGAGGAAGGTCTTAAATCAGAACCTTTTCAGCAGGACATTATTGTACAGAAGGAGTTTTTGAACTCAAAGTAAAAGCTCTTAACCTAAGCGACTTTCTACAAGCAATTAAGGATAACCAAAGGCCAACATTATTAGATATTAAGGCATAGGTTATTAGGGCACACACTGCATAGGAAATTTTGAATTGTATTAAATTGGGTGCCAAGAATTTTAGAGGAACAAAGATTGTTTAACAGGGAAAGGATCTGAAAAGACAGTAAAAACAAGAAGAGCTGGAAACGTGTCTTAGACGTGGCACTTGAAAGAAATTTGAAGGCAAACTTTCATACATGATCCAGCTGGGGTTTCAGCAATTCAGTAAAGCTAAGCATATTAGCTAAAGTTAATAATAAATCCCTGAAGATAAGACTGGGAATCATTTTTAGAACCCAAATGAGGCAAACAGTTTACAGTCTAGGAACATATCTGTTAAAATATCACAAGCATCTATCAATCCTGTCTTGTCTGCTCTGTCCACTGACAGCAGAACTGCCTTTTTTCTCTCTGCTAAGTTACCTTTCAGCTATCTCTAACTATATTTATTGTAGGAAGACAGATGGTCTGACTTTTCAGAAATATACGTTTCCTTATTACATCACAGTTGGAGGATCTGCTGGTGGAAGGAAGAGTTGGTATACAAAACAGTCTGGATGAGATTCATTCCTAAATAAAATCTCCACTATAGAAACAAAAAAGCAGACTTCACCCTTCTGAGCTAGGAAAAACCTTAAACACACTTTGAAACTTGGTGGAGCCCTCCCCATTAAACTCAACATATGCTAACACTCTCCCAGTTAATCAGCAGATACCGCCATCCATTCTCATTAGACTAAATCAGTTTCCTGGGAAATATCCCAATAAATTGGTGATTCCAATTAGGCTCTTTCCAATTAATTTGCACTTCATGGGGGTTTTAACATTATTTCACTTAAATCTACACTGAGAATTCAGTGTATGTGACTTCAGCAGCACTTTTCCTATAAATAGAGGCTACAGAATTCATTCCAGAGATGGGATATGTCTTCAGGAGATGCTAGTTTTCAAAGCACTTCTTGGTATTTCAGAGTGTGGGTATTGAATGGCATAGTGCCTAACTGAGTCTGAAGAATCACAGCCTCGCTCACCAGTTCCCATGAGTGGCTTTCCTATTGCCTTCGTGGACTACAGGCTCATTTCTCCCAGGCATCTTCCACCTTTTCCAGTCTCCATCAGATTTCCTTCCCAAAGCAAACCTTTCCAGCTGGAGGTCACTTCAGCTCTATGCTTACAAAAAAAACATTACCATTTACTCAGTAATTTTCAGAGCACAGCATTCGGTACAGAGAGTGCTGAACTTAAACTTCTGTTATATAAATACAAACCCTTCATCCTTTTCTCAAGCATAATAGCAGTTACTCATAGGTGTCTGGCAGCAATCATCTAGTTTTAGGCCTGAAGGTCAGGCAGACATTTTCTTTCACACAGTGAAGAATGATAGTTCTCCAAGATGGAAAAGGACAGTTCTTTGCATTTTTCAACCCTGCAACTCTCAAATTTGCTTCTCAAATGCAATTCTCCCTCCAAAATTAGCTGATGGATCTAATACTTATTTCTTGGTTTTCTTAAAAGCAGATGTAGAAGTCAAATAATTGGAAAGAGTAAGTACCCAGCCATCTACAAGATGAATTTTTTCATAATTGAGAAACACCTTAAATTTGCACTATGAAAACAGATATGATTTTAAAACATTCATCCAAAAGCCAAAATAAAATAATAAAATAAATATTATTTTTATTATTCAATTGTCAGGATAACATGAACATAAATGGAAAAATACATGAATTCATCAAGTACAGAGCAAATAATCCGCTACCAAAAAGGCTCATGACTTAGGCCAGTAGCTGCCATCTTTCATTCCTCTGTAGCAGATGACTTCTGTATCTCTTCAAGCAAGTATTGAAGGATTCGGTTATTAGTTACGGCCTGAAGTAGAACCAGCTACCAGTGAGCTGCCCTTACTAGTGTTCTGTATTTTGAATATGCCTGGATCCCATTGCATTCAGCTGTACCCACAAGTATCTATTTTATTCTGCTATCATGTAAATAAAGCAACACAGACAATCTGAGTATCTCTACCCGTCCAAGAAGAATTAGTGAATTTGCAGGATAGAATGACATCTATTCAATGAAGAGTGGCAAGAATTACAGCAGGAGTGTGTCTGAGATACTCATGGCTTCCAGACATATGATGGACCTTTTCCCCATGAAAAAGGAAGATGAAATGGGCTTGTAGGGTGAATAGAATTCATTTGGACAGATTTGCAGGTGCACAGATTTGGAAGGGTAGACAAAAAAAATAATTGAAGTAATTGAAAAAATGATTTCATGAAAAAGAAGCAAGTAGAAGTTAAAGCTGATATAAAGAGAAGGTGCCAACTGTGTTCTGTACAAGGAACAGAAGGAACTTAGATATATGTGCTACTGAAATAAGAAGGAAAAGCAAAATGGACACAATAAAAACGAATCATCAGACCTGTGATTTTCATAGAATTTGGTCATCATTCCTGGAAATTAGCAATACCAACTTCAAAATTAGCAAACCTGAAATCTTGCGGTCTACACAAGGTTTGAAGTTTGTTGGCTTAGGAGAGGGACTTATAAATAGGAAAGAGAAAAGGACATGGAGCGTATGCATTTGTGGTAATGGCCTGTAGAAGACACAGCACAGTAGTTGGTATTTCCCTCAAGAAACTGTAATGTCCTTGCTACTCCTTGTAGTACCATGAACAGAAAGCACTACTCACCAGAGCTCTCCACAGCTTCTTTTCTCCTACTTCTCCTCCTGGCCTTTATTTCTCTTCCCTTAAGTAGACCACAACCTTCATCTCTCTTTCCCTCCTCCAGAAGTTTGGAAAGGGAAGAGGGAGACCAAATCAGTTCTTGTGAGAAATGGTAGGGATTGTCAACTACATGGCGGTGAGGAAAAATCTTTGTCTCCAGAAGAGTGAAGGAAAGGGGATGAGAGCCTGAGACTCTTGTGTGGAGCTCCTCTGAAAAACTCCTTGACTGTTTCTACCCCTACACCTACAGTTGTTTGAAAATCCCAATGCTCTTTGCTAAATCTTCCTTCAGTCAGAGCCACCCTAAGCCCCATTGCTGATTCACAGAGATCTCATCCTTCACCTTGTCAGCTTCAAAATGCAAATAATTCCTCTCAGTTTGCTTCCCCAGCACTTCCCCTTGCCAGGAATTTACTGCTACTGTAAAAATTAATTTGACCTACCATAATGCTTGGACAAATTTTGTCACCCAGACATGAGACTGGCCTCCAATTTCCAGAGGGAAGAGGTGAATAAAAAGTCTGATTTTTATGGTGGCTATTCTCTCTTATATCTCCAGCTCCAGCTTTTAATAGTGCTCTCCTCTCTTCGCCCTGTAATATCTTGGCTGGGAGGAAAAATAAATAAATAAATAAATGTTATCCTGTCAGCCTGGATGGAAAAGACACCAAGAGAAAAACAGATGTGCAGAGAGAATATGCAAAAGAGAATAAAACTGACGAGAGATGTGGTAGCAGATGGGGGCAAAGTCTGAAAACTGACCAAGATAGTGATTAATAAATGATCCAAATTTTCAGCTATCAATAAGCCCGGTATCTGAGATCATTCATGCTTTGAGGAAAGAGGAAAAAAAAATGTGTTATTCTGATAGGAGGTACAAGTAAATTTGCATACTTTATAGATGTTCCTTAGTCAAAACATATTATTGGTCTTAGTGCAAGATGAATTCAGTGAACTGATTTATAAATGAGATTATATTAGCTGATTTATCATTATCTTTAAACCCTAAAATCTATGACTCAGATAATTTTACAAATCCTTCATCCAAAAATAAAATACACATTTCTCAAATATTTATACTTGAATCTTTTCTTATTAAATGGGCTGAAATTGCTCTTTTGTTGTAGACTACCAGAGAATAGAAGCACCAGTTCAACAGCCTTGTGATTTTTCTGCCCTTAAAGCAAGAGCTTTGCTGTAGAAAATATTATAGAATTTCTGCCTCAAATTATCCCCTCAGGCCATCACTAATGTAAACCTAAACAGATAAATCATTCACTTTTTGCTTTGGTATTTTAGGATGCACCACAAGAGAAAGAAATAAGCAGTTATTGTGAATTTTCCCAACATAAATAAAGCTTTTTGGGGGGAATCCTTGAAACACAATTTTAACTGCTCAATTTTAAAGCGGCAGTAGGGCAAGCAAAAGAAAGGAGACTCCATTATCAAAGAAAACAGAATTATAAAAAATATTAAATTACAGAAAAGACAATGCCAGTAGTATATTGATTTCCATGGGGGTTTACGCTTCATTAGATGAGCAGATAATTACCAGGTTACTGCTGATATGTTTCAGGGGTCTTTGTTTCCCAGCATTTTATAGTTGCTGCCTTTATCTATTTGTAGAATTACATAGATCAGAATTTATTTATTTTTTACAGTGCTACTAAGCAGTACTATAAACCTTTGAATACCCTTGGAGACTCTACAGCTTCTCCACTCATTACTTAAGTGCCTCATTCCATCAAGGACTGAGAAGATGCTCAGAGCTATTTTGGTACCAGATATGTCTTTAGGACTGAGGATTTCTATAGTGAAATCAAACCACTCAATATTCTATGTGGGAAATGCACCACACAAAAGCCTCATGTATAGCTTAAGCTCCGCAATGATGATTAAAGGGGCTTGAAGGCAAGAGTAAATAGAGCTTTGTGCAGGCTCTTTGCACCTGCATGAACATTACTCTAATTGCTTAGGCTTATTTACTTTTCCTTTCACAGCCAGAACCTAGAGATAAGCTTTCCCCTGCAAATCAGTTTGAATAAAGCAGTCTGCACCAACAACAGAAGGAAGCGAGCCCATAAATGTGTTCATTTTACTTCGCAGGCATGAACAGTCCATTATTACAGACAATTATTCCTACTTCTCCAACCAAACACTAAGCAAAACATGAAAATTAAAGCTTTCGAGTTGGCAGTACACATCCTTAATCAGAACAGGATACCACATAGATAACAGTGGTGGATCCAGGATCAATGCCATAACCTTAGCTTTCCAAGTGGTCTCTGACAGCTAAAGAGAAAACATCTTCAAAAAAAAAAAATACACATTTTCAGGGGTAGGTGGGATTGAACTGCATGTCTAAACAAACCAGCTAACTCTAGATTCATATCTTTATACTCATTATTTCTAATTGCCTGCACCAGAAATACGTGATGTAGAAGTCAAGATAGGTCCCTGCTAGTGCTTACTGGCAACCAGAATAATGACATTGAATTTGTTATTGTTATAAACCTGCTGTATCATAAACATAACTTCTACATAGAAGAGGTATAGAAGAGATGAGGGGTTAAATTTAGATTATGGTATAACAGACAATGCTGGTTACAAATTAATATTTGACTATTGCTAAGAGATACTAAAAGGTGTGAAATGAAACCTAAGTATAAATAGTCCATTTTGTGAATGAAGAAAAATGAGAGGCAGATCTGATCTCTGGCCTGTGCATGTTTAGAGAAGACCTATAAAAGGCAAAGCACTGGTACAATGAGAGCATTCACTGATGGCAGTGAGCTACTCGGGGCTGTAGGGGTACGAGGAGATTGTGACAATCCACCAAAGGATTTCAGAGCAGAGTGAATGACAGCATGTCAGAAACCCATCTCCAACCTCACACGAGCCCCAGGAGATTCCAAACTAGCTGTTACCACACAGGGTTTTGAGTTATAACATATATTTCTAAGAAAACACCAGCTTAAAACTATTCTGTATATTATAAAGGGTTAAAGAACAAAATAGGAACATCTTTATACCATAGTACAAGCCAATGATGCACAAGCTGACTATCGTATGCAGTTTAGGTTTGGCCACCTAAAAATAGAAATAGGAGAAATAGAAAAAAAATAATAATACAGCAAATAGCAACAGGAGGAGAAAAATTTTGAGCACATTCCACGTAAAAAGTGCAAACGCACAGACAGGACTCTTCAATGTGTGGAGTAAATGGCAGAGAGTAGAATCCCAGGAAAGGCATCTCAAAAGCCACAGGTATCAAGGTAAAGAAAACACGAATGATTTCTTACCCCAGATAATAAAAGAACTGAAGGGCATCAAATAGCTGTAGCAAGTGACAGATTCAAGCCAAAAAAAAGGAAGGCACTTGCTCACACAGCATCTAGTTAAACTGTAGGTTTTCCTGCCAGAGGGTATTATGGGTGCTAAAATCACACCTGGATTAAGAAAGTGATAAGGCAAGTCCATACAAGAAAATCTCCTTTGAAATAGTATCACCTGTAAGTGAGGAAGTGCTTAAATTGTGAATTGCCAGAGGCTGGGTGGATATTCTAGGAAAGTATGATGGTGTTTGCTCTGTTCTTATACACTTCTCTAGGCACCTCTGCTCTCAAACAAGTTGTAGGTTAGATGCACCTCTGGCCTGACTAGTACAATTTTTGTGTTGTTTAGACCTTTTATTGGTCTCAGTAAAATATTTAGCTTGGAAAGTGTAAGCTGATGCTACCTATAAGTCAGAGGAGTAAACCACGAAAACAAAACAAAACTGACAGAGGAACAGCTCTCATTTCATAGGAACAGCTTTTATTTCATTCCTTCGTGGTTATCCTTACCAGGATATTTTTATATCCACCTCTCACAGCTTTTCCTGCTCTATTCTTTTCTACCTAACCCATTAGCAAAATTTTATGCCAAATTATACCCACAGAGACTCAGTAGTCAGTTAGTAGCTATCCTTGACCATTTGCAGGAGGAAACACAAGAGTAAAGGTATTAGTGAAGACTGATCAGAGTTTGATTTAAGAAAGTCCAGACACTAACAATGCTCTCTGCAGGAATGGATAACTATAGCTTAGTAGAAAGGTAGAAGAGAAGCCTGTAAGGCCTTCTATAAGTCTGGTAGAAGGTTTTGTATTAACTCTTTCTCACTGAAAAATTACCCAACCTGATGTTCGATCACCAAAATGATGATGTTGGATTATTTTTCCTCAGTGACAGATTTTTAAGGGCAAACTTCATCTTTTCATTTAGAAAAGAATGGAAAGGTGCTTGTTTTGTAACCACAAACTCAGCTGAATTCTGTGTCAGAAATGGCATCAAAGCATCTCAGGGATTTGTCATTTGGGTCCTTGTCTCTCTGACTTCTCTACACCATCTGCCCTGAATGAACAACAGATCCCATGAGGTATAGCAGTGATTCAGAACAAAAATAGACTACATAACACATCAGAAACCCAGAGATCCCATTTCATAAGGTAGAAGCGTGCAGGAGATATCTGGCCTGATGTTTTCTGGAAACATTTCTGAAATGACATTTTGGGGCACAAACAGGGATTTTACCTCTCTCTCATCTTTCATTTTTGTAGCGTAAGTCCTGAATCTGGGGAAGCCTAAATGCTTTGCCACTTTAGTATAAAAGCTCAGTTTTTAGAGATTAGGTGAAAATCAGTGGCAGGCTTAGGATGAGTTAAGAGTGTATCCAGCAAGATTTTTCCACAGTGACTGGGAGTCCCAACACCTAAGCTTTTTAGAGCAGGGGTCAGGTTTTGATGAAGCTTTAATCCTATCACACCTTTGTGTTTTAACACAACATGAAGTCATAAAAGTCAATAGATTGGAATCTGGAAACATCTAAGAGCTCAACATGCCAAGCAAAACATTTTTACTTAAGGTATTACTCTTCTCCCTGCCATCAAATTTTAAATATTGTAATTGCTGTTTCCAAACACTGCCATTCCACTTTGCTTTATTAGTTAGTATTTAGGTACTAAGTAGTAAATGGAATTGAGTCCACTGGGGTTTGTCACACTCCACAATTCAGAACAGAAGAAGCTGAAGCATCGTTCTTTAATAGTGGCATAAGTCCTTGTATGAGCAATAAAAGCTGCCACTTTCTTTATGAGGCAAGCTAAATGCCATTAAAATGATGAATGCACTAGTTCCATTTTATTTGTTCAGCCTTTCCCAGTGCTATTCCCACAACCCTATTTAAATCACCAGCTTGTATTCTTCATAAGTTCCTATGTGCTTGAAATGCACAGACGTCTAAAAAAGAACTAAAAGCCCTTCAGAATGGCCATAAAGTTTTATTATTTTCTTTTCCAGTGAGCAAACAGTTAAATAATTGAAATGGAGATGAAATACATGGTTGAGATTAATCCCCGTGTTCTGAGGCAGCTCTTAAGAGAATTTTCCAGGTAGTTTAAGAGATCAACCTGCTTTGCAGCCAAGTGCTGCTGGTTATCTATGGGAAGTTGAATCTCAGTCCCTCTGGACTGCAATACAGAACAGTAATGTTCAGATCAAAAGCATCCTGATTAAATAACCTAATTAAGAGGTACATGGAACTGGTGTTGCAGCAGATTGTTTTCCTCCTATGAGGATGTAAAAAAATCTCCTAATTTACCTTCTTTTCAAAATTAAGGGTAAACATTTGCTTCCAGTGACATGTTTATGACCTATTAATTAGTTCCTACAAGGATAGTTGAAATCCCAGCCCTCCTTTAACATGGTTCAAGCAGCTAAAATTACCTTCAACTAAACATCCCATGACATAAACTGTGAAAGAAATCAAACACATCTCACTGATGTTTGGGTGGGTTATCAAATACGGATCTCCAAGGTGCTAGTTTTAATGTCACTGGAAAGGAGGAGGGAGTGGGGAGAGGGAGAGAGAAAGAGAGAGAATGCAAGTAAGCACACCAGAGCAATTAAACCTCCAGACAAATGAGCTGTCAACTGTCTGTAACCCATGGTTTATGTTAAATGAGTACTTGAAACCCACTGGCCAGCATGTGCTGTATGTCAGCAGGACATGTAAGTCTGCTCCAGACCTTACCTACACCGGAGGATTTTTAGCTCAGTCTTGAGTTTTAAAGATACTTTGTTTAATCCCTGGTGTATTAGGACAGACATATATGCCTAAGGAAAGGGCTTAACTGGACAAGAAATGGTAAGAAAAAATAGACCTGGAATAGTCACATGCTGAGGATAGCACTGTAAACCTAGTAAGTGAATCCCTACATTTTCTAAGTTCTGTTACACACCTTGCAATTTCAATCCAAAGATGCAGCTTTATGGTCACAAAAAACCAATATACATTCCTACTATGATCAGCGATCAGTTGTCCTACATCAGTTCTAGCCATCATGCTGCCGTGATGCAAAAATGGGAAGCATACAGGAGAATGGATGCCCCCAAGTCATAGAAACAAGACGAAATTTTGCAGCACGCACTACAAGGTGAGGCCCTTTGACCAGATGCAGCCCACCTAACCAAGTAACTCAATTTAGGAACGTGAAACTCTACGTTCCTTCTGTAGTCAAAGGAAAGATGGGCACTTCCAACATCAGTTAGAACATGAGGCAGTCTCCTGGAGCAGCTAACTGCATTACTCCAACTGAATAAGCAGCAAGGGCCCTGTGCTTCAACAGTTTGATCAGATACGTACCCACCCATGGGCAATACAACCTGTGCCCTCAGACTAATGACAAAAATCTGTTATAAATTAGGGATCGCCCCCTGGATGTGGCAGAAAGAGACAAAATTCTGGGTTGATTAGTCAATCATCGCTGGAAGTCATTTGGTTTGAGATGTCCCTCACGAGGCATTTTTAAAGAGCAAGGCCATGATGAGGCCATCTGGAACACAATGTGCAGCTCTGGGCACCCAGATGCAGGGAAGATTAATCCAGTCTGTAACAGTACTACAATAATCAAGGAAACGAAGAATTTATCTTCCAAAATCAGATTAAAAGATGCTGGCTTGTTTAGCCTAAGAGAATAAAGGTTTTGGAGATTCTGACTGCTTTCTAAAAACTCATCATGATGTACACAGCAAAGGCTAAGAGCTTTTTAAACTGAAAGACAGAGCTGCTACAATAACAAATGGCTAGACACAAGCCATTAAGAAATTTAGCCTGAATATTAGACAAAGGTTACAAACCTCCAGAGGACTAGAACAACTTTTATTAGGGACAACTCCACCACTCAGTTACATTTATGCTGGACTATGATCAGTTGATGATTAGGATTTCCAGCACTGCTGCCTGCGATAGCAAGGAGTGGGACTCATTAACTCACAGGGTCCTTTCTAATCCAATGCACCCTTGGCCTCAAGCATTTCTCTTTGTGAACTGAGCATTTTCTCAGCATTGCCCTGTATTCAATGTGTTTATGTGTCATGCCAGGTTTTCAAAGCCCTTCATGCCTCACAGAAACAAAAGTCAAATTTTCAGAAATGGTCCACAGCCACAGGGCTGTTGTCCTTGGATACACCTAGCTGAGTGTGCTGACTCTTCAGCAGCTGGTGACATTTTCATTTCTTTCTTATCATATGATAAGAAAAACAGGCTCAGCCTGGCTAAGGTAGAAGCAACATGGGCTGTTTTCTCACCAAAAAAAAAAAAAAGGCACAGGACAGAAAACAAAGCAATGGCAAAAGCTAATAGGATATATTGTGAGTTAACAACATACTCAGTTTTGATACAGAATCATATCCAGATAAAGACAAAAAATCAGTGTCTAAAATAGAGCATTAGAGGTAATTTCTCCTCATCTGAATACCACCATATAACCATAATTTTAGGTAAGCATCAGTATCTCCATGAAAGTATTTCCTGTGCAAGGCAGCAGCCCACACCCATCAATAAAATTCAAACTGTACCTCTGCTTTTTTTCCTTTACTTTCAGCACTGTATACCATGTATACATATATATGCAAACACACAGAATCATAGATTATCCTGAGTTGGAAGGGACCCACAAAGATCATTGAGTCCAACTCCTGGCTCCACACAGAACCACCCAAAAATCAGACACTGTGTCTGAGAGTGTTGTCCAAATGCTTCTTGAACTCTGTCTGGCTCGGTGCCATGACCACCTCCCTGGGGAGCCTGTCCCAGTGCCCGACCACCCTCTGGGTGCAGAACCTTTCCCTAACACCCAGCCTGACCCTCCCCTGTCCCAGCTCCGTGCCATTCCCTCGGGTCCTGTCGCTGTCCCCAGAGAGCAGAGCTCAGCGCCTGCCCCTCCGCTCCCCTCGTGAGGGAGCTGCAGGCCGCCATGAGGCCTCCCCTCAGCCTGCTCTGCTCTGGGCTGAAAAAAACAAGGGACCTCAGCTGCTCCTCATACATCCTCCCCTCCAGACCCTTCACTATCTTCACGGCCCTCCTTTGGACACTCTCTAATAGTTTTATGTCTTTTTTTATATTTTGAGGTGCCCAAGACTACTCAAGGTGAGGCCACACCAGCACAGAGTAGAGCAGGAAAATCTCTCCCCTCAACCAGCTAGCAATCCTGTGCTTAATGCTCCCCAGCATACGATTGGCTCTTTTGGCTGCCAGGGCACACTGCTGGCTCGTGTTCAACTTGCTGTTGACCAAATGTGGTGTTTTTACTCAGCTAGGCAGCTGAGCTCCACCACAACCACTCTCTCGCTCTCCCCCCTTAAAGGGAAAGGAGGAGAAAACACAATGAAAATGGGTCAAGGGTTGAGATAAGGACAGGAAGATCACTCAACAATTATCATCACGGACAAAACAGACTCAGCATAGAGAGATTAATGTAATTTATTGCCTATTACTAACGAGCTAGAGCAGTGAGATACTAAAAGCACCTTCCCCTCATCCACCCTTTTCTACGTCCTCCCCCCAAGCAGCACCCCGGAATGGGGAATGGGGGCTGCAGTCAGTCCCTAGCACTTTGTCTCTGCTGCTCCTTCACAGTCCCTCTCTGCCCCTGCTCCACGTGGGGTCCCTCCCATGGTATGTCGTCCTTCCCGAACTGATCCTGATTGGGCTTCCCACAGGCAGCAGCTTTCCAAGAACTGCTCCCACATGGCTCCGTACCATGGGGTCCATCCCCCAGGAGCAAACTGATCCAGCATGGGTCCCCGACAGGCGGCAGCTCCCCCCAGACCCCCTGCTCCTGCGTGAGCTCCTCTCCATGGGCTGCAGCTCCGGCCCGGGGCCTGCTCCTGCGGGGGCTTTCCATGGGCCGCAGCCTCCTCCAGGCCACATCCACCTGCTCCACCGGGGGCTCCTCCACGGGCTGCAGCATGGAGATCTGCTCCATGTGGGACCCATGGGCTGCAGGGGGACAGCCTGCTCCACCAAGGGCCTCTCCACAAGCTGCGGGGGAACTGCTGCTGCGTGCCCGGAGCACCTCCTGCCCTCCTTCTGCACTGACCTTGGGGTCTGCAGGGCTGCTTCTCACTCCTCACTTTCCCAGCTGCTGTTGTGCAGCAGGTTTTTCCTTTTCTTAAATCTGCTGTCATAGAAGCACAAAAAACATCACTTATTGGCTCGGCTCTGGCCAGCAGCAAGTCCCTTTGGAGCCAGCTGGAACTTGCCTTTATCTACCATGGGGCAGTTTCTGAGCTTTTCTCACAGAGGCCACCCCTGCAGCTGCCCCTACCAAAACCTTGCCACATAAACTCAATACATCAAAAACCCCAGATCGCCTTCTGCAGGGCTGCTTTCCAGCCTCTCATCCCCCAGTCTGTACATGTATCCAGGGTTGCCTCTTCCCAGGTGCAGAATTTGGAACTTGCTCTTATTTAACTTCATATTGTTGGCGATATTGTTGCCAGCTTCCAGTCGACTGGGACCTGTCTAGATTCCCAAGACCTCTGAAAAATAATTGAGAGAGGTTACACAATGACATCAGCCAGCTCTCTGTGTACCCTGGGAGGAATTCCATTGGGCCCCATAGACTTATATGCATCCAGCTGGAGCAGCAAATCCCACACAAGCTCGGGGTTGGCTGGGAGTATATCATTACCGCAGTCACAGTCCTCCAACTCAGGGCACCTGAGGTTCCAGAGCCTATCATTGGTGCTGAAGACAGTGGTTGAGAAGGTATTAAACGTCTCTGTTTTGTCTGCGTCCCTGTTTGTGAGGTGACCATCCTCATCAAGCTTTCTGTGGCCCTTCTTTTGCTGTTAACATATTTAAAAAAAAAAAAAACAAAAAACTTTTTATTGCCCCCCACAGTACTGGCCAGCCTCAATTCTAATTGAGCTTTGGCCACACAAATTTTCTCTCTACAATGGTGAACAGCATCTCTGTAGTCCTCCCATCTTGCCCAACCTTTCTTCCAGTGGCCATACACTTTCTTTTTCCACCTAAGCTCTAAAAGAAGATCCCTGCTTAGCTAAGCTGACCTTCCGCCCCATCTGCTTGACTTCCAACACTTCGGAATTGACTGTTCCTATGTTCTTAAGAGGTGATACTTAGAAACAGCAGTACTGACAGACCCTGATGTGTTTAAAAGCAGTTTCCCAGGGGACCTTACTAACTAGTTACCTGAGCAGCCTGAAGTCTGCTCTTCCCAAATCCATGGTTGAAGTTTTGGTGGCAGTTTTCTTCCTATCACCAAAGATTTTAAACTCAACTACTTCATGGTCACTATGGCCAAGATGGCCACTAATCTCCACTTCACCCATGAGACCCCCTATGCTCAAAAGCAACAGATCTAGGAGGGCACTTTCCTAGCTGGCTCCCTTACTTTAGTACCTGTAGCAAGAAGTTATCAAGCTGTTTTAGGAGTCTCCTGAATCTGTTTGTATCAGCTGTGTGCAATTCCCCGTTCATGTCTGGCAAGTGTGAGAAACATGCCAAATTTTCCACCAGCTGAAGAGACTGAGATTTGTGTCTTTGGCAACAGTCATCTTTTAAGAATGAATCCAAAGGGATGATGAAAATGTAACAGCATGAGTCCTAACATGTTCTCTAACAAAACCATGCAACTTTATACAAGAACATACAATTTAGCTCAAGTACGTCTCAGGCCTTGAGGCCTACAGTTATCCCTCTGATATTGGGATCTCTTCATTTTTCCTCTTTTTTTGGTATAGGCTCTTGTTCCATGAATGAGGCTTCCAGGCACTGCTTCAACATTGGGGAATGCAGTAACATTTTGTGGTATATTTGTATTCATTTCAGTGAGCAATCACCCTTGCAGTGCTTTTATATGGCTAACAGCACATGCACCTGCATTTTTTCTTCCAGTTTTACTGTTATAATTGACGTTATTTTTAATTTGTCATAAAAGGCAAAATGCATTTTACTTATCCTGATCTCAGCAAACATTTGAGAAGGTAGGAGCATTAAGTAGCTTCCCAGCACTCTAAGGCCATTCATTTTCCAGATTTTATTACTAAAATTGATAGGTTGTGTTCAACCTGAGGGAACAGGAGCATATTTAGTACTTGTTAAGCCTTGTATTTCAGATTTAGAAATGCCAAAACAGAGCGGCTTTCAGAGTCCTGCACAGAGTTAACGTACAGAGTAACTTAGCGTAATTTTAAGAATTGGTCCTGATACTAAATATCATTAAGAAGTACTGTTGCATGTAGTTAAGCAGATGAAAAATTAACAAATTTTCTATTCTGACTCAATTTTCAATTCTGACTCCTGACATCAGTTCTTCCCAGTAGTCAGGAGGTGGCAGCCTTTTCAATCACTATAGAAATAATCATCATTTTTTCTTCCCCATTATCAAGAGAATTGAAAAGTCACTTTAAAAATGAGATTTGGGAGAGAAGGGAAATTAACATCAGTATTACAAAAAGGTTCAGGCAGGAGAGATTTTACTGCCATCCCCATCTCTTCCTCCCCACATCCCCCCTCCTACCACCACCACTTGGCTCTTCATTTTGGAAATTCCTGTTTATCCTCACACAATAAGAGGTATGATCATAAAATGGTTCTCTCATCATCTCTGATTTGCAACTATAATATTTCCCAAGGAGATTATTGGATTTAAATCCTCTTTTAAAAGAAATGTTGTGCATCTCATTCATGTCATGAGCATGAGTAATGCTTTTCAGATTTAAGCCTGGAAAGCCAATTCTATTTGAAAACTCAGTTTTGTCCACTGCATTTTCAAATACATAATAGAGTTTTTATAGTGGTAATCTGAGGAAAATCTTTTAGCAACGCATGAATAACGGAAAATCACCTGAGATGGAATCCCTTCATATTATTAAATATTCAGGACACTATATTTAAGTAACACTATGAGAATAGTAACCAAAGTAATATGCGTCTTTCAGAGGTGGAGGAGATGTTGAAGTGATATAAGATGTGTGGTTTCTGTTCAGTGGTTTTCTGATTGAAGCCTGAAGAGAATTCATAACTCAAACTATTTTTCTTCGTCTGCATCATATTAAAACTAAACCCCCAACCTGGGTCAGGGTGTAGGTCTCTGTCTTGACAGTTAGTTTAAATACTTGCAATGAGCTGCTTCCACCTCCTCCTTCCTGCTCACAGAACACTTGAACGTCTTAACCTCCTGTTCTGATGCTGCTTCACATCTTCCAGACAATCTCCTAGCACAGAGATTAGATGCTCTTGAAATGTCTTTTCTCAGATTAGAAATGCAAATAAGATTCCTGTTTTCATTCTCCAGAATTAGAAAAGTCACCATCAGTTCTCTTATATATTTAAAATACTGCTGGAGACAGCCACAAACTTAAATGAAAATGAATGCACACTGCAGAAGTCCATTAGTAGGACTGTTTTCCATGACTGCAGTTAGAAGTAGGGATTTGTAAAAAAAAATCCACTGAAAAAGTGCAGTATAAATTGCAGCTACATAGCAGCAGACTGATATCATATGACTCTTTAAATAATGCATAGAGAAGCTGAGTCACCTGTGGTAGGAACATTTTAGGCTGTTGCATAATTCAGGAGCTTTTGTTCCTATAAAGAATACATTAAGGCTTTCAATTCTAAACTTCTAACAGGTCTATGGTCACTTGACAGTGATAAATAGTAACAATTAACATGTTGTACAGTTTAAACATCTCACCATTTGACTTCCATTTTTCTCTTTCTTCCGCGTTCCTCACACTTCTCATGTCAATTCCCCGACTCTGGGCTTCTTCTCACTGAGGCTGAAGAGAGCTGACTGCTGTCAAGGCTTTCCCAAGGAAGACCAGACAGACTCACGTGGCCGTTCAGAGCAGCCCACCACAGTTAAAAGCTTGCACAAAATGCCAAACCCAAGGAGCAGACAGGCTGCTCTGTTAATGACCTTCAGCTATGTGGAGCAATGAGACACCTCTGGCATGGTTCTTTCTGCTCCAGGGCACAGAGGGGGCAAGCGCAGACTCAGCCTTCTTCAGCTAGCCAACAAGCATCTCATGAAAGGTTAGCCAGCTTTCTGCAGGATCTTCAAGCAGTTACCAATAGAAATAATAATGATTCTTCGAACACGGGAATTGCTAATTGAAATGTTTATGGCATGAGCTATATGGATCAGATGAGTGAACCACATTGGTCTTTTTGCTGGCATGGAAAACCTATAAAAAATATGTTGCTTTGATTGGGTTGGCCACATTAATTATGAATGCCTGGATTTTCACACAAGACAGATCTAGAGGACCTAAAATCTGATGTGACACCTCATGCCAGCTCTTCAGTTGCATTTTTGTTAACTATCAAATGGCAATTAAGACATTGCTTAGAAACAACCTCCTGTGTTTAATCTGCTAGAAAAATATGGACTTTGAAATCATGCCAGAGCAGTAGGAAATGTTTCTGTACCGCCCAAGAGTGCCTAGTTTTATCACCATGAGCAGCATAGGCTGTTAGGAAGTTTAAATAGGACTTCCACTGCCAACAATGAGAGTTTATTATTACCCGTATTACCTTACCTGTATTAAATTATACTTTAACATATTTCAAAATTCCTATATTAAGATTTTTTTTCCCTACAGCTATAGCAAGTAAATTGAGAGGGAACCATGCTGTACTTCTGCTGATCGCTTTAAGCCATTTACTGAAGCTAGATTCTGGAACATGTCAAGAGTTTTCTGTACCATAGAAGGTTAGAGAAGAGGAAATAAATAAGCTTTGATCCAGAACTTGACCTTCTCAATTTTAAGAATGACTCCTATGACTTCTGCTGAACCTTGGGACTAGAGCAGAGACATCCAACATTGTTGTCTATCTGTCAGGTTACCTGGAGTTTGGCCTCTTATTCAAATATATTCACGCATGGGGACAGTATTCATTTTCTTTTTCTGGAGTGGCAGAGCAGAACAGGATGTTTGTTAAGATTAAAAGCTAGAGCTAAAAAATTTAAGATAAAAGAGCCCTTTTGGCAATCAGAAATTTTGTCTAAAGACTTGACAATTTATTATCACTAATGAGAATCAACTCAACTCTTCAATGTCCTTCCACATTAGCACCATTTCTTACAATAAACAGACCGTGGTAGCTGAAAGCCAAATTATATTTCTACTCTTAAAGCAAAAATTAAAACAAAACAATAAAATAAAATAAAATAAAATAAAATAAAATAAAATAAAATATGACAGGAAGCCTTTGAGAAGGACCAGTAAAGTAGATGTCAATTTTGAAGATAAGTAGTACATGCAATGTATCATATTGTGTAGATGATACATCCATCCTTCAAGTAGAACAATGTGAAAATGCAAGGAAAACAAAAGCCAATAGTCACAAACCAAGACTTTAAGATGAAGTCAGACTAATTAGATGAAAAAAGTCTTTAAAATTATTCCCACAGAAATACTTTTGTCCAACATGTGAGGTGGAAGGTGAAAGGAATGGGAATGAAAGCAAGATAGAGCAGGACAGAGACTGGAGAAGGATAGAGAGTTGTCTGGAGTAGTGCTTTTGGGCCTTGCCTCCAGCCTTCAATTTTGTGTGGGAATTCTCTGATATTTCCTTTCCCAAACTTTATGATTTAAAAAAAAAAAAAAAAAGAGTCCCCCTAATGTTTTTTCTAAGATCAAGCAGCACTGATCCTAAGCACCACAAGTCTATTCATTTTTTCTTCTTTTTCTGACTGGTTCAGGGGACTAACATCCTGCCCAGTTTCTACCTTTCACATAAGCCAATAAGACCTTATTCTTCACGGTGAGAGAGGATTTGGTTAAGGCATCTAAATCTCATTTTCTAAGTGCCAGAGGACAGTTTACATACCAAGCTCTGAGGGCCTTTCATACTCCCTTGGCAGGAAGGACATTGCTGTCCAATGATTTCAGCATCCAAGACTGAAGGACCATCCCTTAGAGAAGAGAAAAAACAAATCACCAAATGAACACATTGAAAACAATTTCTTTTAATATGGTTTCTGTTTGGTATCTGTTTGTTTGTTGGGGGGGGGGGCTTTTTTTTTTTTTTTCTCCAGAGAGTTGTGTCTGAAAGTAAATTAATCAGTTATAAGCACTAATTAACTTTCAGAGAGATGTCACTAGACAAACAGCACAGTTGAAAAAAGGGATCTCTTGTGTTAAGGTGAGACTGAACGCTCATTACAGACAAAGTTTCTGTCTCTGATGAAAAAGAATTTTTCAAAATTACTGTGTATACTACACAGAGATGTACTAAATCCTTCTGGTGTTATGGTAATTGGAAGCTCAGGGACAACAATCCTGAGCAGAGTCCATCCCATCCCTCTCCACATCATTTTGTTTCAGTGGCCCTGTGGTGTCCAAATGTGACTCAGCTCCCTGCTGACTACATAATCACTGTCAGGTGCTTTTTACACCAGCCTTGCAAGGCCACTGTCACAGGTTCCCTGGGGCTTTTGCTGCCTGTGCCAGAAGATGTCTCCTTCTGACATAGTGGGGCATTTCATGCCACTTCAAGTCCTTGCCTTGCGACACGGGCCAAAGAGTGTCTGAGCATCTTCCCCTCTTCACTCAGCTGCTCTCAGCAGGAGGCAGAACTCTTGTGTCATTCTTTGTTTTAAGCTGATTGCAACCCAACTTCTAAATTCGATGGGAACTACAGACAATGTTGAGCAATACATCTTAGGGAATGCTCACAAAAACATATATTTTTTAAAAATAGCAGCCTACACAAGCTTCCACATAAGAGTTCTAAAACGACCGGCTGAGCAGATTCTCAGCTTTTTATTCCAAGCTGAATTAAAAATACACATTAATGTCTTCAGCTGATGTTTATTTTAAATGAGTCTTGAATGTTGAGATAATTCTGAGTAGTTGAAAAAAAAAATGTTTGTCTGTACCAACATCTAAGAGGTCAAGTGCAGAACGAGGTAAATAGAGGTTAAACAAAACATAAAGTGATTTTTTATGAGGTTCAGCTACTGGAAAATTAAATCACGAGGGTATAAATAATGGAAGCCCAGATGTTTTATACGAAAAATTGTTAAATAAATCACACTTTCTTTAGCAAAGTCAATCAAGTAGATATATTTGAACTTGAGTAAGTCACGGCAAGTACCACTTACAGGATTCTCACTAAAAACTACATCATGCAACAGCAAAAGCCATCAGTAGATGGGTTGCAAAATGTTTAAAAGCCACCTCAAAGAATAGCAAGCATTCGGGTTATTTCCATTATGATAAAGTCTTTTAAGAGTTCTCGGCATTAATCAATGTTTTCAACTGCATCCTAAAAGTAAAAATGTTATTATGGTTAATAAATTGAGATAAGGATTAACTACATTGTTAAATAGTGATAAGTAAATCATGCAGAATGACCTGTACCTTTCATACGCTGTGCCCATTCAGTCAAAATATGTTTTCCATGGACAACCAGAAGCACAAAATCTATGAAATTTCTCTGCAGGCTATATCCAAAAAACAGGGAAGGGGAGTCAAAAGGAGTGCACTGTATTCTGGAAAGCAATGACAGGAAAGGTCAGTAACTCTGAAAGTCAGACTGGTTGAACAATTGAACATGAGCTCCCAGCAGTATCCCGTAACAGAGACAAAAAAAAAAAAAAAAAAAAAAGGTATTTGTACAACCATGAAAAAAGTGATTAGAGAAGAATGATGATTTTACCACAGTTTCAGACAAGGGGAAATCCAGTTTGAAGACAGTGGATGAAGTTCGGCTATTTAATTTATTAAAAGGGTGTTGAAAATCACTCAAACTGACTGACAACTGAAAAGTAAGATTGAGAAGTAAAGAAGCTGGTTCAGCAACAGACTAAAAAAGCTCACTAGTGTGGCAAAAAGAGACTGACTTGTATAAATGTCTTCACATGGAGGCAATACTAAATACCAGACAGCTTTTAATCAGACTAAACAAGAAGGATGACTACACTGATTTCAGCTGATTTGGTTGATTCAATTGGGGAAGAGCAATGTGTTTGCAAATGCAGAGGCACAGAGCTGCTGTTTTCCAGAGAAGTAGCACATGCTCCATTTCTTGAGGTTTTCTCACCAAAACCAATATGGCAACAAGTCACTTAGAATCAACTTACTGAAAACCTATCTCATCTAAATTCACATGAGGTGCACATTGCCTTCACACTGCCCCCCGAGGGCAGTTACAGACCCAGAGAAGTGACCCTGTCATGAGCTAAAGGAGTTACCTCTTGGGAGATAAGGACTCAGCTCTCACCTCTATCAAACAGGATTTGTATGGCACCTAGCTAATAAAGCTTCATTTTACCTAGTTTTATGTATCTAAATGCAAGATGTCTATTTAGCATGTACATGTCTGAACCATTTTCACCCTTAGCAACTCCAACAGCCAGCAGAGAGAAGCAGGCACAGTTGGAGAGCTGTTCTCTGACAATTCTCAAAACAATCACTACACAATGAGGAAATCATGCTTTGGAAAAATCTCTGAGCTGATTAAAAGAAGGCAGGCAGGTGACTGGCTTGTACTTGGACAATAGCATTCTAGACATATAAATAAGGGAAGGCCTGCCTTAGCCTCCTTGAAGAGGATATTAATATTTATAAGCTGCTGTGAAAATAATACCTTAGAGACAATATTATTAGGAGCTATATGAATAGCTATGATAAATGACATCAAAAAATCACAGTGTTTAAATTTTTGCAAAGCTCTAGGGTAAAAGAAAATTTAATCTTGAGATACTAAGGAAAATATTCAGAGTGGGCCAGATTTCTGAATGCCACAAAGAAGTACCGAATATATTGACTCCATGTACTCCTTCCTTGGTGGCAAAGACAGCTTAAAAGACCTCCCTCTGAAACAAAGTGAGGAATTTTTGGTTTGTATTCCATTTTAAATGGTAATTTTTCACCACTCTCGCTTGCAGTATGGCAACAAAATTGTGCCAGCACAGTTGGATGGGGTACTGCATAGCTCTGAAATGGCAGAGGACAGTACAGTCAACTCAAGTAAGACAGGCAATCCATATGGCAATCCCCTTATGACATGGAAGAATGGTGTGACATCTCTTTTGACCAAAAAGTAGAGTCTCTCTTACCTATACAAACTCTGGAGACAACAGTTCAAGTGACCACCCTGAACAGCAAGGTAGAGAACATAGAGCAGTGGGTTTCCTGTCTGCTTGTAGGAGCAGATCCTTTCATAAAGATGTATCCTTACTTAATTTTCTTTGGATTTTGTTCCAGCAGTCAGATGAGGAGGAAGTGTTGCACTTCCTTTATAGTAAACCTTTATCAGTACTCTGAGTGATCCATTTTGCAGTCTTTCCTCATACAAGTAGAGTTTATTCCTGAAACACAAGGCAGCAAAAACAGTGGCCCTGCTATAAGGATCAGATGTGACTTTGGCTAGCAAAGCCTCATGTCACCACACCATGCAGCAAACTTCCATTGTGTGCTCTTGCATACACCTGCCTGTCCCTCCAGCCAAGGTTTCTCAGCAATTCTGCAGCTAAAACCATGTCAGAAAGCACTACATCAACCACCACCAAAACAGTGGTGGTTTTGCAGAATGTGGTGGTTTGTGTAGAAAGCTTTGTTAGGAGGCAGAGGAGATTTGAGTAACACATTAGCTGGACTGGAAGCAAAATTCTCTCTTTACTGAGGCAATTTATATTATGACTCTTTTATCTTTTAGACCTTTTTTCACATTATTTATTAAATAGAATCGTAGAATGGTTTGGGTTGGAAGGGACCTTAAAGATCATCTAGTTCCAACCACCCTGCCGTGGGCAGGGACACCTCACACCAGACCAGATTGCCCAAAGCCCCATCCAACATGACCTTGAACACTTCCAGGGATGAGGCAGCCAGAACTTCCCTGGGCAACCTGTTCCAGTGCCTCACCACCCTCTGAGTAAAGAATTTCTTCCTTATATCTAATCTAAGCCTACCCTCTTTTAGTTTAAAGCCATTACTCCTTGTCCTATCTCTACACTCCCTGATAAAGAGTTCCTGCCCAGTATAATATAGTCATTATACTTGGTTATGGCAGTTCAAATTGGGATGCTGCCAAAAAGACCTCTTTAGCAAGGTCTGAGGTGTTGGATATTTGAACAGAGCATTTTACTTTAATAAACTTCCCCTC
The DNA here is from genome assembly GCF_009769625.2 of Cygnus olor. Classification (NCBI taxonomy): domain Eukaryota; kingdom Metazoa; phylum Chordata; class Aves; order Anseriformes; family Anatidae; genus Cygnus; species Cygnus olor. The sequence goes on from NC_049173.1 coordinate 12,518,752, forward strand.
CTCTGCCTTGAAAACACATTATGGGGATTTTCTAACAATGTTATCAAGGAGCTGGGGATGATTGGAGAAAAAAAAAATATCTTTATCCAACATGAGATTTTACATAGTAAATAGCAGAGAGATTTTTTAATAAAACATGAGGGGCTAATTCACACTGAAGAGACTCAAGTACATTATGACCATTCCCTGTACTGTATCTGCAATTTTTCATCCAGTTTACCAAAACTTTCCAATCAATATCTCAGCTGATGTTTCAATGTAGGTTAAATAATTTTAAAAGATTAAAAGAGCGGATTATATAGGACATACACATATTGTATGATGACATGTTTATAAAGATCCATTTCAACAAAGGGGACAGCCCTAAACGTGAACTAGGGTATTCAAGAGACAGAAACCTAAATGATAAAAATAACACAGCAATAAGACCAGTACCCTGATTACCATGATTTCCTCTCATGCAAGCACTGCAGGGAGAGCAGGGCAGCCTGTTGCAGCTGGCCAGGCACCACCGAGCAGGACTTGGATGCAATTCTGGATCTGCACTACAAGAACAGATTTGAGCACTCGAGCTCAAGTATAAACCTACAGGGCCTATTCAGCCTTGCCACAGGAGTGTGATCAGTCAGAGCAAGCTTTTCTGAGAGGGAATTATGTTAACTCCTGAGAGAGCATTTAGCTAACAGTTATTTTAAGACAGCAATTACATTCATTTTTCTTTTACCTACCTAATTATTAAGAAAAGATGTCAAAAGGTGTCAGGAAATGTAAATTTAAAAATTCCTAGAGTGGAACAAAGTGTTAAAGAGCAAAGTACTGTAAATAGTCTAGCCTTAGTTTTGTTACTAGGTTGGGAAATTGCCCTTGCTTAGGTAGTTAACTCCAATTAATATGTATATAAATATTAAAATTATCTGCAAATAATATGAATAAATATAAGATTCCAAATTCCAGAATTCCCCATTTTCTTTCCTGGGCCATTTTACTTTTTACTCAAAGACATTAACACATCTTTCTCTTCCCAGTCCATTTAAGTAGAGTCTAAGCAATATCCTGTCTCCAGTAATTTCTCCATTTCCACAGATAAACCTGTGTGGCTAGAAACTTTGAGCACTAAACAGTCATTAGAGAGACAGCTTCAAGCTCCAAGCCTGGTGAGCCTACCTGGTGTGATCTGAAGTAATGGTACTTCTCCGTTTCTACCCATTCACATACCAATTCTTTTTCTCTTTGCAAATTGTTTTGTTCCTTACCAGTAGCTCAGCTGAATCTTCCATTCCCTTTCATTTCACCGTGATTATGTAATCCTTTTTAATTATGTTGATTATCTCCTAGATAAAATTATAAAATCAAAATAACCTAAGCTATGGCAACAGCATACAATCTAGACCCTTTCTGAGCCAACTTAAGCTGTCGTTTCCCTTTTCTTATGTGTTCATCATAAGAAGGGCCTGTCATGTTGCAACGCTCTTGCCACTATCTTCTCTGAGTGGAAGAACTCCAACATGACATACATTTTTGCAACAGGTAAGGCCTCAGGCACGAGATACACCAACAATGTATTTTTTCTGTCCTTCCCAGGAAAGTGAGAATTTTAAAGCCCTTAATGTCATAAATTTGTCTCTGAAGAATGCAGCCTTGCCTTGTGCTTCGAAACAGAAAATCATTCTCAATAAATATCTAATATACCATAGAATAAATATAATGAATTAGTCATTACTCCTTACCATAATGTAACAGCTTTCCCAAAAGCCAGGCTTTATTAGCATTATGAAGAGGTGTTGAGACAAGGATGAGTGTTCTGGGGATTACTGCAGTGGGAAGCAAAGATGAAGCAGTGGCACATCCTGAAACGTGGTCAGGGTGCTGCCACCGACTCTGCATAAGACCCTACAGATTCCTGCAGTTTTGTTTGTAACTCGACAAAGAATTACCTAATAAATTAGAAAAACGTTTGGCTTTTTTTCTCTAGTTGCTCATAAACACGCACATTCTTAAACGCTCATGGATTCAGTGAGTCTGTAAGAAAATAGCTCCTTTGGATACTTATTTTGCCATTAAAACAAAATAAGATTATTATGCAAAGAAGTAAAAAAAAATGCAAGAGGCATCGAATGGTGTTATCAAGCAATGGTCAGTACCAAAATACCTATATCCCGAGGTTCAAGTCATGAACTGGCTTCAGCTGGCACAGTTTTATCATTTTGAAAATTATTTCACTATTCTTATGTCTTGTTCTTATCTTGTTAGCTGACAGTTTTCATTACAGGTTTTGCCCCTGGGTGCAAGTGTGTGTGAGTAGGGGATATCCATATTTGGGGTCTGAATTCACATACAAACTCACATAGCTCCAAAGCATCAATAAACATGCAGGTACACAAACATGTAATTTGTCATAACAAGATCTGCAGAGCAGAAACTAACATGCAGTAATGCTTAATATCATGAATTGCTGCAGAGAATATCCAGTCATATCTGCAAATCTAAATCATATTTTGCTTTTTTATGAGTCAATTGATAAAACATATGTCATGCATATGCTCTATGAGGAAGCATTGCAAATAGAACAGCTGCTAACTTAAGGAGCTTTAATAGAAAAAAAAAAAAAAAAAGAAAAAAAGAAGTTTTATTCCACCACAATTTTCTCATTCTTGTTTTGTTTACTTTGTCAGATATGCCCCTGGACTAGTCATCCCCACCACCCCCCTGGTTTCTGTTTAAGACTGCCAGCAAGCTAAGAGGCCCCTTGGTTCAAACACTGTATTTCAAATTGTGCCTTGCTCAGAAGGAACTGTGACACACCTGGATGGAAAGAAGAGTTCATGTGAGCTTTAACTAAGCTACACTATTATCTTCTGCAACAGTGAAAAGTTTCCACACCTGGTGGGAGAGACTATTGTGTACCCTCCCAGCCTCCAGTTGTCCAAGGGATGACTGGTTTTATAACTCACTATGATATAAGAGGTACACTGACAGATGCTATAAAGCAAATTCATCCTCACTCATCATTGAGATACTGTCACTGAACAATCACTGTGAATTTACTGAGCATCTAGGTGCCCTTTCTTTGTGATAGGTAGCACACTCTCATCCCTCATTATTAGCGTAATTATTAATAATAATTGGATGCTGCTCCACTGACTCCAGAAGACATGCATTCACATGCACCAAGTCTAACCTGAGGCCTCTTTGAAGTCTTGACAGAATAGCAGAGAGAAAGTGACTTTGTATTATATTCAATACATACTTATTCACTATTTTATCAGGACCTAAGGATGTATTAATTATATATTAAATCTCCTTTGCATAACAGTAGAAGCATTTTCTTCTATGGCAGATGTCCGTATTTGCTTCTAATAGGATATCAAAATACTAAATATTATAACAACCCCAAATGCTGTACGCTGGTTATCACAGCAATCATGTGAGGTGTGGTAGCCATAATTGCTTACCAAAATCACAAAGTGGTTGAGGTTGGCAGGGACCTCTGGAGGCCACTTGGTCCAGCCCCTGCTCAAGCAGGGCCACCCAGAGCAGGCTGCCCAGGACCATGTCGAGGCAGCTTTTGGAGATCTCCAAGGAAGGAGACTGCACAACCTCTCTGGGCAACCTGTGTCAGTACTCCGTCACCTGCACAGTACAGAAGAGCTTCCCAGTCTTCAGAAGGAACCTCTTGTGTTTCAGTTTGTGCCCATTGCCTCTTGTCCTGTCACTGGGCACCACTGAAATGAGCCTGGATCCCTTCAGAGATTCATACACATAGATGAATTCCCCCCGAGACTTCTCACATCTAGGCTGAGAAGTCATAGCTCAGCCTTTTCTCATAGGAGAGATGCTCCAGGCCCTTAATCATTTTTTGTGGCCCTTTGCTGGACTCCTTCTGATAGCTCCACATCTTTCTTGTACTGGGGGGGGCAGAACTAGACACAGTACTCCAGGTGCGGCCTCACCAGTTCTGAGCAGAGGGGAAGGATCACCTCTCTTGAACTGCTGACAACCCAGGATAATGTTAGTCTTTTCTTGTGGCAAGGACATGTTACTGAATCATGTTCATCTTGGTGCACAGCAGGACCCCTGAATCCTTTTCTGCAGAGCTGCCTTCCAGCTGGGTGGCCCCCAGCATGGTTACCTGGCCTTATTCCTGCCCTGGTGCAAGGACTTTGCACTTCCCTGTGTTGGACTTCATGTCGTTACAGCCCATTTCTCCAGCCCGTCCAGGTCCCACTGGATGGCAGCACAACCCTCTGGAGTGTCAGCCACTCCTACCAGTTCTGTGTCTCAGCTACTGCTCTGCTTTGTTCTTCATGGGATATTTTCAAAGGGAATATAAAATATGGCCATAAAATATACAGACCTTGTTTTGAAAATATATCCCCATAAAACTTGTCCACTAAGATCAACAGAATAACAAGAAATACATTGTAGCTGCTTAGCAGATACCTTACAGCACCTATTAATATTTATAGTGAAAAGAACATGACTGGCACTCTCTGAGAAAAACAGTGAGATAACAGTGTTGAAGGTGGGGAATTTCTCCCGTGTAAGTGCTGTCTTCCTCCTAGAAAAGCACAGCAGTGAGGAAAAAAGGAAAAAGAAAAAAAAAAAAAAGAGAGAGAGAGAGAATTTTTTTATTTTTTTTTTTATTGGGGTAAACCTCTGTCCAGGCACTCCGGATGGGATAGCAGTGCCACTTTGTTGGTATTTGTAACAGAACAAGTCTCTCTCCCTCTTTCTTTCTGTCATTCAGGTGTCACTTATTAAGAGGCATTTCCAAAGGAATGCTGCTGGTCTGTCCTGATGGTCACTGCTACCATGACATTATTCTCATGACAGCGTTGAAATGCTATCCGTTGAAATGTTCCTTACAGGAACATCAAGAACAGATTTACTTTGCTATGTTTGAGAAGGCTGACATTTCCACAGAGCAGCACTGCTCATTTGCAAAACTGAGACTGATTTCTGAAGGTCTGTACACATCTCAGAGCTCCCGCAGGACAGCAAAGTACAAAGCCTAGCCCTGACCGAAAAGCTGACACCGCTTTACAGTAGGACACCCTCCAGCTGCTGGAACACAGGAAAGCACTGAAGGGAAAGTAAAACATTACCAGAGAGACAACCAACTTTATTACATTTTATCCATCTGTGCTGAAGGACTAGAGTAGGAGTCTTCGTTGATGCCCTAATACATAAGAAAAGCTTCGAGCAGATCTTTTCATCCAGATTTTGTCACATACCAAAATGCACTTATCTATTAAGTATTTCATGCTATATCAACCTATCAAAACTCTTTTCACCCCACTCATAATAACAGGCACAGGGACCAGGCAATACCAGGGAGCTTTGAAAGTCACACCTTACATTTTTGTGGATCTGTGAAGATATGAGGGATATTGCAACTGTCATAGATAAATATTAATAGATAGAGAAGGTTCCAGATCCCCTTGGAAAGAGTAGGTACCCAATTCCTTCATCAGGAGGGATCTGAGTAGGAGGCAGTGAGGCCCATGCTAAATTTGGGCTAGGAGCAACGACCATGAGCGCTTGCATCCCCCAACATGAGTATCAGCACTGTGCACCACTGGAGTCACCCAGCAGTACTAAGTTGGTCTGACTCAGACATGGGCGCATGATTGCAATTCTGGCAAATTAGTCAGACACCATGCACTGTACTCTTTCAGGCTGGCTCTGCGCCAAGGGAGGAGGCCAGGGCAAGACGCATTGAGCTGACAACAAAAATTCCTGAACAAAGATGCACAACATTTTGGATCGAGCTTCAGGAGCCCTCAGCCCAGCTGTAAGCTGTTGGCATATTAATAACTCCATTAACTTGATCTGTTACTGAGTTTTAGGAGATAGGTTGTTAGCACCTGCAGAACAGAAAGCTGTGCCAAAAGGAGAAAGAAGAGAGGCTACCAGCACTGTGGATGAACAGGAGAAGAAAGCATCCAAGAGATGCCAGGCACAGAGGGATCTGCAGAAGGTGGCTATAAGTAAAATAAGCATCTCTATTTGTAACTTGTAATCATAGCATTGATATTATGATGGCTGTCCTCCTTTCAGCCTGCTCCATCATTTATAATCACTGCTGGAAAAATGATTGCCTGACTGCAGCTGGAGAGTTCAAAGTTGCACTTGCCAGTACCCAGCAATCCTTTTAATGCAGTTATCCAGCACTACCATGCCACATCTTCCAGCTGCACTGTTTTCCCCAAGCTGGTCTCAGGGTTAAGCCTCTGCTCTGTTGCTGCCAAAACTGCACCACAGTCATATCTGGCTGAAGCCCTGAACTTTCAAAGATGGGGACACAGAATATGTGGTCAATACAGAAAAGCCTTTCAGTGTCCTGTCCACCTCATTTTGCCACAGTGGGGCAAACTGCTTCTTGCTCATGTCAACAACACTGATTTTAAGAGAAAGATGCTAACAGAAACTGGTGAAGAAAACTGAGACTAGCCTTTCTTTCTCATTCCCAATCCTCCACAGCATGGATGAGATGTCTGTAACTTTGGTGTCTAGCCCCTGGCCTATGTAATATACATTTGGACTGAGGTGAATTCTACAGTTCAACAAATCCAAAATATATTTTTAAGTCTTACTTGGTCAGATACAAAGTCTGGAAAATATCAGCCCAAAAGCTTCAGTAACTAGAATAAAAAGAAACCATAATTCAGTCAATTCAGCATTACTTAATGCAATGGAAAATACTGTTTCCAAAGCCTGAATCTGTTGCCTTTTTATGAGTTCCTGTCTGTGCTGAAGCCTATAAATCCTAGATTGGGCAATCTTTCCTGAACTGCAAAATATATTAAGCCAAGTTCAGTTTGGTTAGGCAAGAGCAACACGCATTGAAATCAGACTTAGAGCAAAAAGGGGTCCCACAAATCAGCTGCCCTGGCATTGATGACAACTTTTCATGCAAGGATTGATAAAATCTTCAATACAAAGTTATATGGAAGATTAAGTCTGTACTCAGAGGACCCAGACCCTTCAAAAGCATGAAACAATTTAGAAAACTGAGGGGATACATTTTCCCCAGGTATTTAGGTAGTTCGAGATGCCAATATAGCACTTGTCTACCTCATTACGCAGCTAAATACCTTTGAAAATGTAATCTTCAGTCACGCTCTCAAAGGAGACAGATTTCTAGAGGTGCACAGATGTCCAGGAGGTTTACCAAGTGCCTAGCTGTTTAGTTTCCATTAAAATCAATGAGAGTTAAGGGCGTCGTATAAAACCATGTCGATCTGCCTAATTAAAAAACATAGCCCCTAAGATCATGCGTCTTGTTCAAACCAGTGAGGTTGCCACTCCTGCAAGCTCTCCAAGCTACACTTTGGCTTTCCATGACAGAATCCCCAGGCAGCCAGCATGAGCACTGGCGAACTGATCAAAGGGGAAGAAAACAGGAGAGTTTTGAGCCTACACCAGGCTCCAGGCTTGTAACAGCGGGGAGCAGCCAGTCCGTAGAAAAGCTGATATTAAAACAGTCTAGGCCAGTGACCCCTCAATCATATCTTCACTGTTTAAAGCAAGATATGGGTTCACTTAGACCATTTTAGAAAATGTTTTTCTTTAAACAGAGATTTAGGATGAGTTGCCACTTCCAATTTAATCACCCTTTTTTATATAATATAGCCTGGTGCTTTGCAGCTGGATAATTAACCTTGATATTCGTTCAGACTTCAAGACACAATGCTCCCATCGCTGTCAATTAGCTGACAATGCCGAGCATGTGTTGATGGAAGATTTTTGTGTGACCCCGGCAATATGGCATTTGGGAAACTTCAGTAGCTAACATGATCAGCCTGCTGGAGAAAATCCTTCACAAATTACTCTAACAATTTTAGAATGGAAAGTGAGATTGTGAATTTGTCACTGGAGTAGTTTCACAAAACAAAACAGATGTACATTGAAGTTTACCCTACTTTCTATTATTGAGAAGCTGCTTTCTAAAATATCACTCCAGATAATTGGCAAGCCTCCTTTCTATCATGGTCTCATACAGCACAGAGCACAAGGAAGATACCTTGATCTGAGATACAGTACGCAGAACCTACCATACTTTTTATTACTAATATAAAGCTGGAGGCAGGGTTATAAATGATCATTCCTTTTTTTTTTTTTTTTTTTTTTTTATACGAGGTGGTGCAACAAACACTGCAATATGAAACTGGGACACAAGGGGAAGGTCCAGTGGCACTTTACTTTTCCTGCTGAATTTTTGCATTTATAATAAAGAGTTACAGCTTTATGGTAACAAGATTAAATTGGTGGGCAGAAAGAAGCTTGAATCAGATTATTTTCCTATTATTCCGCAGTGGGTCACATTCTGCTAGTGCCTGTACTAACCCCACAGTCAGGCAAACATTCATCTTGAGAAATGAACAACCACATTCGGGACTTTTAAAGCAGCCAGAACAGTCAACAGCTAAAAAGAAATTGGCTCAGGCACAGCTACTTTCCTCTTTAAACATTGTTCTTCCATCCCAATGAGAATGGGAGCTAATGGCATAACTGAAACATTCTTGTAGCAAAAGCCAAGAGCAGCCTAAGTCACTTCTAGGTTAGAAACCCTGGCTTCCATCAAACAAGGAACAGATGAAGCTGAACTGAATCCTTTTTCACACGCTAGCTAGAGCCTGTTGTGAAGGTACCTAGTGTGAGTTTAATTTGACCTCGGTGTTTTCAAAGCACATCACCTTATCTGCTCAGAGAAAATAGCAAAAAAAATAAATAAAAAAAAGATATTGATCTGTTGTGTTTTTCCCTAGGTTTGAGAATGACATCAAGCTTTGGGCATTTTACTGAAATATTCTGACAGTATAAAAAATACTGACTACTCCATTTTCTTCATAGGGTCAACATTACGAAGAGGAAAAACGGGCTTTGAGCCATGAAATAATTGCACTCAATAATCACTTAATAGAGGCCAAGGTGACGATAGATAAGTTGTCAGAAGACAATGTAAGTATTTAATTATGGATACATCTTGAGGTTATACTCAGAAGTAAATTAGGCAATACACTTCCTATGTAATTATAGAATAATTTCTTATTGTTTACATTAAATGTAACGTTACCTACAGTTAAAGTTCACGTTTGATGTTATCATTTTGTAATTTTGACTCTTCTAAAGTTAAGGGGCTGGAGTGAATCTTTTCATTGATACTTTTTTCCTTATGTCTAACCAAAACCTGATTAAAAATATATTCCAAGAAATGGAAATATTTCCACAATGAATTTGCCATTGGTTTTGGTCTAGTACAGCAGACAAGTAGAAGCGCATGCTCTGAGCTACTGCATGAACATGTCTCAAGTGAGGATTCATCATAAGGCTTGTAGGCACGGTGTACAACCTGACATTTCCCACAGTTCCTCTAATCTTTCAGTATTTGCTCACTGACACGTGTTGCCCAGCACGAGAGAGCTCTGCTAGTAGTGAATAAGATTGACCCAACCTGGTCACTCAGATTATCACAGGGGGAGCCAGGTTTTCCCCAGCTATGGTTCACATTTAACACCTTACCTATCTCTGTGAAATGAAACAGGGTATATATTTTGTGATTGTCACCCTGCATCTCATTAAACAGTGCTGGAACCTGGCATGTGTTCTGCAACTGGCAACTGAGCTCATGAAATCCTTCCAGGGACAAACCTAATATAGACAGCAAAGAAAGGAAAGTTGCAGACATTCAGTTCATTGTTGTGCCATTCCCTAGACACTTAGTAAAAAAAAATCACCTACGGAAGATGTGTTTCTGTTAATGCTTTAACACATTGCCATCTTCCCATATTTCACAAGAAATCAAAGCAGGGGTCATCTGATGCAATTAACATGTCTGTTGATGTGAATTGTGCCTATGTGATTAACCAATGCAATTATCCAATGCAGAGTCCACAGTATGATCTGTTATCTCTACAGAAACCGTTGAAACAATAGATACTTCATAATTCCACTATCTGTAACTAAATGAACTTGGTAAATTCAATGGGCTAATTTTGGGTTTTGGAAGCACACCTATAAATCCAGACTAATTTCAGCTGAAATCAGTAGAGTTAATTCATATTTAAAATGGAAGTGAAAGAAACAGTAAAGCTTTCATAATAAGAATTCATGCATTATCTCTACTTCATGAAGTCAGGTTTGAGCCCACATCTGAAGAATTGTTTTCAATATTGATAGTTTTTTAAAGGCAGATTAGACTGACCTGGAATACAGAGTACTCTTCCAAGACGTCAGAATTATTGTGAACCATGCTGAATATTACATTACAGTACAGAAGCCTCAAATACAAGTACTACTGCTTCACACTTGATGTCAATTCACAGACAAAATTCTGCCCTTAGTTATGTAGTGTCATTAACAAAAGTAAAGGATAAATTCCAAATTTTAAAATAAAGAACTATGAAACAATCCATTAATATTATGTCTAATAAGAAGAGAGGGTGTTAAACTGAAGACTCCCACCTGGGGAGAACATGTTTTTCCTGCCAGTATTTCTTCCTCCAACTTTATTTCCCCCTATTCCATTGGTGAACACAGAAAATGATGCTTTAGATGCAAAATTATATTTAAGAGAATGGAAAACACTTTGGAATTAGGATCTGATTATTGTTTTGCTTGCCACAGATGTGGCTAGTTACCATCCAGGTAAGTATTTAAGACACAAAGTCTGTCCAGTCACACAGTGTGCCCTAACATGTTGAGAACAACATACATATGGCACATCCAAATCACATGTAATTTTTTTGGTAGTAATTTTTAAAGTAGCTAAAAATAAAGTGCCAGAAATGGTTTTTGTACTCTCCATGACAACCACTTCACAGAAACAGAGCCCCAAAGCTTTTAAAGAAAGGATTGGATTTTGGAGTGATTTCATTTTTGTGCGCCATAAGGGACCTGGGGTACTTGTCTATGCTATCCATTCTACAGCAATATATTATGCATTTAATGTGCATGTAACATGTCAGAATCACATGCATGTGCAACAGATTTTGCTTCTAAATTGAATTCCTGGATTCCTACTGCATCTATTTTAAGGAATAAAGATAATGTGTACTAACATAAAATTTAAACCTACATAAGTGAAATCTATCTCCCCAGTACATTTAAAGCAGAAAGTAGCACGTTTAATGTTCACAGAGACACAGACAGACACACACACACAGAAAAAGTTTCTAAGGGTCCTTGAATACGAAGACATAAATAAACTAATGTTCATGAGAAAAATACATTTACCCACATGCCTCACAGATTCCCAGGAACATCTTGTTGAGCCTGTTATTGCAGAATACATTTAAAATTATGTTTCTAAACAGAGAGAATTTCTGTCTGTTCTTTTCAAAGAAAATGTATCCATAAAGGAACAAGTAAAACAGTAAAAATGCGCATGCGATGAAATAATATTAGCACCAGAAAAAAATCCATATTTAACACTTTTTTCTTATAAATATTTTCTAATTTTTACAGGTTAACATGGCTTAGTGTCCACAGTCATTTATGCTTTGTCTGTCTCATCTAATCCCACCTATAAAGTCAACTTGTGAAGCCAACTTAATTTTTAATGGCACCTTGATCAGAAGCAACATATAACTCTTACCTCCAGGGACCCAAAGAAACTGGTTGAAGGACACAGTAACAACCATGTATATTCAATTAAATTAAGGTGAAAAATGAGTTAAGGGCAAATCCCTGTACTGAATTTTCACATTAGATAGGCTGTAGGACCCATTCAATATAAAAATAGTTTAACTGGCCTGCTAAATTCTCTTTTTCCCTTTGTAAAATTCTCATGCTAGTTTCTTACCCAAGGAAAATGTGCTGTTCTTTAGCATCAAATGTTTGCAGAGAGACTTAACGTATTTGTATAGTTACATTCTGGAAGATAAGAAAGGAGCCAAGAACCAGCAAGAATATTTCATAGGGAGACAAAGGACATTTAAAAAAATATACAATTTATATTTCTGCAGTGAATTTCTCCCACAGTCTCATAAGATTTTTTCATCATTTTATAAACTATTATCTCAGTGCTGATCTCGATAACACTCAGTAAAAATTGACAGTTCTTAAATTTTCCTTTCTGCTTAAAATATCATGCTTATTTTAGCCTTCATAGCTCCATGCATGTTAACAGTATAGTCAAGTTCCTAATGGTAAGTATGCATCTTTTGAAATGCAGATTACTGTTCTATAGCTACAGTTTTTAATTTCTGGTAATTTTATCAACCCTCGCAGAGCAAAGGGACAAACTTCTCACCACCACACAAGAAACACAGAATCTTAATGATTTTAAAAGTTAAAGTATGCTCCAAAGTTCCCCATCAAATTCTAAAACAGGCTTTTTCTTTTTCTTTTTCTTTTCTTTATTTTTTTTAGGAGCTCTATAGGAAGGACTGCAATTTAGCTGCTCAATTGCTCCAGTGCAGCAAGAATTATGACAGGGCACATAAACTTTCTGAGGTAATGTGACTAAAACTGATGAATAGTTAAATAAATAAATAAATAAATAAATATTTTATGGAAAATAGGTTCTTTTACATGTATCAATTCCAGAACTTTTGTTGCCCTTAAGGTTGTGATTTTTTTTTTTTTCATTCTTTAAGCAAGTGGAAGGGTGCTGCTATTCTGTGTAGCTGGGAAGGGTGCTGACAAAATCACAGCTGGGAACGTAACTTCATGGTACTCTTTTTCCCACAACTTTGCTATACAATAGAATGGGGTCTCTGCTGACCATGTTGAAAAGTAAAGGTTTTATTAAAACCAAAGTGGTGAGAACTCTGGACTGCAAAATGTTGGTGTTGGGGAGGAGGGGGGAAATTACAACCTGTAGGCATCAGAGATTCTGATATAACCAGCTTTCCTCCTGAAGCTATTTTCCAGTCCAGCTAATTTATAAACCTGAATTTTAAAATAGAATGACAGAACAAATATCTTTTTGTAAAGCAACCAGAGCACTGGATGATTGATTTCCAAGGTGCAAGCTTTAATTAATAATCTTCACTTCCAAGGAAGCTAGGCATGAGAAACAAACTCCTTAAAGGGGAAGCAAATGTTATCTCCATGAACAAGTCTGTCTTTAGTGAAGTACGACCCTACTCAAATCAACAGCTCCTTCCTCATGTATATTTGCTTGTTGAAGGTCACAGAGAAAAGCCTTCCTTTTCTCAGTTCCATCAGGTTCGTGTCCCCCCCAAATGGCCTCTCTTGTGCGATTCTGTGACAGAATTATGTCAAAATTGCATGTGAAATGTATAAACCATCTCTAAGCAAGTAGACTGCTTAAGAGCACTAAACAAAACTGACAAAGATAGATCAATACTCTTCAGTCAAATGGGCAATGATTTCCTGGAACTGAGATAAAACTTCCAGATTAACCATCATCCTGTTATTTTTTCCTAGTAACTGACTTTCCTTAGCAACTCCTATCCAGGAGTCATCATCACATTATTCATACCAAAAGCACCCTGCCTATTAGCAAGAATTAGGACCTTAAAGTTACTTAGTTGTTCACCTGCAGAAAACCATCACAAATGGGACCTCCCATAATTTCACAGACTGTCATACACTCAGTTAAATGGGCAGACTCCACTCCTAACTCCAAGTTTTTATTAATGTAACAAGTGTGAATGCATTGACACAGTCACTAAATTCCTTACAAGCACAATTATTGCCTGTTGAAGTATTGTATATTATCCAGAAACCTAAACTATAGTAAGACAAGTAATGTGATAGCAATATCATTTTAGTAATTCCAGTTTCCAGTATAATAACAAAACAAAAAAACTTTTTCTTAATGCATTTCATAATCTAAATAATGTATACAAAATAGACCAAAGAGTGATGTTACAGGATACTAAATGATAGTTGACCCATACAGCAATTTCATATTAAATGAATCGTATTTCATTTTGTCACTTTTGTGGCAATTTACAGCAGCCCTATTTTACAAACCATTTATTCAATCTTTGTTCCATCCGTACTTACTCTGACTAATATTGCTGTCTGCCAGCAGATTGGCAATATCACACTCTTTATTTCCAGTGGAAGATATATGAGCTAATTATCAACATAATAATTATTCTAAAATAACATAGAAATTCTGTTGCTTGAAAAAGCTCTCATCCTACTCCAGACTAACAAGAGTGCCATTCCACAGCATGCCATACTGAATACACTGAATTTTGGGGATTAAACCAACTTTAATCTCTTCCCAGTGAAACTAAAAGAGAGACTTCACAATTTATATAATATTAGATCATTATAGGCAATAGACACCTTGAATTTTTCTTGCCTAAAGAGAGGGGCTGAGGGGGACTCCCTCAATATTTAAAGGGCTGTCTCCTCTAGAGAAACAAAGTTAAGGTGGGAGTGTGATAATTGGGGATAGAAGAGTAACCACTATCTATTTGGTAAAGAGCAACTTGATTTCTAGTTAATAATAATAATAATAATAATAATAATAATAATAATAATAATTAGAGCCGAGTACAGTGCAGCCAAGAATTCAGGGGCTATATTCTTAAGCGGCACAAATCAACATGGATATCAAGGGAGCTAACCTTGTCACAAAGTCACAAATCCAGTTACAAACTTAGCCCAAACATGAGTTCTTTGATTTCCAGCAAGAAATACTGAGGGAGAGATCTCATGCAGCAGTCACTTGTATTCCTGCAGGATCATCAGTAGAGAGCCAAGCAGAAAAAGTATGGTTAGTATCATGCTTGGTTATACCTATGTAAGATTTACCTACTGGGCCTTTGAGCTGCACCACAGAATGCAGTCTTTCAACCTCTTCTGCTCCACATGAGAGGATGGCAGGTGGAATCACTGCCCACAAAGCCGATCCCATCTCTCCCTAGAAACTGTATGATTTTTGATGCATAATAGATTTATGGGTTAATTTTGAATGGTCCACCACAGGAATCAAAATGCATCTTTAGGTCTTAGCTCTTGTTTCTTCTGGTGCAGTAAGAAACTAGAAAAGCAGCCACTTGCAGCTGCTGGAAGAGGGTATGTTGAGAGGCTTATAAGGATGGTCAACCTGATAAGCAGGGTCCAAGCTCTGGGGCAAGGTAGCTGGTTTCATTTACTTCCTCCCAGCACAGAAACACTCCTCTCACAGCAACCAGTACCATTGCTTTAAGTGTCAGTGAAACCAACTATCTTGCCTCTTCAAATAACGTCATTTATAAAACACAGCACTGAAGTGCAGGAGACAATTTGGCTTTGGACTGGATGCAAGAGAAGCTCAAAGAAAGGCAAAAGAACAGAATATATCTGACCTCTTCCTCTTCTTTCCTCACCCCAGCAGAGACCTCCACACCACAACTTCAAATCATGCACATGCACACTGTTCGGAAAGTGTTGCTGTAGGCTGTAATTCCCCACCTGCCTTTTTAAGGTCATTGTTTACCATGTTCCTTAGTTCATTTCTATCCAACTTCAATTAATTAGGAAGCAATCCTTTCTGCTTCAGTGTTTTCCATGAGAGGAAGCAAATGAAGACTTCCAAATGTTAAGTAAATAAATAAAATTAATTTGATTACATTTGTTTTCAGAAATGCACAGAGATTGTGGCCATCACATTAGTCAAAGAGCTGTATATGGTGAGCTATGTAATGTCATAAACTGCACTCCTCTATCAATGTTGCATAAGCCCAAGGAGACACCAGAACTGATAAGCACCTTTTTCTCCTATCCCCTCCCTCTGCCATCTCTTTGTATTGCAGTTGCCATCTGACTTTCAGGAAAGAGTCAGCATCCATCTGGAAAAACATGGGTGCAGCCTTTCTGTCCCCTTGTGCCACACATCTTACGCGGACACCATACCCACTTGCGTCATTGCCAAAGTACTGGAAAAACCAGACCCAAACAGCTTGTCTTCACACTTGTCAAGCCCCTCTACAAGGGAATTTCAGGACTCTGCTGGAAAACTTGGGCAAAGGCCCCAGTACAAGTCAGACATCTATTGCAGTGACACTGCCCTTTACTGCCCTGAGGAGAGGAGGAGGGAGAGGAGGCAGAGTGTGGACACGCAAGTGAAAGACGTGGGGTTCCTGCGGTCCCAAAACTCCACGGACAGTACTGTCGAAGAAGATGGTTTCCATTCCAGCTTCTCTCACGAAGCCTTCCCAGAGTATATTACCTCTTTGCCAACCTCCAGCTCCTATTCCAGCTTCAGTGTCACATCTGAGGAGAAGGAGAACGCCCAAGCCAACACAATGACAGCCTCTCAGCAAGCAATCTACATGAGCAACCGAGACGAACCTGCAGGTTACGAGCATCAGGGAAGCCCCAGGTTTGCCAAGTCCAAGCCTGCACAGCACATGGAGCTTGCTGACGACAACGAGAACTCGCCCACTTTCACTAGGACTCTGCCTCCTTATGCAAACGAACCCTTTCATTTCTCAGCCATGACACCACAGCAGGCTTTAGCGAATCAGAAAATGAGCACCCACCTTTCAGAAGAAGACTTGCCTGGGCGATGGAGGCAATTGAGCGTGGAGGACATTGGTGCATACTCTTACAGGAACACTGGCAGGCTATCGCCCTGCAGTTTTTCAGAGCAGTACTACAGCAGCCCAATTAAAAAGGGAGACAGTCGAACAAGCCCCATCTATGCCAGCTACAAAGCAGATAGCTGCTCAGAGGGAGATGATATCTGCCAAAGCAGACTTGTGGATTCTTGCTTCCTGAGAACAGACAGTGGCCTGAACATTGACATCAGCACTAGCTGTAAGCAGGACAAGTTGCCCACCTACAAAACAAAAGAATCAAGAGACCAAAAAAATGAAAGGATCACCGTCCAGTTATGCAGTAGCAAAAACATTGAAAATAGCCCAGTGTTGAAAAGAGAATACGTGGACGTGAGCCCCAACAGCTCGGCAGAGTCCCTCAATCAGAGTTCGATGGAGGCTTCAGAAATCCACCAGTCTTCCATGGAGCAAGGAAGCCATTCGGGTATTCACAGCAAACAGCAGCAGTTTCAACGGACTGGAAGTACTGGCTTGAGTCGGAAGGACAGCCTTACAAAAGCACAACTATATGGAACCCTTCTGAACTAGGCATCTTCCAGAACTGCAATAAGACAACACACAAAAGGAAGCAAACAGCGTTTGATACTTCTAGTGAACATAAGGTTCTCAGAAACAGGATTATTATAAAATATATATTCATAATGGTACTATATGTTTAAAACAAAATCTCTCCAAAAATGTTATACAGCACTTTTCACTTAACATCCTTTCCACATGGGAGATCATCCCCTCCCCTCTTTTATAAACCTGAAATATTTTTATAAACAAAATGGTATTTATTATATTATCCTAAGCTATTTGAACAGGATTCTTTTCCCTTCAAGCAGGTTTCTTATTTATTTTTGTGCATGAGGCCATCTGTGCCTAAACTCTTGGAGGAAAAGGGTACAATCATGACGCCAGTGACAAAAAAAAAACAAATCCACCTGATAAAATATCATAAAATGTCATATGAAAACAAAACTAACAAGAATCGTGAATTTGAAGAAGTATATTTTTTAAAAAGAATGGAATTGTATCTTAAGTTATTTCATACAAATGTATTTATGAGTGACTAATGTATGCACAAAGTGATACCAATATTTTGTTCTTTTAATCCACTGTGTTTCTGCTTTCCTATTTTTCCTTGTATACTACCTCAAAAGTAATTGAGGGTTTCTTTGTCACATTTTCTGTAGGCTTGCATTTATATTGTCTAAAATGCATGCAGTGTCATAATTAATACTGTATTTTGCATTACTTAATAAAAGACACCAGTGGAGATATTTTATGGTTTTTTTTCCTTCATTAAAACATGCTTTGGACAATAGAACACGGGATTGCTCTGGGTAGTATCAGTGCAGCAAAAGTTATTGAGTAAAGCTACTGTTTTAGATTGTTTTCCAAAGGAGTCTGTATAAACCACGGAGCAGCAGTTCTCATCCTGTGGCCTGAGGGAGTGGAAGGACTGGTTCTCATCAGCCTGTGAAAGGAAAACAAGGAAATAAACCATTAATCAACAACTTTAAATTCACTAGGAAAGGGTCTTCGCACTGAAAAGAAACTTGAAATCTACTTGAAAACTTGTGACATAAGCTCTTCCTCCATTACACATGTACTTGACACAGCCCTTCAGGTCTTTATGGATCTTCAAAAATTGTACTTTCACATATGTATTTCACAGATATTTTTCTAAGATGTAAGGAAAAGCTGGTCTTCGGTAGCCTATGGCAGTTTCACCCCTGGCACTGAGAAGCCATAGTTTAACCTGTAGTTTTTGCATTTAGTTTAGTTTAACCTGTAGTTTTTGCACTTCCTCCTCCAAGTGTTTTCTGTTTCTCATCATTCCATCCAAAGCGTACAACTTGGACAGGAGCAGAAGGAAGAGAGCAAAAGAGGAGAAAAACAGAGAGAAGGGAAAATCCTGTGGATTTCCTTCCTGGCTTGAGTATTGCTTCTTGTTAACAGGCAGAATACAGCAGTAAATACTAAATCATTCTTTTATGTCATGTTCATTCTGTACTTGAAATACAGTCTCTGACAGGCTCATATATAGGGAAAGACCTTCCTTAGCACAATATGTGGTAGTAAATCAGTGAGATCACTGTGGAAATCTAAAATAGTTCCTATAAAGCTAAAATAATGACCTATCATTCATTACGTATTCAAAAAATATATATTTTCTACTGAATGACTGAAAATTGTCACTTGGCAAGTTAATGTGAACCAGGGCTATAGAACTGCTTACTTTCCACATAAGTATCTTAAATTGTGAAGCCACACATTCAATGCATTTGGCATCAATAATTCCCACTGCTTTTCATACTGTTCTTCACATTCTTCTTGGATAATATAAAAATTTGACGATTATTAATGCATGCAAGTACTTGCTGTGCTGTTTTGAAGATCTGGCATTACATCCCTACAGTTCCTCAGAGAGCTGTACTAGCACTGAGGAGAACAATGGTAGCTAATAATATCACACAGGTAAGCCACAACAGAAGGTTAAAGTGAGCCTTACTTCAGTACAAAAACTATTATGCACCTTGTGCTTTTATGCTCCTACACGTACAGCTAGTGGGAGGCTGTGTCACAAACAATTCCACCAAGCCCACTAGAAAGAAAAAAGGAAAAAAAAAGTTTCCAAAGGCAAACTGGTTCTATGGCAGAATCTGACCTGCACAAAACAGACTCGGAGATCCAGAAAATCTGCTATCTATCTCCCCCTTCCTCACTGAGAGAAAACAGACAAGAAAAAAAAAATCTTACTGTTGACTTATTCGGGCACATAAAATGTAGGCAGTCTACAACGAGATATTTACTTCTTTTGTCAATGAATACAAAGATTTGTATGCAAGAGGTGAAAATTAAGTTTTATATCACCTTAAAATATATACACTATGGAACAATAAATCCTGATATTTATGAACTAGAACACAGTATCAGAGCAATCCTATTATGATATCATCCATTATTTGACACAAAACTGCTATTTTGGCAATTATACAAAATTAAGTTTCTTTTAGCTATTACAGATCTGATTATTTAATATCCTGTTGTATTATGTTCTTTCCTTCTACTGAAGTTTCAAAGTATTCTTCTATGCTTCACTTGACTCTTTCAGTTTTTGGAGATTGAATATGGAGATTGAAACCTGACTTTTCAGCCAATTAGTACTGGGCTTTTTTTGTAAAATAGCCTATAACCCTTTAACATTTTTCTGTATTGAATTTCATTACAGAACAGTATGTAACCCTGCAAAGAATTTCAACTGAATTGATCAAAATATCTAGAAAAGTTATTCAACTTTAATATATTGATTTAAAAAAAAAATCTCTTTAATCAGAAAAACTGTCAGTAAGTTTGCATATTTTCTATGAACATAAGAAAAAATTAATAAATCACACAATTTTTCTCAGCTTTACTGGTTTAGCCAAGATTTGTTTTCTTTTCTTTTCTGTACAAGAAATTTTGAAAGATTATAATAAGAGATTTTCTCCTTTTTTTCATACATTGTTTTGATTTCTTGAGACTACCACAGAGACCTGAGGTTTAAGGCTAGGAAGGTGTTTTCACAGTTGATTTCAACTTTCTTTGTGGTAGTAGTGCTTTATTTTTTTGCTTACCTTCAGTTTTCACACTGAGAGAAAGTCATCCAATAATCCTGTTATGACTTTGATTTCAGGAATATATAGTTGAAGATATTTTAGACTAGCTACTGAATTTTCTTGGACTCCCCAGACAAAGTTCTCCACTCACCATGGTGCCTTGTGGCTTTAGGAGGGTTCTTGTACCACCAGAAAAAGTACTTGGTCCAGGTACGGTTTTAACAGTCACTGAAGTTTTAGGAGACAGCTTGGTTAAAAAAAGTAGAGGGTGGGAGAGCAAATCAACAACATCTTGTTCAGAAGGAGAAGATTTTCTTTGGTCCAAGTGAAATAGAGCTGACTGCCACAGTGCTTCTCAGAGCACTTACCTTCTGCAGGACATTTACAATGGAGAGCAACATCTAAACCATTGTTCTCAGAACATCTTACTTCCATTTTTCATTCAAGCAGGTGTGGTTTGATGAACTTCACTTTCATCATTAAGTGATCAGAGAGTGTTAAGTGACGTTCACTTAATGACAAGTGACTCCAGAAATACAAAACAAGAGACCTTCAGTCAAAGACAAGTGCCTCAGACCCAATTCCAGCGTCTGAGAATTTGCCTTGAAATAGCTTTTCCCAAGGACATAAAAGCCTGACTTCCTCTCAAACATTATAAAACTGCCAGGGTGTCTCCATGTTGCCACAAAACCTCACTTTTCCAAGTGATGACCAAAGTAGTCGAATTCTATATGCAGGGTTTGTAGGTACCTAAAACAGGATTTTTGCTTTGATCAACTATTGCATTTGCCATGAGTAAGAACAGAAAGGGTGAAGAAAATATGTGACAAGTTCTTGACAGTGCAGTGAAGCAGAAGATGAGAAATGTCATATTAATGAATGAAAAGTGAAACCAAAGTGTACATGACACAGAACATTGATCACAGAAAAACAACAAAGGCTGAAAGATCAGAGCGAGGCATACCAAATCACATATCAAAACAGACAAGAATACAAAAAGATACCTGGGAAATAGCATACAATTCACTAGGAAAAATGTTGCAGAAGTATTATGAAATCATGAAGAGCAAATACATTTTTAAGATATGAAAATATTTTTCTCACAAATTAGAACTTAAAAAATCAAAGTCTCAATAAATTTGAATAACACATATCACTTCCTTTCAAACTTTTTAGAAGTCTACAAATAGATGAAATTTTTAAGTTTAAGCCATGCAAACACCAAACTAGGTAGTTTTCAATTCGACAGTTTCTAACTTCTGCTTCCTAACTAGAAAATTTATCAAGTTAATCCTTTCTCCTTCCAGCACTTTTAATTAAAAAGAATATCCACTCCAAAATCTATCACAGAGCATGATTAGACAGCTACTTAGATTAATTTCCCTTTAATTTTAATGTACTAATTTAAAGACTTTGGAGTTTCTTATAAAATGCTTCTCCCCCATTCATGTTTACAGGCTTGTAATTCTTAGAGACTGCTGTGATACCTCTCCTTAAATACTGCTTAAATTGTGCAGATGCAGTCCACTCACTTTTTCTTTGGAAGACACTCCCTTCAGGACTCTGTTCCTAGTTCTTTTCAAGAAACATCCTCTTCACTTTTCTGCTGCTGAACACCAGAGCATTTTAATATGAACACTAAGTTGGGTTGAATATTTGGTAATGCCAAGACAGTGGAAGGAAAGGAGGGGACTATGCAGATGAGAGTGACTGCATGCATTCTGTTCCTGGCACTGAAATAGGCAGTTGGTCCGAGATATCCACAAGCAAAGCCTCACTCAAATGAAATGTATTTTCATATAATCAAATTGCAAGTTTGCATTTTGATGCAAAGAATGCCTGGCCATGTTTCTGGAGTGGGAGCTTGTCTCCTGGAAATCAGTGCATTTGAAAGGCAAGGATTTTTCATGTACTTCCCTATTGTGTCTGGTGTGGTTTCTTCAGCACTTACATAGTAACATGACGGATGTTCTCAAAAAGCTTTCGGTTTAAAGATGGACTCAAACTCTGTGGAGTTGATTTGTATTATCCTTCTTCTACCGCTGGTGAGCAATGCTGGTTTCAATTCCTATGTTCTCAAGTTTTACAGTTTCACTTGCAGGTTTGTCAGACTCCAGCGTCCCTCCTGAAGTCAATAGATCTGAGGCTCCTTAGTACCAAGTTTTCTTAGCCTGCTATTCCCATATTGCGATTTAATTTCTAGCCTTAAAGATCTACATAACTTTTTAGAAAAGGACTAAGACAGTTTCAAAAGTACCCAGGGTCTAACAGTCCTCAGTGTAATGGTGACCATGAGCCAGACAGGTTGATCTGCATTCATTAAATCTTGATATATTCCTGTCTGCATGGCGTTATATCAACACTATCAGAAGATTTTCATTGTTTTCCTAATCATTCCTCCATGTCTTCTTTAAAAACCTCATTGTTATAAAACAACTTTAGTAATTCAGTCATTCTTAATAGCCTGTCACTCATTCCAGCTCCCCTCTGCAGTTGTTTTCTCTTTGTATTTTCCTGTGACTGTATTACCAAAGCTGTTCTTAGTCACTGTGTGTTGTTGTTCAGCTGAAGCTAAACAGAATAACTTGAATTCTCATGCAATAAAGAGCTTTGCTGCTTGTGCAGTGGATGCGCTTCCAGTGAGGTTCAGTCTTGCCCTTCTCACTTGCTCATTTAGTGTTTTCTCTCTGCAGAAAAATGTCTTTTTTTTTTCTTCTCCTTCTTGAGAAAGTTTCTATCACAATTCTTCTCCACTTTCATTGTAGGACCTTTTATAACCTTCAGATCTCAGAGCTGTCTACCTTACAAAGCCATATTTATCACTTCTCAGTCTATTCTAATTCCTCTAGATTTGCTTTCTAAATGAATTAATAAATGTTCAAGGAGAAACTTAACCTCAGGATTATTTCAGTGTGCACTTCAGTTCTCTGCTGAAATTATGTGATTGGAGAGGATATACCATTATCTGTAGATCTACTACATGCCATGAGAATTTGCCTAATATGAGCCACATACCATAATCCTTTACAATGGTAGTTAAACGTATATATGTTGTCTCCAATGAATAGCTACTAATCATTTTCATGACAAATTGCAGAATGGAAAATACACTGATGTTGAGCTTCAACTTGCTCCAAAATAGTTAAAATTTAATTTTTTTTTTTATGAACTCCTATTTTACAGCAACTTCTCCTATAAAGTATCCCCAAATACACACAAAGCCAACTACTACAAGCTCCTGATTAGTAGGAAAGAACAGATAAGGATTCTGCCTTTCCTAGGAATCACAAGGGAAACAGGATCCTAATGTCACATTTACTGCCATGTAACACTGGGACAACGTTTCCTAAAGCCTTGAAAAGATTGAGTTAAATTTCAGCTAACAATACAGGTCAGAGATCCAGTGAGATCCCTGAATAAAGTGACAATCTGCAACAGAAGTGGGCAGTAGGCTCAGACAGTGATCAACCCTCAGTCATCTCTGGACAGCTTTTTACCCCAAAATGTCTGGTTGGACACCAGTTTGGTGTTTAAGGCACCACTGTGAAGAACCATGTAATTTGTACCATGATAACCTCCTTGCAGGTTGTGGAAAGCTGCTATTTAGAGCACCCTGATCTGGGGTTCTGCAGGCTTCTGCAGAACTCATGCTGCAGAGAAATGCACTCTGCTTTCTGCCAGATGAGAGCTTCTCAGAGCTGCCTGTGGACTCACACCCTATACCTGTGGGAATTGACAAGGTCCCTCCTGCCCCCAAGAGGAGAGACTATCCCTGCAGAAAATTATTACATCCCAGAGTAGGGAGAATGTCTTTGTCTGCAAGGGCCAAAACTGTAATTGATACAAGATACAATCACTGAAAAAGATTCCTGATGGGAGTTAAATACCTTCTCAGCAGCATGCTCAACACAGACATATATACATTAATACTTTGTGATTCTTCAGACAAATTCATATTTTTGAAGTCAGCTCTAATGAATTCATATTTAAATTTATCCACCCATCTAGATTTTTTCATCATAATTTCTGAATCAGAGCTCACACATGAGCCACAGCAATATTTACTATACCAAGCTGAGCAATGACAGCTCTGTGATTTAGAAGAAGTGAAGACCCAGATTAATTGCATTTGTACTATCAGTGCCAGTCAGCATCCTTTCCCATTTCAGTTCTTCACATGTGACACACCAAAACAGATCAGGAGGAATAAAAAGTATTTTCAGTACGTATGGGTTATGAATTTCAGTGGGCTCCCAGTCAAGCCCTCACTTAGCTTCATTCCTACAGTAGAAAACCTCTTATTCTGGACACCAGTTGTGCAGCATGGTATGAGGAGGAAGCCTTGTACTGAATAAAGAGACAGCATGCAACCTCTCACTGGGGGGATCTTACTGTGCCACTGGCCTGGTGAGATGCAGACAGCAGCAGCAGCACTTCTAACTGAGAAATGAGCACTGACTCTAGCGGGATTATTTCTGTCAGGCAGATAAATTCAGGGGTTATGGTTCACTTGACTGTAATTTGACAATTTACTTCAATGGGCCTTCAGCACCTCACAGTCTTTATCTTCCAAAGTTTAGGGAAATGCTCCTATCCCCAAAGCCCAGAGACTTACAGTAGGATGAGATGGCTAATCCCAGCAAGATTCTTGGGAGGTAACTATTTCAGTTTAATTTGATTTTGATCTTGGCCTAATTTCTACTGGTTTTGTTATTAATTGGGAAATAAAGAATGAAAGCTTGATTTCTCAAGCGCAGTCTTAGCACAAGAACTAAATCATAGTTTCTGATTCACCCCCCTTACCTGCGCTTTCAGAGCCCACAGTAGTCTGAAGGTGATGAAGACTAGACCTGAAACTGGAAGAAGGAAAATGCAAATATTAATCCTTACATCAAAACTATTAAAATGCCAAATCATTTCTAAGATGTTAGTGTTCATGTACAATAAAACACATTTTTTTCTTATTTTGCTCAGAGATCATACACAACTGAGCTGTCCAGACAAATATGTAACTGAGGTGAGAACTCGTGGCTTGTTGTTTTGGACCACCTTGAGTTTCCCTGATGAGGTCCGTGACAGATAAGGGTACAGAGGCAAGGCAAGAAAGCTCGATGTGTCAGCACAATGAAAATGCAGTAAGACATTCCACTCACAACATTTAACGTGTTCCCATGATCTTTAGGTATATTATGAAAAAGTCCCAGGAAAAACACTGACTATTTTCTTTCATTCTCATTTTGACTTTTTTTTTCCTCTCTCTGTTTTTAAGGAGACAAAGATTGTGTAGTGCAAGTTACAGTGATATGGAGTTTTTGCTAGAACTGTTAGTCCTGCTTACAATGACCTGACTTGTGTCATTGCAGAAAAACAATCCAGAGACTAAATCAGTTCAACAGAAGAACCATGAGACAAATTATCTAATTGAAACAGGTGTTGGTAAACAGCTCATTACTGAGACCTCAGAGCCCAGGAAGCCAAGGTGTGGAAACACAACAAATCCACTGAAGTCAGACTTTGAAAAGAACATGAACATGTACTCTATTTAAAATAGATTTAGACTATCTTTTACTTTTCTTTCATGCCCTATTGATGATGAAGATGAAATGCACTTTTTGGCACTCCAGACGGCACCAATTAAACTTGATTTCTTGCTTGAGATCCTCATAACTCCACTTGTCTCTCACTTCTAAGCCAATTCTGTTTTGAGCTTTAAATTTCTGTTTTGTTCAGAGAGAAAGTATTGCTCCCACTCAAACAACCTAACTTGCAATTCATGAAAATACACACACAAATCCCAATCCCTGCCAAAAAGTTATTGTCCAACATTTGTGCTTTATTTCTAAGAAAAGTTAGGATAATTTTTCTATATTTGTATAATGTATGGTTATGAATGACGGATTGTCTCATCACTTGATTATACAGTACTTGACATGATAGTCTCTTGATTGTAATTGCATAGACCATGCATATTGCATTACCTGCCTACCTTTACCAAATATAATGTTTTCTTACCCTTTACTTTTTATCACTTTGAATGTGAAATCTGAAATGTCCTATTCTTAGGCCAGTTCCTGGGCTATGTACCTTACCACAGACACATGCATACTTCACGTACTGGACAAGGTTCAAATAGTTTCCTCTATTTCTCTGAGATCGAGAGCAAATATGGCAGACCCTGGCCAGAGCTCTTAGAGCCAGGGGACCTGGTACTACCTTTTGACAGCTCTCCAGAGTCTGCAGAAAGTCCATTACTTTCATCTTCCCAGTCCATCACTTTCTCTTCCCAGTTCTTTCTCTTTACAAAGCCCTCTTACACTGAGACATTACATTAGTGGAGCAAACATCTCAGCATACAGTATTCAGAAATTACTGGGTTCCACCTCATATTTCTACAGGCACTGACATTATATGTATCATATTTCTTAAGTCCTCAATTTATATATACTTGCTTGTAAGCCAAAACTATTTATCAATCCATACGAGAGATCTATTAAAAAAAAGGCATTGTCACAAACTACCTTGACACATCTGCCCCTTCTTCCATTAGTGCCATCCAAACTAGCTAAACATCAATATTTATGGATTGCTTTGAACCTTTTGAATATTCTTCTGCTGAGTGAATACTGGTTCACACAACCATTACAAGAAAAAGCTTTTCAAAAAAAAAAAAAAAAGGAAGGCTGGAAGGCTTGAAAGAGGCAGAGCTACACAGAAAGTTCATTATTGGACTGGTGCAATAATAAGGCAAGAAGGAAGCACCCATCATCTGAGAGAGACTTTCCAGAGATATCCTATTTATTGCAAAGCACACTACACTCCCTGTCTTCAGCGGGTGGCTAGTATGCAAGAGTCTTGAAGAAGCCCTAGTTTATTAAGCTTATTTATTAATATATATATTATATATAAACTTTATTGAGTTTATTTAAGCCCATCACATTTACACTTGTACAAATCTAGGATAATTCCTTTTAGTCTCTCAGTTGCTATACAGATACTGCAGCATTAGTTGTATTCCACACAGGAACATTTGCTCTTTACATCAGATATGAAGGTAATATAGGCTACCTAGGCAGGTTTTGACATTTGTGACGTGCATAGGGCAAGGAACTGCACAGCTACAAATAATGAAGAAAAAAAAAACTCAATGAAGAAAAAAAAAAGTTAAAAAAAAAAAAGTTAAAAAAAATCACAGGAACAAAAGAGAAAAAAAGGCATGCTTACATTTGATATCTTGGGGCATACATGTAATCCTAGCCTTTGACTGCATAGTGACAAACAACACAACAAAGCGAGACACATCCAGAGAACAAGGGAGAAAACAGCAGCCAAATCTGTGGACCTCCCAGATCCTCAGGATCTAGGCTACCATTACATATACCATTACCATGCTGATCCTGCTGCCTTTTATCCAGGCAACAGAGACTGGAAATGAGGAAAGATGATCAATTGTGAATTATTAGAATTATTCAGTTCTAAATTTTCCCACAGGCTCACAGGGCAACCCCACAAAAATTGTTGTGTCTCTTTGTATTGTAGACCCACATCTGCAGAGAGGACACAAGGGCAGTAGTTCCTTGGAAACATAGATGTGAAAACATAGCATATCTTGATTTCCCTCTCAAAATTTTTCCTAATTAATGGTAGTGTCAGAATTATGCTTCTCTCTTTCTGTCTTGTGCTGGCTGAATTAATCAATTTTTCTCTGCTCCAGCCCTATGTATTTCAAGCAGAAGTTACCCATTGCATTCAAATGTTATAATTTCAACTTTCGTCAGCATTTTCTCTCCTCTCTTGGCACTAGTGAAAGTTTTCATGCCATAGTTTATTTACAGCACATTCAATTCATGCCTCTAGCCATTCTAGGGACATCCCACACACCACATCTTATAAAGGATTTAGGACTCATTTTAAACATACTGATGATGCACAGAGTGTGCTATCTGGCTGTGGACCATCACATTTAATTGCCTTACACATCTGAATCACATTAGAATTATTTGGGAATTTAGACAAATTAGAATACAAACTGAAGATGAACTACCCATCTTGATCCTTGTCAGCATAACCCCCCAGTAGCTACAGCAACCTGCTCTGAATTTTATTTAACAAATGAATTTCCATTTGACTGCTGTATTACATTGTTTGCATAAAAAAATAGCAGAGATTTTTGCTGGGCTGCTCATTTATCCTTGCATGTATACACACATCCTGATTAAGAGGAAGATATTTTCTACCATAATGCTTGCTAACTTACATGAATTATTCCTAATAATGAAATTATGACAATTTTCTTACCTTAAAAACTTTCTATTAATAATTCAGATGAGTTTCAGCCACATAGCAAGAACATTTAATCTGAAACCTGAGAAACAAATCTGTACCGTAAAAGCTAGATATACATTTATAACCCCAGACACAAAAGAGACATTAAATGCACAACAGGCCCCTAGCACACAAATAAAAGCCTAATTTAAAGACAGAATATAATCAGTAAGCAAAACTGTGCAATACCTTTACAGTGAGGAACGAATGTTGCAGTTAAACAGCATAATTCCTTGAAAGATGAGGAACTCATTCTCCTGAAACATTCTCCTTGCAGAAGACTTATCTGGGACAGTTGCCCATTGCAGAGTGGGTCTCATGCAGCCCAAAGCAAAAACTTCACAATGTCAGGCAGAAATTTGATGTGCTTGGCTTCCTGGAGTTTGGGATTACAGAATATTCTCCTCTTCGTAATAAAGGTGCAAGACAACTTGTTAGTTCTACTTTTTTCGTTTATTCCACTAAAGCATTCAAAACTCATCCTAAAAATATTACTGAAGTACAAAAGTACATAGCAGTTTGCTTTCCTTCTTCAAATACTAAGTTTCTTCTGTTCCCCAGCACTTCTGCAAAAGGACGGTTTTGTCACAGGCTTAGAGGGGCTAAAGATCAACCTCTCA
The DNA here is from genome assembly GCF_009769625.2 of Cygnus olor. Lineage (NCBI taxonomy): Eukaryota > Metazoa > Chordata > Aves > Anseriformes > Anatidae > Cygnus > Cygnus olor. Next base: position 12,547,816 of record NC_049173.1, read on the forward strand.
AGTAAAGGTATTGTAAGTAAATACCTCACCACGTGCATACCCTTTGGGACCCTGCAGACTATGTTGCCAGTGAGGATTGACAGTGACACCAAGACTTACCACTGCAATTGCACATGAACATGTGCTAAATGTTTAATATAGGGTTTTGCACACCCTTTGAAATGATCCACGTCCAAATCCTCCAAAAGCCTGTAGGAGCAATTTCCAGAGTACAGACTGAGAACTCCTATGCAAATACAGCAGAGAGGCTTTTCATTATGGATATCTTCCACCAGCCCAGTGGAGGTTGTCTCCCCTGTGGCAGTCACAGGGATGCCTCACCTGCATAAGGATGCAAGTAGATGCTCAACACACAAAGGCATCAGCCTTTCTGGAGCAAAAATCATTGGCACTGCATCTTCCAACTTCCTCTAGTTCCCCCTTCCCTTTGCAGGGCTCTGCAGATGGCAAGAAGCCATGCAAAAGCCATGCATGTCTCTTCCAGAAACAATGCATTGCCCAGACAGAGCTGGGTCTGCTCTTGATAGAATGCCATTCTAATACACAGCCTCTAGCTCAAAGGATCTGACGTGAAATCCTGTAGCTGGGAGCTCTCTTCGGAAATTAAAGAGAATTGACAAGTGTATTATGCACTTCTCACCCTGATGTCTCCTCCTGGGAAGTGGTACTCTGCAAGTAGGACTTCAGGACCCCCTCTGTTCTATGACCAGTGTAATATATAAAACATAAGCTTGTTACCTTTACAGTGTGTTACAAGAAGAAAACAGAATTTCAGGCTACCATGAATGTCCTACATGCTTCATAAGGTCAAAGTATTAAAGAGAAACAAGCTTTATCATCTCACTGGTTGCACATGTCATAACACTAGAAGATGTTTATAAATTGCTGCTTGAATGAAAGGCCGTTCTGAAGACTAGTTTCTGGAAAACTAAGCACCACACCTGGATGAGCAGAAAATAATTTGCTTCATGTTTGCCTTTTTGACAAATCATCGTATTATTCAGTTGATGAAAAATGACACTCAAAATGGAAAGATTAACGATGCCACTGTTGTGTTGATACATACTTAATAGCTTCCCAGACACAGCCACTGCCACCATATTTAGCATGTTCTCTAGAGGCCAGATAAAACTGATGGCTGAGTCCTCCAACATCAGGGGTCTTCCTACACGATGGGAAGAGTGTACTCTACAGACATACAAAAACATGGTAGCCCTTTTTCTGAGGAGCCATTAAAGATGGACTAGCAGAGAAATATTAGATGCAGACAAGGAAAAAAATCAGCAAAACAGAGCAATTTAAAACAATTCTTGAGATATTGAGATATATGGCAAAATATATATTTAAAAGCAAGAAGAAAAGAGCTGGTTAGACCTGCACGATGACGTTGTGTGGAAGCCTTTATTGGAATTCCTCTTGAGTCATCTCTGACTGACAGTGACTTCAGCATGGATTGGACTGTGCCCTGAGTGAACATAAAAATAAATTGCCCAGATAATGTAGTAACACTTCAAATATACTTAATCGTCATGAATTTTTCTCGGAGAGATTTAGAGTAGTACTTACTCAAAAGGGAATGATTGCAGAATTTGAAACGTAAGCATTCAGAGAGCAAATTAATGTCTAATTATGAATGCTAAAAATAAAAGCAGAGCTATTAATTTCAGGAGCAAATGATAAGCCCTTATGATATGAAGAAAAATAACAGCCCTCTACAAAATATTTGAAGAGTCCATTGATATTTTTACCAAAATTTACTCAAGTTACTGCCAAAATTTTCCTCTGACAAATTCTGTTACAAAACTCTTTTGTATTGTTTCATACAGTTGCCACCTTCAATGAAGGTCCCAGGTTCAGTAATAACTAATGCAAAACTAACGGGAATTTATTAAGCCAGGGGAATTTGGTGAATAGCTATGTTGAGAAAAGCCCCCTAACTTGAATAAAGTCATAGAATTGTAGAATCTGTTAGGTTGGAAAACGCCTCTGAGATCCTCAAGTACAACTGTAAACCTATTAAATAAAGTTGCTGTTGTAAGATTTTGGTGCAGATTGTGAAGCATACAATTTCACTCAAAGGTCTCCCTTGACAGACACCTAGGTAAAAATCATGTTAAAACATATTGCAGAGGTCAACATCCTGGGGATTTTAGGACTGTATTCCTTGAGGGAACACTTCAGCATTCTTTAGAGTATACTGAAAAGGGAAGGATAGAGAAAAGGAAGTCATCTCAGTGCTACCCACTATTTATACCTTTATTTTGTCTCTCTCTCTCCAGTGCTTAGGCCCAAATCCACCAAACACTCATACTAGAACAGGAAAGCAGGATTTTTCATTAGGTGAAATACCATTCAGAAGGCCACTTTGCATATTGAGTATTTGCATGAGCTCATCTCAATTTGAAGATAAGAATTTTGTACTAATGCTAAAGAATTGGTCAAAAATTAAGCCAAGAATTGCATTGTGCCACATTTTAATTTTGTTTAAAAGAACACATCTGCAGTTATTCTAGTGGCATTTAATTCATTTGAACCAAAGAGAACATTCATCTTAGCATAAGCAATTGTAACAGTAAGAGGAGAAAATGCTGATTCCCTCAGAGAGACCTTGTCAGACCTTGTCAGTTCTGAACCTGCCTCTCTCTGAAGGGCATTCAGAAACCAAACAGCAAAAATCCCTAAAGGTGCATAATTAATGTGGCAGTTCAGTTGGTATGTTCAATAAACAAGGAAAATATTCAAAACATCATTAATAAAAAGATTATTAAAAATTGAGTTTCTGAAGTAGAGACCCGAGGTTCTAATGTAAATTATAGCAGAAGTTTGAATCCCAAAAGCATTGTCTTTACTTTAATGATGCAATGCTTGCCTCTGCTGCCTTCCCCCTAAAGCTCTCAAAACACCAATTACCCAAGGCAGTACACAGCTCCTGAGGTGAATTCAGCAATTCACTTCACGTTAAAGCAGCCAAGACCAGACTGTGATAGCAATGACAGAGTTTACTAATTGAAAACTAAGCAGCTGCAGGGCTGTCCTTCAAGCACAGCCCCAAACTTATGGCAAATTTACATTGTGTTTTGCAGATAGGTGCAGCATGGGCTGAAGCATGGGCCCTCCATTCTGGCTATTGTGGCAATGCAGCCTGAGCAACAACACCATCTGAGAGGCAAATAAATTAGCCAGAGGCTGTCACCAGGCTGCTGCTGCTCCGCAGGTCTAGCAAACTCACAGCATGAATGCAGCAAGATCTGAAAAGGGCCATGGAGTTATCCCTACTTGCAGCAGCTTGAGACTTTGACAAGAATGGAAATGTAAAGAGGCCAAGGTCAAGGAGCTCCTAATTCATGGTGTTCACTTGCCCAGCATTACCAACTTCAACTTGCACAACCACAGCCTGCTCAAGCTTCCTCAACAGCTTCCCTCCTTGTGAAGGACACAACAGGTCCCTCCCTAGCAGACACCACCTGTGAAATATAAATGTCTTCACAGACTTCCCAGCTTGATGTAGTCACATCTCATATTTCTCCTCACTTTCACGGGCTGGTCTGTGTTACAGCTGTGCTGCATACCCAGCTGTGAATAGCATTAAGCTCTTCACATCTCCTTCTCATGTTCTGGGATGAGTTACCATCCATTCTGCTCTGTTCTCATCTCCCCTTTCTTGTATCTTGTCTTATGCTACCTTTCACTTGACACTACCACTCGTCCTCCAAGAACAGTCTCCTTTTCCCTCTAATCTCCTAATATTCTACAAAGCTTCCACAGGCTGTGCTCCTTACTGTGTGCTGTCACCCATTCCTCCCGCTCTAGGTGTGCACCTCTGAAGAAAGCCAAGCACATGCTCTATTTAAGCACTATTTAAAGCATTGCAGAATTGAGTCAGACTGTAGGATTTAGGGGGTTGGTATTAATCTTTGTTTTATAATCTGTGATATATAATCTTTGTTTTATAATCTGTGATATATAAATGGCATCACATTAAAAAAAAAAAGGAATTTCTGTATATTTTCAGATCTGTGCATACCATGTATGCATCCTACAGAGGATATGCAATGACTCATATCTTTTTACGTTAGGATGTGATTCACCTGACTGCTTACTAACAGCCATTTAGTTCTTAAGGCATTAAAAAACAGGAAAAAAAAAATGAACAGAGCTTGAGAATAGTACCAGTGATCTGAGCAGAAATGTCCCTTCCTTGCGTACTTGCAGAAGGAACCCCATGTCTTTTTCCCTCACTGGAATTACAGTCTTCTAGGAAAAGAATTAAAAAATCTCTCATAAAACCTTGTTAAATAACAGAATTAAAAAGATGTTTAAAAAAAGAAAGATCTGTGGATGAGTTTTGGGGTATGGGGTATGTTTAAGATTTCACTGAACAGTTTTTGCTTGGATATCTGGTCAAAATATTATCTGCTTGAGGCTGTAACAAGAAAAAACATTAGTGCATCATATCTGAAATTCACAGACCACATGCTTCATATTAATTGCACAAGAGCACCTTCATTTTTTGTACTCAAAGCAGTACACAATTTGAGATGGTTATTGCCTTTCAAGTAATTGCATGTATTAAAACAAATAGCAAAGATTTGCAAATTAACTATCCAGACTAGATGGGGCTACCACATCTTTTATCTTTACTTATAAGAAATTCTCTTGGGGAACAGGAAAGATAAACAAAACAAGGAAAGAGAAAGAATCAAAATAAGTCATTTATTTTATAAGATACGATATTCTTTACTTAATATTCACCTTAGGTCATTCCTTATGCACTTTGAGGTAGAAGAACTCTGCAATTTACTTGTATCACATAATAGGAAAGTAACAGAGGTAGTTATACAGTGAAACATGAAAAATAACACAGTTCACAGGTGAAGATAAATCCAACTGATATTGTGAGGCAATTCTTCACTGCTTGTTTGTAAAAGAGTAGTAGCAACCTGAACGCAAGAAAATTGATTTCTCAAGGTAACCAGGTCTGTACCAGGGACAGTATGCTTAAGCACAAGTTACACAAATTGCTCTTCTAAGGACACAGTTCCAACAGCTCGCTGGTATAAATCTTACTCAGAAGTAGAAACATTACCTGAGTTCTGTGGCCCTGCCTGATGAAAACTGGAGACAAATGGATCTGATCTGAAGCTGTCTGGACTGCCACTTCAGCCATTTTCAACCTCGGTGCATTTCAACCTCCAAAGAGCTCCTGTGAGAATTTTTAGATTGATTTTAAGAGGCGCTTATACAAAAATGAGAAAATGTAGCCTGAATTACATTTGGATGAAACTTTATCATTTCTACACAATATGTAGGTATTTTTGGGCAGGCTTCTAAATAAGCCTGTGCAGAAGGATATCCAGGGACTGGCAAAGGGAGGTGAATGAGCCTAATTCCTTTAAACCTCTATATAAAGCCAGCAAAGGGAGCAATATTCCCATCTAGGGGAATCTATCCCATCTATACCCATCATTCCTGTTATGGACTAGAGTGCTCTGCCCTAACTAAGCCATTCGCACTTGCAGCAGAATCCATCAGGTTTGCGACATGGTCAGCTGGCTTTACTGTAAAGTTTTATTACTGCTGGAGATCAAATGCTTCTAAAAATGTGGCTGGGTTTTGTTCCAAAAGACTTTCAAACTACTGGCTATTTACATTAGCAAGCAGTATGACCCTACAGGAGTAAGTTTGTTTCGTTTACTTCTGAAAACACCCCATATTAACTACATGCATTTGGAGGTGTGGAGGGCACAAAAGTACTTTGGACCATCTCTAGTCTCATTCCATCAGCTGGGAGATGTTCAATATGCTTTTGGAGCTCATCTCAGTTTCATTCAAAAGAAGTGCAGTTCGTGTGCTCTGTGAGCCAAAGCACGGTAAGTGGCAACAACCGGGAGATGTTGTTTGCTTTCTTTTTCCAAAAAGTGCACTCCTGACAAACTAAGTGGGTACATCTTGTAGGTGCAGCTATAACAGAGGAAATCTCCAAGACAGTAAATCAAAGTAATCAGTAATCAAAGGCAGAAAGAGAAGCAGACAGAAGAGAGGATAAGAGAGAGGAGACTCCAGAAGTAGGAAACCTCATTAAAGATGGAAAGCAGAGAAAAGCATGAACAGAGGTGCAGTATTCTGGGATTTCTGGCTGCCTTTCTAAGGACAGCTAGAATGAAAACCTTAAAGCCACAAGTCAGAGAGCACAGCAAAATGAGATTTCTCAAAGAAAGGACAAATATAGTGTAAGTGTATAGACTGTTGTATATTTCAATTAAGATAAGGTGCTGAAATGAAGATAGAAAAACTGAGAATTAAATGGTGAGGATGCAAGAAGTGTCTAGGAGGAGCTAGGATTGTTCTAAATTAAGATTAGGCAAAAGCAGAGCAAATATTTTTGGCTGAATGCTGTCCAAGTCTTTATATCAGGATAGTGGAAATTTTGAGATTCCACAATTTTTTGATCTTCTAATTTTGCTCTGTTCTGCCATAGTCTTATATCTTTAAATTTAGTCTTATTGCTACAAATTTGCCTGAAATAATAAAATTTACAAAAAGAGTCATCCCATTGTAATGCCATACCCTATTTTCCTGATTAGGCCTATAGTCAAGGTATATAGTGACTCACCAACAGCATTTCATTCGAGTGAACACAATGATTCTAATAACTGTCTGCTAATTAGCAGGTTTTTGAGATAAAGACACAGTTGAATAGCTTGCATCTTCTGACACCCTAAATTAATAACGCTTCAGTACCAAATAAAAATGTGGTAGAGAATGGCATTATTACTTTTTGATACAGTACAAAATAGATTAAAATGAACCCAGCTTGTTTATGCAAAGAGCCTAACCATTTCAAAATGAAGATCTCCAGCTTAGCTCTAACACACAATGCCCCAGAAAGCTCTATATAAAGCTTGAAGAATTACTCCTAAAGCAAGATTCAGACATTTCTAGATTACAATTTTATGAATAAAATTAATTAACCAACAATTCATTACATTCTAAAAGCTTCATCTGACCATAATGATCCTTGTTTGCAGCCCAAACAGTATTTGGTAATTGCAGAATGATGGAGCAATGTGGATATTTTTTGATTACAGTTCATTACATAAGATTACAAGGAAGAATTTGTCTTTGAATCACAATGAAAACTTAATTGACACCACTATGCTAAAATATTTCAAATGATTAAATTTCAGTCTCTGTCTTAATCAGTTTTATATTAGAAAGATTTTAACAAGATAATGCTGTGAACATAATTTCATTGCATTATAAAACTGTTGGCTGGATCTCATAAGTAATTAAAACTCCAACCATCTTGGAAATCTAACACAAATGCAATTCCAATTTTAATATTCTTTAAGATTATACAGTATCAAATTTCTTTTATTTTCCTCAACTACCTTTAATCAAAAATAAGCTTGTTTTTTTCCTTCCCCTATAAATGGTCTAAAATTATACTTGCAAGATAATTTCAGGAAGCATATATGCCAGACACTAGAATCATGCCTCAAGACATAAATTAAACAAGCAACAACATGGGTGGAATTACAAAATGAAGTTACTTTTCTGTACAATATGCTCAGTGACTTTCAAATACTGCTATCTCAAGATCTTTCACTCCATCCAGAGGTGCTCTCAGCTGAAGCTGAGTGTGCTGAGAGCTCATTCAGATATATAACAGTCATCAAGTAGGCTACCATGAGCTCACATTTATTTCAGAGGCATTTCTCTCTGCTGTATTTAACCATATCACAGCCCAAGATAATCTATTGTAGAGAATAGCAGCATGTATCACATGGCTGCATTGGCTGCCCATCCTTCATATTAACACAATTGATTGCCAGAAGTTTTTAAATGGCAAGAGCATCTTTAGAATTGAAATACCTGGAAAGAAGGAAACAAAGCCACCCTCTTAGATAATGCCATACAGTTGTGATTCAGTCTGCCCAAAATACCTGCAACTACTACTTCATTTTCAGTTGAACTCCTCCTGAATTTATGAAGATGTTCTAGAAGAATTCCATAAACACCAGTACCACAGCTTTAATTACCAGTAACCTCTCAAATCACTGAGCAAGTTGCCTATTAAAGGGTCCAGCTGGCTTGTATATTAGAGGGACAGTCAGGAGAAATGTAAAATTCAGGCTTATGTCAAATATCTAATTGCCAAACAAGGAAGCAAAAATTGAGAGCGGTCTCAAAGAAATTGCACTACCTTGCATGGATCACTAAACTCTAATACCCTGTGTTAAAACCTATCATAGCTGTTGATAAGGCTATTAAAACAATGCAGTCAGAATATTTTGATATGGATTTCAAACTATATGAAAATCAGAGGATAACTGGATCCATAGCTTTGGTACAGGCTTGTTTCTTACTACAAGCTGTAGGGAACACAGACCACAAACCAATGGAGCACATTTTGCATATTTCTTAGTTGGAACATGCCCTTTGCAAGACTTCTGAAAATTTTTCCTTGAAAAATCCATTTTAATTGAGCATGTGAAAAATAGTGTATAAAAACAAACTCACTTTGTATTTGTGTCAGTCAGAACAAATCAAAAGAATATATTGTATTTACATTCTCATGTATAACTTAGTTATGGTCTAAGAGACTTTTTTTTTTGCTGCAGAATAGCCATCTACAGTCTGAATGTCAAAGAACATCCCCCGCACAGAATACCATGATGACGATTTTCTACGTGTAAGTGACATCAAGAAGTATGGAGAAATGCATGTGTGCTTGATTAAATCAGGGTAGCATATTAATTGTCCCACCATCCCACCAAGCATCACTTTCGTGATAGTCTTGAGTGTGAACTTGTGAAAAATAAGAGGAGTAAAACAGTGAAATACAGACACCATGTGTAAAAAAAAAATGTTTTGGGTTGTTTTAATTAAAAACATTTACATATAGTTTTGCTTTGTTTATATACAGTCATAAGTTCAGGTTAAAAATTCATAAATGTTCAAAATTCAAAGACGGGAATGTAGAGAACAGATTTATTGGCTTCAAAATTAGCTCCAAGTTCTTTCCCTAGAACCCTCAGAAAACATTTTACAATAAGCTGGGCTGGTAATGCCTTCCTGTTTCCAAAAGAGGCAGTCCCACCTGCCCTGTGATCATCCCCTTTCTTGCAAGTAGAAGCTGTTTTGCCTTGACCTATACTATTGCTTGTCTACCACATTAGTGACCAGGGTAAGGAGCTAAACTAGTGAAAATCTGGTTTAAGAAAGCTGCAGTAAAAAGCTACATAGGAAGAGCAATACTTTTCTTCAGGTTTAGCTTTTCACATCAGGGTAGGGTTAGATGAGCACCAGAACATTGACACGAGCCAGAAATGTTTCACACCAAGGCCCAGGGAGAGAGGAAGAGCTGCTCAGCAGCTAACAAGACCATCTTAACTACATTAGGAAAGCATATGTCTAGCAGACAGAAAATAAGATGACATTCTCCCCTGCCTACAGGGCATCACAACAAAATTTCACATTGCATATCATGGTTTATTCATTCTGAAACACCAAAACCTTTGGCAAAGAGGAAAGTTATTCTGAAAAGTCTTTCTGCCTGTTATTGCCAGATCTTGATTTCTCCAGTCCAATCACATGTTGCAAGGAGTGATGGCAAGACTGGGTGAAATTTTGCATTCACACAAGCTTCTTTATGGGCAGACAGAGTGCGAATAATCCTAGCACTATGATAGTTGTAGAAAAACACTTTGCCATCGGAACTTCCTGTCACCAAAAGTGTTCCATCTGGAGAAAATTCACAGCACACTGCAAATCCTTCCACCTGTAAAAAAAATAGTAACAGCATAACTCCTGTTGCTGATTAGAGAAATTCATTGTGGTAATACTGAAAATGAATATGGTACCAAAAAAATGCATCTTTAAATAAATATGCACTAAGGACTTCTCCAGGTGTTTATTAAGACACAGCTATAACACAAACTTATTTAATCAAGCTATTAAGTATTCACAAAGTCTTCTAAAAATGATCTTCTTCAGAGTGTATATGATTCAAAATAGCATACGGGAAAGCAAAGGAAGGCAATTAATACCTATCACTGATTTACCATCAAACACTATTAGCAGACTTATTAAAATGCACAGTTCCTTTTCTATCTGTCTTGCTTATGATCATTCTGGTGATAAAGAATACCTTATGTCCTTCATATCTTTTCTTTTTGTTGATTCGGTAAGGTCGCTGGGAAGAAAACAATGCCATGTAGTTCCCGTTTGTCTGAGCAACAAACACAGACTCTCTTGGGTGCAGAGCCAGACTTGGGCAAGTGTAACGCTCCTGAAAGTAATTTTAAAAAAAAGTTTTGTTGCATGAAACAAATGTTTTGCTCAAATGAATTGAGTTAACTTTTGACATATTCAAAAGACCATAAAAGATGGGGTAAAAGACATCTCCATGGTATACATTATATATATACATATATATAACTCGTTACAATTAAGTATATATACTTCATTCATTATAATCCACTGAAAGTCTTACATCACATCAAATATTAAATCAAATATCTATCCTGTTTTGGTAGATTTCAGCTAGGTCCAAACCAATCATGAAAGAACCCCTCTTCTATTTTCAGTCTAAACAAAAGACAAGGTGCTGAATTTTGAAGCCCTGAATACAAATTAAGTGGGCTTTGGCTGTACAATATCTGCACATGAAGGACATCAGGCTGACAGTGACTACTGGACACAATGGGCTATGCAGCTGGATGGGAAGAGCAGACTGATTTTGTTACATGGTTTGGAAGTGATGAACTGGGCAGTTCTGGGTATCAAAGTATTGGGCACAGTAACCAAAACTGCACTAGGCACCATGCCTGATTAGGAGTGCACTCTGGGGCAGGGCACTGCGTACTTCTGGGGGGAAACTGGGTCTAACAGGAAGGGATCAGATAGCACCACACAATCTGCAGGAGCATTGTGCTCTTTTGCTGGGTATTCAGTAGTAGTGGGTTATTTCAGGGCTCAGCTACTCACTCGATAATGCAGATAAGCAATAGATGAAGTCCTGTCAGGACCTAATCTGTTTGAGTCCACAAGTTCTCTCCCATCTTGAAGGGTTCAAATGTGACATTCGGAAAACTGAAGTAGAGTTTACCAAAATCACTGTCATTTTGTTTGCTTTCAGTGCAGAAGAGGGAAAATTGTCCAGTTCAGAGATACTCTAGTCCAGAGAAGGTAGGCTGTGGGGTTTTGTTGTTTGTTTGGAAGAGGACAGGGAGGGAAAGGCTGGTTGTTTGAAAAACAGCCTTGATACTGAACCTGACTGTTCTGTACTTTATTTATTCACGGGTGGTTTTTCATTTTTGTTTTTTTCCCCTATTGCCTATTCAGGAAGATACAAGATCTAATATTAGACAAAGACATAATTGTGAAAATTAAACATGAAACAAACCCAATAGATCATCTACTGCATGTCCTTGTCAGTAGAGAATTGTTCATTCCAGCCAACAGGCATCTGTATACAATTCAATCATATTATATTACATAGTATATTAGACTTGGGTTTTCGGAAAAGAACCAGGGAGTTGGAATTATCTGCTAACTTCCTTGGTAATCTCCTTTGAAGCTGCCAGCCCTTCTAGACAATTTAGTCCATTAAATATCTTGTCTGGACAGATTACGGAGAAAAACACTATCTGTATTGATAAGAGTAAAATTTGCCTCTGTGATTATGCCATACAAGAAATCAACATGCATGTATCAGGTTGCTAGTACTATGCAAATATAAAACTCAGTTTGTCAACAGCCCTCACTCCAGCTTTATTTTCTACATTATTGACAAGCATGAAATACTATATCATGACCCAAACAATAACAGCTGTTAATCTTACATGAAAAATCTGATTGGAGATTTTGGCAGCACTTTGAAAGTCCCATGCAATAATGGTACGATCAGCTGAGTCCCGGCTCACTGCATCCGTGCTTGTGAGAAATTCTCTTCCTTCAGTGAGAAAGAGTATATCCAACGTCTGTTGTACTGCAGCTTTGTAAACTCTAGTCACCTAGTAGACAAGAAAGTTTCTCATTTCTGGACAGAGAATGATAAGCTATTAATACCAAGAACATAGACATCTCCAACCAATATTATATTATTTTAGTATGTGGAAAAAAATCATTTTTAAAAATTGAAGTAGAAGCATATTAAATAGTTTGGTGATGTACGTAAATAGTTCACACACTGAAAAATTACATGAGATATAAAAGCAGTCTAATTTAGATATTACATTTATGTATACTTCAGATTCTGTTATAAATTCTTAAGGAATTAGAGTTAGATCCAAAAAGAGTTTTAGATGACACAATGCTGTGGAACTGGGTCTACGCAAGCTCCCTTCTATTTTACAAACTCAGTGCACTCTGAGGATGAGTCTGAGGAGCTCTCCTTCCAGGAAATATCAGAAGTTTATGTTTTCAGTCCTCTTGTTCTCAAAATCTTCAGCTAGTTATAAAGCCAGAGAAAGGAAAGCAACTAGGGTTAGTGGGGATTTGCAACTTAAAGGACACTGCAAGAAGTGAATACTCTCGTGGATCATTCTAGACTTAATTATAAATCACAGGGGACGAGTAAACTGGATGATTCAGGATGCTCTCCCAGTCCCAAGCTGCTGTGCAGGGAAGCTCACACGCTGGGTGAGGAACTGCCCAGGAGGCACCTACGGACATGCTCTGCAGAAGCGCCTTCACCATTGCAGAGGACAGCTCACTCTATTAAGGGCTCAATCTGACACCCTCTCCTGAAGAAAAAAAAAACACACAAGCAGAGCCTGCTCTTCTAAAGTGCTGCCAGAGGAGGGGATGGTGGTGACAAGAGTGCTGCTGTCAAGCAGTTCAGTGCTTATGGACACAGCAAGCATGCTGCCTTTGTCTGTAGGGACTCCTACCTCATCCACCTACCAAAGGCTCTGGCATGAGCCAGCCTCTGCTGCTGCTTTTGCTGCCACTCTGCCAAGAACAGAGGGCAGCAGGGAAAGAAAGTCATCAAACACTTCAAAGAGCTCAAACATCTGAGCTCAGGAGTAAATATTGTGCCTCATGCACTAGCTCCAATTTTGTAATTAATGCACATGGTCAGCCTCTAAAGAAGTTTGTGCTATAAAAGCAAATACCAAAGCTCCCAAATCCACTTTCCAAATCAAAAATATCAGAGTTGCCAAGTCGAGATCCTCTTTTAGGACTTATACCACAGAGTCCTGGATGCATGCAGAGATGGATCCTCAGCCACAGGACTCTGAATATTTTAACAGCTTGTGAGTTGGATCTTAAGATGTGAGACAGATTTTGAAGTATTCTAAGGAATATATGAATAATTAGAATTTCCTTTCTTTCTACCTTTCTTCATGAAATTCTGCATCTGTTGTCTACTTTGAATCTTACAAATCAATACCTTTGCTTCCTTTTCTCTGATTTACCTCCAGTGAAGAGAGACTTCAAGGCAAGTGACCAGATCAAAGCAGTCCATCTCTGAATATTCTGATCCTTAAAACTAGGACACTAAAAGACTCAGTTATTCATATCTAAATCTTTCTCTTCAAGATAGCTAAAACATAGCAGCCTGCACTTCCAACAGGGTGTTCAGAGGTTAGTCCTCCTTGCAACCTCACAGAAATACCAACTGAGCAGAGAGACTGCATGGAGTATTATACTGAAATGGTTCTTAACTTGTGAGGCATTTCAGTGCCAGTCTTATACCTGTAACAGCACGTGGCTACTGAACTTGCATAGGTACTGTAAGCACAGGCATTTTTAGAAGAAAGAACAGGTACTGCAATGAAATATCCTGGATTATAACAGTTTTACACTTTAAACAATAAAAGAAAAATAATTTACAATATCAAACAATGTGAGAACTTCTCAATTCCTTGCCTCAAGATCAAAATCTATGAGTGTTTGGAAATGGTCAGAACTAGCTGATCCTACTGTAGGGTACAGAGATACTAGATGATCTCCTGAGGTCCCTTCCAGCTCTGCTTCCTGTGATCTCAGCATGCAGAAGTAAGGCAGCAGCTGTTTCAAGTGCTTTTCACAGGCTCTGTGAAATGTAGTTTGGAAACATAATGTTTGTACTCAGTGAAGAACCTTGGTCATGCAAGCACTCTACACACACAGCAATAACATCAACAAGATGTAAACCTGTAGAACAAAAAAAACTGGCACACTTCTCAGCAATCTGCCTGTATTTTTAAGATACAGAACATACAACTGTTATTGCATAAGTCATATTTTTCATCCTAGGAATCTGCATAATATACAAAGCAATTAAACTTTGTAAAGCCAAAATTGATATTTGCATATTTATAGCCTCCACTTTGTCTATGGAGAAATCACCATGCATATCTATTTCTTCACTGAGTTATAAAAAGCAGCACATAGTTCATTAGAAAAGTAGAAAATTAAGCTATTTCATAGGAGCCAAAAAAAAGTAAAAGCAAATATACCTGATCTATAATGGCTGCCTGGAATGCAAAATGGAATACCATACAAAAATTTGACAGCTGTAGGAATTGCAGAAGAACTGAAATAAATGCAAATTCTGAGGATGGAACACAAAGGCAGAGGGGTGCTTTACCACCCCTATACAGGGGAGGAAGTAGCTACTCTGTGAAGTACCTTCACAGAGGTGACAAGATCCAGCTGGGAAAAGCAGAGAAGCACAGACATGAAGCAATGGAACACAGAAGAGGCAGAAATGAAGGTCAGTTCATTCCAGGAAATGTAAAACAACAATATAGAGTAATAAAAGATAAAAGAAAGTCCTAAACAGTGATTCAAGGTAGTGATTCTTTATTATTTCCTTCTTTTAAAGATGGAACAAACTCAGACATACTGCTTGGGTCCTCAGCTACGTGAAGCCTCTAGAAAAACCCTTGTGAAATATATGTATGTATAACCCATTTATACACTGTCCAGCACTATTTGGGGTTAGTTTGGGGGCTTGCTTTAACACGTTTTTGGAGCAGGAAGAAATTGTGAAGACGGCAATGTAAGCATACTTCTTAAGTTTTGCTCAAATTCTGTAGGGCTGTTACCTAAACTCCCACTATCAATTTAAACATTTTCACTGCTAACTATTAAATATATCTGCTTGTCTGCTAGTCAGTAAGATATCCAACCAAATTACTCTGTGCAACTTAGCACTGTTTCAGAAAAAATGTCCACAAAAATTAGTATAAAATAATTAGTATAAAATACTATCTTTTTCTATACCTTTGACCAAACCACATAGTAAGAACTGACTCAGAGAACAATAAATTAACACTTTGAAAAGCAGCTGGGAACTTGGTATACATAGTATTTAAATTCCTCCATAAAGATGGCTTTCAAAAATAACTAATTGCAACACCCCTGCCCTGAAAAGTACTCACAATTAAACCTGTTTGTTCTACCTTAGACAATTAATTCATGACATGCCTGAGGAACTTACTTCGGGAAAGCACAAGTTTTCCTACCCTGCTGGCTTTAGTTTGTTAATAACAGCTTTTGCTCTTTTTCTATTTGCAGGTTTATCACCCGTAAGCACTGGAAAACCACAATCCACTTGTTCAATTGAAGCACTTTCTGGACATAAATGAAATCCTTTCAAAAAGGAGGCCTAATAGTTTCTGGTGTCAACAAAAACCAACATAATAATAAAGCTTCTTTACAACAGCAAGAGTTCATGGCTTCAGGCGTTCAACAAGAAAGGTAATTTAGGCAAATTAAATCAGTTTCAAATAGATTCTTATGGCTCTGGTGATTTGAGAAGCATGCTGTGATGCTGAATTCAAGGTACATGTTTCGTGTAGATGTCCTATAATGCATCTCTGCACAAAGCACAGGCAGTGCCTTTTGCTTCTCAGGAAAGCCCGGAGCATCCATACGAGCATTTCAGCAGCCGGCGCTGTCCCCAGCACCGCTGGTCACCTACCACCCACTGGCACTTCGCTTCCCTCAAGTCCCCTCCGGCTTTAGACAAGAAAGAAACGTGCCTGCACATCCACTGCCCTGAGAATCTGGAAATAAGGTCTCACAACAAATCTAAGAGGACTACAGGCAATCTGGAAGGTCATGGAAAATGTCATTGATCAGCCAGCGCAGTGGTTTCCAACCTGTGAAATGACCGTATTTTTTTTCTTATTCTTCTTGGCTTAGCTTCTTAGATTGAGTGCTTTGGCATGAAATTGCCTCTTCCTACTGGCACGTTGGGTAATGCAATGGGCAACTGATTTAAGTTTCATTTGTGAAACTGTACTACCGCAATACAAGGAATAAAAAGCATGTTTCAACTAAAAAGAAAGCTCATTTTGCACAGAATAAAAACACTTCCTCCATTGCAGTGTAAGGTGTTGTGTTGAGAGAAAATACTCATTACAAAATAAATCAGTTAAACTGATAAGAGTAAGGTGTTGAGCCACATAACTACTATTTGCTTTACAGTAACAAATTCAAAACAAAGCCATGACTATTGACAAACAATTTATGTTTCTGATCTCCATCTAAAAGCTACAGTGGCTGTTTTAATCAAAATCCATGGTAATAGCATAGACAGGAAGATCAAACTTGTTGTAGTTTTATGTTCTTTAAAGTATTTTAACATAAGACTGGTGTATAACATGAGAGGTGGTCCCATGCAAACAATGTGCCATGTTTATGTTGTCAACATTAAAAATAAAGAAATCAAGAACAAAATTTCATTGTGAAAATTCAAAGCAAGCTATGAAAGACAAAGACCACATTGGTGGTGTAGGAAGTCCCAAAACCACAAATTTTAAAGTCCTGAGTAACTGTTACTGGAAATCTTGATAAATAAGTCTGCAGTGCTTTCATACTCTATTTTTTTTAATGCCCAGTGAGTGGCTGCTGTTGTGCTTGTTTAAAATTTGTCTAGAAATGGACTGAAACCAGAACTTCCCAACGATGCGAATACTTACTCTTGAAAAAGAAGCATTTGTTGTTCTTGGCCAGTTCTTGGCCCATTTCAGTCTCGTAAGGAGCGGTTGTGCCAGAGAGATTGCATGCACAGACAGGTCTACAGTTCTGATCCATGACAGCACCACAACAGGAGTAAACACAGCAGCAGCGCTCATGTATGTGCCTGCATACTCAGAAAGGACCCTTGAATATTAACATTTAAAAGCATATGTAATTATGCTTGTAAAAATGTACTGACATCATCTTTCTTTGAACTTTTCATCCATAGATTCCGTAAAGACTTTTCTCTGACAGTGAAAGAATAACTTCAGTTTTCTAATGCACCAAATAAATGATCTTATTTTAATTACATTGTTCTTCATAATACCATCAGTACATGACAATATATTAGCTGTTTCTATAGAAACCAGAAGTACAAGTTGTTCCACCAATTTCTACAGCCTTTTTTCATATTTATATGCTATCCAGAGACAAATTCATTAGGTCTCCTAAATACAAGCTACTTAAAATGACTGCATCTCATCTTAAAGAAGTTGTGATAGAATGTTTCCAAGGAAACAAATGCACTGCACTTGCACTCTATATTTATTAGATTTTTAAACTATGCTTTAATGACTTGGGCTTATCTCTTTATAAACTCAAGTATTAAGAAATAGATCAACAATACTAAAGAGAATCTTTTTTCCTTTTTTTTTTTTTTAGCATAAAGCTGTGGATGATAGTTGCAATTTTGTGGCTAAGCAGTGCTCAATCCGGAGAAAACAAAAACAAGATGGGAAATAAAAAAATTTTTAACAACATCTACCTTGGCCTTTGTTAATCATAAAAACTCTGCAGTACATTTCCAGTCTAATTTTAGAAGCTCAAAATCACAATTTTCACCATTTTTCTAGTTAATTTATTCTATATTTTATAAGGCCTAAATTTCAAAAACGGGAATTTGTATACAACTCTAAATTTTCCTTAAATTTGTCTGTCACTGCAACCAACTGATTTTGTATTCATCCTTTTTGAAGCCTTCTTAACAAAATGGTTATTAAGCCCAAAAGACTGGACCTTCGTATTCTTTTTTTTTTACTTATCTCACTTCTAATAAATCAGTGCTATTTCTCCTGCATGATATTCTAGTCCTTTATTATACATGATTTTGTTAGCATGCTTCTGGAACGATGTTCATTTTACTATACTTAGGTTAGTCTCTGCCTTCTACAGCTTACCTAAATGTTCTACCAAAGAGCACCAAATAAATTTAGAGCGATATCAAGTAAGCTTTGCACAATCTACCATCCCTGAACTCCTACAAAATTTTATTATATCACTTTTTCCTATATCTTTAACTAATCTTTCCTTTCTGTGACAGGTCATATTTCTGTGTTTCTCCTGCCTGACATCTCTTTCTCTTTCTACCTCCTTGTTTAACATAAGCAGTGAATTTGCATTTCGGGAGGTCTAGAATATTTCTGAAAGTTCATCATTATAAAGAAGGAGAGCCACAGGCCTGTCATCTTTCACTTATTCCCTCTCCAAATTACTGCATGGTGCTACTTCAGGACTTTCTGTTGTGACAGCTGTAGCACATATGTCTTCCCAAATCTCCAACAGGCCTTGCAGGTTTATGAGTCAAAGCACAAGAGCGTCAATAGACAACAGTTTTAAAAACTGACTACATCCAACAGCAGAATAAATTACTCCTCCATTTTTAGCAGAGACCCCCAGAAAAGTTAACTTCCCTAACTTTAAAGTTCCATATGAAAAAGAAGCTCCTAAATGCTTACAAAATATTAAGAGTTTCATTAATCAAAGTATAATCATAGAATATCCCGAGTTGGAAGGGACCCAGAAGGATCATCAAGTCCAACTCCTGGCACTGCACAGGTCTGCCCAAAAGTTTAGACCATGTGACTAAGTGCACAGTCCAATCTCTTCTTAAATTCAGACAGGCTTGGTGCAGCGACTACTTCACTGGGGAGCCTGTTCCAGTGTGCAACCACCCTTTCAGTGAAGAACCTCTTCCTGATGTCTAGCCAAACCTCCCCTGCCTCAGCTTGACACCATTCCCACGGGTCCTATCACTGGTGACTAAAGAGAATAGGTCAGCACCTGCCCCTCCACTCCTTCTCGTGAGGAAGTTGTAGACTGTGATGAGGTCTCCCCTTAGCCTCCTCTTCTCCAGGCTGAACAGGCCCAGTGACCTCAATCGCTCCTCATAAGTCTTCCCCTCTAGGCCCTTCACCATCTTCGTCACCCTCCTCTGGACACTCCAACAGTTTTACGTCCTTTTTGTACTGTGGTGCCCAGAACTGCACACAGTACTCGAGGTGAGGCTGCACCAGTGCAGAGTAGAGCGGGACAATCACTTCCCTCAACTGACTAGCAATGCCATGCTGGATGCACCCCAGGGTATGGCTGGCCCTCCTGGCTGCCAGGGCACACTGCTGGCTCATATTCAACTTGCTGTCAACCACAAACTCCAGATCCCTCTCTGCAGGGCTGCTCTCCAGCGTCTCGTCGCCCAGTCTGCACGTATATCCAGGGTTGCCCCATCCCAGGTGCAGGACCTGGCAGTTGCTCTTATTAAACTTCATGCGGTTGGTGATCACCCAGCTCTCCAATCTGTCCAGATCTCTCTGCAAGGCCTTTCTACCCTCAGCCAAGTCTACAACTCCTCCAAGTTTGGCATCATCAGCAAATTTGCTCAAAACACCTTCTAGTCCTACATCCAAATCATTTATAAACACATTGAAAAGGACTGGCCCTAAAATGGAGCCTTGAGGGACCCCACTAGTGACTGTCCACCAGCCTGATGTGGCCCTATTTACCACAACCCTTTGAGCCCTGCCTGTCAGCCAATTGCTCACCCATCATATGATGTTTTTGTTTAGCTGTATGCTGGACATTTTGTCCAGTAGGATCCTATGGGAAACCACATCAAAAGCTTTGCTGAAGTCCAAAAAGATCACATCAGCTGGTTTCCCTTGATCGACTAGATGGGTGATCTTATCATAAAAGGAAATCAAATTTGTTAGGCAGGACCTACCACTCTTGAACCCATGTTGGCTGGGAGGTGTTTTTTTGTTTTGGTTTGTTTTTTTTTTTCCCCCTAAATATCCCTCTATTAAGGGAATTCCAAGCACTTAAAATCTAGAAGGCTACAAAGTCTAAAGACTCTACAGCCAACAAAACAGCAGAAAAAAGCTCCAGAAATATAAGAAACTGTCCCTAACCCTGAAAAAGACTACACCTTTCATGCCTACTTCTGCTGTTTTCAGATACTCACTGACACAGGGAACTTGGATGACACATTTTCCCCTAAACCTTGCTCCATCACTTTAACACTAAGGTTGTAACTTGGATAATATTTGACATACAGGTGAAGACATGAGGTCACAGTCACAGTAAGCCCCATGATTCTGCAAAAATCATAAGAGACCTAGAACCACAAAGCAAAAAAGGAAAGTAACATCATCTTCCCATCCATAAGCATATTCTAAAAATTACTCACCCAAAGAACTGCATGCAGTAAAGTAAAAACTGTTAATACTATATAGCCTGCTTTACTCTACAAGATCCTACTAGTTGTTACCTCAAAAAGACATGCTTACCTCTCTCAACTTGGAAACACATCAGCCCATACACTCTGACCCACATAAAGAGCAATACAACTAGCTGAAGGAAAAACAAAGCACTTACCCCCCAAAAGAGCAGCTCAAGGAGAAGGAGCTCCCTAAAGCGACACCTGCGGCTTATATACCATTAGGCCCACCTGGCCCCCAACCAATCACCTGGGAAAGGGGCGAGGCAAAGCAAAAAAAGTATAAATCAATCAGGGTGAGCAACAGCTGTGTTGTTTTTGTTTATCTGGCTTAGCTCAACAGGGTGCAAAGTACAGCACAGAGAACTGGGCTGTTTCTAGAAGCAGCAATTCCTGTGCTTTTGCTTCAGCTTTGAATATTGAAAGGACAATATGACCGAGGAAGTAACTGAAACTATTTCAACTGGAATTAGCTCAAACCTTTCTTCACACTTTCTTTACGCTCATGGGGGATGAAGACACCTCTATATTAATTCTCTTAGATTTATAGCTGCTGTTAGCAACATTAACTATGCTTTCCTTTGGAATCTGAACAGTCTTGTATGGCAGTAGAAGGATTGCTTAATGTTGGCTGCCCATATTTTTCTTTTGGTGGCCTTTAGGTTCATTGTTTATCATTTTTAGGGAACTTTCATGCAGATAAAGACCAGGCAAGATTATGACTGGTCTTAATGAAATTAAGTACTATGAAAACTGGGAAAAGCTACTGGGAAAACTTACTGAGAAAGTTTAATACCAGCATACCAATGCAAGTGGTAAAAAAAAATGTTTTAAATACATTCATTTTCAGTGGGATTTGTGGAATAAAGGGAAAGCTATAGGGATAAGAAAATGAAATTTCCCTTAACATGGAGAATGTTGCTTTTCCCAGCTGTATAAAATGGCATCAGCATAAACTTCTCACTTCCCCTTGGCCTTTTTGATTTTTAATCAGGTTGTTTTAACTTTTATTGCCTTATACAACATGTGAAACTGAGCACGTGGTTGCTATTAAGGAGATTAATATATAAAGATCTAAAGATATATATCTGTGCCTTCTTTTTG
The DNA here is from genome assembly GCF_009769625.2 of Cygnus olor. Lineage (NCBI taxonomy): Eukaryota > Metazoa > Chordata > Aves > Anseriformes > Anatidae > Cygnus > Cygnus olor. Next base: position 12,569,378 of record NC_049173.1, read on the forward strand.
ACTATGTCAGAGTAAATTAATCAAAAAAGGGGTTTATCCCTTTGAAACAGCACTTTGACACTTAAAAGGTAAAATTTGCAAAATCTCCAAAGTGTTTCTGAATGGATACACTCGGAAAACTTAAATTAATACATTCAAACATGAGTTCCTTTCAGAAGAGCTAACAGCATCCTTACTTTATAATATACACACGTTTGCTGGCACACGTAAATGAATCCTTTCTATTCAGTCAGACAATTCACTCATGATATAAGGAACTTTAGCTCCTTTAAAAGTAGTATCAGTACAACTGCAGTTGTAGTCTTGTTCTGATATTACAACTGTGTAATCTACAAACCCAAATTAATAAAAATAGATGTAATCTTATTTTCTTTTGTGAACACAAAGAAGTCCTTAAATGCTGAACTAAACGATACACGTCTCAACCTTTTGCTCTCCTTGGTATTTCAAGGAACATTAAAATTTCAGGTAGAATAAAATGTTGGAAAATATATTGTCTCCAGACTGAAAAGCTAATGTAGAGCAGTCAAAACAGAGTGACTGTGTAATGCAACTGGCTTGTGCTGAACATCTTAAGACATTATTCTACAGCTCTGTGAAAATGAATACCTTTAAAATACATAAGTACTTTAAGGTCTCAGTATTATTGTATGGTTCCTTTTACAGGGTTTTCCTAAGTTCAGATCTCAAGTCCAGAGGTCCCATGGAGGCTGTCCAATATGATGCTCCCTCCTCGGTTGTCACTGCAGAGTTCTGCATTGTTTTATTATTTTTATTTATACATTTTTTAACACACACTTCCAAATTTTCCAGTCTTTTCATAAAGCTTCTAAAAACATTTTCCAAGTATTCCATAAACATCATCAATCCATTATACAGCAATATAAGGCCTCAAGAATAATCTCATCTCCAGAGAGACAAAACTAGGTTTAATACAAACAAATACCACTGTAATAAATCTCTACTTTCTATTCAAGTGCCTCCTTTATTCTTCTTTATTCTTTTTTTTTTTCAGGCTTTGATTACTTGTCTCTATAATTTTGAGATGCCTGTATACTTTACATTTCACTGAGCAGTTAACAAGCTGTTCCAGCCATTCATTTCTATGCTTAGCTTTATCTTGAAGATTTTGACTTTCTTATTGTTCTTCCATTCTTTATCTTGCTCAATATCCAAAGTTACATTTGAAATCATTTTGCCTATTTGCTCAACAGAACAAGGATAGCAATGTCTTTTTTTATATCTGTTTCTGATTAATAGCCTACTCTACATTTCTCGATGCTTTAGTAGCTGAAAGAAAGCCTCAAGTCGATCTTCATACATTTTCATTGAGACTTAAAAATCCAATTTTTATAGCACATTCAATACATGAATAAATACTAGCAATTTATGCTCATAAATTTACATTCCTGTTAAAAATCAGCTGCCAGCCAAAATCAAAATGAGGTATCAGAATTACTAAATTGGCAATGCACCACTATCAGTTATTCTATTTCGTTTTCCATCAGCAGAAATCTTTGATGTGGCACAATGGCATAGGAGAGCTCATCTGAATCACTGCATAGATATATATGTGTAATTGGACAATAGTTTTTTAGTAGTCATTCTCTCCATCTCTTTGATGCTTTATACTTTTCTTTGAATATTCAACAAAAATTCCCCCTTTTCCTGAAATATGATTGTTTTGCTATACGTAGGCTGCAAGAAGACAGCCTGTTAAAACACTGGAGTGCATTCTAAAGGATGGCCTCTGGAATTGAATTACCAACGAATGCTGAAATTGAGTTTTCAACATGCAGTGAGTTTAGGATGCTTATTGTATTGACAAAATATGCTGCAAGGCCTAAAAAGGCTATTGCTATCAGGAGTATGATGATGGGAACAAAGAGAATTATGACTTCACCCACACCATTGTTCCAAGCTAAATGACAGGTTAAAACACGAAAAAAAAGATGCAAAACAGGACGAAAGCTACTGGAAACTTATAACAGTAAGAATACCAAAGAAAATCTTTTAACAAATTAGGGTGAAAGCACTTGAAAGATATTAAGGATGTTTGCATCAAAACAGAAACTAAGTGGCAAGACACCTCAGACATTTATTTTAGCTAAGAGCAAAATGCACTCATTAGAACAGGATAAATTTCAGCATATTAGGCAGTACACTTTATCCAATCTTGAACATGACCTTAAGTGTGTAAGATGGAAAAGAATGAAAGCAAGCTGCAGTTTGTGAATAAAGGTAACAACAGAAACAGAACCTGAAGAATCCATTGAAATTCCACAAAAAGAAGCAGACATGAGATACTGATGAGTGATGATTCATGCCTAACCAACATACTGTTCTGCAGCTGAGAGTTTGAAATATAACTACATTATTTTGTAGTAATGATGCATATGCGATACTCACCATTCTGCAAGAGGAAGCCAAAACCAACAAAATCAGAGTTTGATGTTTTTCCCCTTTTCTCTACTCAGTTCTGATCTTCGACATTCACTCAGTATGCATACAAACCCAGTTCTTCAAATCAAACCACATTTTTAGAGCCAATACAAAATTCAATGCCTAACAGTCTACACCCTCTGCTGAGCTACAGATACCTTAAATGGGGAAAACAAAGGGCAAGAGAAGCTCCCTCCCTCCTTTGGAAATATTTCATAGTATGAGAGTAGGCTACACTGCTGCTTTAATCAGGCACAGTACACACAGAACTTCATTGTTTTCAAAGTAACATGTCAAAAAATACATCAATATCTGTTACCAAGCTAAACCCACACCATCCACTTTCTGAGGTGATGAAACACTGCTATTATTTATTAAAATTAATCCTCCTAATGCACTGCTTAATTGGTTAGTTTTCTGACTAATGATGTTCTGCAAGAATATAATTGTTTCCTAGTGAACAAAGCAGGTAACAGCTTTTTTAAACTTCCCAAGAACAACAAGTATAGGCTCTGTACAAAAGAAACAGGATGGGTGGTTTTGTTTTGTTTTGTTTTACCAAGCTTAAAGCTTTCCTATTTTACCTATGGGAATAAACATTCATTCACTTGTTTGTCCTCTTGGAAAGTAAAATATTTCCTTGTAGTGTGGTGGGATGTTTCCTTTATCTCTTCATTAGCACCAGCTTACAGAAGCTTACTCTGAGCAGTCCAGTGTCCTGCAGTTAGAGGCAAACAAGGTTTCCATTCCTGAGTTCAAGCAGTTCTTTACAGCAGGTTCTAAAGCAGGAGCTTAAGCATTATAAACAGAAATGTACAATCAGCCATTGAGAAAAAAAATGCATTATTCTACTAGTCTTAATTTTGTTGTACATAGTAGCATGGCCACAGATTTCTGAGAAATCACATTATAAAATGGGATCAAAGGACTTCACAGCATGCAACCAGGTATATGACAACAGCAATGCTCTCAGTCAAAAAGAAAAATTCATAATGCAACAACCTTGAGTACACCCTCTACTTGGGCAACAGCATTAAAATGCGGAAAGGGGATGGCCCGTGGAAAAGGGATGGCCCATGGAAAGACAAATATCTTATCTCATTGTACCCATTTCAAACAGGCATCATACCCAAATCAGTAAGTAAGGAGGTGGAAAAAAAAAAAGCACAGTTGGGCAGTAGAGCATAAAAAGCATAAGGACTCCCTAATCAGCAGCAAACCTGAGGGCTGTTTGAGAGTCAACATATAGTCAAATTAATAAAATGTTAAATATTCATGTTTCACTTCTACTAGTCTGTATGAACATAAATGGCTTTAACAGTGTTTGTCCTCTGGAAATGAATTATAGATGCTGTCACCCAAGACATTCACTCCTGGCTCTGAATGCAGATATACATGCAGCTTATATGTCATCCTCCACATCCTCCACAAGCCACACAAAGGTGACTCCAGCCATATCTCATTTCTCATAACTAGACAGTGGTAAAGTACTGAAAAATGCAGTTTTCCTCCACAGTTTTGCCAGATGTTGTTTACACAGTAGTTACCAGAATTAAAATATATCAGAACATCATCTCAAACCAGGCTACTGTTAGGTTTTTTTCTTGTTGTTTGTTTGTTTTCAGAATTACAGAAGATATAAATGATATTGAAGTCTACAGTTTATCAGTATGGGTTTACTACTTTGCCATCTTTGCCTTCAATAAGTCAATACCTCACAAATTGCACATCAGCCCCTATCTCTTCATCTTCCACTGTAATCTCCATCTCATCTGTCTGCTTCTTACTGCAATAATCTCTCATGTAAACCATGTCATACACTTCTCCACTTGCCTTCTCTCTGTTCTAGCAATGCTGTTCTTCAGTGAGGGACACGATTGCATTTCTCCTCTCCTGTTGCTTTCCAGGAACAGTTTCACTGAGAAGACTCCCAGGCAATCAAACTGCCCCTTGTCAATCAGCAACCTGCAGTCTTGTAGCAAGTAGATGCATATATGTGATGGGGATGTCTTCTAGAGGACAGCAAGATCAGCTGGTTGGCAACATACAGCAATTACAGCTTGGTAGACATGCTGCTCTGCAGCCTCTTCATGGGTTAAGAAGTACACACTGTCCCGTACCTGCTCCTGTTCACAAAGAACTGCTTTGTGAGCTTACGTTTACACAAACCTGAACTACAAGCAGCATTGACAGACATAAATGCACAGTCTGGGCTGTGGCTGAGCTGAAGCACTGGAATTTAAAGCCTAACAGGAAGGAGCAGCTTTATTTAAGTGATTAACACAACTAGTGTCTTCATTGCTTGGAATAAAATACTGCTTGATACTTTGCAAGGTACCATGAGAAAGTATTGACACTGAACTTTCACAAAGAGGAAAAATGACCCAAGAAGAAAATAATTTTTCAAGCCATTTGTCTTGGCAACAACACTACACCATTCAAAGACACAACCAGAATACCAAGAATTGGCAGAGATATTGACAATAGGAGAGCATCAGACTCAAGAGATGACTCAGAACCAACTTATTCAGCACAAGCATTTACATCTGCTACTTAGCCCTTTACTTCTACTTGAGCCAATGTCAATTTAGCATAGTCTTTCAGCATAGGCTCAAGTCTTTTCATCACAATCTCTGGCATCAGAATTGCTGTAAAAAGTATTATTTAAGCATAACCCTTGGCTGTCAATATCCATTGTAAAAGATTCTTCTATTTATTTCCTTGAAAGTGAAGTGCCTTCTCCACTATCGTTATTTGAGACTGTCCCCTATCACCTGTGAAAGATTTCTCACCATATTCCTCCATAGCTGTCTCCACCAGGGAGCTACCTTCCAGACAGGCACATTTTTGCAACATACCATGTTGGCCATTTGTACTGTTTGTACTGTAGAAACAAGCAGTTACCATTTTCCATCTGTAGAGACTGGGCACCTTAGACACATGCAAGCTGGAAGTATTGCCATTTTTTTGGCAGGAATATGCTCATCAACCACAGCTGATTTCAAATCTAGAGAAAAATCATCTTTGCAGGATTTTCAGACAGTCAAAGATGTAATATCCATCATAAAGAAACAAACAACAGGTGGTGAAGTAAAGAATGTCTCTAGCTTTGTAGACAACCACTCTGTCATTTGACTTTGTGTATAACTACAGTGTCGTTTACCGGAAAGTTTGTTGCACCAAGTTAGAAAATTTCATAAGGAATACTTTGTCACCCATATCTGCCATCTTCTACTTGACTAGGATAAAATATCTCAAATTTAACACTACAGTCAGCGATCTTTAAGCTTTAAAAAGATTATATCCATTTGGTTCCTGAAATAGTTTTTAAAGGAAATTCATCCTAACATGACATTCAATGGCTTCTCCATGTTAAAAAGGACAGCTAAGGTTTCAATCACAGACTGCAACTCCTCCCCATAATTAAAATCTACTGTTATAAGAGTCTCAGGAAAGAAAAATTGTACTCTCTACTTCATCTGCACACTATGAAACCACTGACACTGCTGTTCCGTAGAGAAGACTTCCTCTAGTCTCTCTTTTCCAGCATCCTGACAGGAAAAAAAATAATGATTTTTTCCTACATTAAATTTACAGGGTGACCTCTGACCATTTGAAATGAACACCCTTTGAACTGGCATTATTTTCCATTTGTGCGATACATACTCCAATGTTCCATAAATTGCCTATGATAAACACGGCACACCAAAATCACTTTAGTGGCAATACCAGAATACTGTATACCAGTGAAAGACTGGAATAAGGAGAGAAGAATTACTATGGAAAGTCTCATAGCTTTTTAAAAGTTACATAGGTATTCTTTATAATATGTATTTACTATTTTGCAAACTAAAACTACAATTATCTTTTGTCATGGAACTGCGCTTCAAGTATTTCTTCATATCCTTTATCAAGGAAAACGGCTCATCATACAAGTATGCATGGAATAAATTCCATCACACTTTTTACAAAGGTTTTCCCACTGATGGTGTAACTCTGAAACTCTCATTAAATTTATTTTCAGAGTAGCCTCAGACTTGGCACTCTGGATATGTACATACTAATGTTCTTTTAATAACTTATTCATGTAACGGAAGCCTAAGGTATAGAACCTACACAATTATTAATAAAAAGTCACACCACACAGTCTGAATTGTTTCTCAAACACCAGAGATAAATCCAAAGGAACAATTGCAGCACAGGAACCAAGTTGCTGATTGCACAAGAACACTGTATTTCCTTAACAGAGCAACTCCCATAACGGCTCACGTTAGAGCTCTCACACCTGGAATATCCACCTGCATCCCTCACCTTTTATGCTGTTTAGTGCATCAAGGTGAGAGACAGTGTTCGGTTAAGCAAGCTTACCTTGTTCAGATCCCTTCTGCCGTCCTCAAGAGCAAACAGATGGGTAACTATGATGAGCAGGCTCTACCCACATAGAAAATCAAAGGAAAACAAAGAACTACTCACTTTACAGTCACTGCTGCTCTTTGAGCTGTTCTGTGCACGTGAATGTCTGCCTGGCTTTTGCTTCCATTTTTGGTGAACAATACAGTTCTGGTCTTACCTGAACTCTGAAGGACAGATGGGAGCATGCTGTTCTGCGTGGTTCAGGATAAAGTAAAGGCAAAGACCATATATGCCTCTGCATGGCCTTTCATGCATAGAAAATTACGCCAGGTTTCTACGCAAGAGATACAGGTGCACACACCCTGACCTATGTGTAACAGCTTAAAGAGCTTCCTAGTTACACAACTGCCTTTTTTAAAAAATAAATATTAAGAAAAAAAAAAAAAGCAGCAAGCTATTGGCTTAATTTAATTCAACTATACATTACCCATATTTATAAAGCCAAAAAAAATCATGTTTGTTGTGTGTACAATATTCCTCTTTGTGCTTCAAAAACATTATAAAGGTTCATATCAACATATGGCAATACAATCAATGACAAATGCAAAATGCTTACGAATAACATTTCACTGAAAGACCATCTAGCAGCTTAGTAATACATAGCACATTCAACCTAGGAAACGTCCTACAAGAGAAAAAAAAAATCCATTACCTTACAAGTCCTTATATCCCAAGCTTTAACTTCTGGGCTGAACCCTCCACAAACAAAAATATTTGAATCTGCAGGGTGGAACTTCAGTGCGCTGATCCTAAATTCATTTTTGCTGCTAAATATCTGCTTCCCTAAAATAAAGTGAGAATTGAAGATTAAAATTTGATCAGTAAATTAAAATAATTATTAATTTCAACCAAGTTTCAAAAATACCTAGCTGGTCTAAAGTGAATATGTTTCTATTAACACATTTCAAGTGCCTGGGACTACTCTGGTCTCCTGAAAACACAAGATGGAACTCACTAATTTCCACCCACATGAAATCAACCCTGCTCATGGGCTTCTGCACCACCGATTGCTTCCTATTGAGAGGAGACAACGAGCGGTTTTGCACACGAAGGAGAGGAGCACCACCAAGGTCCCAGTTCAGTTGACAGCCAGGGCTCAATTTTCAAATCTAACATATGAATGTTTTCCTGAGAGAAGCCATAGTCTTTTATCAGTGGGATGAAAATAACAACTAGAAGAAAAGACTACTGTCTGTATAGAAATCCCACATCCCAAACTATACTACAGCTCTTGGGTGGTTTACTTGTATTTCTGTGAAGGGAGGAGCGAACCTTCATCTTGAAGGAAGGAAATAACTTGTATACCATCACATGAAGGCAATAGCTGTTCCCATGGATACTCTGTTCCCAACATTTAATTGTGCACACTAATCTTCACAGGATCCTGCAGTTAGTATCAATTGCATTTTACACTTTCAAAGGCAACAGAATTCAGCTACGTTAATTTATAGGACTTTTCCACAGTCCACTGCTTTTGTGCTAACAAATTCATGACGTTAACATACATTCACTGAAATATTATTTTGAAATAGCAGCATGGACCAAGATAAATAAATTTACTTAGTTTCATAATTTCAATGTCCTTTATATTCTACATATCACATGTAAAGATCTACATTAAATAAAATTATTGCCTAAGCCACAATGAAGAAGTGCTACAGAAATAAAAAATAAAAAATAAAAAACAACACAAACATACTATGACAGAAGTTTCTTAAAATATTAATTAATCTAGATTTTCAGCAAACGAGAGTTGTCTTAAACTACTGAAAATACTTTAAAAAAAATAGTGACAGGTATAAATACTTCCTGTTAGGTGGACAATACTGGTAAGCATTCATATAGAATTTTTCCTGCTTACTTCATGATTTGGAGCCAATTTATTTGGTTTCAACATCAGTTCCATTTTCCCCTTCTGCTGAAATAAGCTTACATAGTCAAGAGAATAAGACTTGTCAAATAATTTATTTATTCATTGTAAAGGAAAAAAGAGAAAGATTGTACTTTATGCATGTACACTTTGAGCTCGCATTGGCAGGAAAAAATAGATTGCAGGGAATGTAAGGGGGGAGAGGCAACTGTTGTTCTACATGAACATAGGGTTTTGTAGGTTATTTTTTCTTTTTTTTTTTAATAGATTATCCACTGATTACCCATGCAATATCTAAAGGGCCTCTCTGTCACAACTGAGGGGAAGACTTAATTCAGTCCCTAAAGTTCCTTCCCCAAAAGGAGAAAAAAGTCACAAGGGAAGCAGAGACCCTTCATACAAGTCATGCAACAGTGACCATCTTTCGTCATGGGAGCTTTCAGCATCCTAACAGCTATGGCAGAAAAAACAAAGACTCCACAGGGAATGAAGAAGATATTAAAATCATCAGTAATAGGAGCAACAAGATATTGCTCTCATCTGTGCACCATTTGAAGGCTACAGAAAAGCCACATGTGCATGCATCTTACTCTGTCATCTAGAACTCTTGAGAAAACACTGAATATGCACACACAGGCTCCCTGGTCGATTAAATAGCACTTTGCTTCAAAGGAATTTGGCTCTTACAAGTACCCAGTTTAATAAATACTCTGGGAGTATAACCAATAAGTTTTTATGGTACTGCAGCCAGAAATTAGAAAAACAACAGCCTACCTGTACTAATCTCGTCAAGTAGGACATACAGCATCAGAACAAGCAGTCACAACTCTCCAGAAAGTGCATTGTCCAAATGGCGCTAGATATAGACATAAGAGATCCAGTAGAACTCACCACCTCACATTCTGAGAAACATTAATTGCTTATCTGACTTTACTAAGATCTGGTTTTACCTCCACAAGACTTATGAAAACTGCATTTTCTATCTATAATGGATACATTTGTCTCACTATTTTGCTCTTTACAAATGTTCTAGCATTTTCTCTAGCCTAAGGCATGAGAAAGTCAAGTAAGACACAACCAAAAAGTATCTGCACTAAATATAAGATGCATTTCATCTACTGACTACAAGATCTGTTGCCTTTCCATAGAAAGAAATAAGATTGATTTGACACGATTTGTTATTAATTAGTCCATCTTTCAATCTCATCCCCAGCTACTTCCAAGTAATTTGGTCATTTGCCCAACATTTTCTGCAGAAACTTAAATTCTCTGATTCCCTACTTCATTTTCCCCCATGTTAAAGATAGATGCAGTTACTGTGTTCGCCCTTTTCTTGTCATCTTGTCATCATTTGGTTATTTACCCAAAAGCTCTCAGTGACAGTCACTAATAGTCCTGAGATCATTACAATGCAATTGTATGAATTCCACATTACAGTGTAATTGTACAAACAGAATTCATGCAAACAACATGAGCATCTTATTCTCCTCAACACTCTTTAAGCTCCCCCCTTTTCTGATTTTGTGATTGTACCTTACTGTTTGATGCAGATGTCAACCACACTACCTTTTCAACTGGTCTGAGGATCAATTGTGATATATTAACTTTAAAAGCTCAGGCTCTCTAATTAATCATCTAAATTACACCTCTCAGTCTCATTCTTTCTCCCCTCAAAATGAAATTTAATCAAATCTCTTTTTCTGGAAGCTCAGTGAACAGCATTCTGAAAAGTCTGGCACTATCAGGTGCATACATGAATTTCGTTCTACCGCCATGTCACAGAAAATGAGAAAAAGACTGGAATGTAGAAAAGAAAAGCATGGGAGCAAATGAGAGCGTACTCAAAAGGGGAGAATCACAACAGGACAGAAAGGAAATTCTCCTATTGTTGAAACTGAAATTTATGCCCAATACACAGGACTGCTAGTCACACAAATATGCCTGAATCCTGCAACACAAACTTTCCTAACATCTATGTGACTACATTCCTCAAACTCTTTCCTTTTAGTTCTTAGATCACCAGGGCTGAGCTGCTGAGGCACAGTCTCTACAGTAATGAAATCTCTACTCCCAGAAATTTTTCAGAACCTCAATAACAGGAAAAACATCCCTCCAAGAGATGGAACACATCACTTTGGAAGATGATGTGGCAGAATATAGTTCACACAATTCAATATTTGAAAACTGTGAATTCAACTCTTACCCCTTTTTCTGTACAAATTTCATGTAGTGTGTTTTACTACTATGAGCTACACGTGTAACTGCGTTGTGATGGAAACCAGCCCCACACCTTAGCAAGTCTGCCTTTGACAGTTTCTGGAGATCCTGCTACACATTTCTAGTAATCTGTAGTTGCAATTACGCATAAGTTTGTTAACATTAAATACATATTCAATGTTTTGGAGCCTTATTTTATATATTGCAAAAGATGTCCTTCTAGTAGAAAACTCCCATATCCATATGAGAAAACAATGGGTGTAAATCAGCAAGCTTGTATATATCTGCATTCTGTATGTATTTATTGCATTTTAGTTCCTACAGGTAGCATAACAAAGACTCAACCAACACACAGGCTGCAGAAAATTATATTTTCTGAAAATCGATTTGGCTAATTGAGGGAAAAAACATGTCACAGATCATTTTCCTCTTTGAGAAGTTGTTATTCCAAAGAAGAGAGCAAATGTTTCTCTCAATCTTTAATTTTCACAATTTCAATAACAATACCTACTACATCTTTGCAATGTGTTTTATATTCTTAAAGTGCTTTAATTCAATTCGTCATTCATTAAAGGCCCACCAGTAACATACACAGTATGAAAAAAGTCTTTAAAGAGATCTTGAACATACGTTTCTGCTCATTTCATGCTGCAACCTGCTGTGAAACTGTTCAACTATGAAATCAAATATTTTAAAGGCTATTTAACATTGTGAATTTTTCACAGAACATCAGCACAGTTAATGAGCACTGGATGCTTCTGTAACTGTGTTTAGTGGTCCTAAGGTTCAAACCCCTACACGTATAATCCAAAACATTCACTTACTTACACTAATCAGTAAAGAAAAGTGAAGCCTAAAACTTACAAGGACATAAGAGTAATCTTGCAGAGTAGATTGGATTTCCCTACTGCGTTTACAAAAAGACATGAAACAATAAAAAAATCACCCTCATTACAGTCACAATCCCTCTCTCATATGCAACAGTGAGAAGAAAATTAGATTGATCAGGTGTTATTTGTTCTTAACAAATTGATGTTGGTTGTTACTTGTCTCTTTTATCTTGCCATGCTTACAGATTGTTTGGTTTTATCTCCAGGAATGTAAGTTATACCAACTACATGCATTTATTATTTTTTTCCCCTACATAGTCACAATTTTCAGGTGCTTAAAATATTAAATTCTTTTATCTCTGACCCTTGAAAACATTTCAAAAGTAATCTTTGTCTCTTTTTATTGCAAGGACTTCATACTAGTGAATATAAAAACTAAAATTCTGTTAACTCCTAGCTGGAGGGTAACCATTAAACTATGTTCAACATATAACTGCTAGATTAGGGGGGGGACTCTTTTGACCTCACAAAGATAACCGTGTGCATTCAAAAGAATGAAATGAAATGAAATGAAATGAAATGAAATGAAATGATCAATCCACTGGTCTTTTTTCTGAGGTGTCATAAAATATATGCATTAGTGAATATTCATGCACTGGCTACATAGTACTGGGAGAGCAAGTTAGGAATAGGAGGAGAAAATCACAGCTCTCATAAGGTTATGTTTATGTATGAGCACTAAAATTTCTATTTGAACAAACAGAATTACATTAACAATAATCATGGTATATCTATAGGACTAATAAATTAAAATAGAAAAGAAAATAGAAAAGCAAATGTAGGCCATCCTCTTGGAGATACAAAATGTGCCATTAACAAACTCTCAAAATAATTTAAAATAAAACAAATGAAAGAAAAAAAAAAAGATTTAAGTCACCACACTATATATATATATGTATATGAAACTCCTTTCCAAGTCAACATCTTCATTTCCTGCCTATGGCAATGTGAAATCTTTCAAAATAGTTTAAATTCCCCATTATAGTTCCGAGGATCTTATATTTGAAACCAAGCTCAGTCTATGAACTAAAATACAACTGTAACATTTGGCAACTTAGGAAAAGTGCCAACATTTGATGGAACATTCCCCTTGTCATAATATTAAAGAATGAAAAGTGCCTATAATATGCAAATAATATTAATCCAGCCAATGTTCTGCCTATGTTGTTGTACCAATTCATTTGTGACTAATGAAAAATCCACTGATGAATAAAATATATTCCAAGAATAAAACAGTTATAAATAAATTTTAAAAATATATTTCCCCTTCTAAAGTTGGTAGAGATTCTCAGTTACATCTGGATGTAACAGATGGTAAATATCAAATGGACTTGATCTAGAATTGTTTTTAAAGCAAATTTTCTTGAAACAAAATGCTCAGTGCTCTCTGAATACAGCACTACTTGTTACTCTATGAACAACAAACTATCTGAACTGTCACTAGTAGAAAATGAATGTGAGTGTAGTGCAAGATGAACAAACCCGGGGAGTCTCGCTGGTTCACAGACTGCTGTATTAGTATCATTAGTATTATATTGAAACCTTTCAAAAGGTTTTAATTTTAAAATGAAAAATATATATGAAATAGGATGATAAAAAAATATAAATTATTAATCCTTACAGGGAAATCACATTTTTGGATCTACTAATATTTACAAAACTCCATATTGCAGCTCTGAACTTGCCTCATGCTAACTGTAGCCACAGAACTACTCGCGTGAATAACATGTGAATTCCTTAAATATTTTATGCATATACTCTGCAGAATAGGTATAACAGTTTCCAAGAAAACTGTATGTATGGAAAATCTTACCTTGACAACCTGATGTTAGGATAATGGAAAATCATTTATGATAATAAATGATCTATAAAAACAGAGATTAGAAGACTTAACAACAACATCTAATTTCCTATTCACTAAACCAGGGCAAGTTAACTCTTTGCATCTCATCATTTGAATTCTTTTCTTTCCCTGTCCTTCATTATAGCATCACGGAATTATGCAGGCCGGACCTCTGGTGATCATCTAGTCTAATCCCTTACTCAAAGCAGGTCTAGTTGCAGCAGGTTACTTAGGGACCAGTCCACTGCAGTTCTGAGTATCTCCAAGTACAGAGGCTTCACGGCCTCTCTGGAGAGCCCATTTTAGTGCTTGATGACCCCTGAGTTGAGCCAAAGTTTTCTGTGTTCCTATGTTTGCTCTTTGCCTCCCAACCTTTCACTCTGCATCTCTCGGAAGGGTCTGGCACTGTCTTCTCTATGCATAATAATAAGATACTAAGCCGTATTTTCAACTGTTTTTAAACTTTTAAAAGTCATTTTCTTCAGATTGTTAGGTTTCTTTGGATGAAGGAGACATAGCAATTTCTGTAACACAGATGTAATATAGAAAAAATATACTGAAAACTAAGATGAGAAAGATTAAACCTCAGCAAATGACTAGAAAACTGTTGAACCACAACAATGTACACAAGAGATGAGCACAAAGCCTTAAAGACAGAATTATTTATAAAATCCCACCAGCATGCATTTATTGCACTTAAACACATTGCTGCTAGTTAGTTCAGTCTAGCAATGGAAGGTAATTAAGACCAAAGTCCAAAAAAGCATGTAAAAGTCCTCTGCGAAGGAACAGTTCTAACATCTATCTGAAGTTAATCAAAGAAGAAATCATCTCAGCACTGATGAATAGTGAGGAAGAATGATTCAGTGAACTAATGTAAATCAAAATCTTATAGCTGCCTTAGTGTTTTTCAAATGGAAATGAGTCTTTTTATATCAAATTGATTTGAATTCCAGAGGCAAACTGCTTGCCCTGTTTCTCTGGAAAGAATTGACTGAAATTATGAAGAAAAAAAAAAAAGAGAGTAACTTTACAACACAAAATAAAATGGCCTGGGCGTGTATGAAATCACAGTAAAATTCTTATTGCTCATATCATACTTTTCCAAATCAGGTGAATATCACTGAAAGTCAGATCTAAGAATCAAAAATACAAGTGCAGTTCACAGGAGCTAAAAGGAAGCTCGTGTCCTTAAAATAAGTCAGTAATGAATACCTCGTATTTTCAAGGATTCTGAGAATTCTTTTTGCCTTTACACATACAGTTTACTTAAGCAGTTAGAAATACTACATAGCTCAGAGGTCAGTAAGGAAAGAGCCATTTACAAGCTTCTCTGTTTTGAAACTTGGTAACTAAAATTTGTTATTGCTGTCACTGTCTCAAATACTAGAAATACCTTCTTTCAAATGAAGCACTACAAACAAAGGCTACTATTCCACTACCGGATAGTTATGTCTGAGAAATTTTCAAAATTAAAATATATCATTGCTATTACTTTTGGAATTTGTTCCATAGTTTTATAAAACAAGACTTTCCCCCAGCAACTCCTTTCAAATGTCTCAGACACATAAAATGTATTCTACCACTATAAATCCCCTGAATAGCCATTCTGTTTAGAATTTATAACCACTTGAGTCAAAAATTAACTCCACTTAGATTAGTAAGTTTCAGTTATATATGAGACTAGAAATGAGAAGATTGCTACAATGAAGACTGAAAATAAAAAAGATAAAAAGTCTAATAAAATTAATGGCTGGGTGTATTAACCTCATGTAACATTACTACACAAGATATATAAAGTTCTTCTCACTGTTACAAAGCCTGAATATTCTGAAAACATCAATATTCCATAACTGTGTCACATGTTTTACATTCTCAAATTACAACATTTCCCTTCCAGCCATCATTGAATTTAAATACTTCTGGTATGACAAATCTTGAGAAAAATAAATTCCTAGAGCATGGCAGAGAATCCTGTATTGATGTGAACAATATTCACAAATTTCCTTGGCCACTTTCCCAGTCTATCTGAATAGGATTTCTGCTGTCTGGATATTTGCATACAACTTACTTAATATTATGTAAGAGAAAATCCTCCTAGACAAAAACTTCTTACAGTTACTTAAGGATTTCTTTTGCAGTCTTCGTGTACATATATATTTATATATATATATATAATGTTTGCAGGAATTAATTATTTAAAAAATTAAGTAGAAAAAAATAAAATTTCATCTCTTCAATTGCTGCTGAACTATCTGAGGCCTAATCCTGTATTTATAAACACAGAGAGGTATCCTGTTATGAACGGCCCCAAAGAACTCCACTGGATGAATGCTGATAACATAGATAAAGAAGAGAAGTAATTCTGACAGAATTACTTTGGCTTGTGAAGGACACGTGGAGAAATAGAACATCCAGGATGTCACTCACTGAGGTCACAACAATCAAATCCCAAATGAAATTCACAACTGCATCAAAACAACGCAGGTTCAGTCTCAGGGACTGAGAACACCTGGATAAGAAGTGGGCCTCTATGAACCGAATGAGATTCAACAAGTCCAAGTGCAAGGTGCTGAACCTGGGTGCTGGCACTCCCAGACATGAGCACAGACTGGGAGGACTCATCAAGAGCAATCCTGCAGAGAAGGACTTGAGGATTCTGGTAGATGAAAAGCTTGACATGAGCCAGCAGTGTGCTCTTGGAGCCCAGAAGGCCAACGGCACCCTGGGCTGCATCAACAGAGAAGTGGGCAGCAGGGCAAGGGAGGTTTTGTCCCCCTCTGCTCTGCCCTTGTGAGGCCCCACCTGGAGCCCTGCATCCAGCCCTGGGCCCACCAGCACAAGAAAAATGTGGGCCTGTTAGAGCAGGAGCAGAGGAGGGCCACAAGGATGATCAGAGGACTGAAGCACCTCTCGTTTGAAGACAGGCTGAGAGAGGTTGGGACATTCAGCCTCGAGAAGAGAAGGCTTCAGGAAAACTTCATTGCAGCCTTTCAATACTTAAAGGGGACATAAAAAAGATGGAAAGCAACTTTTTACTTGGGCAGATAATAATCGGAAAAGGGGGAATTGTTTTAAACTAAAAGAGGGGAGATTTAGATTAGCTGTTAGGAGGAAATTTTTCACTCAGAGGGCGGTGAGGCACTGGCACAGGCTGCCCAGAGAAGCTGTGGATGCCCCATCCCTGGGGGTGTTCAAGGCCAGGCTGGATGGGGCTCTGGCCAACATGATCTGGTGGGAGGTGTCCCTGCCCATGGCAGGGAGTTGGAATTGGCTGATTTTTAAGGTCCCTTCCAACCCAATCCATTCTATGATTCTATGAACACAGTCCTTGAACTGTGAGTGGAGTTGTTGACCTTGAACTGTGAATGGGAATGTTGAACTCACATCAGAATTTAAGTTTCTATACTCTATAATTCTATAAGTTAGCCATATGTATAAAAGTTACTGAAGTCAACCTGAAGAGGTTCTGCAAACACTTTAATGAATGAGCATAACAGAGCATAAAAAATACGCAAGTTTCATTCTGTTCATTTGTGCAGTATCTGACAACAGAAAATGCATGTAATCATCAGGTTAAAGATATTTCAGTCTTCTTAAGTATCTCAAACTACCCTTAATTGCTGAGTAATTTTTAGTGGAGACGTTTCAAGAATTCTAACTTTGATCTATAGATTGTATCTGTGGTTTCAAAAGAAGAATAATGCTAATGAGATCCAAAGTTAATGGTATTCAACAAAGGTAACAAGTAGGGCTGAAATGTACTGGAGTGTGGCCTTTACCTGTCTCCACATCTGTTAAATGCAGCATGGAGTCGAAGCCCCCACTGAGGATCTTTTGTCCACAAGATGACCACTGAGCAGCTCGGACAGCACAGGAGTGACAGGAAAATGTTTTCAGACAACAGCCTGTGTCTACAGCATCCCATACCTTAAAAAGAAGGATAAGGACAACTTTAATCATAAAGAATGAGAATAATTTTTTCAATGTACTGATAAGTAGTTAGAGCTAATCATCGTCTAGCTGAGAAAGCTTTGCATTCTGAATGCATATCTGCTAAGCTGTAAATATCTGAAATAATTGCGTGGTTGATTAGAATTAGGGCATTTTATTAACAAGGCAGAAATCAGTAATACATTTTCATGACTTGTATTATTTATTGAAATAACTACTTTCCTCGCAATGGCAATTCATGTTAAACTTTTCCATTCATATTTCTGCCATGCTTCTGTGCAGGGATGCATCAAATATACTTTCTCTTTAAATCACTCTTTCTTCCAAAATTTTTGCCTCTATCAGAACTTCCTTTCTATCAACAAAGAGGAATCCCAGCGGATTACAGCTTTCACATCTGCCTGTAGATAGGCTATTATCATATCTCTCAGTCTTGCAGTTTGTAATTTTAAGTAGAATTTTACATTAACTTCACTGAGGAGTCAGATAAGAATATCATCATATAGCTACGTGGAACGGACTGGTCTGAATACTCTCATTTTTCAGTTTCTTTTGGACTGAATTAGGTCAATGCTCAGCACTTCTGAAAATACACTTCTACTAGTTATCTACTTAAGTATGTCACAACTAATGTTTGCAGCATATAAATAGTTCAGATCATATTTTTTAAAGCATTTTTAAAGAGAAAGGCAATTGTTTCCAACTAGGATATTTTAGAAAACATCTACTAGCTTTAATTTTAATTTAAATTACCAAATGTGGTTTGCAATAATCAACACCACATCATTTTTGCAGTGCTCTTTATGTCATAGTTTTGAGAAAAAATAGAAGTTTAGCAACAAATGACCCAAATAAAGATTCAATATGCTCACCTTTGTCAGAAATAAGCTAAGTAACCACGTTACTTTCCTGATGAATATTCTATTTCAGTAAATGTAGGTCATAAAATATCTTATAATTGTGTGATACCCTATAATACCTGTTATTTGAATTGTTTAATAAAATACATAAATGTTACAACCATACTGGCAAATCTTCCATTATACTACTTCTAATATTAGTAGTACAAATAAATCAATGCTTTTATAGTGCTTCATGACAAGTTTATTGCCATATCTGTCAGAAAGTAAAACCCAAGGCAATTTATTGCTTTGAAGTCACCATTTCAGTTCACTGTACTTGTCTTGGTGATCAGTCATTTTCATCCTTCAAAAACTAGCAAATTTTAAATAACACTACTTATGAGATTAGAAGGCTATTCTGAATTTTGCCTATTCTAATTAACTAAATTTTAAGATTGTTCATATAATGCTGGGAACAGATTAGGCAATTTACAAAAAAAAAAAAAAAAAAAGATTTTTTTTTAAGTGAAATCAAATTCAACCTTTACATATGTCTACATGGAGCAGTGAAGTCAGTGTTAATATACAATTGACTGTATGTCTGTGCTTTAAAAGATGTTAAAAACAAAAATAATTCACTAAATGAGGAAAAAAAGTAAGTAGGTGTGTATTTGTGGCAACAGCACAATTCACAGTACAGGAGAACATAAGCAGAAAAGCGGAAATCAAGACTTCTGGTAATGTATTTTTATTTTGAATTAAAATTTCTTCTTACTGGACAAAAAGGACTTGCTGACAATATCATTATGAGATAGTCCATACACAGAAGACAACGCTACATTACAGAGAATTATTTCATCAAAGGATCTTCTAGCACAGAGCATAATTCTGCAATGCAAAGCAACCAATTACCATTAATTACATGAATAGTCAGTTAAGTCTGTAAGCATGATGGCAGTATCCTAAGTATTCTACCCTGTGCACAAGAAAACAAATCAGGAAAATTTAATATTAAGCTGGTTTTGAAAGCAAGTTTTTCTCCTTTAATGAGTTTTAATGATTATTTCAAGCTTCACAGTATTAAAAAAGGGTTAATTGTGTCTTGGAGGGGTTGAGAAAGCAAATGAATCAAGATGAAAGGAAAAACAGGTGGTACATGCTTCAGATATTTTTCTGTCATGTTTTAGTGATTAAGTATGAAAACTCAATTTTTACAAGAAGCATGAAGTAAAGCAAGGTCAACAGCACTTCTTAGCTCCAGCTTGATTTTTAAAAAGCTGCATAAATGGAAAAAGTGCACCCTATAAAGCTCCACATTTCCCTCCAAGGATTTCCCTTCAAGTCTTTTGTCTGATGAATGTAGCATGTGCCCTGCTGCAAGGACAGCGTGCACCGTATCCCCAGAACAATTTCTGTGTTTTAAGTTTCAATATCCATCTTCCACAGGAAAAGGGAAGCTCTACTTGCTATTTGTGAGAAGTGATATTTAATATTTAAAGTTAGATCCTCAGCAGTCACATAAGGGACACAGCCATGCTCATAGAATGTCACATATAGGTGTGGGATATTGCCAGGCTTGTTGATGTCAAAATACCTAAATCAGCAGAGAATTGCTGAAACTGGGCTTGAGCAGGAATGTGAGTTGATTAACATGCATATCTTGCTCATCTGGCCAAAGAGCACAACAGATGTTGGAGGTCTGCAGTTGAACAACACGCCCAGCAAACACAGCAATTAAGCGATGTCTGGGATGAGATGGGAGACCTCACAGCCTGACAGTTCAAGTAAAGCTGGGAAAGCAACCTGTCTCTGTAAGGAACACACTCTCCACCTCTTTTCTTCTTGACCAAACAACGCAACAAGCCCTGGTGAGAGCTGATCAGCACACAATAAATGACTTAGTCCCACCTCACCAAAAGTATAAATCTGGTATTCAGAAACCTCTATTTTTGAGGATGATAACTCCAATTATCAGACAGGTCAACAGGCCTGGACCTCTCTCTCTCCCAGGCAGGGATGTCTCTTTGCTAAGACTCACCTCCAACTCTGACAGATGTTACCCGGGAAAATATTGATAACTAAAGCGCTGAACAATTAACTCAAGCTTAATCTTTGCAGTAAGTGAATTTATCAACATATGTAATATCTGTAATATCTGTTGCCTTAATAAATTACCTATCTTTTCAAATTTATGAAACTGCCTCAGTGAAAATTCTTGGTACGGCTCTGAAACAGGCAAATGTTACCTCTAATAAGTGGCTGTATACATAATCCTTTATATTATAAACCATTGACCGAGTCTGGGACTAGGATTGGATCCAGCTGCACCTAGGCTCCTCTCCGAGAAGGAGTTTAGAAAGCAAGGAGGTCCTTTCTGAACCTCATAACTCAATGGGAAGGCCGCCCTCAAAAGGTGAGCCATTGAATATCAAGAAACAAAAGTGTGTGTAGCACTGAAAACAAGACAATTAAAGAACAAGCTATGCACTTTCTGTACAAATAAGAGATTACTAAAACATGGGAGCTATGAGTGCTCAACTGTAACAGCATATGTCCGTCCCAAGTGACAAAAACTCTTCCGTGCCTTGAAGTGATAGAGATGTTAACCATATCGTGTCCATAAATGGAGAATCTACTGCATTTCATTACAAAGGAAAGATGCTTCAAATCCCATCAAAGGATCATCACAAGGAAGCCATCAAATTTGCATTCTTAGCATGTCTCTTAAGTACTTCTCCATTCCTGTGATATGGTATTTCTACTGCTTTATCACAAAAAGGAAAAAAAATGTGGCTAGAGGGAGTATACCACATACCCCATGACAAGCTTCAGATGAACGCTTGCTCTGTAGCTGGTGCATATTCTGTATGGGCAGCCACCATCATTAAAAAAGAAGGGGGACTGCAAAGGGATGAGTCTTTTGCATGCAAGTTCAGTTCTCTTTGCCAAACACCCCAATGCCAGATTAACAGATGAACAGGATGAAGAGCATTTTAGGTTTTTTCTTTCAACAATCTAAGAGATACTCGAGTGATTCAAGAATAACTTGTGTGTACATTTTTTCCTAGACTTTCTTTCTTGACTTTTTTGATATACTGGCTCTGACAGGATGGAGCAATAAGCCTGGAATGAAGTTCTGAAAGACCACATGAACATAACCAACAGAGCTGGTTACAGAGCTGGTAACAGAGAGAATCCGGCATATGAAGCCTGAACCTGGAAGCACGTTCTCTAAATTACCACAGTAATAATAACCACACACCAATAAGCCAGTGTAGAGTGTGACAATTCTGTGAGGAATATAGAACTAGATTACACTATAGACACTGGAGTTCAATGTCAATTTTATTTCAGGGCCTAGTACAAGTTAGAGTACAAGAGAGTCCCCTAGGAATAAAGGCTACGAAAAACTTCCTCCTCTGAGTGAATGAAGTTGAAGACAAGCCCTCCTTCTCTGCCAAAAAGGAACATGAATTACAGACTCTTTCCCAAAAGATCCCAAACTCCTTCTAAATGACATCTACATACAAGCTCAGAAAAAAGATTAGCATTCAAGAATAGTCATATAACTCTTTAATTTAAAAAAATACTATTGTAGAACTACAGCTTTAATCTTAAATTGTTTTTAAGAAGTTTTAAGCATCTTAGAATTACTTGGAAAGTTGTATTTTAAATACCAAAGTTTGATGACTTCTAGGCACACCTAGTAATATGAACCTTTAAAATAAAGTTTATAAAATAAACACATAGATCTATATGGAATAAAGGCTCACATATTCAGTACATAATAAATTACTCAGGTGGAGGGAGATAGCTCATTAAAATACACAGGCTGAGATATACATCCTCCTTCATAGGCATTTAAACATGTGTATTAAGTATTATAGGATTAGATGTTATCATGCATCTGCCTGGAAGGACAGATTTATACTCAATTATTTTTACCAAGAGATCAGTTGTTTTAACTATTGATGCTTGCCTCCAAAACTCAGTTCTTACTGACAGTCAGCATGGTTTCTAGATAAAATATTAAATTCTCATCAAATCTGAAGTTGCTTTTTTATGTTGTGATGTCAGATTTTAATTGCTGAGCTAAAAAGTTGAAAGTACACATTTCAGCCTGCTACTCTGAAAATACTGCTTATTGCCACATTTTCAAGCAATGTTTTACATTATATACGGAAACCAGACAATCCTTCCCCTTAGCCAAGAATCCCCAAAACAGTGATATATGCAACCGCTACGAGGTAAAAGGCACACAGCTATAATCTCCTTCAAATCTATGGTTATTAACAAATAATTCTCCAATATTCGAAAGAATATTGGAGAGAAACAGCCAAGACTCAAAGCTTTGAAATTAGCTAGTTATTTTCAAAGATTTTCTTCAATGCATTTCTGGCATTAAGGTATCATGAACACTTTAATTGCATTTTTTTCCAATTTTATTAAAATTGGCTTTAATGTGTCAAGCTGATTCATATTTCAGTATTAGCTCTTACTCTTTTCTACTTTGCTATTTATAACATTGTGTTTCCATTTCTTTTCAATGGACTGCTTTCATTTCTTTTCATTTCTATTATAGAGAGCATGGTGATTACATGTTTATCTGCTAGGATTAATATACGGGGCCAAAATGGCAGGTACAAACAGCCAAGTGACAAAATTATAGTAGTGATTTCTTTTAAAAAGCAATTTTCTTTTTACTTTCTCTGAGGCATGTTCTATTACAATTGCTCTTTCACATTCTTCATCATATTTGGAAATAAATACATTGGAAGTTGCTTGCTTTTCTGTATCATTTAGGAACATTGTAAAAATGCTGCAACCAGCATTTTAGGTAATATAACCAGACCTCCTCACACTCAAGATCAAAAGTCATAAAAGTCACAAATCATATAAGCAACTAAACAATATAACAGAAGAGATTTATTACAGATGGTATGTTTCCAGATCCTGTTTTCTGACTGAAATCTTTCAGGAAAATAGTCCCTGAAAATAAAGTACTTTGGGCTGAAGATAATAAAAATTCTCTTGGTAAATCACAAAAGAAAGCATGAGAGGGTAAGCATTTGATACACAACTAAATAGCAGGGACAGAAGAACATGCAGGGTTCTTCTTTACTATCAACTGGGACACAGAAAAGAGGCTTTTGTCTCACTGACAAACTAGGCATTATTTCCTAGGGGGGGAAAAAACACAGCATCATAAGCAGAGTAAAAAAAATAATGTGAGAACTAATCTAGCATATGAAGACTGATGAATTAGGAATTGAGTATGTCCCTTTCATTGCTGCTCTATGATTATCTATAATGTGCTGGCCTCCAAGCAAATTAGATTGCCAAAAAGAAAACATAGTCACCTTACTTTTAGAAAGAGAAAGGTACATCTATTCAAATAGACAGTCATTAATTGCACGGTGAACCCACGAACAATGATTCAATTGTGATAAATTAGAGGTTGGAAGCAAGTACTAGGTATTAAGTTGTACACATATTAAATTTGTATGCACAAAGTCAAACAGCAGAGTCAATCAGGAATACTAAACAATAAATTAATTTCTGGACCATGTATAACAAAATTAAAAACTTTTAATGGACTGATTCAAAATAATTTCAGCAGATAATCCATATTGAAAAAAAAAAAAAACAAAACTTTTCCTCCTCCAGTTTAACCACTTTGTGCCATTCTTCCATAATTACCAACCTCCTCTATCAAAGGCTTCCACTTTGTGAATGACAAGAATTTTTTTCCAACATACATTTTTTTCATCATATGTAAAACTAAATATGATGGTATTTAAGAAACAGCCCTATGCAAGGATGATCATAGAATAAGAGAGTGGTTTGGGTTGGAAGATACCTTAAGGATCATCCAAT
Source organism: Cygnus olor (assembly GCF_009769625.2). Lineage (NCBI taxonomy): Eukaryota > Metazoa > Chordata > Aves > Anseriformes > Anatidae > Cygnus > Cygnus olor. The sequence goes on from NC_049173.1 coordinate 12,593,726, forward strand.
TCCCTCTCCCTTGCCATGGGCAGGGACACCTCCCACCAGACCAGGTTGCCCAAAGCCCCCATCCAGCCTGGCCTTGAACACCTCCAGGGCATCCACATCTTCTCTGGGCAGCCTGTGACAGTGCCTCACCTAGAAATAATTTCTTCCTAATATCTAAATCTTTTAGTTTAAAGCCATTACTCCTTGTCCTATCACTCCACTTCCTGACAAAGAGTCCCTCCCCACCTTTCCTGTAGGCCCCCTTCAGGTACTGGAAGGCTGCAATGAGGTCTCCCTGGATAGCAGTAGTGTAGTAGTGCTAACCTACGGGAAGCACGAAGTACTGTGCTTCAACTAGAAGGTATGCTGCTCCCTTCCAAAGCAGGCTCAGGTTGCTTCACAGACCTGCAAAGCTGAGGCAACACGACCTTTTTGGAATATTTCTCACTTGGGTGAAAAAAGGAAAAAAAAAATTAAAAAATGAACTGAATTTGTCTCTGGAATTTGAAATTGTCACATTTGCTACTAGGCAGAGATTCAAGGGAACGATGCTCTCTGAACCATAGTGCTTTTCCAATCTTATCAATATCTAAATGCTGTATTTTCTAATAAATGTGCTAAAAATGAAGTCCCATACATCATCTACAGCAAATTTATTTTCTAGTTTGCAAAGCAGACCTGTAGTTTAAAAGATTCTTACAAAGTCAGTGGGTCAGATGGTTAAAGCAGACCCAAAGAAAACTTGCAAAAAGATATTTGCTTCTGTTTCAGATTTGGTAGGTGTGCCTAAGCTTCTCCAAGCCACTGTGTGTGAAAATAAATAAATAAATAAATAATATTCTTGAATGGACATGTAACTTTTTTAAATTAGTAGGATAACTAGAGGAAAAATTACCATGTTTCATTTTTTGTTTCAGTTAGTGTCATCTTAAAATAATTAGCTAAATATTATAGTTTTAGTAGAAGTTAAAATTTGTTAAATGCTTAAAAGGAGAACAGAATGGATCACCATTTTCTGCACTCGTGTCTGAACTTGTCCAACTGTGCAAAAACTAAGAGCTAAGGAAAAAGGTCCAGGAAAAACTAAGAGCCAACATCCAGCTTAGTGTATAACCAGTAAGTGTTAATAAACTTATCTTCAATTAAGTAGGATGCAAATAGAGGTTCAGATTGTTATACAGAATCTGATTTATGACATTTAAGGGTATACCAGCTTAATGTGTAAGCCAAGGGTCCCAAAAAAGAGCTTTTCGGCAGAATTCTGTAAAGCTAGAGAAAGCTAGCACATTTTCAGATGTGATGAACACTTACTCCAGCAATGTTTACAAGTGTGGTAGGGAACATATTTTAAATGACATCCATTTTCCTAATCTAGACGCGGTGTAAGAAGTATGTATCAGTGCTGTCATTCGAGTAAGCACTTAACAAATTTCACTAGCGTTGTTCTTGCAGCAGATGAAATTCAAAAGACAATTCTCTTATAAATCAAATGTATAGGACTAGTGGCTGATAAAAAAAGAGAACTTTATTATTGTTTTAATATCTGATTAAGAGTTTGTGTTTGGATAGTTTATTACTGGAGCACCCTCACTATTGTAGAAATAAGGAGAATGGAAAGTAGCAAAATATGACAAATTAAATTAGCTGAGACAGCTACCATAAGGTCCCACATCATTTTTCAACAAAAAGTTTAATATTAAAGTGTTTCAAATACATTTATCAAATCAATGAGATGGAAAATTTTCTCCCTACAAGAAAATGGAACAATACATTAGATATCAATGTAGGTCTTACTCTGCAGAAGATTTTATTCAGTCAGAAGCATTTTTAGTTACCATAAAAGTAGCACATTGCTAACTTGGTTAGCAGTGCTGTTAGAAACTAGTCAGTGGTATGAAAACTGATTTGCAAACTTGTCAACAAGCTTTAATCATGGTGAATATCCAACAGGGGCAGAGTTAGGTACAAGCAATATATCTAGCTTCAGGAGGTAGAAAAAGATCCTTCTGAGTACCCTGGTTACAACATCCAGGATTAGAGAACTCCAGTGTTGCAGATTACCCAGATCTCATACTTAAAAACAAAAAATTGATTTAGACAAAATCATACAAAACAAGAACTGCAAAGACTGTTTTGCACATATAAAATATGTATGCACATATCTGCAAATATTATATATATACACATATAAAAATATGAAAAAATCCCCATTCCTGTCTTTACTTCTAGTATTTTTAGTTTTGTTACACAAGCTTTCTTCTTTGGAACTTAAGAATAGAATCTATTTTTAAAAAGAAATATTTAAACTTACACTATCGATGCCAATAATATAAAGCCATGATTTATTGTTCTACAAATATGCCAGCAATTCAATGATAATTTCAACTGAACAGTGATGTGTTTAAAGATTTCCAGAAAGCATCCAGTTAGCCCAGGAACTGCCAGCATCCTTCCTGAAGCTCTGCCTATCCTAACCTTCAGGGCACCACTGATGTGATTACAGCTCCCAAGCAGCCCAAGGACGTACGGAAACATGAGCAATGTGGAAATGATGATCTGGAGTCCTATCTCCTAATAGACCAGAAAGAGACCAGAAAGACCAAAAGAACTCAAAGCATAAGAAAGTTAAATCAGAGGCAAAGTTACATCTGACTGAAGTTGGTGAATGTGTTACAACTGCCTTTCATTTGGGTTCAATACAAGAAATCTGGCAAACAACCCAAAAATTACTCATCGCTGCCTAGACTAAGGACATCCATTTTGATCACAGAGCTCAGTTACCTGGATGAACAGTGCCACTGTTTGTATTTAATAGAAATACGTGTACATGAAGGGAAGAGACAAGTCCTAGAAAGCTTTGAATGCCTCAGCCACAGAAGTATGGACACTAAACACGGGGAAGCTTTGGGTCAAGGGACTGTCTGAAAGTGATTTATTGTTATTAAAAGTGTCTCCTGTTCTTTGAACCTCTCCTGCATTTGAAAAAATATGTCTATACATTCTAGGAAAATGAATAAAAATAAAACAAATAGAGTCTCCCTGTAAACCCCCCATCCCACCCCCCCCCCCAAAAAAAATCAATTCCTCTGAACTGCAAAGGAAAAATTTTGTAAATTGCAAAATTTTGGCTAACTCTTAAAGACTTAATAGCATTAAATAATGAAGAAAAAAAAGCAGAAGAGGGATAACAAGGTATTGTGAAAAAAACTGTACCGAGAAAAGAGAAAAAAATATAAAAGAACAGAAGAAAAAGGGAAAAGCTATACTTGGAATGAAACAAGGTAATAAAAAGCTGTCCACTTCATAGATTTGGTTGCATCTTTTAAGACCTATTAGAACTAGTTTTAAAGAAGATGACATCGTATTTATGAAGCATTATTGAAACACATGCTACTAGCTGCAGTGTCGTAATAGAGAACAAAATGCAAAGAGTCTAAATTGATAAAAATGGTGCTTTCACATAACATGGAATTCAGTTGTGGAAATTACTATCATAGGAATTCAAACTCACCGTGAATTTCATAAAATGATTAAACTTTGGATCAAGATTGCCCAGCACTGCCACACATAACTGCAAAACATCTTAAGAGACACACATAAAACACGTATCGCTGTAGCTACTAAAGACAACAGCTCAGGTGTAACTCTCCACCAAGAAAGTCACCACTATGATACTGTCTTATTTCATCTCTTGTGTTCTGTAGTTTGCTCAGCCACTAGCTCCCATTAATTCAGATTCTGCTACCTTCAGTCATACATTCACGAGAAGTCATTTACATTATAGGTATTTAACATCTTGTGAAATACTGCTTGCACCTGAAACTTTCTTTTTGCCTCCATACTGAAATTCCACACCAGGAGGAGGAAAAAATGATGATTGGGGGGTTTTTTTTTGTTTGTTTGTTTTTGTTGTTTTTAATGTTCTCCTAACAGTCCATGATGGACAACAACTACAAAACATTTTGCATTCCTGTTGCATATTCCAATTGCTTTCCTACAGGTTGCATCAGAAATGGGAGACTCCAGCCACAGACAGTGTTACCTCAGCACTTATGAGCTGACAAAGACAGAAGTTGTTATACTACGACCTTCATCACGACTTATTAAGCATGCCCATGAAATACATTTCCAATTATTTGGTGTGTTTTCTTTTAATCTTTCCTCCCACAGAAACTCAGCAGCCCTTTCCCCAAACAAGATTCCATAACTGCTAGTCGCTAAGCTTCATTCAGGCATTTTTGCCGTTAGCAGTAAAATAAAAACTTAATCAAAAGCGTGCTATGAGCTGCCAGTATTTTGTAAAATTAATTTAAGAAATCACAAATAGACTAAGATAAAACATTGACATTTTCAGCTGGCAAGTGAACAGACAAAAGAATTAAGTAGAATTCTGTAAAAACAAAATACAACCAAACCCCCAAACTGCTATGTCAAGAATTATTCATCTTTTCATACACAACATGGGAATGTTCTCGGTAAAGCCTTAATAATGAGAGCCACTATCCTGAGTTTGTTTGTTGGCCATCTACTCTTGGATATATACTTAACGATTCCATACTACAAAAACAGACTTGCAGCACAAGGAAAATTTGACCAACTGATTGAAACTGAAAACATAAATAATTTTAAAATATATAAACTGGCTGAGATTTTGCCACTATGTATAATTAATACAGCCTCTATGGGAGTCTTTAAAGTCAAAACTGGCAAACAGAGCTCTTAAGAAAGTTGTAAATCAAAAACGTGTAATGGTAAGAGACTGAACAAGATTAATATAAGCATTACATATTTAATTTACTTTGCAAATTAAATTTTATGTTGCAATTGTTCCAGAAACTAAAGTATAATCCTATGTGCTGTATTTTTGTCAGAATAAATGAATTTTACCTGCAAATAACATTTGTATCCATCTTCTTGATTTAGAAATGGAAAAGTAAAGAAAGCATTGCAACTAGTGAGTTCCTATTCTTGGACAGTGTTTGTGCCTGTAATTACAGAAAGACAGACAAGATGGGAAGCTGGGGTAAGACATTTCTTCCACTTAGTGGTTTGCAATATTAATCATATGCATTAATTATATGTAGCTCCTGGACAAATAAGCTCAATCCTCCAACTTCTTACAGCCCTCTCCTAGCCAGTCCTTCACTTGAAGGACTTTTTGATAGCACACACTCGCACTTTTCTTGTCCAGGTGAAATGCTGCTAAACACTTACAAGTAATGCATGCCTACATGTTGCAACATGAAATATGGGAATACTAATACTATATTTAAACTCTTGATTAAAGTAAAAAAAAAAGGTAGAGTTCTACATAGTTATTCAGAAATAAGCCCTGTTGACTTTATAAATTGAAGCTGCAGATTAGAATTAGAATCACAGAATATCCCAAGTTGGAAGGGACCCACAAGGATCATCGAGTCCAACTCCTGGCTCCACACAGGACCACCCAAAAATCAGACCACATGTCTGAGAGCACTGTCCAAATGCTTCTTGAGCTCCGGCAGGCTCGGTGCTGTGACCACTTCCTTTTTAAACCTTTTTTATTATTATTATTTTAATAAAGGATGTTTGCTCAAAAGTAACAGCCTTTACACAGTAAAACTGTGATGGAAATGAAATAAAGTAGTCAAGGTATGAACAAGTTCAGGATGAAAACCTGGACTGTCAGGTCTTTTAGGTAACAACACAGATAAAAGTTTCAGCATTATTCAATACCAGCTACTACATCTGAGTGTTTTCATGACATGGCAATCCATTGTAAAATTTTATTTTTATTATGGCATATTTGTAGACGTGACTGTTGAGTTGAAGTCAGGCCAGATTTATAGCAAACTATTTCCATTCAACACCTGGGGCTTCACTGAAAATAACAAAGCTGGGTAGGCACATTCTTTAAGACTATTTGCATAGAACAATACAGGCACTGGATATGCAATAATCTTCTTTGCAACATCTAGCTTCAGAGTCACGTATACACATGAAATAAACATGAGAAATGTTCTTCTTCCAGACTGGAAGCCAAAAAAAAAATCAATACACACATTACTGTTATTAAGCAATATAGATAAAGTAGCAACTGATTTTCATAAAACTTTATTATTGCTGAGACTACCTTATTATTGCTGAGAGACAAAACATTTAAGTATGGAAGATATATCATGCACAACAACAACAACAAAATCTAATACTTCCTTTATTTGACAGAATGGTAACTTAGAGCATTTGTTATATTTAACAAACCAATCGAAAAAAAATAGGAGACGTTAAATTGTATTGCTACAGTCCATTATGAAATGCAATTATGAGAAGGTAAAATTATTTCAGTGCAAGTCCTCAGAGATGCCATTAAGGTGCCATTAAAAGACCATTATAGTGTTTAACTTCAACAGCAAAACTACTTCATTACAAGTCATACTATCATTTTAAACTGAGGAACACAAAAAGGTCTACTAGAAACAGACTAAATATGATTTCTCACCATAACAGGTATTCTAAGCCAAAATAACTACGTCATCCTCATTTTGGATTTTCTATCTGCAATTTTAAAGTTTGTTAATCTTCTGCTTGCTTATGTAAGAATTAATCTTCAAGCAGTCTGATTTCCAGATGTGCTAGCACTCACAAGAGTCGTTAATGTCAGTGGAAGTTGAGGGTAGGGTGTCGTTATACTAAACAGCAAGCTTCTGATTAGTTTCAAAAATCTGGATTTTAATCTCTCAATATTACAGTATCCACTACAACTTACCCTCCTAGCTGAGGAAATATTAACAATACAAATCATTTCTGATTAAGCAATTTTATACATACATCACATAAGTGTACCATTAAGATCAGTTAGCATATTTACATCCACCTGAAGAGCTGTTGGATAGGAAAGATATTGCAGAATGACTAAGACATTCATTAAATACATACTGATTCTTCATCTTCAGGCACTGGAAATGCTTCTCTTTTAATACTAGATTCCATAACCTTTGCTTCACTTCTCATCTGAAAGATCATTTCCCTCAAAATCAGAATGAGTCATCCTCGTAGTAAGCTTGGGTTACCTCAGCTGCACTTCCAAGGCTAATCAAGTAGTTAATCCGATGTAGCTCTGTTGTGGTGAACTGTCTGATGGATGGTTTCAGCGGTGGGAGAAATGCCAGCAGAGCATACTTTCTGGGCACTAACAATGTGACACTGCAGGAACACACAATGTCCAAAGAGCAGCAGAACAGTAACCAGACAGTTTCTTACTGAATGTAATTTTAAAAGGGTACTGTTAGGGAACATGCAATAATCAACCTCAACCACATCTCTTTTTTTTGGGAAGAAAAGACAGAGGGGAAAAAAAAAAAAGCAATACTTAAGTGGTTTTCAATCTGTTTCCAGAACTAAAAGGCACCCCTGGTGGGGGCACAATATGCAGCTACCTTAAGCCAACTGTCAAGCAACTTGCTTTTCTTAATTACTTTTTATGGATTCTTAGGAGTGATCTGTGTTCCCAAGGGTCCAGTAATCACAGGCTTAAGCCATTACTACTACCTATTGAACGGTACTTTTAGAGTATCATTACCTTATTGAAATACAATCACTGCTGTGCAAGCTTTCGCCTATCATGGGTTATAGAAGCACTTCAGCTTTGAACCTCTAACCCAAAATAAATAATGACCAATTTCAACAACAGTTGATTTTTCAACTCAGACAATTACAGGTTGAAGGCTGGAGCAGGGTGCAACTTGGAAGCAGTGCACCTTGTTTGGGAAAAATTATTCCATACTACTTGGAAGTTAAGAGAAAAAAATCTCATCCAACCCCAATGATGTGTTTCAAACAGGAAAAACTAAAGATTTATACAAACACTGTTTAAACACCACCTGAATACTTGGAACCAATTATACACTTAAAACTAATTATGAGTTTGGACCATATATCAGGGAGTGGAGTGATAGGACAAGGAGTAATGGCTTCAAACTAAAAGAGGGTAGATTTAGATATTAGGAAGAAATTCTTCACTCAGTGGGTGGTGAGGCACTGGAACAGGCTGCCCAGAGAAGCTGTGGATGCCCCATCCCTGGAGGTGTTCAAGGCCAGGCTGGATGGGGCTTTGGGCAACCTGGTCTGGTGGGAGGTGTCCCTGCCCATGGCAGGGGGCTGGACCTGGGTGATCCTTAAGGTCCCTTCCAACCCAAACCACGCTCTGATAGTGACAACGATATCATAAAAGAACAGACAAGGATCTCATTTTCACAACTCTATCCCATAATGTTTCTTTAAACATGATGCTTTAAAAAAATTAAATATATATATAATAAAAATACTTTCAGGGAAGTGGGCAATGAAGAGAAGCACTATGCAACCCAGTGTTCCTTAGACATCATATGAATTGAAATGCCTGCCATCCCAGGGGAAACAAACTAAAAACAGAGAAGACATTGAATAACCAGAAAACTATGCATTTTTATCATTTATTTAAACTATAACCAAGGTGCAGAGGAATACAGGGTGGTGTGAAAAGGCAGCTTAGTTTTTTGGTTTTTTAGCCTTATCCTGCCAGAGTTCAGAAACAGGTATGAAAAGATGACTGGAGGCTCACTGTTTGATTAAGTTCTTGCAGTAAAGGTCTTCAAGTAAGAGCAGATTTGTTCATCTCCCAGGGCACAATGCCGCTTGATGACAGGCAGGCGGGTTGTTTGAGTGACACTGGGGGTCGGGCTGAACTGCAGTTGTAGCAGGGACCTCAGCTGGCTTTGGCACTAGAATCAAATTAGCCAGGACAACAAGAGAGCACTGAAAAAGGTGATTTGTTTTGATAGCTTACTTAAAACAACAGAGAATAATTATAAGCTGCTCTTAAGAATACACCTGTGACTGCGTTGTCACAGGGACAAAGGCCTCTGGCACCAGGTTCGGTCTCCCACCTTCCCTGGAACAAGCTGATACGTCCTGATGAAAGTTATTGCCATCCAACACCCACAGTTAGTGGCAGTATGTCAGTCAGATGCATTTGTTTTCTATGTAAATTAGAGAGCCTTCAGACGACACCACACAGCACTAAATTGATTTCCAGAGTCCTTGCTGATGTTCCTCTTACAGAGATCAACACAAGAGCCAAATCTCTCTACAGCAGAAATTCCTGCTTGGGTGACTCTCTACTGAATGGCAGAAGACTGTTTTTGTTCAGAATTAAGTCTGTAAAAATACTGTTAAATCCTGAAAGCTGGAGAGTATTTCAGAACACACTGAGATAGATACAAGGCATCGTCACGTTACAGATGTTTGGTTTTCCTTGTCACTTATGAGAAGCGTCTGTAGCATTGGGAAGTGTAGATGCTCTAAAGACCTTGGGATTTCTCAGAGGCTTACATTTGGCTCCTGGGATGTAGCAGGCACTGATTCAGTGCCTGCTATAAGATCTGCTGACTCGAAGCAAACAGTCTGCACCACAGATGGGAATGGCCGTCTTCCAGAGCCTACATTTTCCTTAAATGTGCACAACAGTGCACAGAAGAGGTATTCCCTCAGCACATTCCTGCCATTTAGATGCTGTAGAGACACTGCTGACTGGAATTTCTTCTTTTTTCCCCTGATTTCCCTCCAAACACACACCACTCAACTCAATTTTCCTCACCCAACACAGACACCACCACAACTGTGGCATGGCCCACTGGTAGGGCACCACGCAGCAGTGGGCCAGGAGCCTTCCTGTGACTGAAAGGCACCTCACCTCACCTGCCCTTCCAGCTTCCCCCATGTCACCAACAAAAGTACCTCATTGCCACGTTTCTCTCCAGCATGCTGGAGCCATTGCACTGTTTCCTGCCCCTCACATCTGCATTTATCCGTGTCCAAGAGAAGGGTACCGTTCTGGCTGTTTTCTCCAGTTGGTACAGCCCAGACCAGCCTTGCGCTGATTGTCTCAGGTTAAGTTAGACTTGACTAATTCACAGGAATTTTAGCACAGATGTACAACATCAGCTGTGTCATCCTACTTTCTTTTTAAGCCTGTTCTCTTTTCAAGTGAAGTGATTACTGCAGCTCCTCTAAGCAATTTACACAATGTCAACACGCATCATTAGATTACTCAATTTTTTTTATTTTTTTTTGGAGGGAATTCAAGTATCTACATATTAACATCTTTACACAAAACAAAACTGATTAGCTTTTGTTATTTCTCCTTTGCATATCTATGCAACCCATTAGACAGAAAGAGGCCTGATACTCATATTTGCAATCTTCTGTTATGAGGCGTATGTTTAATATTCCTCTTTGTAATATAGCTTGGTTACTATAAAATCATTTTGTTTGCCCTGTGGTGCTTCTGCACGTTGTCACAGGGACAATTTAATCTCTCTCCTGCTAAATGTTGAAAAGCAAGCTATTACAGAGTCGACCCAACAGAAAGTTAGACAGATTTCTTGAAGCCCTTTAGGATAAAGGGTACTGATAGATGATTTGCAAACCTAATGCGTGTCTATTCAACAAAACTGGCTTTGCATGTTCACATATGTTGTCCTAACGCAGTACACAGAGATCCATCCAACCAGTGCAGATACACCCATACCAGCCTCCACCACAGGTCCCAGAGTGCTCGACTCCTTGAAACTACAGAAACAAGCATTTAAGGAATACAACCTGACATCAAGCAGAATTAGATTCTCACCGCAATATGACATGCTTAGGGACTGTTACTTCACCATGAGAAGTATTTCATTGTATTTACTTCACTATCACAGTAGAACTACAGAAAGAATAATTTAAAGATTAAAGGAGAACAACAAAATAATTTGCATTAGCTGTTGTTTTGATAATCCAGACTTTGTACTTAAACAACCCAAGAATAGATTTATCACCAGTCTTAAAAAGCAAAGAAAAGAGTCCCTCATGTATAAAGGACAGAGGGAGGGGGGAAATAATAAGTATTTTTTTTTGCTTCAACCTATGTGACATAGAAATGTAAATATAGAAAGTCCTTCAACATTCAGAACACTACCATTAAGTTAGATGAAGTCTATGATATTCTCCAAATACTTCAAATTAAAAACTGTTAGTTGTGAAAAGCTTGTTTCCTCCAGGCCATTCTACAACTGAAAAATTACTATTGGGAAGTTTCCTCAGTGAAGTGTTAGCACTTCCACTACTGTCAGTATTATTTTCACATAACATGTTGGACCCTTCCACAAGCTAATTCATTTTTATCATTTCAGCTTCCTGTCACTCATATTCTTGTCCATGTGATCCCATTACTTTTTTTTTTAAAAATAATAACACCCCAAATAACGTTCATCACTTCATTGAATGTAACTACAGGTACATGAAGGCATCTCCATTCCCCCCACACAATGCATACATAATTAGTTTAATTAATCTACATGACTGTTTCTAAATTTTAGTAGCTTCTCTTCCTGTTCTCAGAATTAGCTTTAAATTGATGCCTGAGATTTCAAACATCTGCTTTCCACATTATAAATGCTGTCATGAATTTAAAACTTAATAATAAAGCATTTTATGTACTTTACAGAAAAAAAAAGAAAAAAGATGATTATGTAAAGTAGGTTATACATTATTGCCAGGATTTCAAGGGACACCTCATTCACACAGGAAATGCTCAAGTCTTCAGGTAAAGAGAACAGCCAGTTTGTAAGTATAAGCCTAATTGACAACAGAGGCTTTCTGTTAATTTAAGCTCTTTAAAAATATTATACACGCACACACACACGTGCACATGTGAAGTGTGCAGCTGCAAACAAGGAAACTATCACTGTTAAAGATAGATTTCTTTTGGAAGGGAGAAGACTTAAAGGGAATCCTTTCACATTTCAACTAAATTTCTACATGAAAGGTGGAAAAGAAAGATGGAAGAGGGAAGCTGAGAACAGGAACAGGGAGGATTTTCTAGGATCTAAGAGGTAGGGGGTTTTTTGGCTGCGGTTTAAGCTACCTTGTATTGTATGATGTTCTTTGCCAAGAAAAGCAGTTCTTACAGAGAACAACATACTGAGCATAGGCACTATGACTGGAAAAACCTTCTGGTATTATCATAAACCATATTTCTTTAGTTGAAGGTGTCAACACACCTTTGTAACGCTTTATGATGGATTGCTACACTGCCAGTCTAATTTTCTATTGCTTCTCTCCTCTTCTTCTACTAAGTTTAACTGCTTGCTTTAAAAAAAAAAAAAAAGAACAAAAGAAAGTTATATACACCATAGTTCATGTGTTAAACTCATTGCCCAGATGTAGCAGAGCAAAGAGAATGGACCAGCTGATTCTTCATGCAGCAGTATAAGATGTAAAAAGAACAGAGGGGCTAAGCAAGAGTAACACTTTAAGAATGCATTAAGTAAAATCTACTTCTTATACAGCTAAACCTTTAGAAGCAAAACAAATTTTTCACAGTCAGTAAGAAATTCCAGAAATGTAAGTACTACCTTGAGTAATTATTGTTAATTAACTAGCAATGAGGCACTATTTCCAAATGTGACATTTAAAGTACGTAATGCGATTGTGAATATTCACAAAGATAATTAAGTTCATCTGCTTCAAGTCCTTGATTTCAGCACATCTGAAAACACCTCTTAAACTATCATTAGACCTGTAATCAAGTATTTTGTTGCTCGGGAAAATTGGATACCTTTGCTTACCTGCTAATGTAGGGAATGTGTGTTCAAATGCAAGTATGTGGCTTTTGTTAAGAAACTCCTCTTCAGGCAAAAGCTCATAAAAACACTAATTTAGATTGTTTTCTCAGAAGAGATAGTTACAAATAAGTTCCTCACACCATCAGATGGAAATGAAAATAAAAATGATTGATCTCCCCTAATTACACACACATTCATAAGACTGATGTGTGTGATAGTTGTTTGAAAATACTTGTCATGAAGCCAGGAGTACACTACTACGCATACTAAGGATAACATCCACATTAGGTTGTATATTTTCTTCTATCTTGTTTACAGCTGAGTCAAGGTCATTAGGAAAACAAATTCAGTCAAACTACAAGGATGAAATATGATATATAGCACAAAAATGCAGAAAGAAAGTTGTGCGTGAACCAATTCTAGTCCCACACAAAGCGGTCAGCAGAATAAAACCAGCAGCAGGAGGTTACGTTACACCAACATTACCAAGCAAACGTTAGCCTGAAGCAAGTCGGGTCATCCAAGCAGGCATTAACAGAAGGCCAGCTGCTAAGGTACACGTCCTTAAAGCTACTGAAGATTTTAATCCCCTCAGAGAAGCTGGGCACTCTCCAAGGGGTATTGCTTTTTAGAACAATCCAGCTAGGAAATAGAAGGGGTAAATAAGAAGCAAAACTACATCGCTAGTATTGTTCTCCTGTTTTATTTCTGTAGAACTATGGCAAGATAACTTTTGACATTGCAGTGGAATAAATGTGTAAATTTCTGATACTCAAGACAGAAGTTACAGCAAATTAAGAGGAAAACAACATTTTAAAACATGTTTTTCACTATGGAAATTCATCTCCTCTACACAGATGGCATGACAGTATTGTACCATGCAGATCATAACCCAGTGTGCAGATTACACGTGCTACTTACTTGAATCATTTAAAAATCCACATCAAGTAATCTCTGAAGTAATATGGAAACTGATACTGAAGGAGCCTGGAGTCTAACACTAGGTATTAGGCACTCTGAATGAAAAACCAGAAATTTTCAGCCAGAATATAAAACAAAAGTTGCAAGAACAGTTGAGACAAAGCAGACCAAACAGTAAGATTCATATGATCAGACTTCATGTGATATTTTAATTATCTGTGCCAAACAATCTGTTTTAGCTAAATTCCACTATTTGCAAAAGAAGGGGTATTCTTACCAAATGCTGAATAAGACAGGAAGCCAAGAAAAAAGCACCACAAGCTAGAAAGATTTTTTTTTCTGTTTCCCCTCTGAAAACAGGCAACCTTTGCCTTTTATGTGAGCTTTGTTTGTAATGTAATCTGTAAATAAGTACCTTTCCAGTAAAGGATACTTAAAATATTGCTTGATCAGAGATTCTGATTTTCACAACAAAGTATTTCTGCCATGGACTGCCATCTTTTAACATAGTTTGTTCTTTACTGTGCAGAAGGATTCAGGGATAATCACTCCATAGATGATTAACTCTGTGGAAGATGCTCATGCAGATTAATTTTTCAGCCACCTAAAAGCAAGATAGCAATTATACATCTATGCTGGGCAGACAGCACAAGAGAAGTAACTTCCCCTCACACACCAAAATAAAGGGAAGAATTCCCACCTGTTCTGCAGTTACCCTTTAAGTGTTCTGTGACTAATCACCGTAATACAGCTAACCCTGTAGATGCATCTCAAATGGAAAGTTCCTGGAAAACTATGAAGAGAAAAGCAGAAATTACAATATACTTGTAAATCAGTTAGCAATTTAAGCTATGGTTTGTTGTATAATATGAAAAGTGGGAAATATTTTGGCAGAAGGAGAAGCCAAGTACAGCAAAAGCACTTAAAACCCCATCCCTAACTGTATACAATGTATACTAAGTTTCTGGCTTGAGAAAGAATACAAAATTCACTTCAGATAAATAAACTACTTTACACACAATATTAAGCATATTTGGGATGACATGGTTAAAGCAGAGCAGTTTGATGCACGTAATTCAAGTAATTCAAGGGAAATTAATATATAATGACAAATAAATATTATAGATGACTTCAGAACACCAAATTTTCTATTGCTGTACTGTATAGGAGAAGAATAACATGGCATGAATTTGGCTGTTTCTCATTGATGTCACAGTAATAATAGCACATTAAGAATGATAACGGATTCAAAATACCTAAAAGCACAGTCACAGCAGTGGTCACTAGCAGTTAATAATTGTGCCCAAAACACTTAAGCAATCAGTATCTTGCCAGCAGGCAAAGGAGAAGAACTCCAGTAGAAGAGTATATGTATTATAACTCCCCAGGAGATGATTAGCTAAATTGCTATAGCCATTTATTAAATAATCTGATTTTCCTTTCACCTCAATGTATCATATTCATTAGCATCAATCACTTCCAAGTCACATACATCTATGCTCTTTTAAAAGTAGGGATTCCTCATAAGTGTTAAGACACCTCAATTTCAGACTTAGAGCACTTCGGAGGCAAATTGTACATTGTGGTAAGCATCCTCAATTCCTACAGGGTAATTAAGGCCTGGATAGATACATTCAAAGACCTTCTTGCACCCTGCAGATTTTGTACATCCATTACTAGAGTTAGAAATGATGCTCTATTCAGAGAATAAGTACAGTCTTAGCAACTACACTCCCAGCTTCTGAAACACTGCATATCTATTTGCTGTTGACATGTGAGCTATTTCAGAAAACAAGAGGGAGAAAACTGCCATTTACTAACCCTTTGGGGGAGTTGTTTGTTTTTACATTAAGCTTCAGTTAAACAGTGACTATTAAGTTCAAAACATACCTGTTTGGACTGTATTTCTATATTATGCTACTGTGTTTATATTAAACTTGTGATTCACCAAAGGGCACTCTACAAGTTTTTATACAGCTACATATATCAATATGATCAGATAACCATCTTTTCTATTAATGCAGTCAATAAAACAAATGAGCATGAACACAACAACCTAAAAGAAGCAATTTAAGCTGTCTCCTTGCACATGATCCACTGGGAGAAGATGACACAGCAGGGACAACAGCTATGGCCAAGCTCTGCCAAACCAAACCAGCAGATGAAAGGCAGCTGTTCTACACCACGGTCCTGCCAGATACTGCTAACAGTGCACATGCTTAGTGTATAGCACATAATAATGCATTGCTACAACAGTTCTAAAAATAATGATGTACTTGAGTACAAATCTCTACCCGCGAGAAATAGCCTAATCCCAATTTATGAGCAAATTCTGTCCCATCAACAACATAAACTGGTTGACTCTTATTTCAAGAAGCAGTTGCTTCATCTTTATTACTCATGCTGATTTAAAGTAATATCTAACTATGAGGGACAGTGTACGGATAATGATTTAAAATAACCATCTGAAAGCCAACTTCCAACCATGTATCAGTTGGCTTGCTCAAGTCACTTTTTCATTACAACTATTATTTTTTTTCAGTAATAAAAGCCAGCTGCACCCAATGGTATACCCCAAATCCATCACACAGCAGCAAGATTACAGAAGAAACTATGAATATCAAGTCCTACTTACAGCCAGGTTGACTACAAGAGTTTAGACCCCACAGTACATGGAAAAGGTTAAATGAGATACAAAACAAATCATTTGTGTACACAAGCAATTACACAAAAGTCTTCCAGATAACGCTTGCTGATTAAGCTGGTATCACAAACACCAAGCTGGGGCAGAAAGCAGCTAGAAGCTCCAGAAAAAGCAAAGAGGAAATAAGAAGCAAGAAAAATCGTCAAGAAAGAGTAAGAAGACATGAAAAGTCTGGCTAGGGAGTCTGACAGTCACAGAAAAGAAAGCAAGGAAAACAACAAGGCAGCAAGGAAATAAGTCATCAGAAATATACAACTAGTAATGCACATCACCTTATCATGCTTATTCCTCTCTAAATTAATGCCCTTACATTAGCAACTTATTTCTCCTCACAAATACGAAAACATTGTTAAAAAAATGTATAGTTCTCAAATTTAAATGCTGACTCGAAACTATGAGAGAAATTTCCTTATGAGAAAGTAAGCACTTTTGGGAGGACTTTTTCAATTATCTGTATATGAGATGATTAAGCTGTAGGACTATAACAGCCCTATAGCTTTACCTGCTTATAGTTTGTAGTTACAAATTATATTTTTCCCTGAGCAGCTCCAGGCCAGTTCTATATATAGCATGCAGAAACCTCAATAACCAGTCAGTAACACCGCTAACTGAATCTTCAGCCCGCTATTTCTCCACCAACAGCCTTAAGCTTATCATCAAGGAAGACATATTGCTCACATGGCAAAAATTATATTCCAGCCACTAATCGCAACATTCAGAATAAGAAAAATTATTTTAGTAAGGAAATGCTAATCTAGAAAAAGGCAATGAGCCTAGAGAACAGAGTGAATTCAAAAATCTTACTTTATAAAGCAAGATGCTACACAGCTGGCATGTGTACAACATACAAGCATGTGTGGTCTTCGTTATTTCTCATTCTCTCCCACCCCATTATCTTTAATCTATTAGCCAATTGAAAAATTGGAAAGTAGAAAGTTTCTATAGTTGCATTTTAGATATGTCCTAGGGAAGAAAAAAAAAGCAGCTGGGTTTAAAGTTAAAAAATAAATAAGTCTGCACATTCCATCATGCATGTACTGGAAGACAAATCAAACAGTTCCAGACCAGCCACAAAATGCATTTTTCTTTGAAGATGGAGGATTACTGCAATGAAACACGATGTGTATGATAGGAGGTGGTAAGTCATTAGTTCCACAGTAGTGAAGCAGGATCTCTAAAAGAACAAAGTTTTTATTAATGTTTCTTTTTCCCTTTAATTTAAAGGGAATCTATAACTAACACTTGTCTTTATAGCATAAATATATAAGATTGTCATTAAAGTTCTATTGGGCTTCATCTAAAAATCAAAAGGCAACGACCTTTGGTACATTTACTGATATTATAAGCTTAAAGATGCAGCAATTTTATACATGCTAAAAATAAAGTCTTTTAAAAAAGAAAAAAGAGACAAGAACAAAAACATATTATACATAAGTAATAGAAACTTCAGGCAAATTGCCTCTGCTCCTGATGCTGGATAAA
The DNA here is from genome assembly GCF_009769625.2 of Cygnus olor. Taxonomy (NCBI): domain Eukaryota; kingdom Metazoa; phylum Chordata; class Aves; order Anseriformes; family Anatidae; genus Cygnus; species Cygnus olor. Next base: position 12,611,435 of record NC_049173.1, read on the forward strand.
TCCAACACAAGTAATCTCTCTATAGAACCTGAAAAAGTAGAGCAAAGCTTCTCAAAGATCTGTTTCCTTGACAACATTGACAGACCAAGAGAGGTAGGGAATCCACGTCATAAGATGTCTTGTAGTTTTGTTAGCAGATTTTTTTTTAAATATATATAGCAGTATGTAAGAGGCATCTATAAAGCAAGACTTCTAGAAAAGAAGCAAACTTACACTGGTGTTATTTATATTTTTAAACAGTAGAAACATTTGGAATTTCTCTACCAGTGATAAGGTTGATACTCCCACAATGCATTAAAGTAACTTGAGAACATAAAACTATTCTACCTCTGTTTTTTCCAAGTTCCAAAAATCACAACATTTTGACCAGGAATATTACTGAAGCATCTGAAGGGAGATAACACAATATGCTTTTCCCATTTCAGATGATGTTCTGCTCCATAGAGCTGTCCACAGAGATCCTACATATAATTGGAGGGCTTAATTTATGACATTATCAGTTAAGCTTCATTAGGGACACTGCTCTGTTGCCATCTCTGGCACCGACATTTTCCTCTGCTAATGGGTTGGCTATGCTGGGGGAGGACAAGGTTGCTTACTTGTCTGCTAAAGCCCACATAAGAGACATTCAGTAAACAGTTGGAAGAGCTCTTAGCAGGAAGGAAGTGCAAAGCTCAGCAATTCAGGACAGACAGGTTTCTAAGAAAAAGTCAGGAAAACATTTAATATTTTTGATATTTCTGTAACTAATGAGTGACCAAAAACATCCTTCTATATAACATGAAGAAACAGAATCTCTTCTTCCACAACATTTTAAGGATATTCAAGAGTCATACCCCATCCTTTTGGGTTCCTGGAGAAAGAAAGGTTTGTGAAGTAACACTGCCACAAGAGCCATATCTCTGGTGCATCTCACCCATTGTCACTTTGCACCTACCCCTCAAACTCAACCAAGTTTCAGAGGTCTCAGAAGGACTTCATTGCCCCTCAAGATTTAATCAAAATGAGCAGCTGAATAAAAAAAGTAAAGACATTGCAGAAGCCCTGAAGGATGGAGAAGTTGAAGATAATCCACAGCTAGCCAGCCTCAAGACACAGCCAGACTCCATCAGTTCTACTGCTTTCAGAAGAGCTTTATTTTCTGAACTGCTCTTTAAGTAATTCCCACTTCTTTTGAAAGTATCTTTTTAGTATCATGAAGTATCCTTCTTCCCCTGCTCTTCTTCCCCAAAGCTACATCTTCAAGCATAGCCATAAAACAGGAAAATCTCACTGAGACACCACTTCCAGCATGGGGTACTCCTCTAGTATTCCTTACAGAGACCCTAATTCAGGAGGCATTTCCAAGCATGAAGTTGTGGTGGTTTTACCTTGCTAGGCAGCTGAACACCACCACAATCTCCCCCTCACTCCCTCTCCTCAGAAGAGGAGGGGGAGTGAGGAAAGGAAAAAACTCACGGATTGAGAAAAGGATAATTTAATTGAAGGAAAAAATAATTATTAATGGAAAATTATTAATAATTTAAACTAAAGTGAAAAGGGAAATGAGGGGAAGGGGATAAAAAAGGCAAGCAAAGGTCATGTGCAAGCACAGAGAGAGGGGAAAGGAATTACTCTACTTCCCACCAACAAGTGACGTTTGACCACGTCCTTGAAGCAGGGCCTCAACGCATCTGGCCATTGTTCGGGAGGACAGACATTTTCACAACAAGAGCCCACCCCTCCCTTTTTCTTCCTTTTCCCACCTTTTATTGCTGAGTGTGACACCATATGGCACAGAATATCCCTTTGGCTGGTTTAGGTCAGCTGCCCTGGTGATGTTCCTTCCTCACCTCTCGCCCACCCCCAGCCTGCTGGCTCTGGGGAGATTAGAAAAACTCCTGATGCTGTGCCAGTATTGCTCAACAGTGGACAAAACACTGGTGTGAAACCACTGCTGTTCTAACTACACATGCAGAGCACAGCACTGTATGGGCTGCTGCAGGGAAAGTTAACTCCATCCCAGCCAGACCCAGCGCAGAAGTAAAACAAATGCCCTTACAAAACTGAAAACATAATCCAGAAGCTGAGATATTCACTGCTTTTTTGCCTTTTTTTGTTTGTTTAATACGAATTTCTGTGCAAGCATTAGGATAAATTCCAGTCTAAAGGAGTACTGAATTTAGTTCTTGTTAACGAAAAAGGAAAGAAAACAGTGGCCTACCAAACAGTGTAGAGATCAGGATGCTGCTGTTTATATTCAAAGAAACATACTCCTTTGAAAAATCCTTTGAGGCACAAGAGTGTGTCAACTACTAAGAACATATTAAAAACTATATAAGTCATCTCCAGCTGTGGATTCTGAGAAAGTGAACAAAGGCATTACAAGGATTTCCGTTTCCTTGACAACGGCATTGCTAGAAACAAGAAAATAATTAAAAAAATAAATCTCCATGTAACAACGATCTCCAAACGTATCTAGGTATTAACACACCAAAACATGTAACAACCCCACCAACATTTTTGTGATGAAGATACCAAAATCCACCACCCTCCCGAATTGTTCTTTATCAACTTGCATTAATGGCTTTTGCAGAACAGTTGGTTAAGAGCTGGCTCTTACCTCCTGACTTGTATTATAACCCAGACAGAATCACAGCCAGAAGCTTTTGTTCATGGTCAAGCACACTCCTTCCTGCACGATGTCCCTTTTCTTATAAAATAAGCATTATGGGCAAAAATTATATTAAATAATTTCCTTAGAAAAAGACCAAGATATATAGAGAAAGGCTTTCAGCACTCAAGAAACTCGTATTACTATACACACAGGTATCAAATAAGCATACTTTCATCCTAATAATCAGCGAGCTCAAAATCCTTGGAAAAAAGATATACATAGTTCTAAATAGAAGAGGGAACAAGGCACCATTAAGAAAAGTCAGCTTCAGTATTTCAGAATAGCCTATTTAGTCGCCTCTTCAACATGAGAATGACAATGCTTTTTTCCCTCACACCTAGGTAAGCAGTACATTCTCCAAAATGAGTTTCTTTGCTACTTCCAAGATAATGGGAAGAACTTCTTGTTACTTTTACAATACAGTATTAGAAGTGCACTGACATTGAACAGATCACTTTGAAAGTTCTTTCGATTAAAGTGTAATGTGTGCATTTAAGAGAAAGTCTCCCCAAAATCTCATTTTGTGCATCAGCTACAGTTAAATGAGCATTGTCACAGATTTTAAAATCAATCTAAAAATCAGAATGCTTGGGGTACTAGCAGCATGGTATCTAATCCTGCTCAGTGAACCGCTTGAATCTAGCCTAGTGGTGACAAGGCTATAACCATCTAACAGCTATGCGTGAGTTTATAGGAAGCAAGCTGGCAGCCTAAATTCAGTCCCTTATTAACAGACAGGCATGTAGCAGAACAATGAGGAACAGTACCTATGCTGGCTCCTTCAAATGAATTGCTTGCAGGAGGTTTGAAAACAAATGTCAGAACTTGTTACTCTGACATAGGGTTAACAGTAATGTGTAGGAAATCTCTATTGCCACCATCAGTGTCACACACGTTATACGGATGAATAGAGGCTATCATGTTCCACTGCTTCCAGCCTGATACAGCAGGATCAAGAACAACAAATTCGTGGAATATACTACTATGCCATCTTTGTCCTGCAGAATACACAGCCACAAAAGAATAAAAGATTTTGAAAATCTGAAAAAAAATAAAAAATGCTGGTTCTATTAGTATTTGATTCACTCCAGAAAGCAAAATTCATACATTAGATTTGACCAGTATAAGTTATATAACACCCTGGAGCTAGCACCCTTAGACAAGATAGTCTCATAAGACCAGAGAAGTATCTGGCAGAGATCTACTGAGTTAGGAAATTACAAAGATTAAATGCTTTGGAGCTCAGAAATCCCCTGACTTTCAAATGAGCATTGGCTAGAGGAGGACTTAAAGGCACCATAAATCTTTGCCAAGTTCATTTTCTCTTGGCATCTACTTACTGACCCTACTAGAGACTGACCGCTGGGCTAGACCCTGCTACTTAAGACAAATTGCTGTATTCAATGACAACCTGTGATTTAGGATTCTGTAATTGGGGTTCTAAACCAGAAATATCTAAACAGTGTCGATTTTCAGAAAGTTCTGAATATCCACACTACAAAACTTAGGTAGCTTTAATAACTGTGTTGAGTCTCAAAATGTATACAAAAATTACCAACCGAGATATTAAAATCACAACCTTTATGTTTAAGTCAACAAAACCAAAGTGGCCTAAATTTCAGTTAGAGCAGTTTTTGAAACAAAAGGTATAGGGAAAAAGTATTATCCCAAGAATCGAATCCATTTAGACAAACATCAAGACAATCAAGTTCAGAATCCTTAAAATGCATACTTAAACTAGAAACAAAAGCCACTAAATATTCAGTTAGGATGCATTAGCGAAGAAGAGCACTACCACACTAATTTGAATCAGTGCTTCCAACCTAGGTAACTGGCAAAAGAGGCAGGAAACCTATCAGCTTCCCCTTTGAAAGGGGAAGCTCAACATTTGAAGAAAATTGAGGATAAAAGACTATTGCCAAAGCCTAAATATAACCTTTCTTTCTTTCCTTACAGATTTAAAGCATGAAGGTTTCTCCTAAATCTTCTGGATTGGAAGAATTGTGGGTAATTAACCTACAATACCTACAGCTTCCCATATGAAGTTGCATCTTACTTTCAAGTCTGTATGAAGTTTACTTGTATCTTTAGCAACACATGCATAAACTTTAAATTTAATGTCTTTCAACACACAAAATGGAGGCAAACACTAAAGTCTCCCATTCTTTAAAAGAAAAATTACCATCCCTTAAAAAGTTACCATTCTTTTCTAAGATACTGAAGGGCCCCATCTGCTGGTAGGAGTATTACTCTGGAGTATTATGCCGCTGAGCTGGTAACTGATTTTTTCCAACAGTACCAGTTGATCACTGTTTTGTTTGATTGTTTTCTTAAATGCAGCCATACACACCAAAATAAATAAATAAATAAAAATCATTAAGAACAAACACGTATTATGGAAAAACAAAATCCTAGGAAACATTCCTCCCTAAATATGTAAGACATTTACACAAAGCGCTCCAGATTATCTTTCCCAACACTAGCTTATTCTTCAGTCAACAGACTGAAAACATCAACTCAATTTTTGCAAACATTGTAGTATGACTTACAGCAATTCATAAAGAAGATGGTAAAGTGCACACTAGTTAAACTTGGCAAACATAAAAGGAAGACTTATCTTCCCAGATTTAAACAGGATACATACATAATACAAAAAACCATAATCAGTTCCATTTATATATTTCAGATATATCCCTGTGTGATATGGAATATAAAATATACAGTAATGATTTATTCATAATAGTTTATATGGGAATAAAGAAGCTAAGATTTCTAAATTAAGATAGAAATACTTGGGTTTAGCTGTCTTCTTCTTTATGCTTAAAAAAAAAAAAATCCTTTCCCAGAAAAGAAAATTCTTAGTTTGTGATGAAAAATTTAAGAGGAGAATATTTAAACACAGAAGAACATAAAAATGCAAAACTGTTTGGCCAAATAATACAAAAATTGCTTATGAGTATAGTTTAGTTTTGATTAAATAAAAAGATCTATGAGCACCACAGTCTGATCTGCTTAGACAGAACTCTCAGTTCTGAGAAATCTCCACTGATATTGGACTGATATCTTCAAACGGTAAATATCATGCTGTATAGGCTGAAGTTAAGGACTGAATCCAAGATACTTACACAAAAATACTAATTTTCAGTTATTCACATGATTAACTGGAAGCACAAAGTTTTGTGGCTCTGGATTACCTACTTGTCTCAATTGTACGAGGATTTTAGGCTTCTAACTGTTGAGTCTTATCCAAATCAGATGCTCAAAGTAAATACTGCAGACATCCTGAGTGTCTGTTACCATGGATATTCCCATTAAAAGGAAAAAAGAACAAGCTTCCACTGCCTGCATTTAAACTATTAATTCCAAGCAGGTGTTCTTGGAAGAAAACAACACAAGGAAAAGCTGAAGGAAGGTATGGGATTGAAAAAATAAATAAATAAAATAGTACATTTACATCTGTGTTTTCAATTGCTTGTTTTATGCTTACACCAGAAAATGGACAACTCCAGGCAATGGCAGACAGCCAAAAAAATTCCCAGAAGAGAAACCACTGCTGTCATAGTCATTAGAGACTTATGGGCTCATGACCCTTGAAAGTTGGAGAAATTAGTTCCGTAACATCAAGACAATGTTTAATCTAACTGTGCCCTCTACTGGCTCGAAAGGTATTTGTATAAAGGTACAAACTTCAAAGATGTTACTGCTCATACCTTAAATCTTCAATCTCATTAAGAAACAGCAGTAAGAAGCATTTCTTTCTAGGTATTTCTCTACAGCTTACCTTTCAAAGTACTGAGATGCATTTTAATAGGCTTCATAACAGTTACGTAGTCACTTTACTGATGTTTTAGATTCCCATACTCTGAAGGGTGGTGAATATTAACATATTCCATTTACACTTAATTGCTATAGTTTGGGGCACCTAAAGCAAATAGATTCCTTCAAATAACAGCTTAACTGTTAAAGACTGCCTCCAAGCAGGGGTGGAAACATTGCTTTAGTAAATACAAGAACATACCCTTCTTCCTGTTTACAAAATAAAAACCAGACAGGCTATTACTTGCTTTTTTTTTTTTTTTTTTTTAATAATTTTACATAGCAATGACAACTTTCATTTATATTGTTTTACCAAGTTTAGTACAATGGTGAGTGAAAGTAATTATAGATGAAGTAAGGCTCTGGGATAGTAAACAAGCAGTATCTTAAAATGTCATACACATGCTTAAAGTCAAACTGAGACATATAGAAGTCAAAAGGTACATATAATTTTGCACAACCCAAATATACAATGCAGCTTGCCAAAAACATCCAACAGCACTTTTTGCATATCATATTTTCTTTCTAAGGTTGTTGTTCTGATAGCAGTCAAGATTTAACTTACTCAGTATATTAAGGAAGACTTGCAAAGAAAAACAAGTGTACTTTTTTCTTCTGTTTTGTCTTTATGAAAAAGATGGGCAAAAATATTTGGAAAGAATTACCTTACAGGTCAAAGTATTCAAAATTCACTAATATGACAGGTTGTGCTGGCTAGAAGTGAAATTAAGAGAATAAAAGTTTAAAAAGTTAAGCCATTGAGAGGAGGAAGTTTAATTCATACTATAGGTCCTGGTTTTTCTTTTCTGTGAACACCAGTGCTTTAATAGACATTAGGGAGGGAAAGAAAAAAAACTAGAGCTATGTCTGAGATTCAAGAACACCACTGCTTCAAAGATGTGAAATCAGCACTTATTTCACAGGGCCCCATGGCAAAACTGGGAGAAGGGAAAAGAAAAGAAACAACACTAAGATAAGAAGAATCATGTAAAAGACAAACTAAATGAAACTCAATTCTCTAGTACAAAAATAAATAGCAAAAGGGCAAAGAAAACTCAATTTTAGTAAGAATTTATTGGGGTTGGGGGATCTAAATGGCAGACCAATATCAAATCAGAATTCAAATTACATTTTAAAGTTCCCTCCTCTAATTTTTTTTTTAGAAATATGCTAATACAAAGACTGTTCTGCCAGCCTCTTAAGCACTAAGATTCACTTAAAGCTCTGAATTTGAGAAGAAAGTTTTAGGGAATGGCAAGGAGCTGTGACAGAGGGTCAGGCTGGGTGTTAGGAAAAGGTTCTGCACCCAGAGGGTGGTCGGGCACTGGGACAGGCTCCCCAGGGCAGTGGTCACAGCACTGAGCCTGATGGAGTTCAAGAAGTGTTTGGACACTGCTCTCAGACACAGTGTCTGATTTTTGGGTAGTCCTGCGTGGAGCGAGGAGTTAGACCCGATGATCCTTGTGGGTCCCTTCCAACTCAGGATATCCCATGATTATGCAAGTAGAAGTAAGACTTACTGGATTGACTAAATTAACAAAGAACTGAAACCAAATTCACTAAAGTTAGAAGGAAAATACACTTAAGTATTGAGTAGTTAACCCTTGAAACAAACTTAAAGTGGAAAGATTCCCTTAGATCATGAGAGGACACCTTCCTGCAATGTAAAATGTCATCCTAGTTCAGAGGAAAGATGCACAAGACCCAGCATAGCACCTGCAGCTGTAGTTACTTGGGCCTGGCAAAGTGCTGGCAGTCAGCTGTTCAGTGACTGAAGGCAGAACCTGCACCACAGTGCTTAAGGCCACTGCAACCTTAGATAGGGAAAAAGTAACGACAACCTAACACTAATACAAATTAAAAGATATGACCCAGTAGAAATCCAACTTCTTAAATTAAGATCTAAAACATATCTAATACAAAAAAAATACACATTATGAAATAACAGGATTGTAGGTACATTAAAGCATTAAGCTGAGACTTCATAACAGGTCTGGTACGAAAAAGCATCTCCTCCAATTCTGAATATGGTGGAACTACCGAACACACTGCCAAAAAGATGCTGTTCCAAGAAGATCATTATTTAATACAGTATTTTTAAGCTAGTTGATCAGTCCAAAAACCATCTTGTTTTACATTACCTTGATTGTTTTATCCATAGAAGCTGAGAGAAGCATGTGACTTTGTTCTCGCACAGGACACCACTGGATTTCATTAACCGGACTGCTGTGTTTAAACATATGAAATACCAAGCTTTTGGGGATTTCAGTTACTTTATATTTGGATCCCAAATATGGCTTAATTATTTCAGATATCTTTCTCATAGTCTGTTTTCTTGATACGTCTAGCTTCACATGACAATTTGAGCTTTCACCCTGTTCACACTCTTTTTTTCCACCGGTACTGGAATTTTCTTGACGCAGTCTTTTGGGGATATATGGTCTAATTCCCTTTATAGTTGTAGGACTGTCTTTATGCATTCGCTTTTGGCAAGTGCCATTTCCAGAGTTTCTTGAAGAGCTTGATGTCTGTTCGTAGTTTTTGTAGGGCATACTTAATGCAGTATGGCTAGAGTATGCTCTCCTACAATAAGGAGATGTCAAATCAGTGTTATTATTCGGTGCATAATGCTCGGGGAGATCTTCACAAACAATACTTATGCCAAAATTGTCAGTGTTCTCAGTAGGCTGCATTTCATATGTAGATTTTGTTCTCAAACTACCAGGTGCAAAGTATTGAACAGGATTCAGAGAAGAACTCGGAAGGCTTGTTTGTCTGCTAGAAGTACTGGGGACTTCAGTCTTTTCAGATTCTGCCTCGGGGTCTGAATCATCATAAGCAACCAGTGATGAACTCATTATGGCTTGATATAGCAGACTCCAGAAATCTCAGTGCTGGAATCCTCCAAAGCAACGATCTACAATAAAAAAATTGACCATTCAGAGCACAATCTATTATGGACACTACACTACATGTAACTTAAAGATATAAATATGCTTTTCTTAACAAAATCCTTAAGTATTTTATTCCCATTTATTCCTGGAATGTATTCCTCTATTACAGCACATCTGTACATTCAATGGTGCAACATCATTTGCCTCCAAGCACTTTGCATACATTTTTAATGCATTGCAGAGATGCATTTGCATACCGCAAAACAAGGAAAAAATGAGTACAGAAAGGAAAACAAACTTCCACCGTAAGTACTGCAAATCACTTCCACCTTACTTGCAGTAGAACTCCTTCCTCCTCACACATAAACAAGAGGGTAGTGTAATTATGCAGTGGTTTGGGATGTTCATTTATAATAACACAAATACTCCAAGTACTTTGGACTGAGAGTAACAGTAACTATTTCTTTCAACTCCTCCCTGCTGTTAAGCATGAAGGGGTTCAACTGGCAACTAAAAACAGTAAATGTATTTTTGATCCACTCAGTAGTCTTACAGGATAAAGAATTTTTCCAACTACATCCAGAGGTAGCTCTACACAGCCTTTAGTTTAACGTAACAGGCATAGGTCAGAAGCTACACTGAATTCACTGTTCACATTTACTTATAGAAAATAAAGTTTACTGTGGAGCTAACTTTTTCAAAACTTCTATGAAAAAAGAAATCACACACTGAGATTGCATGTGGGACCTGGAATAATTTACCACCGTAACAATCCCAGAAAAGTCTTTTTCTAAAAATCTGTATGGCACATATGGACTACATGCATGGTTTAACTACATTCAAATCATAGATGGTGTCTGCAAAAATAATGTTTAACCTCTGCTGTTTGCAATCAAAAAGCACGGCTACCCTTCAGTTACTAAGATTGATTAACTGGGAAACTATTTCTGCTTTGTTTTCTTGCTCAGCTGTGAGCACTCATCATGCTACAATGATTTAACCTACAACACTTCCAGATCAGTTTCTGAAATCTTCAATTTAGGTCGGAGAAGCTACCCTCAAAAGCAGCTGGATTGAGACTGCTGTCCAAAAGGCAGTATGTCCGTAAGCATTTGCAGGGTTGATGCCACAAATGAAAGTCCTACAAACACTGCTGCTGGAGCAGTATGCTGGAACTTGTAAGGATTACTAATTTAATTTCAGAATGAGATCTATTTGAATTAAAATGAGCAGGTTTTATTTAACCTACAGCACAGTTACATCACAGGCTGCGGTCTGCATTCTGTAACAAAGTTGGTAAGCACAAACCCTATTCAGACATACACATTCATCAACATCAGACCCTTTCCAACTGATCAAAATGCTTAACTGGAACACAGCTACTAACATTTTAACACATAAAGGCATCAAGATCTCCCTCTAGAGGACATTTTGTCTTTATCTGTGGTTTATGATAGTTTTAAGTTTCAGCACCTTACAACTGCAAGAGAATTTTTTTTCCTTGAGTTTTTTTTTTTGAGTTTACAGCTTCATTTGTTAAAATAGCATTTTACTTAAGCAATTTCAAAGGGAAAAATAATTAAGAAGTGTTCCAGAACAACTCATTTAAAAACAACAAAAGTAGTAATAAACGTCCTTCTTCCTTCAAGTCAACTTTGAAAGCTCTCACCAAATAAGTACTAACACTGAAGGACTGCACTTCACAAATGACAGTTAGTGGTTATTACGTGCATCACAAGGTCGGAAACAGACTCTGACCAAGATTCACAATGAACAAACAGTAAGAAGTTGACCTCTGGCTGAAAGCAACGAATGAAGACATACAAGTAGAGTGGGTCAGACTTCCAAAAGCTACTTTATTTTGTTTTTAAACACACATGGAAAAGCGGCAATGCAACGTGAGGTTCCGAGGTAAGCACAAGGCATTTCCTTGCAGATATCAGGATAAGAAATAAACACGTTACTGTGGAAGACTGGAAAGAAACTGCCAAATTACACCGGTCAACATAAACCCATCCCAGCACAACACACAACACCCACAGGCCTCAGTATTTTAGGAAAAGCAAAGCATCTGTCATCAAGCCTTCCCATACAGCTCCTCTTCCTAAAGAAAAACCCCAGCTAAAAGTTTCTTACGCCGCCCTAAAGAAAAAAGACCAGCGCGTGCTTCGTCAGAAGCACACCTTAACCCCCTGCTAACTTAATAACGGCTTGATTTAAGCAGACAGGGACGCCTGAAGACGCTTTAACAGAACTTTGTTGCCCTGATCTGGGAGCCGACGAGCTCCCGAGGCCGGCTCCGGGCCCGCCCAGCCCCCAGCGAGGCCCCGGCCGCTTCCCGCTTCCCGCCCCCCGAGCCCCGCCGCGGCCCCCCGGTACCTGAGGGGCGGCCCCCGGAACCCGGCCTCCCGCGGCAGCTCACCGTTTATAAGCGCGCCGGGCAGAAACCTCTCCCCTCGCTCTAACAGGCCGGCCTCTCGCCGTTCCCCCGCAGGCACAGCGCGTTGCGGCGGGCAGGGCTGAGGCCGCGGCTGGCTGGGCGACGGCGAGTCCTTCTGCGGGGGCCGCTGGGGGCAAGAGGGGCTTCCGGCTGCGAGTGAGGGGAACGAGGGAGGAAACGATGGTTCCGGGCGGAGCGCGTTTCCCAGCCGGAACGGGACGCGTGGAGCTGGGGAGGTGGCGCGGAGGGGAGCCGGGCGGGAGCGGGCCGGGCCTGAGGGGAGCGGCTGTGACACGATCGCGTCTGACAGGGCCGGGTCGGGTCTGACGGGATCGGGGAGCTCCGGGCGCGCAGAGGGGAGCAGCCCGCCGCCCCCCGGCCTCTACGTGAGCGACCGGTAGCGCCCAGCAGCCGGCGGGGTCTGCGCTTCCCCTTCCTCCCGGGGCTTTCCGCGGAGCTGGGAATGGTGCAGCTGTGCGGCACGCGGCGCCTCGGCCACAGCGCGGCTTAGCGACCAGCGGGTCCCTCGTAAGTCGTCTAGGGAGGCCTTCCACGGCGGCGTTTTAATTACACGCGGTGTAAATGCGCGCAGGGCTGGTTGTGTTGTGGGAGGGGCGCTTTGAAGTCGTGCTCAGCTGCTAGTGCAACTGTTACGTGCTGCTTTTTTTAAGTTTTTTTTTAATTCTGGGAAAGGGGAGCCAAACGCTTGTGTTTTGTTTTGTTTTGTTTTGTTTTTTTTATCAGCTTTTGTAATTCACTGTGGCTGAATATGCTCAGCAATGGGCCAATATGTGCTGGGGAGGCTCTCCAAATTTCACTCTGAAAGTGGGAGATGACAAGGCGCTAAGCTTACAGCTCCGTTTCTTACAAAATCGTTAACGGGTAGCCACTAAGTATATTTGGGAGGCATATTCCTCCTCTAGTGAGGAAGAGACTTTTAACACATGTTTTAGTCTCTGAGTATTCAGCTAGCTCTCTTTGGATACGCAAAATCCTTTGAAAGTCATCAGGGTTCTACGTGGGCACAGAGCTTTTCCCTCACGGGCAGGGCATGATAGAGAACGCCCAGGGTGGATGCTATTTCCAACATACAGCTGTTTGCAGCTCACTATGAGGTTAATTTACTATTTTAACTTTCATTGCGTTTGTCACTGTCACCTCTGATTATAGTGCAGGCAAATTAAGAATCAGTGTGAGCTAAGATGACATCATTTTCTTCTCAAGAAAAAGCCCATGCAATAGCTTGGGTGATTGCATAATGAACCACGTCAGGCTGTGATGCAGCACTTTGCCACCCTGGCCAAATTGCAGTGATATTTTCCATAGAAATTTTTCCCCTCAGTTTGCTTTTCTCATTAGAATTTACACCGGTATCTCATTGTATCAGCCTCAGGTTTTATCAAATTCTTTTATGCATCTCTGTGTACCTTGTTGTTGTAGCATATTCATCGCTTTGAAATAGCTGCAGTTTGACTTCCAGTGTTATTTTACAGATAGGTTTCTTCCCTATTCTCTTTTAGCACTTATTTTCTTGTATGTAAATATGGCAAAATCAGAATCATAATGGTTTTTAAATTGTCTCTTACCATATTAAGTTAATGCTTGTTTATCCACAGTTCTGGATTTTTAAATATTCAGATGCTTGAATTATTACCAAAAAAAAAATGGTTATTTAGCCTGCGTACTGCTAAAGAGCATATCATTTTGTACAGGAAGCTGCTGAGCATGAATATTCTTTTTTAAATAAGGATTTCTGAAAATAAAGAGTCCTGTTTCTGTAGTTGAAATGGGTTTTCACCCATGGCAGGCTGATAACAGATTCACCAGATTTCTTAGACAGCAATAAAAGTCTATTTTTTAGATCTTTTTTAGATTTTTTAGAGAGTAGTTAAATGCAATTTATCAAGTAATTTTGGAAAAGTCGGAGGAAGAAATTGCGGGGGCACCTTTATAGAAGCCATATATAGTGAAATATAAGTTAATTCAATGCAGTCCATATTACAGTAGTTTTCCACTCTTGGAAACTACCAAGAGGTGTTCAATGTACTCGTTAAAATTAAGTACAAGACAGCTTACTTGTAACATGTTTTAGATTAAAACTGAAGGGATAAAGATCAAGATGTTTCTGATGTAGAGTGAAAATAACCTTGATTTTAATGCCTTTGATAACCAAAACTGTACACTTTCTTAACAGCATTATTTAACCTTCTGTACTTCCTCTGTTAGCGTACTGTAAACTATGCAGTTGTAATTTTCCAGAGTCTTGTATGCTATTATTTTTTTTAAAAGAGTGCTAAGAAACTTTCAGACTATGCCATTGTTAATTATTACAATATTATCTGTGTTAGCCTGGGAGAGAAGCCCATTTGTGGATCAAGGGCACACTCAGTGCTAGGAAGGTTCTCTGATTAAGGTATATGTTGGACATAAAGAAGGCTGCTGTGTTGTTATTCTCAGATTTAAGCTGTCTTCCAGCATTATTTTTCTTATGTACTGCTGAGAAACAAATAGTTTCTTAAATTTACAGACTGTTGCTTACGTGAGAATTGATTGTTTCATAGAAAGCAGCATTTCTCACTGATCATAAGTTTTGTAACATCTAGAGGAAAGCAGTAAAGACAACGCTTTTCTCTTGTATGCCTTTTTTATGAGTCGAAAGATTAGATTGCATATATTAAGACAAAATTCCTTACAATGGTTATAAGAATCTCTTGATCATTCAGCTTTTATGGAACAAAATTTGACAGGATATCGAGTGATACAAACACATTAATCAGGAGTCAGATGCTCTGAGTCATAAATATTTTTAATTACTTTGACACCTTTTTGAAAAGGTGTTCTAGTGTTAAATGGGATACTTAGAAACAACATTGGAATGATCTGTAAATTTATTTGGTGCTCTTGTCAATATCAGTCCATTTACACGTGAAACTGAATTTAGCATTCTAAACTTGTTTGCTCTCTGAAGCTCACTGTGTTAAAGTCTCTCCATTTATCAATCTGGTATGAATAGAATTAGATATGGGGTCAGCGTAGTTTTTGTGTTCTTATTCTATTGAGCTAATCTTCAAGATATATATGGAAGAATAAAACACACTTTCTTTTTTTTTTTTCCCTACAGTTCTCCTGGTTTTCGCTGCTGCGCTTTTGAATCTACAAGCCAAAAGACTGGAACTCGGATTTAGTTGAGTTGTAAATAAAAGGATCTTTTACACTGGCAAAATGGCCGATAGTCCAAACTGTGATTTGAAATCCCTGAGTCCACTTCAGCTGTTTGAAAGAGTAACTGAGCAAGGAGAGAAAGTCAGAGCACTGAAAGCAGGAAAAGCACCAAAGGTATTTTCATTCTATGTGCTGAACTCATCATTTTTCAGACTAGGTTTGTCTTTAAGAGTGCTGAAATAATATGATTGTTCTGAGATCTATTTTGTATTACAGTCAGAAAAAAAATCTTAGTTTAAAAGATTTATGTCCGTTTTGTGGACATACCTGGAGCAAGATAGTTATTAGCAAGAGCAAAGTTGTGAAGTAAGAACAGAGAGCTGTAGGCCTGGAAGGCTGCTTCAGCCAGTTGCTTTGCTATATAATGGGATCCAAGGTATTTGGTTTTCAAATGAAGTTTTTGTCATTTTCATTCCTCCCTGGTTTTAGATTCTCTGTTTAAATCTTTCTGGGAGCATTATTGTACGCACTAACAAATGTCTTCCTTTAGCAGTCCCTGTTTAATCTTCCTGTAGTAATTTGCCATTAATTTTCAGCTCTGTCATCACTATGTTGGCAAAGAGAGCTCAGGTTTCATATGGTCTCTCTTCGTGGATTGCGTGTGGGAGTAAGCCTTGAAAATTAGGCATTGTATAAAACTTGGTGTATTTATTGCTTGCATGAGATGTTACAATAGCTTTGTATTAAAAAAGTCATAGCAATGGAAGTTGTGAAGAACTTAATGTTCTTCTTTGTTTTCAAGTCTGTCATTAAATTGTAACAAATGTTATTTTAAGGTAAACCACTAAAAGAACATTCACTGTAAAGTAAATTATTATACTTTACTATATCCCTGTATCTTAGAAATCTATGCTTAAAATGTTGAGCTTGTCATCCCTCTGAAAAACAGGCATTTTTTTTCCCCTTAGGCACAAATAGAGAAGTGAAACAGAGGTACTTTAAATACCTTGCCAGTGATGTTCTAAGTTCTGCTGGTTAGGAAATTGTGTCACCTGCTATTTTCCTTACTTTTACCTTTGGCAGTGATGCTGCAAACATGTAAATAAAAGCTTAGAGCTTATGAGTAATGCATTTCAAGTCAAACCATGGATACAGAATTTTGGAGAATTGAGATGTAATTGTTTATCTCAATTGTGTCAAATTAAACAGCTGGTTTTTTCTTTATTCAGGATGAAATAGATGCAGCAGTGAGGATGCTGTTATCATTAAAGCTGTCATATAAAACAACAACGGGACAAGATTATCAGGCAGGCTTACCTCCAACAGACCTTGCATTAATAAACAATGGTACAACTAAAGAAGAGGATGAGGATTTTGTGGACCCCTGGACAGTGCAGACATCAAATGCTAAAGGCGTGGATTATGACAAACTCATAGGTACGGCTCTTTCTTCGTTGCTTCTAAGGAATTTATGCAGAGTGGTCATAATGACCACAAGAACAGCATATAACGAATCATAACAAATCTTGATCAACACCATTACGTGTAACAGTTTGTGTTTAATGTTAGCATTCATGTCTAAAGAATTTGCTGTGGAAGTTGAAAATGTCCCAGGCAGGGATTTCCTATGGAAGACTTAAATGTGTTGCAAACAACTTCTCAGTTTAAAATAAATCTTATTCAGTTAGTTTTTAACATATGGACTGTTATTAGAAGGTACATTAATGAAGACATTACGAATGGGTGTATATATCTTCAGTGTTTGTGGTGCAGAACCGCTAGAGCCCAGAGCATTCTGGCCAGGCTCTAGGATTTTTCCTACCATCTCTCTGCATCTGACTTGACTTCTGCATTAGGGAGAGCAGGGATGGTCCAAAAGTAATATAGAAATCTGTAAGTGTAATGACACCTTCACCAGGCATGCTATCAAACAGACTGATGCTGGCCGGGATGGAAAAGGTACCGCTCATGCCAAAAAAAATACATGTAATAGAAAATATTTCAGATAGGGAAGCTACAAAACTTGCAAAGTTCTGTAATTTAAGAAACAGGCTGTTAGTTAACTTCGTTACTTGTTTTATAGTCTATTTTTACAGTTTGAGTCCATAGCATAGAGATAGGTGAAAGAACTATTCATTAATTTCTACTATTTTTGCTTTTTAATGAAATGTATGTACCTCAGTGAAAATTCTGTAACAGTTGTACGTGGCTGGTGTGAGAAACAAGCTGTTAAGCAGACCACAGAGCATACACCCTTATGTGGCAGTAACCATGTATTTGCTTTTGAGAGCTCAGTTGTTAGTGTCAGCATTCTTTTAATTCAGTGTGATGTTACTGAATGATTACATCAAATGTATGTGTATTTTGGCTTAGTCTGAAGAAGGCAATAGGAGAAAGGAAAAATTGGAAAGGGAGAAGTGTGCAGAGAAAGATATATGTCAGTGGAGGGGGAGGAAGAAAGGTAATTGTTAGAATCTAGAAATGGACAAGATCACTCACCTCATTACCTGTGTAGATGTGGAGAAGACTTTTTTGTTTTCTTGGGGTGGATGGAGTTCTAAATCTTGTATAATAGTGGAAAGAGTAGAATACTTGTATGGCACAATCTCAAAGGTTTTTTGAGAATGGCTAGTATGACTTCACTGTAAATCGGTTAGCTAAAGTAATGCTGTTCTTTTACCTGACAGCAGTATCCTTTTTTCCAGTACCTATTTTTGTATGTGTGTATGTCCTTTTCATCTACTCAACAATGGAGGGTTAGACCAGTTCTGCTTTATTTACACTGCTAACGGATTGGGGGTTTTGGTGGATGAGTCATTTAGGTTATTCTAAGGGAAGCATTGAAAATTATTCAAAGAAGAATGCTAGCCACTCCAGGAAATGCAACAGTTACTGTTTGCTCTTTATAAACTTCCTCTTCCTCCTTTCCCTTATAAAAATAGTAATACAAAGTATTGTCCAAGAGTGTAATTTAATAGCTCTTACAATAAAGGAAATTTTTGTGCCACCTACAGTCTTTTTATATGCTAGTGGTACCCTATAAAGTTGTCAATGTGTTTGTTTTTCTTCAAGCATAGAAGAAATGAAAGTGCTAAAAGCATGTTGTGATTGAAAGGGGTATTATTCTGAAATGGTTGTCCTGGGTGTACACTTAAGTGCCTCCTTATGCACCAAAATAGGTATTCTGGGAAGAAAGGTTCTGTTAACTAAGTACTGGAGGTGAACATCCCTAGAGAATGTGTGTTTTTTGTGTTTTGAGCATAAGAAAAGAGCAGAGGGGTAAGTCAGAAGGAGCTCTGTATGTTAACAATGCTAATACTTCAGTGAGCTCAATATCGCAAGTGATACAGAACGTTTGCAGTTGGTGGGAGATCATCTAGTCAACCTCCCTGCTTAAAGCAGAGTTAATGAGAGCACATCGCTCAGCACCTTGTCCAGTAGGATTTTTGATCAAGGATGGAGATCCCACAGCCTTCCTGGGCAACCTGTTCCCGCATTTGACCATACACACAGTATGAAATATATCTCCTTTACTCCCCCCACCTCCCCTGCTCAGATACTTATACACATTGATAAGATCTCCCCCTTCCCGAGCCTTCTCTTTCAAGCAATCATTTGAGTGTGTCTGGATTCTTTCTGTGTTGAGGAGCCCAGAACTGGACCCAGCACTCCAGGTGTTTTTCACCAGCAGTGACAGAGGGGAAGGATCACCTCCCTAAACCTTCTGGCAGCACTGTTCCTAATGCATCCCACGAGGACATTGAGCTTCCAGTGCCGCAGGGACACATTGCTGGCTTGTTTTCAACTTCTTGCTTTCCAGCCTGTACCATTGCACAGAGGTACTGCTCTCCAGATTCATGACTTTACATCCCCTTTTGTTGAACTTCAGGAGATTTCTTTCAGTCCATTTCTTCAGCCTGGTGAGGTCCTTCTGAAAGGCAGTGCAACTATTTGGTGTATCAGCTACCCCTCCCAGTGTGCATCATCTACAAACTTGCTGCAAGTGCACTCTGTCTCCTCGTCCACATCATTAAAGAAGTTATTAAACGGTGTTGGCCCTGGTATTAACCCCCAGGACTACATGACTAACACCAGGGCTCCAGCTGGATTTTAGCTACTGGTCAGAACTGGTTGAGCCTGGCAATTCAGCCCATTTACAGTTCACCTCACTTACCTAGTCTGGGCTTCATCAGTTGACTATGAGAATAAGATGGGAGATGGTGTAAAAAGCCTTTCTGAAATTGAGATAAACAATATCCATTGTTCTCACGTCTTCTACTAGGCTCGTCATATCATCACAGAAGGCTAATAAGTTGGACTGGCATGATGTCCGATTCATAAATCCACGCTGACTACTCCCAGTGACCTTCGTGTCTTTAATAATGTTTGGAAATAGTTTCCAGGTTTATTTGCTCCATCGCATGCCTGGAGGTTGAAGTGAGGCTGATTGGCCTCCAGTACCGCAGATTCTTCTTCTTGCCCTTTTTCAAGGTGGGAGTGGTATTTGCTTTCTTCCAGTCCACAGGAGCCTCTCCCAGTTTCCATGGCCATTCAAAGATTATCAAGACTGGCCTGGTCAGTAAAGTTAGTGTAATAACAGAAAACTAATAATTTACTATTTGTATGCAAATATAACCAGGCAACAGCAAAAAGGAAAAGTACGCAATAAATTTTCAGCAAATGTAAATTTGCTCTTGAAAATGGCGGCTCTCAGGACCCCTTATATATAGCAAAAGTAAAGCTGTCTTTTGGGAAAAGGTAGAACACTAGAGATCAAAAGCAGAATCAAAGACAAGGGCTCTGTGTCCCTGTCAGAAGCTGGTTAGGAAGGCAGATTTCTTTCTGGACAGAGAGTTTAAAATACACTGAACTTTCTCATTAGAGGAAATATACAGGCAAGTATTACGCAGTTTTTTAACAAGGAAAATGAAGATAGACAAAGAAAAGGGAGTCACACAGTCTGTTAATGTTTAATACAATTAGGTAGGCATTTCCAGTAAAGTGTTCTACGTTGGTGGAAAGCGACTTTTTACAGATAGATAGTGACAGGACAAAGAGGAATGGTTTTAAACTATAGGAGGGGAGATGTCAATTAGTTATTAGGAGGAAATTTGTCACTCAGAGGGCGGTGAGGCACTGGCACAGGTTGCCCAGAGAAGCTGTGGATGCCCCATCCCCGGAAGTGTTCTAGGCCAGGTTGGATGGGGCCCTAATCAATCTGATCTGGTGGGTGGCATCCCTGCCCATGGCAGGGGGGTGGTGATCTTCAAGGTCCCTTCCTACCCAAACCATCTATGATTATGTAATATCAGAGAGCTTTTAATCACTTTATGTGACAGTGCAAATATTTCTGAGGTGGCTAGCCTCAGTTAGTCTTCAACATTCTCATAATTTCTTTATCGCAGAATGGTGGAGGTTGGAAGGGACCTGTGGAGGTCATCTTGTCCCACCCCTCTACTCAAGCAGGGCCACCTGTGGCAGGTCGCCCAGGACCGTGTCCATGTGGCTTTGGAGGATAACCAAGGAGGGAGATTCCAGAACCTCTCTCTATAAGATTAGCCTCTTGACATTTGTTATTGTTCTGCTGAATCAAACGTTTTTCGTGTTCATTTGGTCTCTATTTAGCATTCATCCAAATTACAATTACTTTGGCACTTTGTAATGCATTTTATTTGCTAGGCAGAAATTAAATCAGTAATTAAGGTCTGCTTGGGACAAGCACATTTGGAAACACTCAGAAGACATATGGATTAAAGTGGTGTTTGCTGAATCATGAACCAGCATTTATTTTTTTTAGTGGCACTTATCTTAATGAGTCAGTGGATGGGCCTGGTGTCTCCTTTGTGTGCTATCCCTCCTGAGTCACCTCCAGTGAATGGACAGTTGCACAGGAACTTTTTCACCATTATCCAGTGGGAAACAAGAGTTCTTGTTTTCCCTCCCGTTTAGTAATGGATTCACATGACTTTAAGTGTACTGACTACGTACAAAGCCTTGTATTAATGCTGTGCATAACCAGTAATTTAGAAGAAAATGAGATAGGTGGAGAAGGTCTGAAGCTGCAGAAACATAGTCAAGTTGATGCTTAGATTGGATGCATTACTATTCTTCTTTCCTGTCAAGAGTCTCTCCTGCTTTTCCTTCAGTGGGGGTTTCTGATTTTTGTCTGTGCAAGGCTGTTTAGTTAATAGTCCACCTAACAAAGTGCAGCATCAAACTTAAACATACATCCCAATTTTCAGCCAGACTGTAGGAGTACCCTGTACCCTGTACTCGGTATTTCGCAGCATCCCAGTGCTCCAGGGTACATGTTGGGCTTAGTCTTCTGTCCCATCCCTTTTGAGCGCTGCAGTCTCGAGCATGAGGATGGCCATGGTCTTAAATAATCCTTTTTGAGATGTATACAAAGCCTTTATTGACTAAAACTAGCCTCCATGCTGTGTTCTGAGAACCTGTGCTGTAAAGGGTTGGAAAGCCTCTTTTCCTCTTCTGGGAAAGAGATTGGTGTAGTCTGGCTGTATGATAAGCCAAGGGTATCTGAATATTTGGCTTTCCAAATTACCCCAAGTGTATTCAATATTCCTTGATGCCCCTGTAGATTAATTTTGTGTGTAAAATGAGTTGTATTCCCAAGGCAGTGCACTGAAAGAGTTCTGCCTCCAGTTGGAATCAACTTCTTCTTGTTATCCAGTGGTCTAAACTGTTACACTGTCCAGCTAAGGATCATTACCATGTGCTAGGATGTAACATCAGAAGCCCACCTGCTCCAGTAGGAAGTTGCAGTCTTCGGAAGGACGTTTCAGTTAATTACTGCATCCCTGCAGAAAGGCTTGTTTTTTGTGTTGATTTTTTTTTTATATATATAGATGGAGATAGATTATTATATACATAAAAATGTACATTTTTATCTATTTTGTTCTCTTGATTAGTTTGTCAATCCCAATAGCTAATACTGCAGATTGTTCCAATGCTGAGTAGAGCAGAATAGTAGCAAAGAGTAGATTCCTGTCTAGATCATTTTGAACGGGTCAAAATCATGGAGAATTGACATGATTTATTAGGGTCCAAGAATTGGGATTGTGTTGTGGTTTAGCCCGGCTGGCAGCCAAACACCACACAGCCGTTTGCTCACCCTCCCCCCTCCCTCTCCGGGATGGGGGAGGGAAACGGGAAAGTGAAGTCTGTGAGTTGAGATAAAGACAGTTTATTAAGACAGGGAAGATAATAACAATAATAATAAGAATAATAATAATAATGGTATTAATAGTAATAATGTGTACGAAATAAGTGATGCACAATGCAATTGCTCACCACCCGTTGACCGATGCCCAGCCTATCCCCGAGCAGCCGGCCCCCCCCTCCACCCCGGCTAGCCACCCCTATATATTGTTCAGCATGACGTCAGATGGTATGGAATACCCCTTTGGCCAGTTTGGGTCAGCTGTCCTGGGTCTGTCCCCTCCCAGCTCCTGCTGCACCCCTAGCCTGCTCGCTAGCAGGACAAAGCGAGAAGCTGAAAAGTCCTTGGCTTGGTGTAAGCACTGCTCTACAACAATTAAAACATCAGCATGTTATCAGCGCTCTTCTCATTCTAATCCAAAACATAGCACCCTGCCAGCTACTAGGAGGAAAATTAACTCTGTCCTAACTGAAACCAGGACAGATTGGAGTATAGGAAGCTCTAATGAAGAAATAAAAGATTTTCCCAGTTCAGTTTCATCTGCAGTGGGAAAGAAATGCTGCTGTTTCAGTCTCACAAAACCCTTCTTGAATGAAATCACTTCCTCTGAAAATACTGTTTTATTTTAATCAGCTGCATTTCCTAAACTGTTTTCCAAGTAATAAGTCTTACTTGAATGCAGTGAAGGGTATTATGCATTACCTTTTCAAGCCTCTTGAGGGGAGCAGTGTCCGTAATCATGTCAATATAAATGAAAAATGAAGTTTGGAAAAGAACATTTGGGGTTGAAAAGAGGAAAATATGATTTGAGGGCTGAAAATTCAGACATGAAGAAAGCAACATTCAGAGCCTCGCAGCCATTCTTATCCTTTGATTTACGGATGCCAAGTTATTGACCTAGATATGTTTCTCTGGAATGTTTTTTGTTCTGAATAAGCATACTCCTTGTATAAGGAGACGGCTATTATGATTAATCATAGATGGAGCAAAATGGAGATGTAGCAAATAGACTGGGCCTGCTAGCATAGAGTTAGTATCGGGGACTACTGCTGGGACTCCAGGGAAGAATCAGGAAAATCTAGGCATTTTACATTTTTCCTAAAACTTAAAGATGTTCTTTTTGATCTAGGCTGCACTGGTATGTTCTTGGTAAATCCAAGATCTCTTTGTAGCTATGCTATGCTTAATTTTATTTTATTTTTTAATATTTTATTATTATAGTTCGGTTTGGCAGCACTAAAATTGACACGGATCTGATCAATCGAATAGAAAGAGCTATTGGGCAAAAACCTCACCGCTTTCTACGTAGAGGAATCTTTTTTTCTCACAGGTGAGTTTTTCTCATTAAAACTCAAAAAGGCCAGATTAGGTAGACTTCCTGTGAGCATTACTGGGCTCACAGTCTTTGTGTGAGCATTTGCTCTGACATGCAAAAGACCATGTTCTTTACGCCAAGGTAAACCAACTGTGAATTGAAACTAGCAGCTACTCCAGGTTTACCCTGTCAAAACTTGAACCACTTTGTTCTTTCTGGGTACATGCATCTTTTTCTGATTTGTCTTCACTTATCCTAAATAGAAGAAGTGTGCAGGGAATCTTTGCTTTGTACAGGTTCCATTTTGAGCCAGTATGTAAACAGCCAGATGGAGAATTTGGTCTGGCAAAGAACTCCAGGTCTCACATGCTGGCATTGCTGATTTCAGCAGGGGTCCACATGGCATGTGGACCTATACTTCTTTATTGTTACATAAAAAAGGCTCAGGGAATAATCTTAAGCACCAGCCTGGCAGTCATCTACACTGTTTAATTTTTAGCATGCATTGACTTTTGGCCCGTGGCAGCTAGCACTTTTCGAGTAAGTGCCTGAGCATGATTGAGGGCATAACCTACACCACAGATCATTCCAACCAGGTTGCTTTAACATAACACCTTATTTGGGAAATGATTCCTAGCTCTGTTTTATGAAGCTTTAGAAATTATTATCCAATTAAGTAAATTTCTCTTTGTTTTTCCTCATAAGCTGGCTGAAGGAGACAATCCTTTTCTTAAATCAGAAAACTAATTAAAAATATATATATTTCCAGGACACTTAAGATACTACATTTCACTTATTAATACATTTGGCTTTAAAAGCACTTGAATTTTGAATAGAAAAGAATTACAGAAGATATTTCTTCTTAAATTCTTTGAATTGCCTCATGTTTTCTTTTGTTTGTTTTTTCTTCTTCAGGGATATGGACCAAATCCTTCATGCTTACGAAAATAAGAAGTCCTTTTACCTTTATACGGGCAGAGGGCCGTCCTCTCAGGCAATGCATGTTGGTCATCTTATCCCATTTATATTCACAAAGTAAGCTTTTTCTACAATTTTCATTAATCAAAACATTTTTTCCTAAGGAAATGTTGAATGCTGCTTATGGAACTAAATGATACATTGCAGTGAGCTTTTTTTGTTTGAGGTGAATATTGATGAACAATGCAATCTTAACATTTCATTAACATGATCACAATCCGTGTATTACCATAAAGCCATCTTCCTTGCACCTGAAGCTTGTCGGCACTTCTTAGAATTTTTGTTTTTCTTAAACACAAGTTTGTGATGAGACTTAATAACATCATTGTGTGAGGTGGTACCTGCAGCAGCAGGACACTAAGAAATTGGATTCTGAGTCAAAAAATCTCTTTGAATTCTTCTGTCATTGCAAATGGTGACTGCTAACATATGTACAGGAAACGAGTCTTTTTTTTTCCAGATAAGTTGTCATTATAATCTGTATAAAGTGCTTACCTCTGCTCAGATAAACATAAGTAACTGCATATGGTGCAGTCCTTTGTATATACTTTTGTTTAAATGTATAAAAATATTTTTAACTGTGTGGCTAAAATGTCTAGTTTTAATCATTCTGAGATAAAATTTTTCTGCTTTTATAAGGTGGCTGCAAGAAGTATTTGATGTTCCCTTAGTTATACAGTTAACTGATGATGAGAAGTACCTCTGGAAGGATCTGACAACTGAGAAGGCATATGAATATGCTAAAGAAAATGCAAAAGATATCATTGCATGTGGTTTTGATGTCAATAAAACCTTTATCTTTTCTGATTTAGACTACTTGGGGTAAGTATAAATTTCTTCAGAGCATTGAAACAAAAAAATTGTCTGTATTTTCTCTTCTACTTTGACAGCCAACAGTGTTTTAACTAGTGTATCTAGATTGGAAAGCTTCAAGACAAGCTTTACAATACTTAAAGTAGAAACATTCACTTTTATGCTGCTCAACATTTTGTATATATCCTCTTTTCATTCTTCTGTGTAATATATAAACAAATACTCGTGTGTGCAGGACTTAAATTACAAAAAGTATATTAAAGCTGCTAAAATGTAAAATATACCTAAACCACCAAGAAAACCACAGGTTGATTTTAAGGTGGCATCAAAATCTTTGAGATGTGTTTGTACTTTATCTGCATTAACTAAAGGCATCAACTGTTATGGTCAGTTAATTTAACAGCATGAAAGATTATCATTTGAACTTTGAGTAAACTTTAAAGGAGATTTAAGAAAAGAAACCTCTGTTGGAGCTGCCTTTGTAGAAGATCCTCTCATTATCATCTCCATGGGCCACCAAAAGACCAAAACAGTGCCTTCAGAGATTTAATCCTTCAAGTTTTGTAACATTCTCAGCTTTTGGAATGAAAGCTTTTATCTGTGCTTTCCCACTCTTTGTACTTTATTTTTCCACTTTCTTTCTCACAGGTCAAGTATGGGATTCTACAGAAACATCGTCAAAGTTCAGAAGCATGTTACATTTAACCAAGTGAAAGGAATCTTTGGCTTTACAGACAGTGATTGCATTGGTAGGAAATAACATGGGTTACTGGAAGTGATCCTTGCTTTCGCTTTCTGTGGCACTATTTAAGTAACTGTTTGAAGAGATTGGTATCTGCTGTTCATGAAACAGATGGGAAAAACAAGATGCATGTTTCTAGGCTGATTCTAACAGGGTGTTACTGTGGTTTCTTCAGTATAGAAAACACTTGGCAGTGAAATTCCTAGGGTGTATTATTAGTAACAACAAAGTGCAAAACACAAAAGTTGAAATGATCAGGACAGAGAACAATTCTTGGTTTTTAGAACTATTGTAGCTATAGTCAACTATACTTCCTATAAATTTCTACTGCAAAAGTAGAACATTTTTCATACACATGTGAGAAAAGATAAGGAGTGCTCAAAAGCCTTATTGTCATGGTGCTAGGTAACTCTGTCTTCCATTTACTTCGCTGCGATTGTAGGTTTCTGTCACATTGGCCAAAGAAAGGTTCCTTGTCAATGATGGTATTAAAACATAGGTGTTCCTAACTGCTAACGTCATTCTCTGACCAATAATTGGTCAGCTTTTCAGACTTAATTGTAGCTGAAAAACAGATTCCTATTTCTGCCTTACCAGTGTTCTAATAAATGTTGGTATTGTATTAATGACTTCATTCCATGTTTGGAAAAATCTACTACTTGGTTTCTGTTCTGAGAGTATTTTGATCAGGGAAGTAGGTTGGTCACTCTATGAGTAAGTACTATAGAAAAAGAAAATTAACCACGTCTGAGATTTTTGAACAGCATGCATATAGCAATGATTGTAAGATCTTAGAAGAGACTTCGCCTGATAAGTATCTCTATACTAATTCTCTCACAAAGAGAATGTGAGAGGAAAAAAAAAAAGAGCAGCTCAGAGTAATGATACAGTCAAGTATATTTCTGTGAAGGACAGATTATTCAATGATGAAGGAAAAGTATAAAAAGCATGTGTTGCTGAACCTTGTCCTGAATCTTTGTGATCACAGCCTACCCCTTTTTCATTAGTACCTAAATTAGTTTTAGTTGATGGTTTGTTGAGCTCATAGAAGGTACAGATGAAAAGGTTTCCTCAGCTGAGGCAATACTGCGTGATAAAGACAAGTATTGGTCTTCAAGTGAGTATCCAAATGACTCACATGTGCATTTTACATATTTCAAAAGGTTCTCTCTATTTATCATTGCATATATTGACTTCTCACCTTTTCCAAACTTCTCGTGTTCCAGGTAAGATCAGTTTTCCTGCTATTCAAGCTGCTCCATCCTTCAGTTCATCATTTCCACAGATCTTCAATGGCAAGGAAAACTTACAGTGTCTTATTCCATGTGCTATTGATCAGGTAAGGAAATCATATTTTCATCATAGTGAGCCTTAACTTGCAGCACCAGAGATTTATGTTGTACCCTAGGGAAAAACCTTCTATCAGTAAAAGTAAAGAAGCATTGGAATAATTTGTCAGAAAGGCTGCAGAACCTTAACAACTGAGATCTATAAAGAGAGGATGGAGGAACATGTGGCCATTAAAAATAATTACTCATTATTGGTTTTTCACATCACCAGTCGTGAAGTAGCAAAGAGAAGTCCAAGGACAATCAAGAGGGACTTTAAGGCTTTGGGGAAATTGATTAAAGGACCAGGTGCATGGGTAGCAATTTCATCTATCCTTCCACTACCAGGGAACAATACTGAAAGGAACAGGCAGACCCAGGTAATCAATACATGGCCACAAGGCTGGTGTCACCAGCAGAATTTTGGGTTTCTCGATCATGGGGTGGTCTACACAGCAGCAGGCCTGCTGGTACCTGATGGGTTGCACCTTTCTCAGAGGAGAAAAAGGATTTTTGCACGTGATTTAGCATGGCTGATACATAGAGCTTTAAACTAGATTTGAAAGGGTAAAGCTTGCCATCTTGGTCGGTATCGACCTCCAAATCCCTGTAAATGTGTCTGTTAAGTGAGGGAATCAGAATGTACAGTGAAACTACAGAAATTAAAAAAAAAAGTGGGGGGGGGGGGAGGATTTGGGTTTTGTTTGTTAGTTCCTCTGGATGGACCAAATTAGGGACATTGTTTAGTGGTACACTTGGACTTGGCAGTGGTAGGTTAATGGTTGGACTAGATATCTTAGAGGTCTTTCCAACCTAAATGATTCTGAGTCTGAGAACTGGAAATAGGTTATGGAACTTTCTTTTTTTTTCTTGAGACCACCTGTTAAGGAATGAACAATCCAACACTAATCAGCCTTTAAAACACATTTTTCAACTTTATTCTGTGCTTTTATTGATCGTTGTTCCAGGACCCTTATTTTAGAATGACCCGAGATGTAGCACCTAGAATTGGATATCCTAAACCAGCCTTACTGCACTCAGTCTTCTTCCCAGCCTTGCAAGGAGCACAGACAAAAATGAGTGCTAGTGACCCCAACTCCTCCATCTTCCTCACTGATACACCCAAACAAATCAAGACAAAGGTAAGGATCTTAAAAGCTTGAGCTCACAAAAGCTTTATAACAAATAGAGGTAGTGCTGCTCATGTTTACAATGGCAAATTTTTAACGTTTCCTTTGAACACGTGGACATATTTGCAACCTTTTTCCCATACATTTCATTGCAGAGCATCTTTAGCAGTTGACCAAATTACACAAATTTAGCTAGACTATCAAATGTAATCTTTTGCCTTGCCAACTAAGCTAACAGTGCAAACATTCGATAGAATAACATACAAAACATCATGTTTGTTCATCTGATAGGTCTGAGTAATGGTGTAAGAATAAGATCTGTGGAGGCTCATGCTCTAGAAATAAATATTATGTTGCCATAGTTTTGGAATCTAACAGCCCTTGATGTAAATAACATAAACGGCTCTTTCTTTTGACTACCTCTCCGTGCCAGGAGCACCAGGTGTTTCACAGTAGCAGTTAGAACACATGCCAGACTTTCCTTACTGCTTGGGGATCTGCTGCCATGCACTTCATCCTCAAATTTGCAAATAAATATTTTGATTTTCACCTAACTTTTAGAAGGCCTATTTTCTCCTATCTGAGTATATTCCTAGTGCCCCTTTTAGTTCAAAGGAAAATCTGTCTTAATCTGTGTCAGATGATTATGTTTTGCAAAAGTTCACATACGCTATAGTATTAAAAACAATAAAAATCAGAAAAAGGATTTGGAAACGGATAGATAGACAAGATAACTGGACATGAAGTAACTATCAGTCACAAAAAGAAAAAAGATGCGAATGTTGTTTCTGCTATGTGGGCTTGGATTCATTGTCTTGTGGTTGACAAACCCATATATTGGTCAGATTCTTCTGCAGTCATTTCATAATAATTCATTGTCTTACGTAGAAACTGATTAAACAGTACTCTTTCGAAAAACTGGAATTCTTCATGTGTTTGGATGGTAAGAATTCCAAGTTATTTGTACAGTTACACAGTTGCTTTTTAAAAAGCACATATAATCTCAGAATAGAGGATACACTGTTAGGGGTAATATTGATAATATTCTTCCATTTTTCCTAGCAAATAGGTAGTAATCTGCGAAGAGATCCAAGAGGATTTATGTCCAATTAACAAGTCCTACTTCTGCTACCTTTAAAAATGTGGAAAAAATAACAAAATAATTCTAGTTACTTGGAAAATAAAACTATAAAGAGTAAATCCGGAACACATTGTAAAACATCAAGTAATGGAGGACAAACTGAGAATCGTTTCAGCTTCTGAAGCCCATCAAAAATTAACTATGGAAACAGTGCTTGAGTGAAAGACCAAATATTTTTATGGCCAAGAAATGAAAAATTAGAGTAGGAAAGGTGATTTCTGGTGATGCATGAAGGTTAAAAACAGAGTGCTGCTGCCATACAAAAAGAATTACTGCTTGCAGCATTTTTCAGATCATTAGTACGTTGCTAAGTAGTGAGATTCAAAACTTCCAGGTAACATAAGATGAACAATTAGTAGCTACTGGAAAAGGCTGAGAAGCTTCTGGGAAATCCATTCAAAGTTGATGAATGGCAACATTATAATAAACTATTTTATCTGTAATAATTCAGAGAAAAGATCAATGCATCACCAGGTAAATCATTCAAACCTCAAGTCAATGCCAGAATATGTAAGAAATGAGCTCAAAATTAATGTAGGAAACATTTTGTATAAAACAATAATGTGCCTTCACCTGGCGTATTTAATCCCTCTCACTTTAGTAAGAAGAGAAACTGCAAAAAATATGGATATAGAAAAAAAAATCATACAAAGACTTTCAAAATCTAATAAGGAACAGGTATGGGGAAGTGCAAAATAATACCTAAAATCTTAATTTTACAGATTCTGAGACAGTTATTCAGGTTGTTCTACAATATAAGAATAGATGTAATGTGACAGGTGGCAGTTTATTTTCTTGAGATATTCATTGGTGCATAATTTTTGTAATTCAATGCCACAAAACCATCATCATACAGTGGTTAGAAAGAATCAAAAAAAACATGTTATTTGTGTTATATAATACAGATAATAAGAATGTTCTGAAATGGCAAATATATAACAGTTCCTAAGTACTAGAACTAGTACAATCTTCCTTCATAGGCATGTGTGTCTCCTAGCTGGTTGTTGTTGATGTCTGAATAGATAGAAGATTCAAAGAAAGCCCACCTTATGGTTGAAGAAGGCTTTTCTCCTGTTCCTGTCTATTAGCTTTGTTTATATTTGTGGCACAGTTAGCATCCTCTGAGATTTCTATACATGTAAAAAAAAAAATTAAAAATATGCCAGTGGCTTCTGAATTAGCTGGGAGTGGGATTAGCAGGTAAATATATTCACCAGTGCAGTTCATCTGCCCGTAGGAAGCTATGCATAAAAGAAAAAGTAGGGGGTTGGGAGTCAGCAAGTATTCCATTTTTAGATTGAACAATTGTGCATTTGTCTAGTGATAGCCATTCTAGCTAGCGTTTTGTAATGTTTAGCCTTGCTTTCTTTTGTTTTCCTCTTCCCTGAAAAAGAGTCTAGGTTCTCTCTAGGATTTCTTCAAAAATTCTCCACGCCTTCTTCATCTCTTTCAAAATTAATTTCTTAATGGGATGAATATCCTATTTCTTCTTACAGAAGTACATTTTCTGTAAGTACAAAGTCCATCCAACAGGCAACAGCTTCAGCAAAAGGGACTTAGATTTTTTTTCACAAAATATGGTGTGGATTATTTTTGATTCTTGCTTCATTTTTGGTCTGGCTATGCAACCTGTGGAGTATGTATGTAGCATTTTTCTCTGCTGACTTCCAGTGACTGCTTTTTGCCTTCTTGCTTCAGTCTTGATGCTCTGCATTAACTTGTCCCAGTCACCCTTCAGCTTCACCTTAATAGAGGGTTTGGAGGATTGTGATGTACCTCTGTTTACAATACAGTAATCTGCAATTTAGTAGAAATTATACCATAAAACCACTGCATTGTTTCAGATTAACAAGCATGCCTTCTCGGGAGGCAGAGATACTATTGAAGAGCACAGGAAGTATGGAGGTAACTGCGATGTCGACGTGTCTTTTATGTACCTGACTTTCTTCCTCGAAGATGATGACAGGCTTGAACAACTGAAGCAGGTAAGTAGCCAACTTGAAGAGAGTATTATTCATTCCTTACTCCAAGGCTGTAACTAAGTCCTCCTGTGAACCTTCTGCAGGAAGGCAGTTGTGTTGTTATTCTTATGGTCTGCATTCCTTGCAAGTATTTATATTAAGACCTCTGTATTTTTGTTGCAATGTTCACCTTTCTCACAAGTCATTGTCTTTTTTTTTTTTTAAAAAGTTTTTAATTTCCAAGCATTTTCATAAAGATCTCCAACACTGTAGGGCAGTATCTCCCCAACTTTTTAAATGATACCGCCTTAGGATTAATGTTATTTTTAATTGTATAATGAACTCTGCCTGTTCCATATATGTAAAGTACCTGAATACTCTGCAGCTCCAAAAGCTTGCTGATCTTTTTTTTTCTTATTATCAAAAGAAAGGTTATAACTATGAGGAGTTGATTAAATGAGGCCAAGCACAAGCTGCTTTGTATAGGTTACATTTCCCTAAACCTGTTTGGCAGACTTCTGTCCCTAGGGGTGGTAGCAAGGCATTTCACTGCCTTCAATTTTGGTGTCATATCAATACTAGGCAATACACCTTCTTTGGAAGGCAGTATATTTAGGTAATAGTACCCACGTCATATTGGTTTGTCGGCTTTCTCCTGGTGGAAACAGCTGCAAGAAGGGCAAGAGCTACAGATTCTTCTCTAACCTTCTGCTCTTTCCCACACAAGGACAGGGTTGGATAGCTACTAAACCCCTGGAAATCTGTTGCAAATTCCTTATGGAAATCTGTAGTACGTTTGACATGCTGAGCAATTTTCCATTAGTCTCCAACCATTAAAACAAAATCAGTACAACTCCGCTACAGGGGGCGCAAAGCCTGTACTACAGTCAGCAGCTTACAGCACTGATGCCTCAGAATCAGATTAGAAAACATGAAGTTTGTGCCTATAGTGGCATTAGAGGAGCTGTTCCAGTTATGGTACCACAGGGAGAAGCTTTCAGAACTGGGTACTCAGAGAAAGCAACATCAGTGTTATTGAGAAAGAGGAAAAAAAAAAGATTAAAAATAAAAACTGAAATTAAAACAGTTCATTCTTGTTAAGATATTTTACTTATTTATTTTATAATACCAATTCAGTATTACAAATGGCTTAATCGCAAGGGGAAGTAAGTTTGTCATGTTTATTGTCATTTCAAATCATAGCTGAACTGCCCCAGCCATGTTTTCTAACTGGGGCTGAACCTAGTCACCTGTTTAGCTAAAGTGTTTTGAGTAGCAGAGCAATTGCATGGCTTACCCACTGTGAATATGAATACTCATGTGAACAGAGATTCTGAGTTCTTTCCTGTAAAAAGGATACTTCAGTCACATCTAATGCCTTAGCCAAACTAGATGAGAGAACAATATGAGAATTTGAGCCCAGCTTAGGGTAACTATTTATTTGAAATGGTATTTAAGGGAGAAAAACAGTTTCCTGCAAATAATTACAGGATTTCCCAGTTAAATTCTTGTGAATGTATCTTATTTATTCCATATAATTAGTCATACATTAAATTGCCTTTTAAAAGATTTAAGGCAGTTGGGCAACAAGCAATTTTTACAAGTTACATTTTCAGAGTGATACCACATGATCTTTTAAGGCATGTGCTTGTTTTCAAGACATCCTGATCTTCATTTGCCACGGCCAGGCTTTTAAAGAAATATTTGTCACTAGGTCCTTTTCCATACAGCACCATATTTAGCAAGCAACACTTTCTTGACAGGCATACACAAGTGGGGAATTGCTCACAGGGGAGCTGAAGAAGGTACTTATTGAAACATTGCAGCCCATGATAGCAGCTCATCAAGAGAGACGGAAGCAGGTCACAGATGAAGTGGTGAAGCAATTCATGACTCCACGGAAGCTAGCTTTTGAATTTTGAAGAAATGCTTATGTAACTTACCATTCGATGAACCAAAATTGACTGTTGTCTTCTGTTGTATATGATCATTCCCTAGTTATGTACAACCTGCAATCACTGCTTTATAAATATTGCTCTTAGTGAGTTACTTCCTATGAACATCAGAGTACATGAAAAATTGAAAACTGGACTCGTAGCTACTTAAAATCAAAGTGTGTTAATAAAGGCATTGAATCTGTACAAGACAGAATTACCCAATCTTGCAGTGAGGCATGTCTGTCAGCACAAGACTGTATTTTATTGTATTTCATGTTGAAAATATAAATAAAAATGCCATTTTAATGATGAAGTCTAACTTGTAAATTGTTGTAGATATGTTGTTAGGAGGTCGTATCTCAAACTAATAACTGGTAGCTCCATTGTTTTTTGTGTAGCTCGGTTTACTAGACTATGTGTCCTTTGGGGCTACTGGGAGCATGCTGCACACACAAAGTGGATGTTACAAAGCAGATTACACAGTAACTTAGGCCTTGGATCAATGCAACAGGAATGGAGATCTGTGAATTGAACATGGGAGAAAGAAAATCAGGCTGGTTTTGCAATCCTCTTCGTCTTTGACCTGGGGCAAGTTTCACTCTATTTCTGTTTCTATTTAACTGGTCTGAATGCCTCTGAAGGAAAGAGGCAATCACAAGGTTATGAAGTTCCTTGATATTCTCAAGTGGAAGATATTAGAGAAATGCAAATTTTAGTTATGAAAATACTAAATGCTGAATCATACTGTGAATATGAAGTTGCTGCTGGACGCAGGGATACTTACAGTGCTGCCCTGTCCTGTTCTTCTGCACCAGGTCAAGATAGGGTTACTTACATTTTAAGATGTATTTAAGAGAGAAAATACACTTTGTTAAAATACCTCATGTAATATCTCAGTATCTCCTTTCTTAAAATGATCTGTAATGTCTGCTATGATTTATGAAAAAAATTGAATAATTTGCTAATTTGTTTCTGTATGTACAGCGCTGAATGGAAACTATTAGATCTGTCTTCTATTTATATAGAACATACAGTTGCTAGCCCAGACAGCCTTATCTAAATCAAATAAAAATACCTTTGATAATACAGGTGGGTATTGAGGCATGGTATTTGCAAATCATTTCAAACATAAGGAAGGCACTAGAATAAGGTGTGAAAGATTTAAAATTTAACAGGTTCTGTAGTGTGGGGGCTACTAGACACTTAGTGATTTTAACATTCTTTTTGAAAAAAAAAATAAAATTAAGTAATGCACTTTAGTGTGTAAACCCTTGAAGTCAGCTGATTACACTTGAGTTGAGGGAAATGTTTCACTGACTCGGAGACCTTGCATCAGCCTGTTAGCACGTGAAGAACGGGTTGGGTTATTTGCCCAGCCTGGGGCCAGTGCTGCCCCCTTTCCAGCTGCAGCAGTTCTGCACCACAATGCACACATCCTCCCCAGCAATGGCCTGCGTTTCTGAGGTGGAAATGCCTGTGCACCAAGCTGTATATGAAGTAGCACTGCTAGTGTTATCATCATATTTGAGCAAGGGACTGAGGGGAGAGAGAAATGCAAAGCAAGCTTAGTCCTACTGCATGTGTTCCAAATGTGTGCTGGAAGATCAATGCCTAGGTTTTGTCTTTTTCTTTACAGTTTATGTGACCTGGTATCGCTAATCTAATGTCATGGACTTAATATATTAAAGTAAACATTTACCAGCCACTACCTCTCTATAACCCATGGGTATAGTATCTTAGTGCCGACAAGTGTTTAACAATCAATAGAAAAGCATTTTTTTAAGTGTTTGTGCAATTCTTAGAAAAGAAAAATAGCTTCTTAAATACAGTAGCAAATAAACTAATTTGTGGTAACTGTAGACTTCAGTGATGACCTTCCTGTTCTCGCAGTCTGCTCTTTGCTGTTTTTAAGCCATGCATAGAAGGTAAGACTTCAAGTGACTTTTAAAGGGCTTTTATAAACTCATAATGCAAATTTCTTCCTGAAAACATTATATGCAGAACTGTCCTGCAAGATTTATTTCATTAACTAAGAATTTAGTTACTGGGGGGGGGTGCCTCACTTACCTGGGGGGACCTCATCGCGGTCTACAACTTCCTCGCGAAGGGGAGTGGAGAGGCAGGTGACCTATTCACTGTAAACACCAGTGATAGGACCCGTGGGAATGGTGTTAAGCTGAGGCGGGGGAATTTTAGGCTGGACATCGGGAAGAGGTTCTTCACCGAACGGGTGGTCACACACTGGAACAGGCTCCCCAGGGACGTAGTCACTGCACCAAGCCTGTCTGAATTTAAAAAGCGATTGGACTGTGCACTTAGTCACATGGTCTAAACTTTGGGCAGACCTGTGCGGTGCCAGGAGTTGGACTTGATGATCCTTATGGGTCCCTTCCAACTCGGGATATTCTATGACTCTATGATTCAGGAAGGGGAAGTACACTGTAGGAGAAATAGCAGTGTGTTCTACTCTAATTAGGTATATGGATTAATTTTATGACACAGCAGTTAAAATCTGTCCTGAAAGTTTTAGAAAGGAAAGTGATTGCAAAATTAATACTTGTTTACTGAGCAAGCGATGTGCTTACAAAATGTGCTTCTGAAATGACAGTTTCTTAGAGGAGTCTTGGTAAGTTCCTAAATCTGCTGCAATTATAATTAACGTCCCAGAGGTATTTAAAGGTTAAGACAAGGCAGTCTTCAAATGTATGGGTGAAATGTCTAATGACATTATCAGGCAATGTTCATTACATTTTCCTCAACTTGTAATATTTTGTTTATCTCACTGTAATAAAAATGTAGATAAAAGTCTGTATCAAACTTGTTTGGTGGTTGTTTTTTTATTTATTTTTTAACTTTTAAAAGGCTTAATTTACCTTATTTTTGACCTCTTCCTTCCCTTCTGGTTGTTGATTTAGTCACCCCATGGAGTCGGTCATTCTTTTGATGTCCAGTGCCTTTCAAATAGTGAAAAAGGGGGCCTTGTAACCCCGTCTATCTGGTCTTAACAGATAAACCTCAGATTGCTCCCAGAGCAAGGTAATGAAGGATTAACAGGTTGCAAGGAACACTGGATGTTGAATTTCCTTGTGTACAGCAGCCAGCTTAGAAACAAGGGGAGGTCAATGTGACCTGTTACCACGATGTTTCTGTAGGTTTGGTGTGAAAGACTTGCACTTAAATGGGCTCCAGCTGTCTGGGGAGCACAGATTCTGAATAGCTTCACTTGGCTTTTCCACAGTCACTAAGAGGAATACTGAAACCTGTCTGGATATTGTTAAACACTGTCAGAGAAAACAGGAACTATCAGCAACATGAAGCAGAACGTGACTTCGAAAGAAAAATTTCTTTATTCACAGCCAGCAAGTTTGTTACTGAAAGAAATAGTCTATGCAGAGAGCTATGTGGTATCTTCATTCTGCTGGCTGGCCTTCAGCTGGATATCAGAAGAAATAGTTCTGTGATTATCAGAGAAGCAAATAGAGTAGCTGAAGGTCAAGGTAATACAAAGGAATCAGAAAATAAAGCAGCCAAGTTCTGAAATCCACAAGCCAAGCACCCAGCTTGCTGTATATGTAGTTAATTGCACAATATGTACACTGTGTCGTGTCGTTAAACAAAAGTCAGTTCTTATTTATGTGCCTGGGTTTACAGTGCTTACACAGACAATACCTTTGCCTGGGGGTAGTTTATATCAGCGTGAACTAACTGTGGGTTCTTGCTCTACAGCAGGTTGCTAGCCATACTCTGTGTATTTTTTTCAATAAAGGCTTGTGGGACACTGGATTCCAAGCAGGTAGCTTCCTGAAATAAGTTGTCTAGTTACAACTTACCTCTAATCCAGTATTTGTTCAGGCTAGGTGAGAACCTGCTTTTATGTGATGCTGAATACCTGGAGGCTCACATTTCTCAACTCCTCTCACTTGCTTCCATGGTTGTTCCCACTAATTTTATAATTCATCTGTAATTCCTACTTCTTGAAACAAGCTGTATGGCAGTTACACCCACAGGAAGAGGCATTTTTAGTCATCTGAATGCTTGAATTTATTGGGTAATCTGAGCTATTTTTGATTAGATTTTTTTTCAAACCTCAGGCTGACCATGGATGGTATCAACACTCCCTAATAATAAATGATTGTTTTGTCTGATATACAGGCATATTTTGCTGTCTCTGTTCACAGGATATAACGCCTGAGAAGTAAAGTCAGCTGAGAATAATATGGTGTAAAGAAACTTGATTCCAGAAAACATCCCAACAGAGCTGGGATAAATCCCTGCCCTACTGGGACAGCACTCAGATGCATCCCTTGTAGAAAGAGCTGAAGGTGGTAGTCTCTTAGGAACCATCTTAAGAGAAATTCCAAACCTTTAGGACTCAATTAAATCTGTTGTAAGGACTTTCAGATAAAGGAGGTTTGGAGCTGACATCCTAAAAGTATAAGTGGAGATTGTAGCTTGCTGAGGCCGTACATGCTTTGGGATAGAGTCAGGTTCAGTGTTGGGTCTTTCATTTCACTCCCCTGTAAGGTGACATACTCTGCACCTGTCTGGCCTCTTAAACCTGCTCTTGAATCAGCTGCAAGACCTGGACAGACTCAGACCAATATTCTGATAATTGTTCTGATAAAAATTCTGATAATTGTATGGCTGTGAAGAGGTCTAAATAGCAAGTTGAAGGCTTAGATTTCAGGACAGTTCTGGAACTTTTTACTAGTTTATATCTGAAAGAGATTGCCTTTATTCTTTCCCAGTAGCATCTGAAATTTTTAAACTTGTCCTTCTAGTACAAGATCCTTGCCTTCATGTCCAGGGTACCTGCCAAGTCCTGCCTGCTGCAAAATTGCTGTTAGTGTAATCAGGTCTGTGCTATCAACTGCTAAAAGTGCATGTGGACCAGGTCACCAAACTGAGTAAGAGAACTCACTTTAAAAAATGGTCTTCCTTTTTCCCTCTAAAAAAGCACATTTCCAGCAGATTCTGATAGGGGAACAGATCCAGCCCAGTCCAGAGTTCACCACCCAGGGAGAAAAATGGAGAAAGAAAACATCTACATTGCTTCTGAGCCAGGACCAGCAAATTAAGATTAAAGCCAGATTCCATCAAAATGTAACTTTGGGGAAAAAAAAAATACATTTGGCTGCTCCTAACAATGCATTTTTAAGTGAAAAGAGGATGCTTTTTTTTTTTTTTTTTTTAAGTGACAAGTCTTATGCTATACAGTTTTGCAATTCTTTAACTTACCTAGCCGCCCAACGCACAGATTTCATGGCGGTCTCTCCCCTGAGGAGCAAAGCTTTCTTGCATCCACCCCAACCCTCCTTGCAGGACCAGAGCGGGTTGTGGAAGCTCTGGCCACCACCAGGCATGCGGTGCGCCCAGCTGCCAGAAGGGGACTGAGGATCTGCGGCTGGGGACTACGCTGGGAAAAAAACACGTGATTTCCAGAATCAATGCCTGTTTTCACTTCCAATGAGGCCATTAGAGCGATTATGTAAGCAGACCATCTCTGCCACTCATGAAGAAATGCCAGGAAAAAGCAAGGAGATTCATATTTCACCCGCTACCGAAGGGATGTAATCGTAGAGAACTTCAGCAGAATTACAGCTGGGGATGAACGGTCCACCAGCTGTGGCTTGAAGCACAAATATGTAAATTGCTCAGTGAATGCCTTACAGGACACACCGCATAGTGTTAAATCATACACAAAGTCCCTTCAACTTCAGCAGTGAAGGTTGTTTTCTGTGCTAGTAGAAAACAAAATGAAACCTTTCCCAAAAATCTCTAGGACTAGCAGCTTTTTAGAGGATAAATATTTGCAAAAGTCTCAGAGGCTACGGTATAAATACATTAACAAGATAAAAGGGATGTTGTACACAAATGCAAGACTCCCTGATGAGTTTGTAATCCTATAAGAAGAAAACAAGGATGTCAGTCATCTGGCGTTGTGCTGAAATGTCCCTGCTTATTCTGTCCATCAGCGGAGAGCAGAGCTCAGCGGCTGTGCGTGTGTTGTGCTACAAAAATAAAACAACCTGAACAAAATACACCTCACAACAGAGCTGCATGAGCTACTTTTTGTTTGTAAAATGATCTGTAAATCTCAGTACGGCTTCGTATGTGACAAACACCACCATGTTCACAGGAAAGGCCCGAATGCAGTTCAACCCCAGACCCTTGAAAAGCACTTTCACGCCCTCCTCTCTCACGCTTTGTCTCGCGCAGTGGATGAGGCCCCTGTACTTGTGCTGCCCCGATTCGTCCACTTGCATTCGTGATTTGAGGACGTCCATGGGGGTAGCTAATCCCCAGGCCAGGACTCCAGCAAAGCCACCAGAAAGCAGCACGACCAGGAAACCTGTGGGCGAGAGGGAGGAGCAGTGAACTCCGGCCTTGCACTGCTGTGCCTAGAAGCAGCTGAGATTTGTTTTCCCCAGACACTTTAACTCCTTCCAAATCTCATGCTACAAACAATTTTAGGGGCAGGGGAGTGGGCACAGAAGGAGCTGTAAGGCCACGCATGCTGTGTGAAGGACTTGGCCTTCCCAGGCCCCAGGCCTGCATCTCCCCTCACGCCACGCTGCCATCCCAGCAGGATACGTCGCGGCTCCTCACGACCGGCCACGCTGAGCCATGGCCACAGCCGGCCCTGCTCCTGCAGGACGACGTGTAAGGGAGCTGGCAGCCTCTTAGTGAGCCAGACAAGTGCAGGATGGGGGAGCTGCAGCTCAAAGAGCGAGCTGTGCTTCTGGAATAGACAAGGAAGAGGAAGAGAGCATTCTCTCCTCAAGGTGCTTAGCAAACACAAGCTTTTTTAACCTTCGTGTTTTCCAGCAGCTAATTTTTGTCCAGCTCTTGCAGCTGTGTGATCTCACACTGACCACGTGGCCCCTTGGTTTCACATCATGCTCATTTTTGCTTTCATCACAGGGGCTGGTGCAGGGGCAGCACCGCTTCACCGCCACACACACCAGGTGTGAAGCAGCTGAGAGCACTCACACCTGCTTCAGCTGGCTCTGCTTATTTCTATGTCTCTCAGGAAGATGCTCATTGGGGAATGGCACCTATGTGGTCTTTTCTGAAACCTGATGGTTGTTTTTTGGAGCCAAATCACAGCTGGGAGACTTTAGACCTGGCCCATCGCAAGCCCTTCCTGTAGCACACCCACCATAGCCCCAGCAGCCTGAGAGCACGATTTCCCTCTTAGCCTGGTACAAAATAAGCCACTTTTTCAGGTGATGCCAGATGCTTTCCCATACCTACCTGGTTTGTTTCTCCCAGTTGGCGTGAGCCAGTCACAGAGGGTAGAATAGGTAAGGAAATATATTGCAGAAGAAGAGCAATCCCTGCAGAGCAATGCAGAGCAGCCCTTGTAGAGACCCCCAAAGCCTTCCTCCTTGGCGATCACCTTCAGACAGTGCAGAGACCCTCGGTACTTTGGCTTGGAGTTGGACTGGGGAGACATGGCAGAAGGATGGGGGTTCCTCTGGGTCTGCATCCGAACTTTAGCCACTTCACTGGGTGCCATCAGCACAACCTGTAATATTAGAGGATGTAACTTTAACCTTCACTTTTAAACTGTGATCTGCATCCTGCCTGAGCCCTCAGATAATGTCTCCCACTTTTTCAGGCAATATTGTTTATTATCTAACACCAGGATTGCCTCCACCTGCCTGTGACTGCGTGCGTGTTTCCTCCCGGGGCAATGGGGTTCATGGTGCCTGCAGATGCCCACAAACATCCATCTGCCTACAGGAAACTGCTCCGGAGCTGCCCCACACCATGGCACTGCCTGCTGTGGGCACACATTAATTCCTCTGGGTGACAGCTCCTGTTGTCCCCAGCCCCACAGTGCTCCAGATGAGGAGTTGCCTTTCTGTCCTTTTTTGACAAACTTTTTGCAGGAAGGCAATACCCGCAGGCAGCCCTCAGAGACCAGCCAGGTCTTTCTGACCTCTACCCCTGCCAAAACACCAGTCCATGCTTTGCACACTGACTTACGTCTTTCTTACATAAACCTGCAATTAGAGCCACTGGGAACGATTGCTGCCCGGGTTGCTTTTCTTCCTTGATGTTTTGTTTTTGCATTTGCCAAGGTCGCAGAGCAGGACCTCACGAGAAAACAAGCCAGCCTCCCGCTGAGCCCCCAGCAGAAAACATCGCCGCTCTTCCAGCCCCGTGTGTCTGTGAACAAGACCCCTGGTTGTGCTTTCCTGCTTGGCTGCTCGCCTACCCGCACAGCACCAGCGGCACCTCCAGCCAGGGAAACATCCAGCTTGGAAGGCTTGGCGTCGGCAGTGCCGTATCGCAGCTTGCAGATGTTACAAAGGAAGTTTCTGTAGGTGCCAAATGAAACGGACGAAATCAGCGACACTGAGAAAACCGATGCAGACACCCCTTTGTAAAATCCCAAAACCTGGTTGGAAACAGAGAAAAAAAAGAAGACTTTTAAGAGAGAATGGCAAGGGAATGTATCTGCTTGAAAACACTGTCCATTCACGGCTGAGCCAAAGCTTATTTACATCTTACAGGTCAGTGGCAAAGCTAAAATTCATCCTAACCCTTCTCCCAGCCAGTGCTTGTATAACTGCTGCCTGTCCTCCCCAAGCTAAGGCAGCTCTGCTCCTCTGAAACGAGAAGCCATCCATAACCTGTATCAGTGACTGGTGAGAGGTACCTACTTTTTCTGTCCTGTATGTTTCTTGAATGCAGTGCCAAATGCCCTTGTAATGCCTCTCCGTCTGAATTCTCACCTACAAATACAGGGGCAACTTAGAAATACGGACATCAGGTTTAAAAACCATCAACAAATGCCATAGCAAAGTAGTTAATCAGCCATAAAATAGCAAACACACCCTCAAAAAAAAAAAAAAAAAGAGAAAACCAACACAAAACAAAATATGTTGCTGTGACAAAATGAAAGCACTCAGTCATGGGACTTGTTTTCTGAAAGGAGAAAAACAGCCAGATGGGCTATTTGTGTTCAGTCTGTGGCCAAGAAATAGTTTCAACAGGTACCTTCACTGTGTCCAGCGGATACCCCACTGCTGTGCTGAGGCCACCTGAAACAGAGAGGTTTTTGGAGACAGTTACCAGCACACATCACAACAGGCCCTTTTCCCCAGGAGGTCATTAAGGGGATGGCAGGGAAATGCAGCTGCAGAGCCCGGCAGTCCCTGGCAGCAGGTCGCTCTCCAGCTCCAGCTCAAATTCCTGAGCCAACAGTGACGGAGCAAAACGCGTGGGTTTCACTGAGAGATCAAAGCATGCTCAGAGCGCGAATCTGAGCGCTACAGGAAATCTGACAGGAACAGTAATACCAGGGTGCAAGGCGGGGCTGGGAAGAACACAGAAAGCCTCGCTGGCTGCATGCATGCCACCAGCTGTGGGGGCTCTGTGCGGCCCTACAGAAAGGGGACCTGGTGGGAAAGCTGAGGGGATGATCCACAATACTGGGCTGTTTCTGTCCCCCCTCTCAGCTTCAACACTAAAGCTTCTCTGGGCCATAAGCAAGCACCCTTGCATGAGGAGTGAGGCATGAGGTGGCTCTGGAACAATTTTGGCTCTCCGTGCTTGACTTGGGAATATTAAGGAATAAAAGCCACAGTCTCGAGGACACCTATCAGAGGGGGGGTGTCCCTGGGCACTACAGGCTCTCAGCAACCTCTCTTCTGCCTTGAAGACAGCAGCAGTGCTCCTGCTGCCTCCTGCATGCCAGGGACTGGACACATCCTGGCTGCACTCCACAGGGCACAGCTGGAGCCCTGGGTGAGGACGTCATTGGGTTTTACCTATTTCATTAGCACTAATTCACTGGGTTAAGCCTCTGAAGAGCATCTCCCATGCGCACCAAACACTTAGTACACTGCAAAAGCAAAGCAAGGAACAAAAGCAAAGGTTTGAAGGCTGGGGAGGAGAGAGCATTGTGCAGGAGACCAGGCTGGTGTGGGACAGGGCAGGATGAAGGCGCAGCGA
Organism: Cygnus olor; assembly: GCF_009769625.2. Taxonomy (NCBI): domain Eukaryota; kingdom Metazoa; phylum Chordata; class Aves; order Anseriformes; family Anatidae; genus Cygnus; species Cygnus olor. The sequence continues at coordinate 12,654,897 of NC_049173.1, forward strand.
GGGTATAGCACAAAGCTGGTGTGCCCAGCAGCACGCCCTGCACGCAGCTGCCTGGGAGAGCAGCACCATTTCCAGCGTGCTAGGGGGATTTGTCAGCCCTGCATCGACACCCAGCCTCAGCTCAAGACCTTAAAATAGCCACTGGCGTTGGAAGCGCATTAATCCTATCAGACAACGTCTCCGCCTCAGTGGCAGATGAGGAGAGTGAAGGAGCTGCACCGTGGATGTGGCAACAAGTAGCTCAACCTCCATTCCTGCATCACCACCACAGGATGGGGCACGGGGCCTGAGCAGCTGAATTCCTCCCGGTCTGTGGATGCCAAGTGAGCTGAGAGGGGATCAGGCTGGGCGACAGCAGAGCTGTACCCCCGTGAGTCATTTACAAAGAGATCGAGCTCGTGAGTGAGCCCATCAGGGCAGTCACAGACACAGTGCACAGCTGGAAATGGCCTCCCAGTGACTCCTTCTTTAAAAAAATAAAAGTTATTTAAAAATACAGTAGTTGCTGTGGGTGTTTCACTGGGCACATTCATCTGTGATTGCATGGGGCTGCCTGGGAGCTCTGAAAATGCTGCCGTGTTTTGGGGAAAAGCAGCAGCTGCTGGTGGGAGTCACCGGGAAGCAATCCTGAAGGGCACAGCTCAGAAAAACACAACCGACAACGCCCTGCTTGCAGGAAAATGAGGGTTGTTCTGCAAGAGTCTCTGCACACAGATAAATAACAGCAAAGGTAAAAAAAAAATGGGCCAAGAAATGACTTTCTGTATTTCTGGACCAAAAGGGGAGAAGGTTGGAAGGGAGGGGGGAGCACATGTAACCCAGCTGGAAGGAGCGAAGCAGCCACGGCAGTGACAATGCACCAAGTCACCCTGGGGCCACCTGCCCTGTGCCAGCTTCCTGGCCAGCAGCAGGCAGCAAACACGGGTTTGTTTGCCCCAAACCAGCCTGCTTCGCTCTGCTGTTCAGCCCAAAGGGCTCCTGCACACCTTGGTTCAAGGGCTGACCAAGTGAGGGGAGACCATAAAGGTGAATTTCTCACTGCCCCCACCAGAGTGGAGGCGTGAGCCCCAACACCTCTGAGCAACCAGGGCCTGCTGTGAACTGTGCTCCCTAAGAGCCAACGCAGTTAAGTTTTAAGAGCCAAGGAGCCCAGCCAAGTCTGTCAAAGGCTGAGGAAGGAGGGCTCCACACAATGTCACCCGATATTAATAGCCTGGGACAAAGATAGCATGACCCATACGTGCACTGTCTGTGGGGCAGAACCGAACAAGGCCAGCTATGCATAGCACGCATACAGGGAGAGGGGCCCTATGGGACACCCGGGGAGTAACACCACCCCGGCTGTGAGGGAAAGAGATGACAAAGCCAGGTGAGTGATCCCCAATGGGCTGCAGGGAGCCGCTTGTCATACCTACTGTATTTGGGATGTTCTCAGGCACTGCACAGGAGCTGCAGCATCCCCTACGCACACATCCCAAAAACGGGTAGCTCACCTTCTCTTCACAATCAGGCCACTTTGGCCAAGCAATTAAAATAAGGAGGGGTCCTGGCACGTTGGTCACAGCAATAGCAGGCAGCCGAGAGCAAGTGGCCCCGCACAGAGCCCAGGGGCCTGCAACAGCTCCCAGTGGGGGCACAGTCCTGGCTCCAGGACCCTGGAAGCAGCAGGGATCATGGCCTTGTGCTTTGGTTGGGTAGACAGCAATTTCCAAAGGCCTTTATGTTGTGAAGAGCTGGGAGCATAAGAACTGTCCCATACCCTAAAGAAGCTGAGCTCCTTCCAGTAACGTGACCCTGGCTGTGGCCAGCAAGAGAGACAAGGAGACAGCGTGTTCCCTCCATAGGTGGGCTGTTTTATCTGCCCTTGGGCTGCGTGTGACCGCTGTGTAACCTCGCAGCAGGGTGCAGGGAAGCCAGGGTGTGCCGCAGCCCTGGCTGCTCTGCCACCCTGTCAGGGCGGTGCTGGGTGACTCAGCTGCCCCATCCCAAATTCCTGCTGCTGGGACAAGGACTGGGTGATCCCCAGGTCAGCGGTAGCCCCAGGCATCGGTACACGTCCTCTGCCAGGCACAGGCTGCCGCAGGAGCAGGGCTAGAAAACACACATGGGATTGTGGGGAAATTCAAGCTGGGAAGGACCTCAGGAGATTTCTGGTCCAACCTCTTTCTCAAAGCATAGCTGGATTTATTGGCCAGGAAGGATATCCTTACTGATAACCTGCTTTCTGGGGCATCCCACCCCATTTAGTGGTTATTGAAAGTCTCCATAGCCACATGGTGTTGTCTCCTGGAGGCACAGCAGCAGGTCGCTGCTTTCCAGGCTGAAGATGCTGACCCTGTCCCATGGACGCAGAAGCAATAGCTCAGAGCAGATGCACAACAATTGTGCAAGTGCCTGAGCCAGGCTGGGTGGTTACATGGGTTTCAGAAGGGCAGCATCTCTGCTGCTTTTCTGAGGTGCTCAAGCCATGCTTTGTCCAAAACACTCTGAAAACAGATCAAGGTCACAACTCTGTGGCCAACAAGGCCAAGTGCAAGGTCCTGCACCTGGGCCAGGGCAATCCCAAGCACAAATACAGGCTGAACGGAGAGTGGACTGAGAGCAGCCCTGAGGAGAGGGACCTGGGAGTGGTGGTTGATGAGAAGTTTGACATGAGAAGGCAATGTGTGCTTGCAGCCCAGAAAGCCAGCAGGGTGAGGGAGGTGATTGTCCTGCTCTGCTCTGCTCTTGTGAGACCCCACCTGGAGCCCTGCACCCTGATCTAAGGCCCCAGCACAAGAAGGACATGGACCTATTAGAACAAGTCCAGAGGAGGGCCATGAAGACGATCAACAGGCTGGAGCACCTCTGCTATGAGGACAGGCTGAGGGAGCCGGGGTTGTTCAGCCTGGAGAAGAGAAGGCTCCAGGGAGGCCTTATAGTGGCCTTCCAGTGCCTAAAGGGGGCCTACAGGAAAGCTGGGGAGGGACTCTGTCAGGGAGTGGAGTGCTGAGACAAGGGGGAATGGCTTTAAACTTAAAAAGGATAGAAGAAATTCTTCACTCAGAGGTTGGTGAGGCAGTGGGACAAGTTGCCCAAAGAAGCTGTGGGTGCCCCATCCCTGGAGGTGTTCAAGGCCAGGCTGGATGGGGCTTTGGGCAACCTGGTCTGGTGGGAGGTGTCCCTGCCCATGGCAGGGAGTTGGAATAAGAAGGTCTGTAAGGTCCCTTCCAACCCAAACCATTCTGTGATTCTATGATTCTGTTGTGACCTGTGTTGCCTCTTGAGTAGTTTGATGCACTCCAGTTGGGTTTGCAGCCTCCTTGGGAACACAAAAACTGCTTCAGCTCTAACAAACACAAACTGTGAAGTAAAGTCATCACCACAACGTCCCAGTTCCCACAGAAAAGTTGTCCCAGCCCTGGAAGCTGTCCCATGTTGGGGTACGCCCTGCAGCTTGGTTACCTTGCAGAAGCCTTTGTGTGAGCTCCCAGCAGGGAACAGCACAGCAGAAAACACCCCGTCTGCCAGGGAGAAGTTGCATTATACATCTTAGAAAAAAAACTGAGCTGGACACAGATGACAGGATGGAAAACCTTGCTCTCAGACACTCTGTGGTCTGTGAAATGCATCAAGACAAGCAGATCTTTTCCTGGTCCCAGGTAGAGCCGCAGCCAGCACCCTGTCCAGCTGAGCCCGTTCTCAGGGCGCCTGGGGAGATGCTCGGTGCGCAGCTGGGTGGCGCACAGTGCTGGTGCTGGGCAGGGGGCACTACAATTAAGTTTATCCTTAAGTGGCTCAGCTACAGCTATGCCAACAAAAACAAAGGCCTCCAACCAGCAAACACGGCCCAGCTCAGCCATTCACATCACCCATCAGAGGAGGTTTGGTGAATCCCTCTGGGACAGGCTTCCCATTGCCAGCCCCAGCACAGGGCTCCTAACTCCTCTGCATGCTCTGAAGACAGCAAGGAAAGAGGAGGAGAGGGACAAGCTGTTGGGGAGGGGTTGGCCCTATCGCCCTCTCCCAGGAGGGGCCCTTCCCAAACAGGGTCCCCAGTCACCCCGGGAAGGTCAAAGCCTGGAGCAGCCTGCGCCTCCTGGGCTGGATGCTGCTGAGACACCGAGCCTCACCCTGCTTGCACCAAGAAACAAAAAGGGGCAGCAGGGCAAAAGTCGTCCCAGTTCAGCAGCTCTGATGTGCAGGCTTGGGCTGGGCATCCCAGCCACGTGGCCGGGTTACCTGGTCCCTGGCAGCGGCGACCCCAAGCCTCTTGTCCTGGTACTCGATGCCAGGCTAAATCTGGCAGACAGATTTCAGAAGAGATACGAGCCCGGTGCCTATATTTTGTGGTTTAAAATAAAGCTGGGTTTGAGCAGCATGTGCTCTAAAAATGTCTAAAATTAAATAGCACATTTCTCCTTTTCCTTTTTGGAAGTGCAGCTAACCTATTTTCCCCCAGACTGAAGCCTGCTACGTAACACGCCTGCACAGAAATAACCACAGCAGCTGCCAGCGCATCTCAGCCCAAGACCACGCACATGCCGTTCGTTCAGACCTTCCCGGCTGTGACAAAGCCAAGCCTCCACCCCTCCCACCTTGCCAGCCGTGTCCTCAGCCCCCCCCCGTGTCCTCAACATCCACAGCCAGCCCCTGCCAGGACCCCCTCGGCCACGCTGGGATTTACTGCCCGGGCTGTACCCGCTGCTTTGTGTCCGCACACAGCGTGTCCCACTTTGTCTCTCCTTTCCTCCCACTGGAATCAGGGGGCAGACTGCAGGGCAATGACCTCAGACAAGGAAATTTCAGCGCGCTCTCTGCCCTGATGACATTGCCCGCTTGTTAAAGCAGGAGAGGGTTTCACCAAGCAGCCCCCGCGGAAAGACTCCCGGCTCTGCAGCTGCGACCTGCCCGGTGGCTTAGCAGCAAGGAAACACAGCTACCCGCTTTCATCAACAAGCACCACTTTATTTATTTACCTCCGATGGCCCCAGCAATGAAATCCATCCTGACCAAGTCTGCTGCCTTAATTACCCTGAATTAGGGAGGTAGAAGAAGGGAGGATGCCGGCTCAGCCTTCCCCGAATCCTGCAGGTCCTTCAGAGATGGTGTGCTCTGCGATATGAATCACCTCCCTGCTGTCTTCTCTTGCTGCGGGGGGATTGTGAGCCCTGTGGATACTTGATGAATTTGTACACTGGAGGCAGGGACAGGAAGGCTGGAGCTGTTCCAGGAACACAGTGAATAAGTAATCCCCCGAACCCTGCAACGCTGCGCCAGAGCCTTTCTGCCTGGAAAATCACAAGGGGTGGTGCCTTGCAGGGTAAGGCTGGCTGTGAAAGGGCCATTTCCCATTGCACTCATTAACCCCAGCAGCCAGCCTGGCTCGGGTTTGACAGAGGACACTCTCGTCCTGCATCACAGAGAAGCAGCACCGTGGCTGTGTAGGAGATGCGCCCCCATCCTACCCCCCCCGCTCCTGACGGAGCAGACCCCTTCCCATCAGGGAATCCCTCCCAAGGGAATTTTCCTTGGATGTCCTCCCCACACAGCTGGCCCTAAAGCCCTACCCACAACCCCATAAATGATTACCTACCCATTGTGGATGCATGTATCCAGCAATGCATCCTAGCACACATGAAGTTCACGCCAATGCCATATTGCTTTTTCTTTTTTTTTTCTTTTTGTGCAAGAGCCCTGCACTGGAGAGCTGCCACGTGTGTTTTGCCCCGAATGAACCTGAAAGTCCTGATGCAGTGAAGGGCTTGCCAAGCCGTGACCTGAATTGTACTCCTCCTGATGAGGTTTCCCCGGGTCAGAGCCAAGGCACTTTGGCAGCAAAGTGAAAAGAAAATTTCACGGCTGCTGCCCCCCTGGGTCGGCTTCACGGAGGAGCTGAGGACTTTCATCCCCAGTGCTAAGTCTCCTGCACATTTCACAAGACCCTGTTTCTCTCTGAAATGCATGCTCTGGAAGTGTCAGTGACATATAGCACAGATTACCGTGAGAGCTTGGATTTTCTGGGAACCAAAAATTAAAGGATTTTTATCAATTTGTCTTCTGCGATTTCTTATGCAACCTTCCCTGCACACACGCTATGCTTGACAGAACATATTTTATTCTCCAGTGTAATGTCATGCGAGGACAGCAAAACCTTGAAAACAGAAGTAAAATATTACCTAGAGAGAGGGCAATGTAGCTGCTGAAACACACCGGGTTATTCAGTAGCCCTCCCTTGTTACTTCTGGTGACCGTGCTGGAGCTGTTCATGGTGCATCAGCAGTCTGTACATGCCAAGTGTGGGGAAAGGTGCTGCTTTCACTCCTCATACCAGAGTATTACATCCCTGTGGCCCCCCTCCAGCAGCGGGACAGGGTGTGGGACCTGGCATCTCGGTGACACATGGAGACAAGGACACGGTCCCTGTGGGTGGGCAGCCAGGGAGCCTGCTGCCTGCGGTGCCTTCAGGGAGCAGCGTCCTCAGGACCACCGGTTAGACAAGGGTGTTGCTTTTCTGGGTGTTGCTTCCAGGCAAAGTGAAGAAACTCATGATGTTCCCACTGTGAAAGTGCCACCATGTGTTCCTCCCATCACATGTCTGGGGGCTTTGTGGGGGCGGGGATTTTTCTCGATACTGCAGTGACTGACGCAACCCCAGCAGGAAAATAGAGACTGGCTGCCTGAAGTATTAGGGCTAATAAATACTTCCCATGAAATGGTGCAAAAGCCAATAAAAAATTCCACCCTCTTCAGCTCTGAAAACTTCTGAGACTGAAAAACAAACAAACAAACAAACAAACAAACAAAACCTTTCCCTTCCAACAGGAAATTAACCATTTGTATTATTTGTTTACCTTCACTGACACCAATGTTTCGATCAAAACGTTTGCTATGCATGGCACAAAGCAGACTCTAGATTCAAGCCCTTGGATAACCTTCAGTCATTTTGGCGAGGTGCACCAGAAATCATTTTCCACATGCCTGGAACTGCTCTACAATCAGCTGTGGCTCAGAAGAAGGCCGACTGAAAAAGGGACATTTGGGTACTCAAGACATTTCCCCTCGCCCCATGAGGCTGCCACTGAGGGCAGCCGGCTCCGGGAGGACATGAGCACACAGCTCCGTCACAGACGTTCGCCTTGCGGGCACTTAGCAGAGTAATACAAGCCCTGAGGAATGTCACAGCAGGAAAATGCCTCTGCTACTGTAGTCTCCAGCCCTTCTCCCTGGGTGTGTGGCCATCCACACCCGCTGCCGTCCCCTTCAGCCACGTGTGAGTCACGCAGCCCGGCGGCCATGTGATGGACACGAGGGCAGAGCCCTCTGCAACTGCAGCCCCACGCAAGGGGTGAAGCATCCATACACCAGCAAGTACAGAGGAAGTAATTCAGACTGAAGGAAATCCCACCGGAGACACGAAACCTGTGTCATTGTATACGCTGTCACCTGATAGCACTCCCCGAACAGCAACTAGCCGACTGCTGCTTGCTTTCCTCTTGAGACGCAATTGCTGGCTGCAGGTAGGAAGGCACCAGCCCCACAGTCCAATGGTGTGGCCAGGGCTCTTCTCATCCCCACAAGGTTTCTGCACTGGTGGGTACTGGGGACAGCAGTTCCCCAGCCTGTCCTTGCAGACACCCAGTACAGACCAACACCCCGCTAAGGAGAAAGGTCTGAAGGCAGCGATTCATCCTCCTGTACCAGGAGTCCCCCTAGAGACACAGAGCACTGTCCCTACACGTTGCTGAAGGAGCTTCTTCCTTCATCCCCTCTTCTTCAGGTTTCAGAGATACATCAGCACCCAGATGCCAGCCTTGCGAGAAATACAAATCAGCGTTCAGCCCTCTCAATGCCACGGGTCAACAGACAGCCCCAAAAATCCAGCCCAAAGTGATCTTGAATTCTCAGGGAAATCTTCAGGCTTCTCTTCCAGCAGACCAAATGTGAGTCATTCCTGCCATCCTTTCATGCAGGGAACACAATGTCTAAGTACTGGCATAGATCACTGCTAATCCAGCCTGCACTAAACATCATGGGCCACATCTATGCAAAGAACAAGTGCCTGGTCTCAGCCCTGGCGGTCTTCTCAAAGCACGCCCTAGGAAATCTGATATGTAACGCAAACACTTTGATCCTTTACAAGGGATAGGACTCTGCTAGAAATAACTCAAAAGTCTTTTCTTCAGAAGCAAAGTGTTTAGGAGTGATTTGTGCAAAATGGGTGAATTTCACAGGAGATTTTGAAAAAGCAGAAAGTGGAAGGTGCTGTCAGATGACAAGACGGATCTGACGATATGAAGCAATCTGCAAGACATTATGAAATGAAGCGGTAGAAAAGTGAGGAAGAGCTTAGTTTCTGCACAGTGCGTGATGGATGAAATGCTCTGCTCACAGGATGAGGCAGCTGCCTGCCCACCCAGACAGGGAACAGCACCACGGCCAAAGCAGCACCCAGGTTAGAGGGCTGCTACAAGCGTATGGGGCAAAGGCAAAGGTGGATAGGGGAGGCTGTAGGTGGGTAAGCAATGGTAAGTGGCATCTTTTAGGTAAGACATAACAGCAGGAGCATCCCCAGACCGCTCCCAGGACATTTCCAGCTCCATCCACCCTGCAAAGTGAAAGAGAAGCCAGTCCTCTCGCCTCTGCAACCACCTGCTAGCTCATCGATCCAGATCTGCTGAGAAAACGTTCCTGGCTTACTGCATTTTCTCTTCCCCTTGCACTGCCTAGTATCACACTCATATGCATGCCCACCAACTCCTCCCAGCTCATTTCAGAAAACCCTTGAGTGCGGAGGCTGTTCAAACAGCACGGCCCCGCTACGTCACCGGGCTGTTTGCAAATTGCAGGAGCGGGAAGAGTGACACCAGCACTATGAGCTGCAGGTCCTGGCACTTGGCTTGTGCACTGGGGGGTGGGAAAGGGGGTGGGACCTCTTGGCTCCAGCTGCGCTTCAGATCAAATTGTCTCATTGTGCTTTATCTTGGGTATTAATGAAAAGCCAACAATTCCAAGGACTCATATATTTACTGCAGGACTTTTATAGCAAGACAAACAAAACCAGCAAGGAAGCCACTCTGAGCACTGGCCACTGCATCACTTTTAGCCAGGTATAAATGATCGGTGATTTCGCCTCCGGAAAGCCGATAGAAGGATGTAACGTTTCTGCACACATTTCCCAGGGAAGGGAAGATGATGCATTTCCAAGGGAGGTGAAGATGATGATTGCAAGTGATTAAGAAGTGACACAGATTTATTGCGTGACTTTGGGCAAGTCACTCAATCTCTCTATAACTAATCTTCTCATCGGCACAACCAGTGTGCTGTATGTCCACTGCATGAAGTCGCTGCAAGGATGTCAGGCTCTTGTCAGATGTCCGCCAGCCGCTATTCAGGAGTAAATCATGGGAAAAGGTGGAAATAACAACATAGGCACCCACCCTTCACAAACTCCCATGGTTCTTGTGGTTGTTTTTAGTGTTGCATAAATCCTCCTCCCAGATCCTAATCTTTACGATAAGAAGGAGGAAAGGTGGCAGTGCACCATCTTGGTCAGCGCCTGTATAGGATTTTATGCCAGCTGAGAGTGATTGCACTTTGGAAGGGCTGTGATGGAGGAAGGGGATGGCAGGACTGTTATTGACTTCCTAATTGCATGCTGAGCCACCTTCCAATTTCTTGCACATTTTCTTCACTTGAAGAGTTGTAGCCAGTGACCTGCCAGCAGGTTTGGGAAGCCAAGAGCTCCCTCCCCCTGCTCCCACGGCAGGGAGGCTCTTCATTTCCCGCCTCCTTTTACCCACCTGGCAATAATACACTATTTATTTGTCATGACAATATTAATACACAGTTCTCAAACCTTTCATGAGCAGCAGGAGTCATTCAGTTGTCTGGCTGCAAAACATAGCTCTGGTAGGAGCAGTGACAAGCACCAAGATCCATTGCTGATGTTGCAGTATCTGTGCTCTCTCCAGTGTCTGTGGATCTGGCTTTTCCCCAGTGTGTGGATCCCTACAGAGGCCTCAGACCTCTGCTTTACAGCAGTGAAAAATGTACGGGATGCTGTATTATTTGACTAGCCTGCAGCCTTTCTTCCTGTCTGAACTACCTGATCTGATATGATTTAATAACCTCAACACTTCCTGGAAATTTGGAAGAACCCCCAGCTCTAGAACTGTAAACCATTATTATTTAGGAGTTTAGCTGCTGAAGTCACATGGGAAAGATTGTTATAAAGATACTTAACTGCCAAAACTGGCACCAATGCGTTCAGAAAAGAGAATGTTTTTTAAATACCAGCATTATTATGAGCTTATGCTAAGACGGGATATATACAAAGGAATTTAAGAAGATTTTTATCTTGCAGGAGCAGAGAACAAGTGAAATTATGCTGAATTAATTATTGCATTCAAGCAAAAATAAAGCACCTCCCTTAAAAATTATGCTGCAAAGCAAGTTTAATGCTGGTGAAGATCCCCATATTGTTGTCAGTGAGGAGTTACTGGTACCCATACAAGCTTGATCGATACTCACTCAGGGATGTCTGCCATAAATCTTTGCAGCAGAGTACACAATCTGAGTAGAAATACCAACCTATTTCATCAGCAAGCATTTAGTTATGTGCCTCAGATATTAATCTGACCTTTTCCATGAGCTTGAGCTGGAGAAAAATCGAAGACTAAGCCAGCAGTTTGCATAGCCTGTTCAGTAACACCCCCGGCACTAGCAAAGAACACCCAGACACCGGGGCTAACAGCATTAGTCTCTGAATACCACATGAAGTTCACAGCCCCACTTATCACCCTTTGTTTGCCTTTTCCTTGGCGTCGGTTCAGGAGCTGTATGAGTGCCCATCATGCAGAGTACTTGGGAAGTTTCCACGGAGGTGCATTAGTCATGCTGTTAAGCCTGTTCTTTCAGTTTCTAAGAAATAGGTGCCTTTTGTGTGCGACGAATGCAATAACAAATATATTCCATATGGAGCTGGAAGCCCAGCAGGAAGCTGTCTTGAAGACAGGCCAAGAAATGTCTGTCCACACACCTTAGTGGTATTGCCTCACAACATATTCCCACTTTTTTTTTTTTTTTTGGCTCTCTCTTCTCATGCATTACTGGCTGGTGCATCATACAGTGCATCTACACTGTCAAATAATTTAACATTTTGCTTCTGCCAGAGACCTGGTCTCCCAGAATTGACTTTGCATGTGGATACAAAGCATGCCAGAGGATTTCAAGTACACAGTGTTGCAAGTGTATTTGTATAGCTGCTGGCAGCAAAAAACCATTTGCCTCACAGAAAGGTTCCTGTAAGAACCGCCTGGCTTAAAAAGACAGACAGGAGGCAGGCAGAAGAACTTCTCCTAGCTCTGCCTCCTCGTCTCCTAGGAATCAAGGACAAATCAGTTTCCTTATCTGTGAAATGGGCACAACCGCACATTTCTACTTCACTGAAACTGCTTGAGTGCTTAGGTTATATTGTTTGTAAATCCAGACTGGAAAATGTTATAAAGATGCCAGCTACTGAGTTTTCTTTTCTTTTTCTGAGTGATTTCTCAACAGGCTTTGGTTTTGCTCACTGTCACCAGTAACAAATGTATTTGCTGAGTGACTGGCTAATACACAGGGAAAGCGATGGGTAAAGCTACTCAGCTGACGGTTACTAATTCAGGTAACGGGGCTCAGCTCACACCCGCTTATCTCAGTGTGCCTCTCCGTGGTGGCTGGCATCTTAAAACTGTGCTGCCAAATACCTTAGCGCTTGCTGGAGCCCTGCTCTCCATATCTCTGACCGCATGCAGATGCAAAGTGTCCCATGCTTTCTCCAGGAGAGGCCAGAAGCAAACAAACTTGTTCCACCTGCAGCAAACAAAGAACATAGTCCTCATTACATCTCAGGTGCTTTGGACCCAACTCCTTCCCCAAGTATACATGCAAAAATAATTACCATGTCTTGGAAAGCTATCATAGCACCAGCACAGGCCTGAGAACACAGGTGGGACCTATGAAGAGAGAAGAAAAAACCCAGCATGAGGGGCAGAGGAAGGTGTTTGTGTGTGGATACCTGCCCTTGTTAGCTCCCTTGCTGGCTGCTTTAAAAAAAAAAAAAAAAAAAAAAAGGGAAAAGCCATGGCAGTTTATTTCCCAGAACTCAATGTATTCCTACATGTTTGAAATTAAAGGTAATGCTGAGGAAAGGACACTGGACTAACGTCTGTGGGCAGCTTTTTCCTGTTTTGTGGCCTGTTCCTGTGTTTGTTTCTCACCTGCTCCCAGGGAAGCACCAGGGGGATGACTATGGACTGACATACTGACATTTTAAACAAGGGGCAAGACAGCTGGCTACGAGCAGGGGTGGATTCTTCCTCAGGATGACCGGATGCTGACCATTTTAGTGCAAGTTCCACTTCTTCCCCCTGCCTTTCCCACAGACAGGTACATTGGAAGCCAACTCCCCGAACTAAACACACCATGCACACTTCACAGAGGCTGAGACAAGGAACAGGAGGCGTGTGTCAGACCTTGGCCCCTGCTGCTTGGAGCTGTGAGGGTCCTGCTTTCCAGAGGGCACATGTGCCCAGTAATAGACGTGTTTCCACTTCACTGGGATAAAGCATGGAAAGTTGGAGCTATACCAAACTTCTCAGGGCAGTTCACAGCTCACAGCACACCAAGACTTGGTGTATCACACCAAGTCTCTGCCCCTCCGGAGCTCAGCACCTCTGGAGCTGAGGGGTCTCGCAGTCTGGGATCCCAAGCAGGACATCTGGGGGCATCTCCAAGACCCTGCCCATCAGCAGGTCTGTAAGCAAAGCAGCTGTTTCATCAGCACTTGACTCTTGTACAAATGGATCGGTTGCAGCTCATGCTTTTAAATACCTGTCTTATCAAGGGATTTTATCAGGCCAGGAAATTTCAACATTTGATATACAGTACCTTTGAAGCCAGTGGGATAGTAACATCAGAGAAGACCCTAAAGCCATCCAAGGTCATAAAGTTAATGGATAATAAAGATGTTTGGTCCACTACAAATAACGCCATAGCTGCTCTGTCTTCAAAAGCAGCTGCTTCCTGAGGATTTGGAGTGTCCTAATGACCTGGGTCAGTAACATAACACTGAGTGGTGCAATGAATGCAACAGCGTTTAGGAAAATTAAGAGAATGGACGTGAATCCACACAAGCTCAGTGACTTTACATGGAAAAGAACATTTCCAGACACTGGGTGTTTCCACAGAGTACCTCAGCTTCTAATGTTTTCTTTCGTACTTAACATTGCATCCCAGTCTTTCTCTTATTTCACTGTTTTGGTTTATTAGTTGTTGCTTTAAATGGTCAGCCACTTGGTGAAGCATTAGCTGAACTTTAAGCCTGGTTATGTTGGAATTGTAGACTTTGGAAAATGAAAGATTTTCCTTGCAAGCAGTTTGCTAGTGTAGATGCAACACTCACATGGCTGCGTGCTCATGGCCACCCACCCAGGTTCACGTCATAAGCAGGGTAAAGAGAGATGCTGCCTCTGACAGCCTTTGAAGCTTGATTCATGGAGCCAAAGTAGGTGTTAGAAAGGAGAAGTGCAGCCCCAGCCCCAGCTCAAAATAAAGAGAGAACTGGATGAGTTGCTCTGGATGATGTGATGAGCACTGAAGTTGTGATGATGCAGTGATGCTTTAGCTTAGGGAAAATAAAAAAAAAAAAAAAAAAAAAAAGGCCAAGTGCAAAGGGATGTATGAAAGGAAATTCTTCTGCCAGCTAGTCCCAGAGCTGCCCAAGTCCCAGTGAAACTCTGGGGAGCAAAAAGGAGACCCCCCAGTCCCACCACTCTCCATGTTATAGTGGGAGATGTCTGCTGGGACACTGACAGTTGTTGTTGTCACACTTACAAACAAGATTTCAAGATGTTAAAACATCTGAATCAACACTGTGTACTTTATTTCACACTATTGCCACCAGGATTTTTACAAGCTTATCATAACCTCACATTTCTGTGCCGTTCCTAACTCCTTCTGCTTTTGCCCTTTCTCTTTGTGTTTCATTTACCTGCAGCATTAGTCCCGTGCTGGTGCTTCTTTTTTCTCCTCCTCTCCAAATCTCTTCCTCTCCCTACTCTCCCATTTCCCATTTCCAGGTGTTCATGGGGGCTCACCTTCTCCCAGATCTTGCCTGGGTGCCGTGAAGGTTAAAAAGAAGCCGACAGCGATGCTTCTTGCGTGAGAACCAAGTGAAAACTGTGTTCCTGCCTTGCCCTCCAGCATCAGCCACAAAGCCTCTTACACCTGCACGGCCACAGTTCAGACCGAAAAGGCAATGGGAAAAAGGGAACAGGGTCTTTTAAGGATGACATTAAATTATAACTAATCTTTTCTCTCAGGCTGTGAGAGCTGGTAGGCCCTCTCTTTGGTGAGTTCACGTTTCACTGTCCAGCGAGGTTGCCTAATCCTCCCCAACAAGAAATCAGGGAAAGCACAAGCCTTCCTCAGCCCAGCTCTCCAGGGAACTGTGCTTGGCTCTGCCTCAGCAGAATGAAAAGGAAGACAGCCACAGCTGAGCCGGGTCCATGGATCCTGAAGGGCACAAGAGCTCCCACCAACGCCTGAGTCATGCCGTGAGCCAGAGGCGTCACACATCAGCGGGGCGGGTGCAGGATCAGACACAGCTGCTGAACTGCCTAGAAAAACTGCGTGAGTGAAAAGAGCCATTAAATATGGGTTTGTATGAGTATCAGTAAGCTCTCTTCTGCAAAACTGTATCTTTACTGCATGCAAAAGGCCCTGGATCAGTAGGCAAAACGTCTGGCCTAAGTAATAGTGACAAATGGTGAGAGCTACATGACTTCCTTCCTTTTATCACAGAGCTCCTACGGGAGTCACACACAAATACAAGCACCTACATGGGCTCACAGCTGTTGTTCTCCCCACAGGGAAGCTCAGTAAACTCACTTTATCCATAAACTTTGCCTCACAAATGTAACTCAAACTGGAAAAAAAAATCCAAGGAAGAAAAAATGAAGTAAAGGAAACCCCACTGTGGGATTAAGTCCATGTTCATTACTTGGTCAACCAACTCTTGAGGTCTCAAACTTTTTACCAATGAGCCCTCGATGTTCTCTGTGCTAACTTATAGAGTGCCCCCACCCTCTGCAACTTGACGTCCATGCCTGCCATAGTGGGGTTCAGTAGCATTAAACGAAGCTTATTACAAACAGCTTGAGCATGCAGGGACAAGACAGACCTTTGCAGATTACAGCAGTCTGGGAGGGGCTGCACAAACACCGACGGCAAGGTCAGAAACCCAGTGATCTTGACAAACTGGAAAAACCATCTGGAAAAAGAGATTTAGCACGGACAGCTGGGAATAACTGGGTAGATAGGAATTGTGCAAGTACAAAATCGTTGCACACAGCTGGACTGAAAAGGGGCTGGGCATATAATGGATCACTGGCTGCCCACAAGTCAGCAATATTGTGTGGAGAGGAGAGGAGAGGAGAGGAGAGGAGAGGAGAGGAGAGGAGAGGAGAGGAGAGGAGAGGAGAGGAGAGGAGAGGAGAGGAGAGGAGAGGAGATGTATCTTATTCAGATATACGAACAAGAAAATTGTCTGCAAATACCCAAGGAAATTGACCGTTATTCATTCAGTTCAAGGAAATCCAAATCAACTGAAGAAGAGGAGGCTAACAAGAATCAGAGATCAAAAAATAATGATCACTATAATTCAGAGAAGAAAAGACTAAGATTTGAAACCCTCTTCAGATAACCTAGAAAGTGTCTGCAAAGAGAGAGGAAATAAATTGTTTCCCCTGACCACTGCGGGCAAACATTACAATTACGAAACACTTCTGGTGGAGATGGTAATTCCTGCGAGGCAGATTGCCTGGAAGATCAGAGGATTTGAATAACAGATTAAAAACACTTAGATAAGGCATGTGTTAGGCCAAGCTGATCCTTCCAAGGCTTGAGCTACAAGACAGATGCATATAAAGGAAAAGGTCTAAGTTTACAGGACTGCCCGGGGCTTCCTGTCTGGTTTCAAGCACTGGCTTCATGTGTATGGGCTCAGCAAGGCCTCAGCTCCCCGTCAGTATGTAGAACGGTGTGAGACACAGCAGGGCTGGGGAGCTCCCAAAGCCACTAGAGATGCAACCAGCAGGCAGGGCCAGCCTGCTTACAGGCTCTCTGGCACCAGCTGCTCAGCCCCAGGTGGGACAGGTAAGGGAATCCATCAGGGAATCCAAAGTGCCTGGGTGTTTGATTTGATTCAACAGTGTCTAGAGATGAGAAGGAACCCAGCTGAGTGTCCTGAAGGTTTGAAGAAGCTGTAGAAAAGGTCAGGGATTCACCAAATGGTTTGCATGTCCATCTTATCTGCCTACGAGCTGCTAAATCTGCGACTGGTTCTTAGGACTTGTTCTGTACTGGTAGGTTCAGACCTAGTCAGCAGCATCCTCATCTTTTTTTTTTTTTTTCCTCTTTTTTTTTTTCTCTCTTTTTTTTCCCCCCTTGTTTTCTTTGCACAGAAGGTAAAAGTTGGCTTCGTTATTATAAGGTATTCCACTGCAAGTGTTTTTTGGCATTGCAGTGAGCTGCTACAGCTGAAAAAAGAAAACTATACAATGGAAACAAAAGGGGGAAAAAAAAAGCAAAAAAAAAAAAAAAAAAGCTCTCTTCATTCTGCTTCTGGAACTTTTTCCCTAAAAGCTGACTTTGCAGCCTGAAGAGCTCATGTTACTCTAAGCAGAGCTCGAATATTCCTCTCATTGTTCTAGGCCACTGGTATTCCCCTTTCTCAGCCCATTGCCTGCAGAAATAACGAGCGGCTCAAAGGGAGCTCCCTGCTGGGGCTGTCAACAGTTCGCTCTTCCCCTGGGAAGCCTCTGGCATCGGGGCACCTCGATCCAGGGCAAGGTTCGTCAGCGGGAAAGCTGAGTTAATGCACAAATGGGAGAAGACTGAGGGAGGGGGGAATCAGAGAAACATTAGGATTGGAAGAGAGCTCCAAGATCATCTGGCCCAACCGTCGCCCCACGACCAATGTCACCCACTAAAACGTGTCTCAAAGCACCAGGTCCAGCCTTTCCTTGAACACCCCCAGGGACGGTGACCCCACCACCTCCCTGGGCAACCCGTCCCAACGCCTGACTGCTCTTTTTGGGAAGAAACATCTCCTCAAAAACCTCTTTTTGAGTCCAGGCGTGCGGGAGCCGCATGTCAGGGTGTGTAGCACCGGGGCTGAGATGCTCTGCGGAGAGGATGCTCCCCAGCCTCCCGTTTTGATTTCTCCCCTAACCTCGGGTTCGGAGAACGCTAAATCCTCCAGATTCGGAGGGGATGAGCTTGGGGGCGAGGGGAGGAGAGGGGAGGGGGGGGAGGACCCGCGGAAGGGGGGTGCTCAGCGCCCTTCCGCGGGTCCTCCCCCCCCTCCCGTCCCCTCCCCTCGCCCCATCCCTGTCCCGCCCTTTGCCCGGAGCCTCCCCAGCCCGGCCTCCAGTGGCTGAGGACGGCGGGGGGGAGTTGTCCTCCTGCCCGCCCCCTCGGAGGCGAGGCCCCGGCGCTAGAAAGAGCGGGCGGCGCGGCGGGCGGCGGCAGTGCGCGGAGCGGCAGCGCGCAAGGGCCGGGCCCCGCCGGGGGTGGGGGGGGAAGGAAAAGAAAAAAAAATATATATATATTTATAGGAGGGTGCTGAGCATGGCTCTGGATTTCCTCGCGGGATGCGTCGGCGGTGAGGCTAAAATAATAATAATAATAGTAATAAAAATATATAGATATAAAATTAAAGATGGGGGAAAAGATAAAAGGGGGTGGGGTATTTTGAGAGCTGCGAGGGAGGAAATGATAAGTGTTTTGCCCCTCGCCAAGCCGGGTTTGGGTACGGGGAGGAAGGGGAAGAAGCGCCGGTGGTTTCCTGGAGCGAGGGGGGGGCGGCAGCGAGCGCTGGGGGGGAGCTCCGGGAGCCGCCCCCCCGCAGGCGGTGGTGGAGGGGAGGATGGTGGAGGGATCGCGGGGCTCGCCCTCCTCGTCCCCCTGCTTGTGGCCTCTGCTCCTTTCCCCCTTCTATTTTTAGCGGCTGGGAAATCGCGTGCTGGAGGGAGCCGTGTACCGGGCTTGCTCGGTTAGCTGCGGTCGCGGTGCTCCCCTGGCACAGGGATTTTTTCCGTCTGCTCAGCACAGATCTCCCTGTGGCCTCCCTGCCGGCGGTCAGAAGCGGGTTGGACTTCTGGTTTGGGCTCACAGCAGCGTGGAGCTAGCAGAGACCGTGCTTTATCTGGTAGCTGTGTTATCCTGGCCGATAGGCCTGCACGTACCTTCCAAAAATTCCTTCAGTGCTATAGGAAGGCAAAGGTGGTCCTTCTGCAGGTGCCACTGTCCCATCTGTAAAAGCACCGGGCAGAGAGCTGGCTATTTCTTCCTTTAGAGGTGCTTCCAGGCTTTCTATGCTTCTGCAGAGCAGGGCGTTGATTAAATCTCTCTAGAGGCAATTTGCAATTGCTGCCCCCTGCGCTTGCCTTAGGCTGGGGCCAGGACTCGCTGCCGAGCATCCCGTGTGACGTGGCGCTCCCCGTAGTCGCACAGCTCGGTCCCTGCCTGGAGCTCCCAAGCTTGCCAGAAGCATAAAGGCATCTGGTACTGGTTTGAGGGACCACACCGTAGGTCTCCTGCCTCCCAGCCTGCCCGCCACGCCGCATGCTGCTATCCCAGCAGGGAGCTGGGACTGCTGGTCACAACCACACTGTCTGCTTTGTTTCAGGTGCTGCCGGAGTGCTTGTCGGACACCCCTTCGACACCGTCAAGGTGGGTTGATGACAAAATATTTCTGTCTCTAAGTAGAAAACGATGTTTTTCCAAGGAGCCGGGGAGGAAAAAAAAAAAAATCCCCAGATGTCGTAGCAGCATAAATCTGTGATTGAAAGCTTGGAGCAAGCCTCTCGAGCTATGGTTCGTAGACTTGTAGCCTCCAGCCCTTCAGAAGCGAACAGATCCCTGTATGTATGATTCAGCCCTGTAACATGACCAAACGTTGGCCCAAACCAGAAGTTCGTCAGTGCAGTAACATCATGGCATTCAAAAACAGGATCTTACATTTAACTTCATTTTATTCAAAGCTTGCTTTACTGCAGCCCTTCACCACTAACTGCTAGAACTGCCTCTACCCGCACTTGTAACTCAAACCTACTTTGTCACTAGATGGAAAGCTTTGTTTCGTTTCCCCCCCAAGCTCTGCTGCTTACTCCTCAGGCATTAATTTGCTACACTAGCCAAAGGGTGTAAGTGGGCAAAAATCCACGGCATGACGCTTGTCTGGGGCCTTTTTCTTCCCTTTAGGTATTACATATGTATCTCTGAGGTGTTGTTATGTACATATTCTGTAACTTTCCAAGTTAAAATCAATTCTCTGTTAACTGTATGCATTATGCATACTAAGGGTAGCTAAGACCTGTTCAAAGATACAATTTTTGGAGGATTTAAAACCTCCTGAGGCCCTTCAGCCAGGACTCCCAGGGACCCAAGCCCATTTTTCAGAGCAGGATGATGACCAAAGTCGCTTTTTGGCAGCCTTATCTAAAGTCTCTCACTGGAAGAATAGACCAAGGGATGCCAGTATGCTCACTGCTAAGCTAACACAGCAGGTCACTTGACTGCAGCACACAGCATGCCACCCGCCGTGGCTATATTTGGAACGCCTCTACCTTACTGAATTTAGCTATGCAAAGGGCTGATAGTATTACAGGGGTCATCACCACGTTACATATCCTAGCCACGTGGGTGAATCGATACAGAACAGATTTTACTAGCAAGTGGATTTTAGTCCTTGCCAGTCAAGTGCAAGCTGGTCAAATAGTTAAAGACTCTATGTATGTTTCTGAGAATATAAAAAAATGACTGTTAAGTAATTGGGTAATTAGAGTAAATATTTTCAGGAATGGTATTATCCAGGCTTGCACGCTTTTTTCTGGTGGTACAGGGACAGCTGTCTCCTCTCCCCCGATCCTGCCCAGTTTTACATGCTTAACTTTTGGTGATGGGTCACTTCACTGAAGCCAGCAAAACTGCTAAAATTTTATGCTCAAGCTAAAGTTAAGCATGTGTGGGGTTCTTTGTTTGTTTTTAAAGTGGAACAGCTTATAGTGCATGAAACCAAACATTTAAATGTCTGCAAAACTGGGGCTCCCATGCTAGTTCTGGCAGATGTATTAATGCAAAATAGATGTGTTGGCTTAAGACAAAGCATCTTGCTATACAGTAGAGCAAAGCAGTTTGTTTCCAGATGACTTTAACCCTTTTTATGAAATCCAGTGTGGAACACTGCTTTCATACCACTAGAAAGGATAAAGTTATCTACACTTTGTTAGCGAAAACCCTAATGTTTGTGTTGTTAGCTGGCGTAGTCACCCCCTATGTGGGAAAACTAACCATATAACCATTCTTTTAAAAAAAAAAAAAAAAGGAAAGAAAAAATGCATATCTTGTTGTACATGTATATGTGTTAAGAATTAACTCTCTTTATAGTACTGCAGTGTTTAAAGGACTAGTTGGACATCACCTTAGACTTTAAGGTTTTAATATAACTGAACAGTGGGAAAGCTGGTTAGATAAGCCAGAATTTTACTTCCACCCTGACTTTTAAGCTTTTTTTTTTTTTTTTTTTTTTTTTGCCAGTGATCATGTTCCACAAGGGGGAGGGGGCTGGTGGGACACACAGGGAGAGCCGGAGCCTGCAGGTCAGGCTGAGAAACCCGCCAGCGAGCTGATCTCAGAGCTGGCAAACATCTTATCCCTGGTTTGTTGATGTGATGTATAAAATTGCTTTTTTGCTTTTAACTGCCTTTACTTTCTGAGCTAGGGGCTGTCTTCATTAACAGCAAAAGTGTTACTTTGTTGTAGATGAGAGATAAGCCTCATCACGGGAGAGTTACCTAGTAAGTATAGCCCAGGTGAACACTTCTGTTTCTCTCAGTCTTAATTTATTCCAAAATGTAATAGTTCAAATAAAGCTCTGAAAGACTTATGAAGCTTTTTTTTTCCTTTTTAGTTTTAAACTGATTTGTCCCTCTTCTACAACTATGACATGGAGGGAGCGGGGTTTAAATATCCCTTTAAAAATGAAAATAAAAATGTAAAGTCTTATTCTGAACCCTCTTTCTGGTATGCATTTCTCACTATATACACTTCCACACACAGTGGCTGTAAAACTGAATCTCAGGCAAACTGTTGTTGAGGTCTTATCCACAACATGTCCTTGGAAGAAACTTTCATTGCTCAAACAATTCTATTTCACACATTAACTGTTTGGACTGTTAGAAGGGGTTTTTTGTTTGTTTAGTCTTGAGTACCTCTGTGCAAGTTTTTAGCAATGTGAAATTACAATATGTTACTGTTGTACTTAAACCTTCAGTAACAGTGGTTTCAAATAAGACAGAAACAAAATGAAAAGACACAATGATTGTTGGCCAATTAACAGAATAGACAGTTAACCTCTGTAATTGATTCATCCCTCCTATAGGTATACTCACTAAATTACAACTTGAAGTTAGTATTAAAACAATAAAGTTTCATACAGGTTCACTGTCTCATCTGGCAGTTTGTAACTATGGTGCCAGTTTGTACCCTAATGTGGTCATTATTGTTTAAAGCAGAGTTGCTTTTCATTCTTAGGCCTGATGTGTCAGTAGTTAACTTTCTGAATATTTAATCCCACAACAACACTTTAATTGGTCAATATTTCACATATAATTTAGATAAAAATAGTAGAAGCTCTATGCCAATAGGAAACTCAGCCTATATACAGAATAACTATATCTAGAATATCTGTATCTATCTGGAATATCTATAATAATTCTAAACTGCTAAAGATAACTGCACACAAAAGTAAAAAGGTTCCTAAGCTGTAATTATTCCAAAGCTTATACATTTGAAAGTCCCCTGATTTCACAGCTGGGGTTTGAAATAATAGCAATAAAACCATAAATGGAGTAAGACCTACATTTTGTGCAGTTCTGACTTAAGGTGTATGACTTTGCTTATGGGTCTACTTCTTGAGCAGTTTTACAAAACCCCACTACACCTTCCCCCCTGACTTTGAATAAGAAAATGATTTATTTTCTTTGAATTTTACTCTAAGCCTACTCTCAATTCTAAGATGTTTTAAAACCCTTTTCCATCTTGGAAGACTCAAGGTGATCTCAGCCTCAGAGTATGGCTAATGTACACTAATGTGCATGCTAAAAAGACACTAAAAACTAAAGTTTAGATTTACAAAACATGAAATGACATATTGTAGTAATGTCAAAAATACTGACACTAATTTTTTTTCCCTTGAAGAAAACTAACCTTAATAGGGACTTCTGATAAACCACGTCCCCAGATTGTTTCTAGACCCACATCATCTTATTTCATTGTGGTGGTGTCGGTGCTGTTATTACTTTAGGCAGACAGGGATAAAGAATTTAAAGTCAGGAATTCCTCACAGAGACCTAATAATCCCTTCTTTTGTTCAAAATAAAGAGTCTTGAACTTTTTTTGTCCTGGAGTTGCAGCAGCAGTAAACGGTTGATAAGCATCTTCTCAGGAATATTGCAGCCCTCCAAGCTGGAGATGAAAGGCAGATGTCTAACTTCACCACTCCAGCGAAACCAACTTACTGAGTTTACTGCAGTGCAGGGTTTTGGATGAACTAAGTAGCTTTGAGCCTTTTTGTTTGTTGAAGTGTGCTTAAGGCAAATTAGGAGGAAGACCTGAATTGAACTTTCACATTAAAGGTTACAAAAACACCTAGAAAATGTGACTGTCTCCTAATGTCATCAGAAACAGTAGCATCATCTGTCCAGCAGGCCATGCTGTGTCAGTTTTGGAAAAGTTAACTTATTACAAACATTAAAGGTTTGAAACAGCCACACCCTCAGAAATTGTTTGCTTTCAGCAAGTTAAAAAAACAGACTAAGATTTAAAGGGAGGAGTGGCTTTTTATACCTTTCCTTAAGCAACTGTAAGATATTTTAAGTCTCTTCCCCTCTAACCTCTGAAAAAAAAATCTGATCTCAGTGAAGGGTCCCAAGTCCAGTAGCCAGAAACACTAGATGTGTTGTTGTTGAAAGTTTCCAACCTTTTAAATCATCCCTATTTCATGCTTGACTTGTAAATACTTTCTTATAAAATGCTATCAGGTTTGTACAGATATTGCTTAGTGTGGACAGAAATATTCTTGGCAGCTAAAGGAAGCACTTCTTGTAGTCACTATGGGAAAATTATCTGAAATTCTAGAAAAGAGTATACCCTGTTGTATTTCCATGTACCAGTTTTCTAATTTTCACAATAAGTTAATAACCCTTCTCCCTTCAATTTTTTTTTGCCTCCCCCCCAAAAAAAAATAATTCTAAGCACTTCCAGAATGTTTTTAAATGATTTTGCCACATATGGCATTCCAGTGTCCAGCCTTTGCTCTTGCATATACATTTCTATAGCAAATCTCCATATACGTACAAGTCACTAGTTTACCAGTTATGCTGCTCTTGTCATACACATCAGTATCTCATACAACTTTTTATAGGTTCGACTACAAGTTCAAAATGTAGAGAAACCTCTCTACCGTGGGACCTTCCATTGCTTTCAGTCCATCATAAAGCAAGAATCTGTAAGTACAAAATGAATGCTTTGTGTATTTTGAAGCTTCGTATATATTTTGTATATGGGAGGGAAGGCTGCTCAAAAAAACTACAAATATCATAGATCAAGAGAAGAGCATACTCTGAACCTCACATGACCACAGTGCAGGTACTTTAGTTTTAGCACATAAATTTTTCATCAGCATTTTCAGGCTTGGTAACTTATGTTCAGAAGTTTTCCAGGATCTTCCTGAAGAAGATCACTAAGTTGGAAGTTGAAATTTAACTTTACCTTAAAAAAGTTAACTTTTAAGTAACTATATACATGAATAGCTAACTTCCTGAGAATGCAAGCAATAAGAGAATAAAATGGTGTGGGCTTTTTTTTTTTTTTTTTTGAGGCTTTAAGACCATAACTAAAAGGTTGACTTTGACATTTGTACCACTAAAAAACATTTAGTTGTTTGTGCCCTAGGCAGTGATGTACAAAGCAAAATTGGACTGATCTTCTGGCCACTGTTAGGAAGTTAGAGCACAAGTAAGAGCCAGAAAGGACATTTACTGCACGATTTTAGGAGGCTGTCAACACTACTGTTAAAAAGTATTTTTTTTTTCCTTCCTTCTTCCATCAGGCTTTTGGACTCTATAAAGGTATTGGGTCACCAATGATGGGACTTACCTTCATTAATGCCCTTGTGTTCGGTGTACAAGGAAATACGCTTCGTGCCCTTGGCAAAGACACTCCTCTGAACCAATTCCTCGCGGGTTCAGCAGCAGGGGCTATTCAGTGCATCATCTGCTGCCCCATGGAGTTGGCAAAGACAAGAATGCAGCTACAAGGAACAGGTGAATACAAACTAAAAATGAAGAACTATAAAAATTCTCTGGATTGTTTGATCAAAATCTATCGAAAGGAAGGGCTGAGGGGCATCAACAGGGGCATGGTCTCCACGTTAATAAGAGAGACTCCGAGCTTTGGCTTTTACTTCTTGACCTATGACTGCATGACCAGGTATTTAGGCTGTGAAGCTGAAGACAGTTACGTTATTCCCAAACTGCTGTTTTCCGGAGGGATGTCAGGAATCGTGTCCTGGCTCTCCACGTACCCAGTGGATGTGATCAAGTCCCGGCTCCAGGCGGATGGCGTCGGAGGCGTTACACAATACAACGGGATCCTAGACTGTGTCAGGAAGAGCTACCACGAAGAAGGCTGGAGGGTCTTTACAAGAGGCCTTACTTCTACACTTCTCCGTGCTTTTCCTGTCAATGCAGCTACTTTTGCTACTGTCACTGTGTTCCTAATGTACATGAGGTCAGAAGATGACCTTCGTGAATGTGAACCGGGTCCGGTAATCCAGCAGCCTTCCAGTTTGTGAGCATCACCTGTTTGTTCTTGACCTGAAGCCCAGCTGGTTTTTAACTGTAAACAACAGTCGATTCGCACAAGTAGTGTAAATGTATGCTACCTGTATAAAGAATTCCTAAATGTGTTAAGTTAGGATTTCATCTCATTACTTGTACAAACAGCATCCAGCCTTACCAAGGACTTAATATCCAGTAGTAGCCAAGTAAGACGGGGACCTGCCTTTAGAAAGTACTGTACAGTTGTGGCTCCAGAAGAGGATCTGGAGAATCTCATAGTACCAGGAATCAGGTTTTCTTCCACCCATGTTCTGAATGACTAAGTTGAATTGAATGCAGAAATGTTTGCAGAAAAGAAATGCTTCTTGTTTGTAGCAGGAATAAGTATAGGCCTCTAAGGGGAAGTAGGGGGAGGAAATTAAACGTTGGAGGCATTTTGCAGGTAACCCTGAACTGTTTAAGACACGGACTAGCATTCAGCTAGCCCTGTTGTGTTTTACTTTTCCTCAGCTTTTAAGTGTCAATTTTTTCAGTAGCATCATTTTTCATACTGGTTTGCTAAAAGAAATAATTTGCTTCTAAGCCACTCCCTTGCCTTTCAGCTTTGAATAAATATCTTAAGCACAAAGTTAGCATTTGCACTTATATGCAGATGTGCCTTTTACATTTCAAGGCTAGTAAGGATTTAGGGAAACTCAAAGCTATCAAGATTGATATTATCAGCCTTCACCTCTACTTCTCGTTTGGCAGGTGCACAGAGCGCATCGACTAGTTTCAGACCAAGCAGACTTTGTTCTTTAAGTTAATGCAACTCTGTGCCACTTCACCCAACCTGCAACCTAGCAGCCAGTGATGTACAGAAGTCAAAAGTCCTACCTGTGTTGTTGCGTAAAGTGTTTGTGGGTGTAATGTTAGCTTAGCAGCTTGAAGTACTGTGGAAATACATACACCTGTAGACCTGGAGGTTTCCTACCTTTCCAGAAAATAGGGGTGTCTGTAATGCCTAGTGTTTGATACACTTGCATTATGAATTTAAAGAATACTGATGTCTATGTATTTAGTTACAGTGCTAGTGGAAAGAAGACTGAAAAGGGTTTTGTAGATTTTTCCTGTTACATGAATCCGCTGTGATTTCTTTCGTAGCAGTTTGTTCAAGAGGGATTGCTTTAGAGCTATGAACAGCTACTTAGCATTTGAAGCAAGAACTACACCTATTTGGCACAAATAGCCAGGAGAAAGGAGTGCATGCGGGTTGAAAAATGTTCTAAAATGTATCAAGCTAGTTCAGTAAGTACAACTTCTTACACTTTCAGATGGGACACGTGCAATATGTGTTTAATTTAAATGGATTTTTTTCTAAAGAAACCTTATTTCATAGCATTTTGCACTGTAACAAAATATGCTGGAGAAACCTGTAAAACTGGTATGTCTTTTTATACCTTGAAGGTATGTTGGGTGTTTTAGTGCCTACTTGCACTGAGATTCAAATTGAATGTTAAATCTGTCTACTAAGCTGCACATGCACAACTCACAGCAAAGACCATTTACACCTTTGTACAGTAGTCTGGAATGATTGTATATAAAATTGAGGGAATAAATTTGTAAAAAAAAATGTTGATGTCAGTTCTTTAACCTCATATTTTATTCAGACATTTCCTTGTTTTAAATCTAGCTTTCAAAAGGGTGGATTTTCTGGCTTTTGCCTGAAGAAATGTGTTCTCCATCTGCCTTTCATGCACCCCGGGAAGGAAAGTGCCCCGCTCTGGCTTGGAGCACAGCAGCTGGCAGAAGCAAAGACGGAAAATTGCCTCACCTGGCTTCTTCAAAGTGATCTTTTCAGCGAGTATCTCACTTGAAGCTGATAGTTACTAATAGAACAGCCCTGCCTTTAGAGCAGGCAGGGCACTTGGACCCGTCAGACTGCATTTATTTGGTCTAAGCAGAATTGAACAGCACCAAGGCTAGACAACTGCTGCAGACAAGGCTAGGGTCCCCACACATTCATAGCTGTCAAGTACCAGGTCTGAATCAGGTGTGGTTTTGTTTTTAGGTCTTTAACATTTCCATGTTCATTTAGGTTTTCAGGGAATTTTACTTTCATTCTGCTCAACTGTAGATCTGTCCTATTTAATGGGCACATACTGCACTTGGAGTTTTTCCCCTTGCTGAGGTAAGAGCAAGGTCCCAGCAGTGTTGTTCTTTATTTTTGACCTGCTCTACCATCTGCTGCAGGCTGGGAGCAATTAGCCCACAAAAGCCATCAATACTGGAGGTGAGGAAAAAAAAAATGCCAGGCAGGAAAGCAGGATGTGGTTATGACCTATAAAAAAAAACATTGTTAACAGGAAGTTGTCAGGGACTGGCTCCCTCATTGATCTTTTCACATAAATGAAAGAAACCCTGTCAAGTATCAGAAAAGGGAAAGGCCTCCCCTTCCCCAGCTAGTCCTGATGAGGTTCTAGTTAAGTACATTGTGTTCTCTCAGCAGGAACAGCTTTGAACTGTGGAACAGAAACAAATACTTGGAATAAGCAAAGAAGTGTCTTCAGAAAGACAGCCCCTAGAAGACAGTCAACTCATTAAAAAAAGGCTACACAGCATTTTACTCACAGCATTTGCTAAAGCATTCTTTCCAGAAACTCATCCATATGGAACTTGAAGGAAATAATCAGAAGCAGGCACTGGAGATTACTGATACTGCATGATGAACAAGTTTTAGGGAGAGGGTAAAAGCCTAGTCTGATGTCAGCTGCTTGAGATCTGTGCTATTTCAAACATTTAAATCAAGCTAGAAATAGCTTCAGCCTTTTTAAACACAGTTCAGTTCCTTCCTACCAGAAGTTTGACATGTCAGCCCATTTAACCAAGTCAGAACTGTTTTCTGCCTCCCCAGACACTCATTCCCACAAGCATCACGGCACTGGGTGGGAGAAGCTCCTCAAGAACAGAAGGGAATAGGAAGGTAAAACTCAGTGAAAGTCCTACCACCAAGTCCTAAAGCTTTACTCTTTCTTACGATCCACCCCATAGCAGGGTGGGTTATACAAGTCTTCCAACTTACAGCCACAAATAGGTTATTATAGCAAATCTGAGCTAAAATTCCATTATTGTGTCTGTCACCGTAACACCACAAAATTCATGTTTTTATTTGTCCTCTATTCCTCGCCTTCCTTTTCATCCATTAAGCATCTCGCTACTTTTTCCACGTGAACTGTAAAAAAAAAAGTGATATGAAAATGTGTACATTGCAGATAGATACAGGACAGGTAGCATATTAGGAAAATCACTAAGACCTGAATATGAAAGTTGACCTTGCAGAGAAGGGAAGTGTTTGTTCTGTGAAATTAAATATATTTACTATCATGCTGGAAAATAAGTGTTACCAGCTGTTGTTATAGCCAGACTTCTGATACGTACTTAGTTAAAGAACAACTTAAAGCCTAGAGGCATGCCAAATATCACTAAATTAGCAGAAAGTGCAATGAAACCCCTTTTCTACCAGAAAAGGAGCCATGGAAAATAGAAACTTACTGAAGGCAACATGCCATACCAAGCACTGCAATCATGGGGAGAGATGAAGGATCTGAAGGACCATCTGACTCTGAGAAGCACAGAAACAGGGTAGGAAAGCACAGATCACAGATTCTTGCTGGGTAAAACATAGTGGAAATGGGCTTTGAAATCCTGAGTGAGATGACTGCTTGTTTCCACGTTCAATGCTCAAGAGTTTATGCATGTTCATGGGCATTGGAGGAGGAAAGCAGAAGAAAATAAGCTATTTTCATCCTCCCAGTGCAACTATTTCACAGTCTTTGTATCACTGCTGTCCTCAATGATTATAAAAATAACCTGGCACTAACAGCAAGCAAAAAAAAAAAAGATTAAAAGAGAGTAACATAATATGCATGAGAATACAAATGATATGCAGTAAAAGCTTTGTCTGCTTCTGGGTTATCAGTTTTCACTGATTTGACCTAGAATGTGATTTTAAGCTCCACAGTTTGATCAACAAAAAATAAAAGCAAGCAAGGCAAGGTTTGTTGTGAAAAATAATGGCCTATAACAATTTGATTGATATAGTTGGAGGAAAGGCAAGTTTTAATGTCCACAAAACATTTGTTGGGTCCATAAAATTTTACCTTTACAGTTAAATTGCATCTTGGTGTCATTCATCATTTATCATGAATCAACTGCTTTTAATTATTGAAAGAAACCCTCCACATACAGATGCATGCAAACAGTAATGTAGAGCTTTACCTCTTTAACCATATCCATGTCATTAGATAAAATACTAAAATCATAATGCAGCTTGACCTTGTGGCCAACACTGCCCGCTACGAATATCAAAATAGGAAGAATTGTTGCTAGGGTGGTTTGGCTCAGCTGGACTGAAGTTGGCATGGAAATTTGCTGAATAACAGAGCTCCTGCCCTGCCAGAAAGCCAGAAATACCAAATTTGACTGTGAGACAGAGGAAGGGCTGGCCTAAAGCACTCACCTCACTGAGCACACTCCACACAACACACTTGCTTTCAGTAGCTGCACCTGGCTGTGAGAAAAGCCTGGGAAAGCTGGCTGGCAGCGGGCAGCTGCTATCAGGCCATGTAGGCCACAGCCTACTTCTGGGTAGTCCCTAAGGGTAAGTTCGGCCAGGGATGACCCAACACACTGTCCTAGGAGGACACAACACAGAGTAGGTGTCACCCCCTCACCCCCAAACACACCAGGATTCCTTCTGGCTCTCCCATGAAGGTTACGAGGTGCTTCTCTCCACAGGGGAAAGTTGGCATGCAAGACCCTCATCCTTCTGAGAGGCCACCTTATGAGAGAAGCACTGATGTATTTTCACCCAAGGATGAATCTACAACGCATAATTCTCCAAACAGGCTAGGAATAAAATTCAAGTTTAGTAACTTAAAGGAGCTAAGTAAAAATAACTTACCCCTAATTTACTCCAGGCAGAAGTTCCTCCTGGTTTCCCTGCCTGCTTAGAAAGTAGGGACCATGCACTTTCATTTTACACTCTTGGGGAAAAAAAAACACTACCACATGCCCAGAACCAGATGCGCTTCCCATAGCCATTGAGTGTGTTAGTTCAAAGCCTAACACTTTGGACTAATGTTACAAAACTTCTCTTTTAAAGAAAAAATTCTCTACCCCTAACCTATGCAAGAAGAAACAAAAAACCCAACCAACACAAAACAACAGTAAACACAGAAGAGCTCACATGACAAAAACCTGAAAACCTGCCACAGTATTATCCCTTACAGCAGTTTTTCGTAAGTTGCAAGAAATTTTGAGACACTTTAAACAAAACAATGGTATTTCAGTGAGTCTTGGATTTTAACCAGAGTTCACGTCCAAAGGCCAAATTTTCTGCTTTGCTGGGAAAAAGAAATGTGCTGTAACACAAGTTGCGTGATGCCCCCTGCATGAGACAGTCACCAACTTTGCAAGCCAAAATTGCTATTGGCAACATTAGTGAGGTCTTTGGCGAGCATCTTGCAGCTCTGAAGGACAGCTGACTTTATGAGCCATTAAATCATTCCATAAACCCTGTAATAGCAATAAAACAGGGTTTTCTTACTCTCCTGCACTGGTGTGTGGGAAACTTACTTTGACACTGTTACATTCAAAATCCAGCAAAGCCTACTAAACAATGCAAGACACCCTATACACACAATTTTGCTCACAGGTTCTGTGACAGGCTTCTGACACTGCTTTCTGTCTGCTGGTACAAACTCATAATTGACAGCCATCTCTTGGCAAACTGTTATTCAGGAGTATCAACACAGACTAAAATAAAGCATGGCTCTGAAAGGATTAGCTTTCTTCAAACATTTTAAAGCTTCAATAATTTTGCCATTTAACTAATGCTTCTCTTCCTAAATCTCTGGTAGATGAAAAAGCTGAGAGAAAGGATTTGTTTACCTTTAAAACTACATTATTGCTGACAACCTATGTTGTTTGGAAACATGTTTGGATATAGCTTTTTTTGATTAATTGATTTGTGGCCATGACATAAGAAATAAATAAGATGTTAGACTGTACATTCAACAGTGAACTTTTTGGTCCAAAAAGAAGATAACTAGTGTCAAGTGCAAGAGCAGCCACAGAGAATAATAAAGGAGATCCCAGTTCCGTTTGAAATACTAAAGTGAATACATTTTTAACAAAGCCGTACCTGGGCCCTTCCTACTCACTTTTCAGGGAGTGTCTCTAGAAATAATGGGCATTTCAGGTCAGTTTGCCTTGCATTTAAAGCAGGCACTACTTCTACAGGCAGAACATGAACATAGACACTGCTCAGAAAGTCTATAGTCAGTTCTATGTTTTGAAATTTGGCCGAGTCCGAAAGATACACAGATGCAGAAACCTATGTGTAAGCAAAATTACGGAACCTTCTTCCATTTCATCTGCAAGATAAACAGATAGGGTAACATGAAACGTAAAGTCACAGAAGCATTTTAACAGGCATGATGAATCTTTTCTAAAATCTTTTACCAGTTTTAAAACTATAGGCTGCATTTCCCCCAGCCCTCAAGACTCTCTATGCCTTACCTGAGCTTGCTCACAAATTCACGGTCTAATGCAGGAACATGCAGATAGTAGGCTGGCAATTGTAGTTTCAGAGTCAACTCTGTTGCTATTGTCAAAGTCTGTTTTCTTCACCAAAAAAGACTAAGGAGAGCTCTGCAATCAACTAAGCATGAAGTTTTAAGAAAAAGATGTGCCAATTATATCTGAAAACCATAAATAACTGACAGAAGCTGCTCATCACAAATATTTATTCAACCCCAGTATGGAATTTGCTAGTTAACAAAGCAAGATCTTTCACGCTACTAAGCGCTGCTCCTTAGACTTGGGGGTGTCTTGAATGCTTACCAGTTTGAGGCCTAGACGAAATTATTTCGGAGATCACTCCTTAACACAGATGCAATGTAACTAGGGACGATGCAAGTTTCAGTTCCCAGTTAGTCTTCAGATGAAGATTAAACATAAGTAACTTCATTGCAAATGCATGTTCAAGGATAAAATGTGATACCATCAAGGAATCTCTTTACTTTGCAACTCAATAAAATTGGTACCACTTCATGACACAGGAAAGTAGAGTTCTGTGCAAGACTAACATCCCATATACCATTAAAAAAAAAGTCAATTAGATCTAGACTGAACTGATTTTATTTCCTTCCAAAGAGGACAGACACTAATTTAACTGAATACAGAATTTAACTTAACTGTAACTATACAAATTTCAGTATATTGTTCTGTTCAATAACTGCTTATAAATAATACTGCCAAATTTCTAGGGCATACCTTAAAATTAAATAGCCCATCTTTCTTTCTA
Source organism: Cygnus olor (assembly GCF_009769625.2). Taxonomy (NCBI): domain Eukaryota; kingdom Metazoa; phylum Chordata; class Aves; order Anseriformes; family Anatidae; genus Cygnus; species Cygnus olor. Next base: position 12,687,174 of record NC_049173.1, read on the forward strand.
CTCCTAATAACCTTAGATTGGAGCTGCAATGTTCAAATTAACTTAGATACAGCTGTCAATTCTCTTGCTTTTCAGTGTAGTTTTACATTATCCACATTTTTTTCCCCCCCACTACCACCAAACCAGGACTCAAAAGTACATTTTACTGTATTGGCCAAGAAAAGTTTGATGAACCTTGTAAGAACAGAATTCAGAAAAAGATTAACAACAGCTTTTACTGTAAAATATTCACCACTTCCCTCTAAAAAATAACATGCATTTTTGTGCATATTCTTATGTTTATTAGTCTGTCACATTTTACTGTATCATCTGCAAATTTCTTATTTGAACACTTGAACAAACGAGTAGTACCCACTTTTAGTTAGACCATCCAAAAATCCATCAAGTTCTTTGAGAACTATGAGTTCCTGTTTTGAAATAAAAGGTGTCCAAGGATGTTCCAAGAACTTTCATCATTATATTCAGTTAGCCAAAAAAAAAGACTTTTTTTCCTGGTATGACCAAACCCTACTGGTTCCCCTACTTCCTATCGCTGTTGCATTTAAACCTCCAAGATTCCTTACCTTTACTAAGCAAAGGTGCCCATCTAGCTATTCACTGTATTGTTTCACCTGCTTACTGTCCAGGCAAACTGAAATCTCCTCAACTCACTGTCAAGTCTCCAAATCCATTGTTCCAGTTAATGGAAGTCTATGTCACTTGAAAACAGCATTATATTCACCAGCTCTGTTTAGGCATACCACCTGATGTGGTATTATGTGATTTCATCACAAATCACTATAATTAAATGCAAAGTAAAGGAAACTTGAGTTTATTTAGCTTCCAGTTTCTGGGAGGTCAAGAGGAACTAGGATTGCTCTGGACAACAAAAGAAAATAGACTGTGCTTACAGATCATTTTCTGCCATATTCTTTCTTTAGGACCACTGTTTTATTGTTGCCCTTTCTATTACATGGGATGTACATATTATCAGGTGTTAATAAAAGGTCAGTGCCTGTACAATACATTCTACAACTGAGCACCACTTTCCGTAACTGAACAGGCAAAGAAATTACACTGAACATCAGCATCTGGCAGTATTTCTCCAAAAAAAGTGACTAAAATGGGTTTAAATTGATTAACACTATTAAATCACATCTAATATTTGATACTACATGATTTCATTACAGCTATACGATACAATTATACAAAATGTGTTAACATCAAAGAATACAACCAAAATTAAGATAGCAAACAAAACCTATATAACTTTTTTCTTTACAGGAAAATACTTTTGAAGTATGCATGTAACTGCCCATTCTTTTAAAGAAAATCTACCGCAAGCAAGTTATCAACCTCCAGGAAAATCACACATAGCATTACTACGCATATCCCCAAAAAGTGTACAATATGCACACTTGGAAAATACAAAATTAAAAAAATTGTAAGCAACAGGTGAGCTTCATATTTATAAGAATGTGAAAAGAAGTCCAATTTTAGCACTGTTGTATAAAGAATTGTCTCTTTTGATGCAAGTTCGTGAACTGACCCCTCCGGTCAGGGTCACTTTACAAAACACCGTGTTCTTGAAACGGCATTACAGAGCAAGGTAGAGCATCTTAGCAATGTCACCTTAAAGTTTTTCTGTTTGTTTTTTGCTTTTTATTTACTACTTATCAAAACATGTCCTTTAGGTTTGTAGGGTTCTTTTTTTAAAATTCTTTCCTAGAAACAATATACAAAGGGGAGGCGTATTTATTTCCAATTCATATTTCCTGTAAGATGCTTGAGTTCAACAACTTTTCCTCCATCTTTCACTGGTTGTTTTTGGCCTTAGCATGTGTTAAGATGTGAGATTTCAGGTTAGTTGATTGCGCAAACTTCTTATTGCAGCCATCAAATGGGCAAACATAGGGCCTGTCGCCAGTATGAATTCGCACATGTGTGCGTAAATTGAAGTCCAGTGAAAAACGCTTTCCACATCCTTCAAACGTACACTGTTGAAAGGAAAAGACAGATTCTATTAGCTAATAAAAGTACCACCCATTTCAATTGCAGATTTGAACAATATTCTACACTGCAGAAGCACGAAGCCAGGTGCTGAAGATTATTAGAAGTGCAGCTGTGGGCATTACTTTTAAATTGCATTTAAACAATACTTCAGGTTGTTTTACCACAGTAGTATAGCAGATTTAAAAGAGGAAAATAAATTCTAGCTTGCAAGCAAATGCTTTCACAAAAACAAAATAACAAAAAACACTGCTCCCTGCACCTGAAACAGTATTTTGCTATGCTGTACTAGTAAACAGAAACTGTCCCACATCAGATTTCTCCGTTTCAGTAATAATTTGTAAAGATTTGCTCATTTTACTAGCTTTATACTTCCAAGATGCGCTCAGAATACAGAGCAGCATGTCAGCAAATACTAATCAGGAAACACAAAGCAGCTCAAGCATACACAGCTAACTGAATGCCTAAGAACTGCAATTTCTGAAATAATTTGGTTTTCAAAAAAATCTGCAAAAAAGTACGTGAGTATTGATGAACACAGTATGCTCAAAGCTATGAATACATGTGAAGAATATTTATGTGAACGAGAAATACCATATGAAGTAGGCTGGAGACCTCTGGTGGCAGAGGCTCATGTGACTTGGTATGAATGGAAAGAGATTCAGTAACTACCATCATTTTCCTCAAAACTGATTAATACCCACTACTGAAAATTAGTATCATGGGTCAAATGAGCAAACAGCCCTGAGGGCCAGTTGTCTGAATGTGGTAAGCTGAAAAGGAGAAGAAAGACTTTTTCCTCTTTCAGGAGTAACTTCAAACTTCATTTTTCAAGTGAGTAACTTTACATTATGTTTTAGAAGGTATCTCTCACATACAATTTGCTTATTTCTATTCAAAGCCCACAGAATTAGGTAAATGACAGCCTAATTAACTTAAGGTGACTTCCAACTTTAAAGACGATCATTCAGTGCTTCATCTGATTTTAGAAAATAAAACGAATATCCCCAAAGAGATGTGGAAGCGAGGTTATATAGCCTACACAAATTCTAACAAATAAATTGTGGTTTGCAAGTTAACAATACCTGAAAGGGTTTCTCTCCAGTATGAACTAGTTGATGTCGCTTTAGTTTCGAGCTCTCCACAAAGGCCTTGCCACATTCTGCACATACGTGTACTCGAGGGCCATGAGTGTGCAGATGCTTCCTCATGGCAGAGTTGTCCCTGAACATCTTTGTGCAGCCCTTAAAGAAGAATGAAACTCAATTAGTAGATAAGCTAGTTCTGTTAAGTTTTATCTGCTACAGTACAAGCATGTAAAATGCTTTCATACCCTGAATACTTTCTGAAAAGCTGGCGCTGAAAAGCAGACCCCTTACATTTATTTCAAAATAAACGAATAAAAGTAATACCATGAAAACTAACAGTGTGAAAAGCTGAGTAAAACAAAACAAAACCTCTTTTCTCTTAGTATTACAAACCATGTGCAGTCAAATGAATAATAGGACAGTCTCATGGAGAAGATGCAACTCTGCTAGAAGCAAGTGAATACGCCAACAAAAGCACTTTCAGAAAGAAAACAACTGAATGATAGTTCATAGCTGCTTATGGTATAATCTTCAATAGGCTATACTCTGAGTACTACAGTACTCCAATCTGATAGATTATACGCTGTGGTGCGTTAGAGCATTGCATTCTCTAGCACCAATTTGGTATCTGCCCTGCTCTATCTTCCAACATTCCATCCTTTTCCTTCTCTGTCCTTCTCATTCCCAAGAGGAAATGGCGTACGAGGGCTTCCAGAACATTACCGCTTACAGGAACTACCCAGCCCACACTTGCAGCAGCAGACTGATCACTACCCACCGTGGCACAGAAAGAGACAACCACCAATTCTAGTTTAAACTCACAAAGTGATGCTGGGCAACCGAATAAGGCAGATGGATCTCTGAGTTACTGCCAACTCAACCTAGTCATACTCACTTGAACTCAGGTACAGTGTCAGAGGTCTTAATCTGGGGTATGCACTGCATCAACACAGGACTCTTTTTGATTCCAGGGTAAATTTAAGCCAGCAGCAACTTGTGGCTCTCTTCATTCAAGATTTCTATGCCTTCCTTCACCTTTTAGCAGTGATCAATAGACATCTATCTTAGGTTTTAAGAAATGTACTTCTCACAGCACACAATTCCTCATGAAATCCTACTAACATTTGTAAATTCTATTTGTACTCCAAGTGATGCTGTTTAAGCTTACCTAAAACTTAGTCTACCAACATTGCAGGGTTAGGAGGCATGAAGTTCAATAACAGAACCTAAAGAACAATCAACTGCTAATATTCAATTCTACAGGCTTCCTTTTTGGAAGTTATTTCTTCAAAACTAATATTCACATTTCAACATGCCTTATGTCTTAAAAAGGGAAAACTAACACTTTCAAGGAGTTTTCTCTTCAGGTACTAGAATTTCTTTGACTAATTTAAGAAATGCTGCACCAAAATAAACACACCATGGACTTGTGTGCATTTATTTCCAAGTCCCTGCTTGCCTCTGAGAGGAACAGTTACATCTTCTGCAATATTTTCCTTTCTTAAACTGAAGTCATAAATACACGTAGCCCAGAAACATTAGAAAGGACAGAAGATGGAAGAATTGCGTTTTTTTTTTTTCCTGTTTAAATGAAGTTGAGGCTATGAAAAAATACATCAAAAACAAAGGCAGCACTCTTCAGCACTGTAAAGAATAAGTGTTCTTGTATCACCACACACTATACTACAGTAAAAAACATGATTATGTAGAACGTGAAGAATTGGAAATCAATATAAGCACAAAGAGGAATCCATTAAGTGAGAATATCTTATGCTACCACTTTCAGAAAGAAGCCTTTTATCCATGCTCTCCAATATGCACTATTAGCTATCTGCCCTCACTACTTGCTTATGCTCACACCATCTAGACCAGAAGTCAGCAAGGTTGTATTTGTCTTTTTTCATTACAAATTAAGTTGGCTAACAGAAGATCTACAGAAGCTGGGTAATGCATTAAAGCTAGATGCTACCAATTTAAGTGACTGGCAACATTTATTCAAGACAGTGGCTTCCCCACTACCAGTAGATGAGAATCATATCTCCAAGATGTCCCTCTCTCTTTCAAAATGATGCACCCGCCAGCTCTGTGGAATGCAATTCAAAGTCTTCCAATAACGCTAAGTTTGGCATCTGCTCCATAGATTGCTGATTCCTGATCTAGACTCCCAAATCTGTCATAGCTTCCAAGAAGACAATATATAGATCTTAGGAACGTACTTTGAACAGCTTTCAGAACATTCTTTCAAGTATGTATTCTTGGGTGGCAGGAAATCACAACAGTAAAACCAGCATGTTAGGGACTGTGCATCATGGTTACCAGAAGATTAGGGATGCACTAACCTTAAGACAAGGAATGGGAATAATATTCAGTGAAAGGTTTTCAAGGAAGCCTCTAAAGAGCGATAACTTAAATACAGTTAATCAAGCATAATCTATTTACAGCAAGACATTTTGCTTATTCTCAAGAGAACATCAGTACAAAATTCTGACCTACAAATCACTATCAAGTCAGAAGCTGACCACTTCACTTACTTTGTGAGGACAAGCTATCGTTCGTGGAGCATCATCTTCTTTAATTTTTCTTGGTTTCATTCTTAAAAAGAAGAAAAAAACATTAGTAGAAAAACATGGGTAGACAGCTCTTCTCCCTCAACTGCCTACGTAATACACACATTTATTCAATAGTATTATGTGCATCAGTAATATTCTTTTTAATATTTTTAGAACTCTTGGAATAATAGTAACAGCATTTTTTGGTATTTGGAAAGTCCAACTTTTCTAAAAGGACCTCATAAACACTGAATAAGACGTTTAATGCTACGTTCCTAGTTCTCCGAGTATTTGGAAATAAGTTTTTTCCTGACTTACACTAAGCATAATTAGGATTTGTTTGAAAAATCACGTTTTTCTTGTGCCTGTAGCCAAGTGGCCTATTTTTCTACACTTCTCTGTCCTTGAACCCAGACATGAAGGACAGAGTATCATCACTCATTCTTTAGTAGTTTCAACACAAAAAACTTCAGAACAAAACTCTACAGAAGCAGAGAATGCAGGCAAGTTGTAGAATCTACACTGACAACGCAGACATCTGTTATAATCACAGAAATTGTAATTATTCTTACTTCAAGCTATTGTACACATGGATTCCACTCTTGGCAACTGACAAGCAATCATCTACTTAATTTTAGCCACTAACAGAGATATCCACTAACCTATCTGTGCCATTAACCTCCACTGATAGAGCCTAGCAAGTTAATGCTTGCATAGAAATTAGGTGTTTCAAGTACAGTCATAAGACTCCCTGCGGACAACAACATTAGAACAGTCTTGCTCTAACAGCAATCTGTCTGAATGTCCAAAAAGAGATAAATGTATAGGCAGTAACCTGGGAAGTTGTACACTGCCCCTTTACCCATCTTTGTATCTCAAACCTGTAGTGCAAGGTCTTCAAAAAAATCGAAAAAAAAATGGCATGACTAGTGTAGCAGATTCCAATATAAGCAGGTAAGTGTAAATAATTAATAAATGCACCTCACACAGCTGGAGATTCACTTAGATAAGGTATGAGATGTTAACCCATTCCAAAACCCTGCCAGAGAAGGGGAGCTACACCATTTAGTCAAGTTCCTCAACTCCGTGTCCTGGTAACACAGTACAAGATAGCTCTGTACAACAGATATGGCATGTAGCTACCTCAAGTTAAACCAAAGGTTTTCTGGTGTTTTTGCTAGTTAAATTCAAGGCACTCATCTCTGTTTAACAAAAGAATCGCAATGAGCAGAATTGCTACTCTGAACATTAAGCAGCAGAGTAATCTGTTGCTATCCCAGAGTGTTTTAATCCCCATTAGGACAGTCCCTGAAAACAGACAGGGAAGAATGGGGTTTGGGATTTCCAAGCAGTAAATACATGTATTTTTACATGCATTTTTAATACTTGATCTGGCTAAAACGCAACTTCTAAATATTCAAAACAAACCCTAAGAGCTGTAGGGAAAATAAGCTAAAAATTCTCCATTTTGACCATTTGTTTCTTTGCAGGTAGGTTCCAGGATTCTTTGATGCTGTCAATATTCCTGTAAATAGGACTGAAGTCTGCAGATTCACTTGCCTCATTCACGTGGATAGATGAGAGGGGACAGGAAAAGAAGGCCTTCTGAGGCTGAATTAAGGCCAGAGCAGTGAAAAACCTCCTTGAGAATTCCTAAAGACTGGGTCCAGGAAAATCTCCTTAGAACCGCCAACAGAGACATAAGTACATGATGGAGAAGCCTCCTATGGCTCTGCGGGCTATCACTTATCCTTCAGAAACAATCCAACTCCTCTCCATGTTGCAGACATAGCACAGTTCAAGTGATCATGTGTGGGCTGAAGAACTCGACAGTTAGCCACTTCACAGAGACAACGTAAAAACTAGGGATTGAGTGGCTGCATTTATTCCTTTCTCTGAGTGGACTTTCAACAATCTCCTGCTTGCCTAGCATCTCCAGGCTACACTGAATATGTACAGTGCTTACTGAAGAACACTGCAGCCTCCTGCAAGGGTTATTAATATATATATGACAAAAATATGGGAACTGGAGAGTATCATATCTAACAACCCCTTAAAAACAGGTGTGGTATTTCTGTTGACAAAGCTCCTCTCACACCATCACCAACAGCATGCCTAAAAATCTCAATCTTGGACACAAACTATTTTTGTTTGTGCAGATCATTTTTATTACCTTAACTTTCCTGATTCTGAGGCTATAGGCCACAACACAGGCTTTTTTTTTTTTTTACAGTAGCTCCACAGAACACTTAACTACCCTTTGCATAGGATTCTCCTTATTGCATCTCCATATTTTTTGCAGAAAGAGAAAGCATAAAAATGTGTCTGTAATGCCAACGTGGACAAAAGAACAGTGCTTTGATAATACATGACATGAGAGAACACAGTGCTGTGTTTTAATGCCATTAGAGACACCCTCAGCAGACAAATCCAGTCCCATGAATCCCTGCCTCGCTTCTAATGCTATCAACTTGGTAAACGCTGACTCATTTCCCTGACCCTAAAACAAAATGCCCCTAAGCCCAAAATCAATGTCCACGATATCATCAGAATCAGTAAAAACACCATTGTTCTGAGGTCATAACTGACCATTTGTAGAAGTAGAGACTAGATAAAAATGGAATCAGTAATAAGAGATGCTAACAGCTTTAGTAGGCAGGGTTTGGCACAAGATAGCACTGATCACTGAGTTAAATCCTAATTCTTACATCTTGCCTCTGGTATTGAATCCAACTTTGAGCAAGAAATGCTACAACAGCGTCATACACAGCAGACTGTTGAAGTATAATGAGAGGGAAAATACCCTAGCCTGTGTGGTCAGGAAGCTTCTAGACTGGTATAGTCAAGAAGCTTGAGGAACAAATGTCAGTTGAACTGGATGGTCAGACTGGAGCTTCAACACACACCTTACATTTTTCAGTTTACTGTCTGAACAGGCACTTAATATTGTAAGCACCCATTCTGGAACAAGCTGACTTTCTAATTTTCAAGTTCTGTTTCTTTTCTGAAGTAAGGAGCATCAGCCTAGTAGCATACTTGACTATATAAATATTTAGTCCCTATCGACTACAAAATTACACCAAAATTCTGCCAATAAAGGGATACGATTTAAACAATTTCTTTTCTCCTGGAAACATGGGAAGCAGGCAACTTAAGCCTAAAACTGGGAACAATATTGTGTATATCACAGAGTTGCACGGGCAGCCAAGCTATTCAAAAAAATCAGCAGCAGACATATCAAGAGTAAGAGGCAAACACTGCCCAGGCTGCATCTCAGTGCACGGGCAACAAGAAGCTGCTGGGCCCTTTGTACACCTGGATCAAAGGCATGAGCGCACGTACACCACAAGCACAGCCACAGCAGGTCATTTTCTGTCCAAGGTGTCATACTGCTCACAAAGCAGTGGCATCCACGTGGACAATCACTCAAAGAAGAATGTAAAGACTTAAAAGTTCAAATGTATTAAAGAAAGATTTTGGTTTTACTTTAAAATTAGCTTTCTGCAAAAGGAGACCAGACTAGAACCTGGGCTGCTGATCTTAATTACACTGTTGCAGATAGCTCTTGCTGGTGGGTTAGACATTTGGCTCCCACCCAGTAGAACATCCCTACCAGCTCAGTCCAAGTTTTCTTAGCCTGAAACACTGATCAGAAACAGAACTCTAGCAGATACAACTATTTAAAGCGACTATGGACGCACACATTAATACCTGGGTGGAACTTCCAAAACAGCTGCCTTTGCAGAAAGCCCATTTCCATGGCAAGACCAGAATTCCCATTTCTGCAGCAAGCTTCTGTGGGCCACGTCTAGCAGAAACTGCAGGCCAGTGAGAAAAACTGAAGTGTAACCTTATTGACCCAGGATAGTGCAGTTAAAGGCTAAGCCTGTTAACTTGTATTTAAAGCACCACATTGCTGGACTGAAATCACAGGTATTAACCATTCCTCAAAACAAAGTTACTTTCTAATATTGCAGTGACAGTTACAGATACTTCTCTCCTTTCACCTGCCCTGCTGACCAGCAGGAGCTGTGCCTTCACAGATTGAGCCCCCACACCAAAGCTCTGTCAATCTTCATAAACAATTGTGTTGGAGATGGATCCAATTTTTAACAAGTTAGCCACAGAAACAGTACTAAAGCATAAGTCAAAACCAACTAACAGTAGATTTCTGCCCCGTTCCAGTATCTCCTTTTTTTCTCCATTAAACCTGTGTTGTCACATCATTTCTTCTCACTCTCTATAAAGCCTAAACAGTATTACTCTCTCTCAGGCAACTTCTTTTGCACTTCCTGGAGGTCTCTGATGATCAGCAGTGATAATTCACCTCTACAGATGACCGCATCCCTACGAATGGTTAGAAAAGGAGGAAGTTATTCTCTACAAGTGGTGTCAGTACCACTTCTGGTCTGTCCCCTCACTCCGTCACACCCCTGTACTGCCCTACTGAGGCAGAAGTAACACAAGTGGTCCGTTTGTGCTAAAGAGCTCCCGAAACTGGCTAGACTGGCTTTTGGATAAACAGACACAAAGGGAGTGCCACAAGGTGTCCTAGGAATCTACCTACAATCAAAGAGCCCACAGTTAGCCTCCGAGTATGTTTCAGACACAGCTGGGCCCAGAACTGTTGTAAAATTAAACTGTTCCCTTTCATTCCAAGGTTCCAGAAAAAATAGTTACTGGTTTTGTTCCAGTTTGCAGAACATCATGTATGTAAACACAGAGAGTGACCTTAGCAGTGTGTGACACAGAAAGATTTCCCTTCCCCCAGAGTAATGCCTGGGGTAAAGCAATTGTCAGTTTACTGCCCTTTAAGTTTCTCTGGAACAAGAACAAGAGCAGTACAAAAGCATATACCTTATAAAGAGGCCTAAACCATAAAGCTAGGTGACCAGCATGCTTTGTCATGTTTAAGAAGGGTGTCCAGTTTCAAACTCTAACGCAGTTTCCTCTCATTTGCTTTCTATCCATTTTGGAAAGCGGTCTTAACAGGAGGGGCACTTCTTCCAATGGCTCTCTTCCAGGAAAGGTACCAAGAGGAGCAGAAGATAAAGCCACAGAGAGGATAGTTTTTACCTCTAGGACCCATTACTGAGCCAATTTCCCAGTTTCCATTTCTTTGTAGTTTACTCATATTTGTACCCTGCTGTCTCTAGCCAGTTCAGTCATATATCAAGAGAGTAGACGGGAGTTTTCAGGGGGATTTGTTTGGGGGAATTTTAAAGACGTTTACCATATGCACCAACTGGAAACACATCTGCTACTTCTCCATGCTTTTAGTACCAAGCAGTCATGACTGCTTCACGACTGCTTCACATCTAACTACAGAGTAACTTGTAATCAGTTTAGACTTGGATGAAACATTTTATTTCACCTTAATGGACTTCCAATACCTTTTGACTGGGACACAGAAAGAAAAATGAGGTAATTTATGAGGTTTTATTTCTTTCTTTGCAGATCATTGACAACTAATGTTTTACATTCTGATCTGACTGCCTTAGAGAAATACACAAATCCATTTGTTACTTTTTTATTGCATTTGAAAGTGTACTAGAGAAAATGCATGAGTCTTACAATAGAATGCAATAACTTGTAAAAGGAAGTTGCCCAACAGGCATAATTTATAGTCATTCATCTATGAATTACTAAGCAGATCTTAATGTTCTGACGCAGCTTGTTTATTTGCAACGTTTTCAATAGTTTCAGAATGTAGACAAACCTTTCCAGGAATCACTACAGAGGTTCCAGTTAAAGGGCCCAGATTCCTGGTACGTGACTCAATGACAAATGCACCAAAAAGGCAGCAAAATCCAACGGTATCTCGATGACCTAAGCGCTCGTTCCACTGGTGCCACCTAGCTGCTGAGCAGCAGTGGTGCCCATTTCATGTGCTGAGCCTCCGCAGCTTCTAAAATGCTTTTTGTAAGGCTGCAACACTACAGAAGACTTCAAGCATCATCGAGACCACCCCACTTTACCCCTCACTGAACACAGACCCCTGCCTGAAATCGGTTACTACTAAAATGAAATTCCAACATAAACATGCATTTTAATTAGGAGGCCACAAAGCTTTTAAGTTACCCAAGTTAAATTACCCAAGCTTTGCCCATTTCTAAAGTTAACCTCAGAACTCTGTTCCCATAAATTAATGCAACTGTCTCAGTCAATTTACCCTCAATCAATATAAGCTGCATGGGTATGAAGAGTGAATCTAGCTTGGTTTTGAGTAGCTGATTTACAAATGTATAGCACGTTTCTTCCAACTAATTTAATGAAAATGGGAAAGCTTCCCAAAATAGCTTGTTTTCAGCTGCACAAAATTAACTTAGTATTAAGTTTTCCTAGCCTGTTTATGCTTCCTTATATGTGGACTATGCACAGACTTTTTCTCCATAATCAAAATAAAAGGCAATACCACTCAGAGCACATGAAACTTGTGAATTTGAAACTCAGTAACTCTTAAAACTTAACATGCTGGTCAAAGCTTTCAGAATACAGCTGAGATTTTCAGAAGTCTTAATCTTGTAATCCTTCAAGCAATGCTTAGAACTTTCAGAGAACTTAACACTAAATAACACATCATTTTAGAAATACAAATACAACTGTATTCCTAAACCCTATACCTCCAAACCCAATTCTCATGCAAGTAAACCAATTTTTTTCTTTCAGTTTGCCATGCAAGAAGGCTTCCAGTGATATACAATATGTAGATCAACAAGACAACTGAGCAATACAAGAAGAGATCTGAGGATATCAGAGCCTGAATTCACCTTATTAGCTAAAAGAAGTCCCTTCAACATTTCTTTCTCTGCAAGAGAATAAAGACCATAGCAAGCAGTATTCTGATACACCCACATGCACCAGTCTCAGCTATACACAATCATTTCAGATCTAACATACAACTAACTCTGTTTTCTTTTTCAATTTTCTTTTTTAAGGCAAGAGTAAAGGTTTGACAATCATTGATTCTGACCAAGAAATCAAAAAAGCTTTCCTAGAACAGAAGATGCCTAAGGTTTTCGTACACCTGCAGTTAAGCTATCAGAACAATTTTTGTAGGCTTCGGGCAACCTGGGGACATTGCCGAAGGCGACACATGCCCAGTATCAATGTTTGTTCATCTTATGACTAAAGCAGATCAAATTTTATCTGCTATAGAGAGATATATTAACAGAAAAATGAGACAATACACATAAAACTCAATCTTTCCATCATCCACCAAAAATTCTAGCTCTGTAACTTCCTAGAACATTCCACCCTGAACAAGAAAGTTGCAGTTTTACATTACTGCCAGGTGCTATTATTCTCTCAACAGAAAACTGACTAAAACCTAAAGATGCAATACTTTTTGCAATATTAAGAAGCATGCAGAAATATCTCACAGAAGCAGCCTGGTAAATTCAAGAAGTCCAAATCCTGGCAACCTTTTCTAGTACGCAAACTGATCTGGAGAATAACATTCAGTATGTGCATGAAGGAAGCCCTGTAAGAAACTAGTTCAACTTCATAACAGAAGATGATAAAAGATAGGTATTTAGTACCTCAGTGCTTACCAGAGCAAAGGGTTCAAGAATACTTTAAATAACTGAAAGAACCATTCTAGGCACATGATTAGCAGAAACGTTTAAGTAACATTTTAGAATTCGAACACTATGTACATTCGGAATATCACTTAAACATTTGCTTTCACAGAAAATTGTGTATTAGCCTTTCAGCAATTCTCAGGGGAAAACACATTCATTTTGATCATTTTACTAGTAAACCCAGTAAACAATAGTATCAATAGGTAAACCACCTACCACTTCAGAAAATAAAATCCCTTTTTCCGTTGTTCATGACCTTTTTTTTTTTAAAATACATTTCCAGATTAGATAGTTTTACAGTGCTTGCTCCCTGCCTCTCTCTCGGAGCTTTCAATATTCCGAGTTTAATGGCTTTACTGCAAACAACAGTGGGAAGAGTCTGTACCAGCAGTCCTCCAGTAGAATCACAGCAAAGACTAATAGAAGCAGCTTCTAAAAAGCAGCAAGATCAAAGAGGTGAGACAAGAGTAGACACAGCTCACTGGGCACCAAGATCCACCTAACCAAGAAGCCAGATCAGAACTTGGGTCAATAGTCCTTGCCACCTAGCAAGTAATTGAAAAAAAACAAAACACCATATTTCTCCCTGCTGTAGCGGCCCCAGAAGGCAAGAGCAACAACATCTGAACATCCACCTGCTCTAAGTGACAAAATTTTGCACCAGCTCTCTGTAGAACGTCCAGCTGGTACCAACATGAAAATAAGCACAGCTTCATACATACGGTTTGCTTTCAGCACTGGAAAAAATGATTATAGCAGCTTCAGAAAGCAAACCATTGAGCTTAAATTTTTGGAGACACCAGTATTACCATTGCCCATGCACTGAGTGAAGCAGTAAACCTTCTGTAATCGCAAGTGCACTGCACAAATGTCACAACTACCAAGTGCCAAACTGGACTTTTCTCTAGTGACCTCAAGGTTGCCCTCTGGTGGCCACAGCCGGCCCCGAGCACTCGGTACCACACCCAGCAGCTCAGCAGGGCTTTTGTGTTTAAGACCAAGAGCTTAAGAAGCAAGAAGCACGTGAAAAACAGAAGTGGCTTTACCAACTATATTAGTCTAGCTTTCTTGTACTGAACGATCTGAATGCAAGACTTCATTTATTTGATCCTTTGTCACCAGAGACACTGAAAGATGCACTCTCTCACATCAAAGACGCAGAATATCAATGTCTTTAGGCCCCACCTTACCTAATGAGAACTGAAGATCAGAAGTCACCTGCTGAAAACACAGGACCCAATTATTTTAATACATTATTCACTACTCCATTCTGAATTGAGTTCCTCGTTTTAGAAGATGATTAAAAGGAACAACAAGCCATATTAAATTTACCATTTATTTTGCCCAACAGTTTCTTAATTAAACCAGTGGAAAGAAAACCTTTTTAGTTTGAAGAGCCTTTCTTCCTACTTACCTAGCAAATTCAGCCAGCTGTTTGGGGTCTGAGAGGTCAATGCCGGGTATTCCACCGGGAGGAAGTTTCTTTCCTGTCATGTACTCTGAGTAATCTGGAGGAGAATTCTCTCCAATGATTTGCTCTTCCACCACCGTTTCATGGTCAATATCTTTCTTATCATCTGAAATACACGAAATACCGAATTCAGTACATACTAAAGATCGAAACAGAATGCAAATTAGCAGGCTCATCTCAATGTAAGTTCACTATTGCTGTACACTTAAAAACAAAATGCATTCCCAGATTTCTGCACTAACTGTTAAAAACAAAAAGACATCCGTACAGTTACAGCACGAACAACACAGAAAGAACACAGTAGGTGGGAATAAAAGCCTAAGTTGCATATCTACTTAAACACAGACAAGTAAGGAAATAAGTAGAACCATCCTACGAGAATGACGGCTGCATTTTAAAGATAACACTTTTCCTGAAACAATGCATAAACATTTAATTGCTTTAACCTCTTTAAGATTAACCTCCACTATAGCCACTTTGGATCTCAACGGCAGTCAGTAACCAAACAAACCTATCTGAGAAGTGACAGATACTTACCTTAAGAAATTATGACTACTGGTCTTTAGCTTCGGAGTCTTCAGAGTCCCTCGACCCTCAACAGAAATGTCACAGAGGGACAAGAAACTTTAAAAATAACTGCTAATGGGCTTCAGCACCTGCCCATAAAATTGAAGTTTTTCAACACTTGCCCACAGATCTGAAAGAAAGCAAAAAGCTAAACAGCGTGTCTCCCTCCCCAGGGGGAGGCTTCCTCTTCTGTGGGACTGGGCAGCCTAAGCGATTTCCCACTCCACTGTGTAAACAGCAGATAGGGATCGCTCAGACCTTTGATCTGCAAGCCGGTTAGAGACTGCTACTTCAGCTGCTCTACAGCCCCTCCTGTGGATTTCTGCTTAAGGACGGCAGGGAAATGAGGTTGAAGACCTGCTCTTACTGTCAACTCACATTCCGACACAGAACGCATCACAATGTTTTTTCTCTCTCCTTTTGCTATTTTAGAACAGAAACCAGAGAGATGCAGAGAGGAGAGAATGGCAACATCCACCACCTATTTCCTCACTGCCCAACTCACACCAGCTGAGGGAAAGAGACAGCACCAACCCTGTTTTCCACCCTCACCTGATAAACCATCTTCCCAAAATACACCTAGAACAGCAGACGTATATACAGCTCTAACTCTTAACTGCTAATAAACTTGTCACTGCGCTATTTCTCCTACCCTGTATATGGGAAGATCCTGCAAATCACACTATACAAAAAGACTTGCAAAGTCCAAGTATTTGTAAAATAGCTTTTTTTGATAAAATAACAGTATTAGGACAAAAACAGTATTTCCCCATTTTGAAAAAAAAATATATATATATATACATATATACATATATACATATATATATATATATTGGAAAACAGGGCAAAGAACAAATGAGGCAGTACTTCCCTTTTCATTTTTTCCCCCCTAAACACAAACACAGGTAATAATATTCGTTACGCAGTAGCTCAGGTTAGGGAAGAGAAGACATAAGCAAATAAAAGAAATATACTAAGGACAAATTTCTATTCAATTTGTAATGCCTGCTTTTACTCTTTGCCACCGAGCTATTTCTAGAAATGTTACTGCTAGTTTGGGTTTAATCTGATCTACCAGATCAAATGGCAGTTCGTGTATACGTTCCATGGCCAAAGAGGAAAACAGACAACACTGCAAAGACAGCAGTGTTAATAAGCTAATAATAATATCTGCAGTATTACACTGTAACATGGACGATTTGGACACTTTCCTTCACTTTAATCTAGCTTTCCATTCATTGCATTACTTTTCAGTCTTTATCAATGCCTCACAGAAAGCAACTGAATTTACCTTAAGCAAGTATTACAGGGTAAGTTTTACCGCACCTGCAAGAGCTACAAAGTCAATTCAATAAACCTCTAATTCAGCAACACTTTGTTCTTCCAAACTGTCAGAAGGTTGAGAAGAGGTATTTCATAATGCCTACACAGGCAGAAAAGGCACCACGAAGCTCAGAAGAACAGAACACCAGAAAGCTAAACGCAAAGCCTCCTCCATGCTGCAGACCAGAATGAGATCAGCTGCCTTCAGTTTGGCCATTTCAGCAGCTCCCCAGCAGTTCCCAGAGCTTCCAGTTTGACTGTCTGATGACATGTATAACAGAAATGAGTTTTCATTTCCTGCCTCAGCTCGGATGCATGAGTCAACTGGGAAGTTTTGTATGCATTCCTTAAGATTTTCTGTCCTTCCCTAGCGTGAAGGCCCACAACTCAACTATGCCTTCTTGATACTTTGAGAGTCAGACTGAAAGTCAGCCAGCCTTCAGTGTCCTTCCTTCCCAAGAGCCCACCAACAGAAATCAATTCCACAGCAGCGTTTTAGCTAGGCTGTTGGAGTAAAACATGAAAAATCAGATCTTATTATTACCTTGATAAAGAAGAAAATTAGCAAAAGTATCACTTAACACATTCTTGACAGTTATGTGAAAATAAAAAGCACTCCAGTCTTCCCATACAAAAACAACACCTAACATGCATCTCTAGAGCAGCACAAACCTGCAGTTTTAAAAACTTAAAAAAAAAAAAAACACAGCCTAACACAACAGCGTACAAAACATTTACCTCAGGCTAAGGGCCTTCAAGATAACTCAGGGTATGAACCAGATCTAACTCAGTTATGGAAAGTAGCAGCAGACTCGAGCAGCTCCTTAGCATCACAACACCTTAGTTACAGGCCATCCTACGATACCATCAGCGCATTGGAATAAACAAACAAACCCATGTGCTGGAAGATCTTTACCAACGTCTTCTAGGCAGAACTTTATCGCAGGTTTAAAACTGCGATGCCCTACCAACCCGGACTAGGCAGCGCAAGGTTTAGAGGTTAAAGTCCAAGCAAACTTTCACTCGCGCAGACAAGTTAACCATCACTCTCATTGCAAAAAGGTCAAGTTGTCTGCCTGATGCCTTCTGCCTTCAAGCAAGTTCTGGTGCAAGCTACATCCAAATTACTTCTCCCTTTTCCTCTCAAAAAGCATCAGAAATTCATACATACTGCATCCAAAGCAAAGCAAAACACACCTACACAGCCCTCAAGTTCTAGTGACACCTCTGGACAAGTGCAGTCCAAAGGCGGCACAGGGCAAGCTAAATACTGACAGAGCCATTGAGCCAGTCAGCAAAACCAAAATTAACTATATGCTACCTGACCTGCTTTGTTTCAACCCTCAAAACCAATTTAGAGTGGTTTTAAGCATTCTGCTTAAGTGTATTTAGCCTTGTTCTTATAGATCCATTGCAGCTTTCTGTAAGGAACTTGGAACATGATTTCAGTCCCACCTTCTGAAATACTCTGCACAACCGAAGGTATGTCAATTAGTTAACTACTTGACCTTTGATTTCTGTAAAAACATG
Source organism: Cygnus olor (assembly GCF_009769625.2). Lineage (NCBI taxonomy): Eukaryota > Metazoa > Chordata > Aves > Anseriformes > Anatidae > Cygnus > Cygnus olor. The sequence continues at coordinate 12,705,274 of NC_049173.1, forward strand.
CAATATCAGTCACTCTAATAGCTACATCCAACATTCACACCTTTTAAGATTGTAAGATATTGATTTCTTGTAGATGTAACAGATATTCTCCACACCCAACATCTTCTATGCCCAGCTACAGAAGACAGACACCCTGAACTGGGTTGTTCTATGCATCTGTCTAGGACATACCCAAATAAATCTTCATGTTTGTGTCCTTCCACCTGCATTTCACTCACACCCTATATACAGGCAATACATATTTTGAACCGGACATTTTTGCGTTCAAAGTATATCAAAGGAATATTTTTATACACAGACCAGTGGAAGTCCAGCATTTTAGCCAGCCAGATCTTGTGACAATCACTTAAAACATACTTGGATTGGTGAAATGACCAGAAGTTTTAAGGTTACCAAGCTCAAATACCAATTCAAGGAAGCCAGTCTGCCAGGATAAAACCAGTAACTGTAGATTATGTGCAACAGATCAATGACGAAGCATGGTGGAATCTGTATCCCAATACTTTTATTGACTATCTTTTGCTCTTACCACCAAATTTTCTCCATCTCTTGCACAGAAAATGCATCCACCTCAGAACCTTGTTATTTCATGCGTTTGCAGAATAGTAGCTAGCTCCAGCTGACAGCTCTCAAACTCCCCAACTCTTTCAACCCAAGAAGTCCTATCAGTATTTCTGCCTCAGTTACTCTGGTTTTAACCTTGGAACTTCATCTCTAGATCCCTAGTTTTCTGAGCTACCCTCCTCCTTCACTATATGGCAGGGAGAACACATTGTTATTCCATCACATTTCCCCTATGGTACATACAGGGTGCAAATGGGAATTCAGAAGGTACGCTTGCTAGTAAAGCGATGAGATCTAACCCTAGAGCTTTCTCCCTGAGGTACCAAGTTAACAGCCACTCTACTTACTGACTGAAAGGATGAACAACATTTAAGCTCAGATTTTCTTTTCATGATCACACAGTTAAACGCATTTGTTTTAGGAACAGCTGAAATGCAATTACATGATAAAGGATGTATTCAGCGACTGCGCAGCACCAAGGCACTGTGGTAACAGCTTGGTTATTGCTACCACATCACAATCTCCTCAGGCAAAATACTTCATTGGTCACGTTTGGAAGCAAAGAACCGTAATTAGCTCATTAAATAATACAGTAATTTAGCAGACGCTTCTGAAAGTTAAATTCCATTTTGCACAGTATGTCATTTCTTAACCGAACTGGCTACTCAGTTACTTTCCCTCTGCAGCGCCTTGCACGCAGATGGAGAACAGGTTCTTCTTTCCCCACGTCACCCATCTCATATTTCACACCGCTGAAGGAGACATGAACTGACAAAAACACTGCATATATCAATAGTCATCATCTGACTGTAACGCTGGTGAGACACTGTGCTGAAGCACTCTGACCTGAATCAGCAGCACCTCTCAGGGAAAGGTCCAGGAGTAAGCCAGAAGATCCCCGTTTGACAATGGGCTAGGAGGCAACTTCATCCATACAGTTTAAGCGATGAATCACATTCACGTATTTCACTTTCAAAGTTGAAAAGATGTTTAAAATGGATGCAGGAAAATATCTACGATATGTATTTGTCCTCTAAGGTTCACTGGCAAAACTGTTAGGGCAGACTCAACACCTATGGATACCAACAGCCTATACTGCTGTCAGTCAGAATCAGAAATAGATTTTTATCTTAACATTTTAAAGGAGCCAGACAAACACTTTCTGCCTCCATTATGATTTTTTTCATATAAGAAGCCCATTACTTATTCATCGTTGAAAAGAATTTTGGCTATCCTTGATACAGGCCCAAGACTGAACTAAATGACTCTTCTATCTTTTATACTACTAAAGATGACTGCTCAGATAGCTGATGATTCTTTTTCTCACCCCAGTAATCTGATAAAGTCAAATGAAAACCCTTCTACTTTAAGGAATTAAAGGTTTCTTTTTCTTTTTCTCTCTCAAAGAGGTTTTGAAGAACCTTCCAGAAACCCGATACGACATCCCTGCATTTCCAAATATGGGCCCACTGCACAGGCTCTCTGGATCATCATGAACCATTTTCAAACCATACACACATGCATCTTTGTCTTTCCCATCTAGAAACAGGATACTTCAGCAGTTTAAACATCTACGGGCAATGCTGAGGTTGGTTGTGCTATTTCAGCTCTAAAGCTTGCAGACCATCTAGCACAACCTATTTCAGGTTCAGAAGCTTGACAACATTATCTAGAAGCAGATGTGGTTACACTAGTACATTTTTCTCCCCAAATCAACCCCAAGACGTTTAAAATTCCAGCATTTGGCAGAGCCAGAACTTCAGCACCACCTTCCAAATGCAATCTGAGCAATTTCTAACAACCCTTTCCTCCCCCTGTTACCGGGTACTATCATGTAGTCGATGCTTTTGTTTGGTGCCTACTTTCCACACACGAAGAAAGACAAATGATTCCATTCTGAAGATCTGGAAAACTAACATGAACTAGAACAAAGCCTTTCTCAAACTAACCACTTTAATTAAAGTAATCACGGGTCACAAGTTTGATATCACCACAGATACCAAGGTGATAAGAGGACCTATGGTAAGTCCAAACCGTTGCCAACAACAGTAAAGCAACTCCAAAGTAACCACGTTAACAAGACCAGGATCGAGCAGTCCACTCTAATCACATCAGCAGATATTTCATACGCTATTCCTGCGCCTTTCAAGAGGTGTTACGAGGTACGTTAAATGCTTACCCAGAAAAATTTATGACTGGCTACATTTGGTACAGCTAATGCAGCAACACTAGAAAACAGTAACGAGTAATTAATTCACATTGTCTTTGCACACTGCCATGAGCGAAGCGCCCTTGTTCCCAACTCAAATACCTAAGAACAGTAATATAGGATTCACTGTTTTATCTCGATGCACGGTCGTGTTTACTGGTCATCTTTCGATAAACTTTTTGTTAAATATTTCAAACAGTCAATTAGATCAGTGTGCAAGCAAGTCTTTAATTAAGTCAAAAAACTGAGGCAAAACAACTGTCTTTGTTCAAAATAAAGTGTGCCTGATTCTGCAGGGAAACATTAGTACAACTATCCTTTTGCAAGCAGGTAGTTTATTCTGGGATTTTTTTCTTCCATTTCTGCCTCTTTTGGATTTTTTTCTGGCATCCATTCCCTCCCTCCCGCCCCCCCCCCCCCCAAGTTTCAGAAAACACATAATGGAGAACCAAAAGTTAAGTGTTTGACCACAAACCACTCCAGACCACTTTTAAAACATTCAGTAAGCTCTGTAACAGGTATAAAAGCCTACCCGACAAGCTCAGTAAACTTCACTCTTAACTGAAGAGGTTAAACCAAAGGCTGTTTCAAGCTCAGGGTGGGAGGGTGCACAGTATGGGGGGAGGAGGGCTGATGCACATGCGTGCACATAAGGAAAGTCAAACTTGAATAATTTTTTCTTTGTATAAGTATTTTGTGACTTTGCTTTTCGGGAGTTTGTGGTTTGGTTTTTTTTGCCTCTTGAATTCAAGTCAGCATAGGTATTCTGCATCTTTCCGCAGCACGGATATAACTGAACTGAATGTACCAATGCAATTCAATCTCCAGTGCATTACAAGTGGAGATCGTTCTGGCCAAGCTTGCACGGTCATGATCACAAAGAAGAAAACCACGGAAATCAATAGGGCTATCCTGATGTAAAAGTTGCGTAAGCTGGAACAGAATCAAATGCATTGGCATTTGACACAGGCTTCGTTTTCGTTTCAGTCAAGCAATAATCAGCACACAGCTCTACGGAAGCATCCCATCAGGCTCTCTGAATCCGAGTACAAGTGAGGCCCTATATCCTGCCAGCTCACGAGCCATACATTCACTTGCTTTCAGCTACCTTAGGTACTTTCCACAAACCAGAAAACTATATATTTTATTCTCTTTTGTCTTTCTTGGACGGTCAGTTTTAAGAGAAGACAGCACGTGAATTTAATTCAGGTCACGTACATTGATACACAGAAGCATACAGAACCCGATTCTACCGAATTGCAGTTCAGGAAACTCTTAACTGAAAGTTCTCTCTTCATCCAAAAGCAGGGAACTCTGATCAGGCTCATTAGCTAACCAACTAAGCATATATCAGAGGTGTCACACACTCTGTCAAACTTGTTAAATAATCGTCTATATTAAAAGAAGTAAAAATCAGAATCGCTGTTCTCTGCATCTTTTCAGACAAAAGAATTCAGTCGTTCAATATACTCTTCCTTCAGCACTCCCTTTACTAATAAAACTACTGGTCACTCACAAGCATCACATCCTGCAAACATTTATTTTTTAACTACATCAGAAGTTTAACCAATATCTGATACTCTGTTAAACTCCCTACAAATTGTAAAGCGCACAAAAATTACAGTGTGCAGAAACAGAGTACCAACCTATTATTCATACTAATTTAAGCAGCACATGAAGTGATACTATTTGACCGCTTTTCACCCTTATGTAATTTTAGCACAGAACTTTGACTACAGAGCCTTAGCTTCCAGTGATACATTTTTTTTGAAATAAAAAAACAAGAAAACCACCCGCAATGTACCACTGACAAAAAAAAAAAAACCAACTCCTTCCCTTTATATACTTTGAAGCGAAGGGTCAGAAAACCGTGGCAGCTTAAATGGGAAGCGCATGCCAGGTTTATTCCAAGCCCTGCAGATAATACCGGGCATCTTCACATGACTTCCCTGCCTCGCGGAGACACTCCCACAGAAAGCGACTCGGAAACGCACGCTCTCACCCCGAAAATACGCACTCTCACCCCGAAAACACGCGCTCTCACCCCGCTAGGACCCCCCCCGCGCCTGTTTTAAAGCCTCGGAGCCAGCCAAGGGAAACCCGAGCGCTATGCACACCCCGCTCCCCGCCTCCCCCAGCCCTGCCGGGGGGCTCCCGGCTGCCCCCCTCGGAAGGCGCCGAGCACGGGCGCTTCCCCGCCGCCACCCCGCTCCCCCCCGGCCGGCCCGGCTCCCCTCAGCCGGCACCGGGGAGGGCCGCGGGGGCCGTCCCTCGCCTAACGGTCACGATCGGCACCCAAGCGGAGCGAGAGGAGCGGCGGCCGGGAACGGGAGCCGCGGGGAGAAGGAGGGAAGGGGGAGAAGCGGCGGCGGGGCGGGGACGGGGGGGGTTGAAGCTTGGCGCGGCTGGGCTCGCCCCGCACCGTGCGCCCGCCCGCACACCCCGCCTCCCCCTGCTGCAGAAACTACGCCATTGCGGCCTAGTCCTGGAGCCAGCGGCGCGCTGCTGCCGCCGCCCGCCCTCCTCCTCCCTCCCTCCCTCCCGCACCCGCTCAGCCGCCGCCATCTTGGCGGCCGCCGCCATCTTTCCTTCCCCCCGCCGCGGAGCCGGGCAGGAGCAGCGGCAGCGGCAGCGCAGACCCCGCCATCTTTTCGGGGGAGCCGCCATACTTGCCCTGGCGAGGAACATGGCGGCGCCCATCGCACACATCAAAACATGGCCTCCCTTCAAAACAAAACCGGCCGCGGCGAGCCGGGCGGCCCCCGGCGGGCCTCGGGGCTCGGGGAGGGCGGCGGGCGGCGCGCACTTACCCGAGGCCCACATGGTGACCGAGAACTCCCCCTCCAGGGTCTTGATCTGCACCTGCTTCTGCTCCCATTTCCTGCCGCCGCCGCCCTCGGCCCCGCCGCCGCCTCCCCCGCTCAGGTAACTCTTCTTGCTGCTCTTCTTGCCGCTGCCGCCCTTCTTCACGCGGCCCCCGCCGCCGGCCGACGAGGAGCCGCCGCCGCCGCTCTTGCTGCCGGCGGCGGCCACGGTGACCAGGGTCTGCTCGATGTACTCGTCCTCGCCGGCGGGGGCCGGCACGGGGATGAGGATCTGGTCCTCGAAGCCGTCGTCGGCGCGCAGTCCGTCCGAGTCGTCCCCGCCGACCACCTCCTCGCGGGTCTGCACCAGGATCACCTCCTGGTGGTGGTGGTGGAGGTGCAGCTGGCCCCCGCCGCCGCCCGCCGCGCCGCCGCCCGCCCCGCTCGGGTCGCCGTCGGAGACGAGCGGCTGCAGGGCGATCATGGGCTGGTGGTGGTGGTAGTGGTGCGGCGGGTGGTGCGGGCCGCAGTCCTCGCAGCACTCGTCCTCCTCCTCCTCCTCCTCGTCCTCCTCGCCGCCCACCACGGTGGTCTCGATGGTCTCCACCGGGATGGTCTCCACCTCGATCTCGTGCAGCTCCACGATCTCGGCCGGCATCTCCGAGCCGTCCGTGGCGATGTACAGGGTGTCTCCCGAGGCCATGGTGGGGGGGACGGCAAAGGGAAAGGGGGGGGGGGGGGACCGCGCTCGCTCGGCGGCCGCCGAGGGGGGCTCGGCTCCGCTGCCCTCAGCCGCCGGCGGGGCTCGGGCGCCTCCCGCCTGCCTTCCTTCTCCTCCTCCTCCCCCTTCCACACAAACACCAGCTCCTCGCAGCCAGCGAGAGGAGGGAGGGAGCAGGGAGGAGGGAGGGAGGCAGCCAGCCGCCAAATCCCGGCTATGCTCCCTCGCGAGACTTCCGCCGCTGCCGCCGAGACGGACCCCAGCCCCCGGGAGGCCGCTGCTGCCGCCGGGAACCGCCCCCAGCGGCCAATCGCGCCGCCCGGCACGCCCGCGCCTCAACCGGGCAAGGCGGCGAGCCAATCGGAGCGCGCCGTCCCCCGGAGGCCCGCCTCCGTGCACTGTCGTCGGCCTATCGGGGGGCGCTGCGGCGGCCGAGAGCGCCTCCCCGATCTGAGCAGCCAATCGGCACGGGGCGGCGTCACCTCTCCGCCCGCAGGCCCCGCCCTGCCGCTTAAGCCCCTCCCAGCGCCGAAGCCCCGCCCCGCCCCCACTCCTCCGCGGGGGGGGGGGCGGGCCCGGCTCGCGCTCCGCCTCCGCCTCGTGCCGAGGGCGGCCGGCAGGTGGCGCGCGCGGAGCCTGACCGTTAACGGCCGCGGGGCGCGCAGGCGCCGGGGGGAATCCCACTGACAGGGAGGGCGGCCCCGCGGGCTGTCTGCCGTGGGGGGTTTGCTCTGCGCCGTTATTTTACACTTTGTACCTTTTTTTTTTTTTTTTTTTTTTTTTTTAATCCACAAGGCGGAGCGCGGGCGAGCTTAGCTTGGGGAGCTGCGGGAATTGCTCCCCTCCAGTCACTCTTGGCTCTCCCCTCGTAACAACGGCCAGATAGGGTTTATTGTTGTAAAAGTCCCATAAACGGAGGCTGTTTGCACATCCTAAGAGATTTGCAGGCTGGCACGTGTAAATTTTTCCCGTTTGTAGGGCAATCTTAGCAACACAGTGAAAATAGTGCCTTTAGCTTTTTAAAATCAATGCCACAAGTGCTTTCTACCTCTCCCATTCTTCAGCATATAACGAATGCTTTATTTTGCTGCAACGTTCACAAGTGATTATTTTTCAGTGAGAACCACTACACGGAAATGTTCATCAGCTCAGTGGTTTGCCTGTTACACAGTTCCCTTCATCCTGAGCTAGGTGATTTGTGTAACTGGTATATGGTTGGTTAATTTTCAGTGACTGCGAGGATCAGACATACATTATTTTTTCTCTTGAAGAGAGAAGAATACAGCATCAAGCAAAAATAAAGATATGAAAGCTGCCCATTGAAAAGGCCTTTGAAAAGAAAATCTTACCCCCTCTTCAAGTAGCAACAGAAGTTAACGAAGATGAAAAGGAAAAACAATTGCTGAAAGCAAAAGCATCAGCTTCAGTACTGGCTGGCAACCTGAGTAGCATCACCAGGTGAAAGAGAACAGAGAAGTCACATACAGGATCTCCCTTTAGAATAGTCTAGTCCATACACACATCTGAAAACCTTTCCTTGGAAGTAAAAGCTATTTTTAAGCATCCATAACAAATATGTTTCTTGTGAAAATATATTATTTCCAAGCTCTAGATTACTCTTTTTTTTTTTTCCGGTTCCTTAAAATCTGCTGAAGTAAGTTGTGGTCTACCATCAATCCGCAGACAGCTGCTCTTAACTTTTCCTGCATGCACCACCAACATTGTTTTTTTCTTGGCTCTGCAGAATTCCTGGGAATAAGTTCATGTCCTGAACATGTCTAACTGAAAGAGCAAAACTGAATTTGTTTACTCTTGACAAGCCCCCCTCCACCTTTCTTTCTTTTGGATTAACTGGCCCAAGTGTCTGCCTTTCTTCAGCAGGTAGATGGGCAAGGAAAAGCCTTGGGAGATGGGTTTTCATCCCAAAGAGAAAATGTCTTTCGTGTCAAAGAGGAGACAGTTGCAAATCCAGCACAAAAGTGTATAGTAGCTCTCTGTAGTCATCATCTAGATAAGAAAGAAAGCTAGGTGATAGTGAGATTTGACCTCTAATTTTGGTACACAGTCCTATAAAAATAGTGCCATCCACAAATACTTGAGCTACTAGCAATATACAGTGCATTAAAAAAGAAAGGAAGGGAGGAGCAAAAGGAAGACGAGGAGATACATATGAGGTCTCTGATTTCTGCTCTGTAAGAGATACCTTTCTCTTCTGAACCCCCCTCTGCTTTTAGTGTCTGCATACACTTGGCATCTAGCATTACAGAAGATTGTGTGTGCTGGGTCCCTGTCAGTGTTTATCACAATGAATACTAAGCTTGATCTTTAAACAAGACGGTTGATCTTTTCAGTTTCACGTAATCACAAAAGAGCTGAGGCTGCAAAGGAGCTCTGGAGATTGTCCAAACCCCTGCTCGGAAGTGGAGTCACCTAGAGCAGACTGTGTCCAGTCGGGCTTTGAATACCTCCAGGGATGGAGACCCACAACCTCTTTCTGTTTGACCACCCTCACGGGAATGAGATTATTTCGTTATGTTTAAGAAGATTTCTTGTATTTCAGTTTGTGCGTGTAGCCTTATGTCCTTTCATCGGGCAGCAATGAGTGTGGTGCCTCCGCATTCTTGTTTTTGATTTGTAATGTTATGGTGCAAGCAAGAACAATCTTCTGAAACTCCTGGGGTGCTCAGTGTCCGGATTAGACCTTAAAGTTTTTGTTACATGCAGACTAGCTGCAGGGAAATCAGTGGTGCTGTTCATAGTACAAGAAGACACACTATGCCTGAGGCATTGCAGCACCCTGGCTTGGAAGAACTCTTGCGATCCATCTCTCAGAGATGCTCAATATAGCATCAGCAGATGATGGTCAGCACTCAACTGCATTAGCCACCCAATCAATATTGTGCTTTCTCCTCTCATGTGTTTTTTGCTTTCTAGTGGTGAACTAGTAGTTCACAGAAATCATAGTTATACTAATCCATTGCGTGCAGTATTCTGTTGCATGGTGTTTATATAGAAAACTGACTCTCATGGAGTGGCATTTCATACTACAGAACTAACTGTTCTGACGCTTATCTCGGCTGCATCAAACCAATACTAGGTAAATGCTTTCTTAAGAATCACTTGGTAAATACATGACTCTGTTACATTTTAAGAAAGGGAAGGTCACTGAAAATAACTTATTTTTTTCACAAAGTAAAAAAGAATGAACAAAAAGATCAATACTGCTTTTCCGAGTCAGGTATTTTCTTCTAGTCCTATTTTCCTCTGTCCCCATCCCTTCAGCTTACAACAGAGCAAAAAGGGAAGAATTTTGACGTGTGAAACTTGTGAAACAAATGAGCTTTTCACAGCCATCACCTACAGCCTTCTCTCTTGGCCCTAGTGGGGTCAACGCAACCTTTTCCCATTTTCTTCCACCCAGCCTTTCACATTCACTGATTTGGAGACTTCTGATAACCTTTTTTTTTTTTTTTTCCCCTCCTTTCTCATTCTCACACCAGCTATTTTGTATAGTGTTTGAAAGAAAAGATTAGCCCTCCCATTGTAAATCAACACTGACTGATAAACTGATAACACTTACATATCTGGTTAAATATATGACACGTATAGCTTTTAAGATATTTTTGCTCTTGTGTAAAGAAGACCAGATTATAAAACCACTTACTAGAGGAAAAGAAAATCAATAGTTGAAATATAGTGTTAAGCAATTAGCTCTTGTTAACACTTTTTAAAGACTTCTCTAAGACTAATGAATTAGTTCTGCTGATTCACTGTATTGGGTTTTCCGTGTTATCTTTATCTAAAATGTCTTGTTAATCAATAAAAAGAGGAGAGGTCTTAGGGAAAAAAACAACTCAGGAAGAAATCTAAACTAGGATTTACAATACCATTAAAGTAATCCACAAAGAAAAATGCTAATTATCTGTGTCACTCTTTTCCTGGAGTCCTTCTTCTGATTATCGGGAGCTCTGCAGGAAATGTGGTTTTTACTTTACCTTCATAGTCCTGCATGATTTAGCCTCATCATCTCCATCTCATCTAATGCAGCTATCGCCCTTACAGCCCACTAGCTTCTGCTGCAAATGTCTTTGTCCTCTCTCTCAGATGGCTAATTAAACATGAGGAAAATCCCTGAGCCCAACTTGTATTATATGGACTCCTACAAAATGCATTTCAGGGTTCACTATGACCATAAGGTTCTGCTTGCTCACCATGACGAGGGAGAAGTCATGAACTCTGTGCACACCTCTTTCCTCTGTTTCTTTTTCTCTGCTTTTAATAATTACTGTTTTCTTTTCTGTACCACATCCTACTTCAGATCCCCCTTTAAAAACAAACCAACCAGCTAGCAAAGCTACGCCAATTAATTTGTTTAGATTTATAGCTCTGTCCCTCCATTTGTCATCTGTGTCTTTGAGACTGAGCAAAGTAAGGGGAGGATTTTCTCTCCTTTGTTATCTTGCAGAGGGAAGGAGGCAGCATTTGCACTGCTACCATTACACAATAATTTCTAAGTTAGGGTCAGTAATCACCCCAGTTTCATTAAGCAGGTGTTTTAAGGACAAGCTCAAAGCGGGTGCTGTTGTAAGGACAAGATCACGTAAGTTATTCTTACTGTATGAAAGGATACATGAATCAGTGGGCTTAATCCTTGCTCCAGAAATGTTTAACCCTTGAATTGTGGACATAAAATACAAATAAATATTACTGAGCTGTAAAGCTGACTATCTAATATGAATGCTTTCTCCTCTGTTCCCTGTTGTTTTCACAGCTGAGGGTATCAAACTACCCTTCCAAAATCACCAGTCTTTACAAAGCAGTCCTATTAGACCTATCAACATATAATGTTTGTGGACACCTGGATGGACAGTGTCTTGCAAATCATAGATAACACAAGAATGGGAAACCACTGGCAAATAATGCATATTAGATGAGCCAGCATGATGTGATTTCACACTTACCAGCACAGGTAGTGTAAGTGAATGTATGTCCTAACCTACACCATAGGACCAGGGAGCAAATCTGCAGCTCCTGCTCGTGCCTATTGTCTTACAAGGAGCAGCACCTCCCAGCCCTATTGTGTGTACGTATTTGCTTGGTTTACACACTCCAGACCTGATGCTGATGACCTCTCAGCTTCTTTTAAAGGCACCAGATATTGATAGATCCCTGGAACACTAAGAAAGAAATAGACCTACAGTTAATATTATGTTGTAAAAGAAAAATAATCCCAGATTGAAATGAATAAAGCTAATTCATTAAAGATAAATAAAACAAATAAATTGCTGCAGTCTCAATGGAAGCCTGAGGGCAGCTATTTTTTCTTAAACAAACTTAGCTGAGTTTGTACAAGGCAATATATATTGTGACTCTGGCAGCTTGCTAAAATATGAATATAAAAACTCCTTCGGCATAAGCAAAGCTGATCAGTACTTTTTTTTTTTTTTTTTTTTTTTTTTTTTTGGGCATTTATTTTAGAAGGATTTGTAACTCGAACTGTTTGGAGGAGAGATTGTCATTTTACTTTGTGTTTTACAGTCAAATCCCAGTCCATTGTGGAAGGGTCTTTATATGTTGCTACAATATAAATACTGAGTAAAAGTGTTTTTCCAAAGCAAAAACGGAGACTGCGTGATGTGATTCTGTGATAATCTGTGCAATTAAACAGTTTGTTATCGAAGGTGTTCTCCACCTGTTCCCTGCAGAGGGAATACTTCCTACACGCACACACGTGCACACACATACGCACAACTATCCATCTCACACGACTATCCACCTTCAAGTGGCCTTTTTTCCTTTTCTCAAAGCCCAGCCTCCGCCTTCAAGGGGCTGGACAAAGTACTCCTCTAAAGTGTCACTCCTATTGTCAGAAGTGTGCTTGGCAGCACTGAAATAAACCAGGCTCTAAGTGTATCGGTTGAAACCTGAGTGTCTTTGAGACAGCAGGTCTGTTAGGGTCACTTGTGCCTTGGAAGCGCTGCCATACCGATGATGTACAGTAGTGTAGAGTTTTGTGGAAGAGATCCATCAATGCTTAAAGGGGGAGGAGAGAAATCACAGTTTACCTTGGTAAACCTCACGGGACCTACGCTTTCTCATAAACCCGACACTATTTGTCAAAAGGGGTTCTCCCGTTTGGGAAGCTATTGCAGATGTTGCTACTTCATGCAGGTAACATTTTTGCTGTGGAAGCAAAGTCTGCTCAGTGTGCTTCGTTTCACTGTTTGTACTGGGGCGCTATTAAAACTGGTGCTGAAATCCTAAGGCTGCAGGGAGGGTTGCTTCAGCTCTCCATGGGTTTCGTACTTATGGTGCGCAAGAGTAGATACATCTCTCGCCGTAGAAAGCAATTGCAAATCTTCTGCACAACGTAAAACACCGTGCGCAGCAAATCGCTTTCCAGAAAGTCTGCATTCTTTAAAGAATCTAAGAGGCAGAAGAGTGCAAATGTAACACGGGGGAAAATACTAATGTCGCGGAGGAAATTGTTTTCATTTGGATCCTGCAAAGGCCCTCTTTCCCAACACACGCTGTACGCGGTGGCGGTGTCTCTAGTCACAGCGGGCCTGCATTCGCCCCGCTCCTGGCTGGTGACCACCTCGAACCATGATATAATTCCCCAAACCCACGTTTCTGAAGGAGCGAGGAGGACTTCCAGCCCCGCTCTCGTTTCTACCTAACAAACTCTAGCGCTCGGAGGCGCCGCCAGGGGGAGCGCGGGGCTCGGGGCCGCCCGACCCGGCCGTGAGGTGCCGCGGGCGGCCCGGGGCGGGCAGAACCCGGCTCTCGGTCCCGCTGGTGCCCTCGGACCCCGCCGGGAGCCCCCGGGAGGAGGCGGCGGGGAGCGGGCTCGGCCGCAGCCCCCTGGACGTGAGGCGGCGGCAGCCGGGCCTGCACCGCCGACAGGGCGGCCGGCAGGGCCCCCTTGATGACCCTTAGGGTCAGTTCCAAATTAATTCTGTGATGTGCTGGGCAGATACAGCTGCTTTGCCAGCCGACATGAAAGCACCATACTGCGTAGGGAGTGGGTTACATGTAACACCACCGAACATATCTGGCAGCTAAGCACTGGTGAGAAGACAACGTCTTTCTCCCTTCCCCAGCGATTCAGTCGCACCAGCCTTTGTCCTTCCACCTCACAGCTCCGGCACAGAGTTCACCCCATGGCAAGAGAAAGCCAGAATGGGTCAGCACAGGGAAGAGGGGACAAGCAAAAAGTTGGGTTTATTGGCAGATTGTTTTCCCTGAGCTAACTTCAGTGTGTGTCTATGTCAGTGACATGATTCAGCTACAAACTATGCAGTCTGTAAAAATCTGACCTTGTTCAATAAAGTACATCAGCTCTCAGACCTTGTCACTGGGTTAGTGTGATGCCCAATACAAAATTGTCTTTTAAGCAAGCGAATACATAGCTATGTTTTCTTCAGGTAGTCAAAATAACTATTTGGAAAGGTCCAATTTATACATACAGAGGAGAAACTAAACTTTTTTTATTATTATTATTGAAAGTCTTCTATGGGACATGGAGCTCTTTATTCAGAAAACACCTTATTTAGGATAAAATTGCCAAACAACCTTATTTTGCTTCCAGAGCATCAACCAAAAAAAAAAAAAAAAAAAAAAAAAAAAAAAAGGTTAGTGTCTAGAAACCAGAAAAAGAGGAGTTAAAGCCTGTACAGTGACGTGGAATTAAGATACCTCAGACATGAAGCCTGCTCTTCAAGCTGTCAATAGCCAGTGGGAAACATGTGCAGGTGTTCCTGCTGTATTTACTGTGTCACCTGTTCTTTTAATACATGGAGGGAGGAAGTAGCTGGGTTGTGTGGCAGAAATATGTGTGTGCTGGGAAACCAGCTGGTGGAAAGGCACTTTTGGGTGGGGAGCTGTGAGTCTGTCTGACTGTGTGGACGAGAGGACCAGTATGTCTTGTTTCAGAGCTGCATCTTTCAGTTCATGTCCTCAGTGGAGCAAAGGATTTTTGTCTTTTTACCCTGAAAACTGCTAGCAGTGATGCTGGAGGTGAGTATGACCTGTACTTAAAACTATGTAAATGAGGCACGTGATGGTACCCTGTATAAAGCCAGCAATTGTGCTCCTCCTACTGAGGAGCACAATTAACATGCTTCCATGTTAAAAATTTCTCTCAGATAGATTTCTTCGTACTTAGAAGTCCTGAACAAGTATAGGAAATTGCCGGTGAAAAGAAGGCTACAGCCGGGAGAACCTGACCATATGAAGCATGTTTGAATTGCCATAAAGTGCACTGAGTACATGGGTTTGTAGAACTCAGACACAGTCATTATGATATTCTTTACAAAGGCTATTACTCTATTCTCAGGTGAGGTTAAAATCCATCCTCCTTTTCCTCTGTGAATGGTTCTAACCCTGTTTGCACTTCACTAGGGTGCTGTAAAACAAAAGGTGCCAAATGGTCAGAACTGGATAATACTCCTGCCAATTCTGAACAATTCAGCTTTAGACAGTCTAAAGCTGGTGTTTCTCGTTTGTCTGGCATCCACAATTACTCTTAAATTAGTATAATTTGTTCAGTTTATTATAGAAATATAAAGGGTGAAATTCTATCCTCAAAGAGAGGTGCCAGCTCACTGGAGACAGAGGAGCTTTTTGTTCCTCTCATGTGGTAGGGCAGAGCCCATAGCAATAAGCTACATGAAGGCAGTGCGGTTGCCTGCAAAGGGATGCTCGCTTTCAACGTGTAACTTGCCCTGTGCACCAGCCTATTGAATAAACTTTTTGGGATGAAGTCATGTTTGTTTTCTTGTCAACCACATGGGCTGCCCCACTAATTTGCTTTTATAGTCACCCTAAGAACTACTGAGCAGGAAGTGACAGACGAGTGTCATCGCTGTCATGTCGTCTTTGGCCTCTCCACCGATACTGTCAACAAGACAAAGGATTAGAGCCAATTAAAGGTTTAGGCTGAGATACTGATGCATCTGCTCTCCGAACAATTCTTTATTTACAGAAACATGTAATAACCTTACTCAGATTAACAGTCCTAACTGGGCTGGACCTTGCAACCTTGTGGATGACCACTGGCCTCACGTTGGAGCGATGGTGGAGAACAGAGTTGTCCTTCAGAGAAGTGACCTGCAAAAGTGAATTGGTTAAACTTCTGCTCTGGGCAGAGCTGCTTACCTTTATACCATGCTCCTTCCACTCAACCTGCTTTGTTCAAGAGTTTAAATTTAGACTGCTTAAGGGGAAAAAACAGTTAAAGAAAATCCTAAAGCTTTCTAGCAGTCAGGTGGCAGTGTTTTGTTTTTGTTTTTATTTTTGTGGGTTTTAACCCATATCATTTCACACAACTGTACTACCAAGCAGTCTTAAATAGTTAAATATGACTAAAGGAAGAGATCATTGTATTGACAATGTCAACAGGGAGAAATTTTCCTGAAAAATGTTTGTTTCACATCTGCTTTTTTCTGCCACTTGCAACTTCCAACTGTGCTAGGCATTTCTAAGGATAAGAGAGTAAGGAGGGAGTTAGAGAGATTAAAAAATGAACAAGAACATTGGGAAATAAGATTGTCTTCTGAGCGTGGAGCTGGTCCGAGTGGGATGTGGTCAGTGGAAGGAGCGATGCTAGGGACAGCAAACACCGAGGATGGACAGTGGGTCAGGTATGGGCTTGCACAAGAGCACAGCGGGAACAAGAGCAGCACTTTAATTTGGGGTTGTGCATGGAGAAACGTCACCTCTCCCTGTGAATCAGAGAGGCTAGAGAGGAGTTTTGGGCTTAGCAAATCCTTCGCCTGACTTCCTTGCCGAGGAGCGCCGCGATTCCCTGGACCAGACGCAGGAACTGGGCCGCAGACTCCCAGGAGCGAAGCACGACCCAGCCCAGGGCTGGCTGCTGCGGGGACAGCTCGCCCAGGGTCAGCAGGGCCCCAGGAGACTGCGTGCCGGGCGCTGGTCACCTGCTCGCCCTGCTGAGCTTCCCAGCCTGGGAGCAGCCCCCACGATCGCACTTTGCCCTAAAGCACACCCCACTTTGGGCTGCGGATTTATGGGATTTTGACTACCCTCGCTTACCAAAAACCCTTCCCAAGCCCCAGGGCGACAAGCCCGCAGTGCCGCTGCCTCCCTTCCCTCCGCGGCCACCCCGGGGGGCGACAGCAGCGGCGCGCCCTCGAGCCCCCCGACGCCGGCAGCGGCACGACGGGGACCCGACCTCCCCCAAAACCACCCCGACCGCCCCCAAACCCCCCCGTCCGCCCACACACACCTCCCCCGGCCCCCTTCGTGCCCCCGGCCGCCGGGCGGAGCCCTCCCCGGGGCACCCCACAGCCCGGCCGCCCCTCGCCCTGCCTCCGCCCCGACGGGGCGGCCGCGGCCGGCGCCGCCCCACAGCCCGGCGGCCGGGCTATATAGGGCGGCGGGGAGCGGGGCGCAGCGCGGCGGAGCCATGGGCAACCGGGTGGCTCGGGGGGACTTCGAGTGGGTCTACACCGAGCAGCCCCACACGCAGCGCAGGAAGGAGATCCTGGGTACGTCGGGGGGGTGGTCCCGGGTTGGGGTACCGGGGTTGTAGGGGGGCGCCGGGGTTGTTCCCCCTCCGGAGGGGGCACGGCGAGCCGCTCCCCGGCTTTAATGCAGCAGGTGGAAGAGCATGGGGGGAACATCTGCGGCGTTTCATCGCTTCTCCCATACAATATGCTCCTTGAATTTCTTTCCTCACGGTTTCCTCCTTCAGCTAGGGGAGCTGAACTGCTCCGCTTGTCAAGGCAGCGGAGGCTGGCTGGGATCCCTCCTCAATGCGAGATCTTTTTGGTGGCAGTAGCACAAATGGGGATGTGGGTGAGCTTGCCAGAGAGCAGCAGAAAGCCCTGCTGCTTGCTTTGTCCTGGCAGTAAGGAGGTATACCAGTAAGGAGGTATAGCTACCTTGTTTTTTCCTTTTGTGCAGGCAGCATTTAACTGTACATATAAATATGATGGGGGGCTTGGGGTTTCCTGAAGCTGTTTTCCAAGAAGAACCAATAATTCAGAATTGCTGCAGAATATTGTTGTGTATTTCCTGAATTTTTCCCTTCAGCATTTTATCAATAAAGAAGACTTTGACTTGTTTTTCCTTCCCTCCAATCAGCAGCATGAAGTTTTTTAAAGATCCCTTATAAAGGAAGGGGCTGGGGCTTGTGGCTGAGGGCTGGGCAGGGGCTGCGATAACCAGGTGCCGTTTCTCAGCTCCTCCATGCTTTCGTAGATTAATCCAGGATCGGTCTAAGCTAGAAAAACATTTCCCATGTAGTTACGGTGGTGGAATATCCTGGTACAGGTTTGAATTGTATCCAGGAAAATAGCTATTATTTTACTCTGTAATAATGATAGAGAGACAAATGATATCATTATATAAAAATGCTGCCCCTTGGTGTCGTGCCACTGATGCTTTTGGTGATGGGAACTATGTTTTGGTGAGCTCTGGCTAGGAGTGTGTGTAGTGGGGCTCCCCCCTTGCTAACCTCCTGCTTTCCACATCTTGCTTGGAGTGGAGTCTGCAGCCTGTGGTGAAAGGCAGTGCTGGAGTGCTTGGGCTGCCTTACCCTTGCCTTGACAAACTTTTTTTGGGACCTATCAGCCTAATGCTTGCAGAGGCTTAGCCCCACACTTGTTTTGGGCTCAGAAAGAGCAGCTGGAATCTAGGTCTGTCTCCTTCCCCCCAGCGAGGGAGCAGGAAGAGTGGTGGGGAAGTGGAGATATGGACTAGCTGGGCAGAAAGGGTCATGAAACTAGTGTCATGAATGCCAAAACATCACCAAAAGTTATTGAAACTGTCATGATATCCCATGTGATATCGGTGTAATCACTGTCACTGTATTGCTCAATGCCTGAGCGTCAGTAAACCCTGGTGTTTAAAGTGTACTTAGCAAAGTATCTAGTGTCTGTTGAGCAGAGTACGATTCGTGAATCTCGTATACATATGAACATTTATCCATAAATATCCCTGTATTTTACATTTTTGTGTATAGCATTGCTTTAGGGACAGAAGCATTCTGTGCCGATAAAGGAAGTATTTCCTTCCCTGTAGGTTAATGATTTAGTAGTTAAGTACTGAAACTGGATTGTTTTCTGTTTAGGCTGTAGCTTTTGGAGATGTTGATCTCTCTCAGGCATGGCTACTTGGATTTAAATGCAAATTGAAAATTATCTATAAGGGAAGAAAATACAGGGAGCCTGACAAACACATTAGGCAGCTTCTTTCCACAGACGCGCTATTTCCTTATGCTGCTTTCCCAACCTGCTTCTATGGAGTAACTGAGTTTCGTGTCCCGGTTTAATTGTTAGCAGCCCTGGTGCCTCTATGACTTTTGGTGGTGGTGATGATACGCCTGAGTGACAAAAATGCCTCTGAGTTAGAGAAATCTTTTCAAGAACTGTCGGTTCAAGCTTTCTGGCTGCGGTGGTTGCAGATTCCCAGGTAGCAGCCCTGGCATATTTGACCCAGGAGTGATCTTTGGGGCAGATGGTTATCCTCTGGGCGGGAGGGCTGTGTGCCGACAGGGCTGGCTGGAAGCTGGCTTATAGCAGGGCTCTGTTGCAACAGATGAGCCTACTAGGGGTACGATTCACAGAATCGCAGAATCATCTAGGTTGGAAGAGACCTCCAAGATCACCTAGTCCAACCTCTGACCTAACACTAACAAGTCCTCCACTAAACCATATCACTAAGCTCTACATCTAAACGTCTTTTAAAGACCTCCAGGGATGGTGACTCAACCACTTCCCTGGGCAGCCCATTCCAATGCCTAACAACCCTTTCAGTAAAGAAGTTCTTCCTAATATCCAACCTAAACCTTCCCTGGTGCAACTTTAGCCCATTCCCCCTCGTCCTGTCACCAGGCACGTGGGAGAACTTGTGTAACGTTGTGGAGAGCTGCGTAAGGGAAAGACCTGGCTGAAAACTAACCCAGTGGAAGAAGGGTTTTCATCTGCTATTGGAGGGAGAGACCAGGTGTAATGTAGAGGGGATATGTACTTCTAGAAGAATTAATATTTCAACATTAGTGCCAGTAAGGGTCTGTTGGATTAAAACGTGTAGTACTGTGATCTTACACAATGGGAAGTGTTGGTGTTTTTTTCTGTCTTGAGAGAAAAGGAACAGACTTATTGCTCAGATGCTGGTAACACCATAAGCACACAATGAATGGTCATTTCATCTGCAATCAGTTCTCCAAATGCAAGCAATGAGCAATATGTTGTGGCATGGGAAGAATGAGATCTTATATGTGCTGTGTGTTGGATCTAACTACAGAATTACTGTAGGTTGGTCAGAAGGTGTCTTGTCTCTCGGGTTCCTTAGAGAAGCATCTGTTTGCTGCTGAAGATGAGGGCTGAATCAGTGTTGCTCATGATAGGCTGGGAGTAGCTGCAAATGATCTAACATCCAAGCATGATTATATAGTTGGTTCTTTGGCAAGTTATTTTATAGTGTAGATGGCATAGGTGCTTTATCCTGTAGAAAGGCTGAGATGTTAAACTGGGAGGGAAGGAGAGGACACAAAGCAAAGGCCAGAATCCATTTGATTTTCACATTTAGCCAATTTCTGAGTATAATAGTTTCCAGACAGTAGTTTTGCTCATTTATTTACAGATTAGTTTAGTATTTCTTACAGATGACTCCTCTGCCTACTTAAACTTCACATTTATGAAAAGTCTGATAAATTGCACCTACTAAAATGTGCAAGATGCATATCTCAGTAGCATAAATCAAAGCTCTGAATTACATATGCTTCTGGCAAAGAAACTGAGTCTGTTTCCCCTTTATACTGCAGTACGTGGGCTCGCTGCTGCCACTGATGTGCCTGTTCTCTGATCAGCGCATTCAGAATAGCTGCCGTCTCCGTGCTCATGCAAATTCCCTTCGGGGATCACCTCCAAAATAAATCGCACGAGCAGAAAGACAATGTCCTAGGTGTTCGTGGTCTTCTGCTGACAACGTATTAAGTGCAACTGAAGGCTTCAGCGTGCTCCATGCCGCATGTTTTTGTTTGAGGTTGTTGGGAGCACTCTTTCTTACACTCCTATGTCCCCTTACTCCCAGTCAGCTAATAACCAAGCATAAACAAATGGGTCATAGCTGCTGGAATAGTGGTGTGCTGACACCATCCACCTCTGTTACCAGTACCGTGGCACCACTGCAGCGCTTTGCCTCTGGTGGGCACTTCTGGGTGACCCAGCTCCTTTGGGCCTGACAGCACAAAGCGGCTCAGGTGCTCCTGAGGGGCAAGTAGAAGTCCGTGCATAGTGGATATGTAAAACGTCTGAGTAATTAGTTGGGTCAAAAAGGCTCCTTATTAGTTTGCACGCTGGAGGGGGCAGGAGACGAAGGAAAGCAAAGCTTTTGTCATGCATGCTGTCCTCCGGGTGTGTCCTACCTGTGTCCTGGCTCACGTATGGTTTGAATTAAATGCAACTCAAATGGGCCGTGCTGTTTGTGAGCGTGTTCACAGGCTGAGCTGCTAAAAAGCAAAACACTATCATGTCAGCAAACTGACCTATTTGCTTGTTTGTTTTTGGTACAAATACCAGCTCCAACGTAAGACATAGTGTGGTAGAGCTAACATCCTGTGCCTGGTATCTCTTATTTGATCTGGCATGGACTCATATCTAATAGAACATAGTCCAGGACAGCAGCATCACAGACTTTTTTCTTTTCCTCCTTTTTAACATGCCTTCTGAAAACATTATACTGAATAGTATGCCCACTGTGGCTATAACTGTATGCCGCATTTGTGGTCAAAGTAAAGGAAGATGAAGAAATTAAATTCCTTCTCTTGTTACTCCTACCTCTCATGGATGTGAGCACTGCTGCTCCTTTATAACTCCACCACTTCTGTGTTTCTGAACTGCTCCATCTTCTGTCCATGTCCAAATCTTGTGTCTACCAAAATGTGCAAGTGCTAAGTACGTGGTGTCAAAGCAATGAGAATTTGTGTCTGTTGTCCTCACTGAGATCTAACTGGGTCTCTCCAGAGTTATCTTAAAACAAAGCATTATCAGTGGGACCAGAGAATGAGTGAGGGTTCAGAACAAGATATTTGTAGAATCATATAATGGTTTGGGTTGGAAGAGACCTCTAAAGATCTTCTAGTCCACCCCACGGCATCGGCAGGGACATCTCTTGCTAGATCAGGTATTCACTGTCTCCTGAGGAGGAGAAACACCAGGAACTGGTGACTGCTTCTCTAGGAACAGTTACTCCAGCCCTAACTGGGGATTGCTGTAGAACTACGCCGAGTGCTCCTGGACTCCCAGAAAGGTCCTCTGACTACATTTTTTTAACTTAATGCTCTTTGTCAGTGGTGTTTCAGAATGAGGCACGCCTCTAGAAAGGTAACTGATGCTTACACACAACAGTAGAGTGATCTCTGCAATTGTTAATTCGGTAAACGAGTTGTTTCAGAATCATGAATGCTTTTGAAAATAAACTCTCAGCATTTGTTCTCTCTTGACTACTGTTCTTTTATCCACACTGTTGAACAAGTGGGAAGTGCTGTATTTCATCGTCCCGGTGGAGTTTTCAGTTGCTCTGAGTTTATGGCATGGAGACTGTGGAGCTGGTTGGGTTGGGCAGAATTATTAACTACAGCTGCATACTGTGCTAAAGTGCTTGCACTGCTTTTTCACCGTGTGCTGACCTTGGAGACAGAAAAGTCATGTTTCTGCACTGCTGTACATCCACACCAGTATGCCTGCTCTGCCAGTGGCAGTATGTTGGCTCTCTCTGGACAACTGGAAGCAGTGCATGGGGATAAGCTGTCTGCTGGGCTGAGCTAACAAATCCCAGCAAGCTGGAGGCTGGAGCATGTGCTGCGGAGACAGAGTAGCTGGAACTGTCCTGATTGTACTCTAAAGGGCAAATCCTGGTTATGGTCACCTAACTTTGTGTTTCTTCTTTCCTTCTTCTCTCTACTTAGAATGGCAAAATATTTGTTTGTTTTTCTCATGTCCCTGTTCCCCATCCATGACACGACTGTTGATAACGAAGAGCTCACTATAAATTATATTTTATGACCATCTTCATATGCTAGCCCTGACCCAGTGCTTGTTGGGAAGCAATGGACTCTGGCCTTATAGAAACTGGTCATGTTAATAACGGAATAGTGCTTAGAAAGACAAAGAGAGAAGAGATTTGGGAAAGAGCAGCATGATGCAAGTTCATATACATCTTAGTGTGAAACTGTAGCAGACGCCAGAAGGAATGTAAGTTTTGGAAGGGTCAGCATTCAACGTTCTGCATTTGCAGCCACTCCACCGGTGGGGCTTTGAGCCTTCAGGAGCTTTGCAGCTGCACCTGTCAGCAGCCTCCTGGAAAGAGGAAGCAGTTATCAGTATTAATGATAAGTGCACACAGTGTTTTGGCTTAACTATTATACAAAAATTTACTGTTGGATAGGAATTTATCACGTTCAATTTAATATTAAACCCTAGCAAGTTACTTCATAGCTGTCACCTGTGATGAACGCAAGCTGCCCGCATCGCTGCTTGCACACAGTGCTGCTGCTGGTTACTGCTCTGAACTCCCTTCTAGGTAAGCTGCAACAACAATAAATAGGTCAAAACTTTCGCTGTTCTCAAACTACAACATAAAAGCACTGCTTAGTCATTTTCCTGTCCACTTAGGGGTTTTTTTGGTGTTTTTTTTTTTTTTTTTTTTTTTTTTTTTTTTTGATTGAAGTGACCTGACTTTGGCCAGGCAGAACAGATTTGGCCATTTTGTATCTGTGCAACAGCGGGTGTGTGGTGGCTGCAGTAACTTCTCTCTGCCAACTGCATGACTGAAGGATTGAGGTTGCTTGATTTAATAAAGGAATTTCTCACTTTTGGACAGATATCCCTAAGGCGGACATGAAGCTAT
This sequence comes from Cygnus olor, assembly GCF_009769625.2. Taxonomy (NCBI): domain Eukaryota; kingdom Metazoa; phylum Chordata; class Aves; order Anseriformes; family Anatidae; genus Cygnus; species Cygnus olor. The sequence continues at coordinate 12,728,450 of NC_049173.1, forward strand.
ATACAAATATTTCTGTAATGGACTTCCTGACCAGGTTATTACATCAAGTTATTCTTGAAAGCAGATATCCTGGTACTTTGTGTAAAACCTTTAGTACCTGTCTAGGTATGAGGGAGCAATTTCTACAATGTTACCATTTCTAGTGTGAAAAAGTATAATTTCTAAAACTGCAAAAACAAGGACAAAAACAAAACAGTGAGAACAAAAATCTGGATTTTTTAAGAGATTTTTGTCAAAAAGCTAGGCTGACTTGAGAATGATGCGAGGTTTTACTAGTGCTTTCCCACCTGCCTGAATATTTCTAATGATGATTTTTGTCCCCTTGTCTGCACAAGGGGAAGAGCCAAGGATATCCCTTCTCTCATCATCATCCATAACACTTAATCTTTGTTTCTTAACATCTGTCGAGCCTGGCTGCAGTTGACCACCAGGCTCCAAAGTTGTTGGAATAGTTGCAGAGCATGACTGCATCAACCTGCTTCCTTAACTTCTGCCACAGACTTCTCAAGGTTCACTCCTATAAAAAAAACCCTCATTTGCATCCCTCGCTCAGTGCCTGGCACTGCTTTCAAGGTCACATGAAGTTGTGTGTATTGTCTCCGGTGTTTGTTTATAGTACATACAGCTGCACAGATGCAAATCGTCGTTACCTCATTTTATGGCGTTGGTATCACAGTGATAGGCAGATGACATTTGATTTTCTATTAATAAAATGTGCCTATCGAATTTGTAGGGATGCATTGTGTAACCTCAGGCTCCAGAATGAGTGACTTGTCCAACAGTCTTATCTATGAGAGCTGCAATTATTGATAAATGCAGAGTATGAGTAAAAACAGTGAGGTTAGTAAGTGGGCAAAGGCCATAAAACTGGAAAAATTCCAGTGCAAGGTAGCACTAGGAGTGAGAAGTGGGGGGTTTGTAAAGAAGAGATGTGAAGGAAAGAACAGCACCTAGAAGATAAGCTGGAATTCTTTATACACACACACACACACATATATATATATATATGTAAAAGATCAATTGGACAGCCACCAAAGATTGGTAAGCTGGTCCTGTACTGACAAGAGTCAGACCTGGCAAGTCTAATCTGTGTCCCTCTAATCCTTTATTGCAGTATTTGTGAGGCTGCATGTGGGATTATTTATGTGATTTTTTTTTATGCCTCTTTCTGATATGTGACTTGGGAACAGGCTAATGAATGGGAACATAGGAAAAAAAATATTTGTATCTTAAAAATTCCTGATAATATTACTGACTTTCTAGTGATGTTAGCATGTGCAAAGACTTGTGCACGTTGTAAGCACTGGCGAACACTCACTTATGAAACTTTTCTTAATGCTACAGTTGTCATGTAACCACAGAGTAAAACCAGGAGAGCCTGTTGCACAGCCCTCTTGCCCTGCTAGTATGTCTGAAACCAAGGTGTGGAAAGGATTACAAAGGAGGCACCTGTATCTCTCTTCTGCTGAAAATAGTAACTGGATTGGGCAAAAAGAAAGCAAAGTGGAAAAACTTGAAAAAGATGCTTTTTGAGCTTACATTTGATGGTTATTAGCATCCTAATAATCATCCTCGTGAGGGTGCGTGGTGCCACTTGTTGACCACCAGGGTCATCCAATATATATGCACACACGTATTGGACATGAAGCTGGAAGTGGGGATGGAGCCCATACATTAATAAAGTTTTTGCTGTAGTGGTTACTTTGCTCTGGAATTTCTATTTTATAAATCTAGGGCCTCAAATTTAAGGTGATAAAAGTAAAAAGCACCAGTGTTGATTGTTTACCTAACTGTGAGTTAATGAGATTTTCTCTGCATTTTTCTCTTTAGCAAAATATCCAGAGATCAAGACTTTGATGGGACCTGATCCACACTTGAAGTGGATTGTATCTGGAATGGTTTTCACGCAGTTTCTAGCGTGCTATCTGGTGAAAGACTTATCTTGGAAATGGATTTTCTTTTGGGCTTATGCTTTTGGGGGTTGCATCAACCATTCGCTGACCCTAGCCATCCACGATATCTCACACAATGTCGCCTTTGGGAACAAGCAGGCCAAGTGGAACCGATGGTTTGCGGTCTTTGCCAACCTGCCAATAGGTATCCCTTACTCTGCCTCCTTCAAGAAATACCACATAGACCATCACCGGTACCTTGGTGGGGACAGCCTGGATGTGGACATTCCCACGGACTTTGAAGGCTGGTTCTTCTGTACGCCGCTTCGGAAACTGCTTTGGCTCTTCCTCCAGCCTTTCTTCTACAGTCTGAGACCGCTGTACGTGAACCCCAAAGCAATCACACGGATGGAAATTTTTAATGCCATTGTGCAGTTTTCTGTTGATCTTATCATTTACTACCTTTGGGGACTCAAACCTATTATTTACTTAATAGCAGGTACAATACTTTGCATGGGTTTACATCCCATTTCTGGGCACTTCATAGCAGAACACTACATGTTTTTAAAAGGATACGAGACCTACTCTTATTATGGACCTCTGAACTGGCTCACCTTTAACGTAGGCTACCACATGGAGCACCACGACTTCCCCAGCATTCCTGGGTGCAAGTTGCCAATGGTAAGTAAAGCACAAGCGCAGTGACCTGGATTTTTATAAAAGCTGCGAAACTGTCTCAAAGCAGTCACTCTAAATCATAGATCATTCTTTTTTTTTTTTTTTTAGAAAAAGGATAAAAGGAGAAAGATCTCTGAATTTGTTTCTAATTCTTTCTTTTTAACCAGGGCATTGAGAGAAATAGCTGCCAAAGTGCTAGAATATGTAGGTTATTTGAAGGAAACATGAACTTCTGAGCCTCAGAGGGCTTGAGTAATATTTTTGCATTATAAGATCCTCAAGCGATAGTCTAAATTTCTCTACTGCTTTTGCTCAGCTACCCAGTTTTGACTCTCTTTTAAGAGCCTTTATAAGAGTAAAGGCCCATGTGAAGTGAGTCAGGAGGCAATCACTACTTGAAAATTGTCTAATGATCAATCTATGTATTAACTCTATTGCTTGATTAACATCAAACAAAAGTCTATTTTTGAGATGACATAAGTACTGGGGCATGTTCCAGCTTGACACAAATAGCACTAGGAAATAAATCCCCACTCTACATGACTTGTTTTAGCTCTGCTGCCCCACCCACAGAAACTGAGGGTGCCTGGTCCGTCAGAGGGAAAGCGCCGTGGCTTTGCTCCTTCTAAAGTCGAGCCCCCTGTTGTTTACATTTTATCAGTTGTGGGAATCAAATTTGCAAAGCCCAGGTGTCTAGGAATGGTTTTGAGTCTACCACCAGGAATGTAGCTGTTCTTCTGGATTTTAATGCGAGGGTTCCTCGGCAGTTGTGCTCGCAGTGCCAAAGGTACGTGACTTTGAGTATTACTCCTACACACAGATCCTCTGGCATAGCAGGGAGGAAACATCTTCTGCTGTTTGGGAGCTACAGCAGCAACATCCTCCTGAGGAGGAGGCAGAGCTGAGGAGGCTGAGGCTCTGGAGCTGTGATCCCCACGCTAGTGCAGAACACGACTTTTATGGTGGTGTATCTGGGCAAATTGATTTTGGGAACTCCACTTTTTGGGTTAATGTTTTTCCACACAGAAGCACTGACAGAAGGTTCAAAACAAGAAGCTATACAGCCTGCAGTTCTGTTTTAACATCTCCCTTTGACTGCTGGAGGCCTGTACTGAAGAAGCTGACTATTCCCGGTGTGGTTCAGGGCAGACAGCGTTCACATGTCAGGTTCTCCCATCAGGCACTCCTATTGCTGATACACCTGATAGCTCAGCTGGGAAATGCATGAGCTTAGTTTTAGTTACAAATGTTCAAACTTGTTAGATAGGCTTAGATACTTAGATTACTGAAATGTAAATACAAGAAGAGAAGGAGGTTAAGCTCTGTATCTTACACAAGGGAGGTGAGTGACTAATTGAACTTGCTGGGACTGTTGCTCCAGACCTGAACGAGACCTGAAAAGCTCTTCCCCACCCACATCACAAATAGCTTAGCGTAATTTCTCGAGGCAGTGTAGCAGCTGGAAGTGTCTGCACTCCCGTGTAAAGAGGATAGAGTTATTAGTTGAATTTCATGGACTTGTTTTCATGTGTTTCTAGCTCTAGGGCAACTGAGACTTGCCCTGCTGGTGGAGGAGATACCAGGCTTGTCAGTCGTCGTTGCCCGATAGAACAATACGGAAAACTTGAGTCTTTGACAAGTGAACATTTGCAAGTGAAAATCTAATATGAAGGGGAACTCCTTTGTCAAAACAGCTGTTGTAGAAAATAGTTTGACCGTTAAAACGTTGTCTGTTCTTTCCTGCAAATTGAGGAGAAAAACCTTTGCCTCCTTGGTTGAAGGAGCGGGGACAGACTCTCTGGATTGTTTTAATGCATGAACTTCATAACATGTAGGGGTAGAAATCTCCCCATGCTTAAACTCTCAGCAGATTTTTCACTCAGCAAAGATCTATTTTTTTCCATGTAGTCTTCAAGCACTCAAACTTTTAATAATTGAGTTGCTTGATTTGGATGACCTCCCATTTCTTCAAATGTTGGCAAACATAAAGTGGAAGAAAGTCTCTGTTCTTGCATGAATGAGAGCAGGGGAGAAATAGGATCAGAAAATAACTCGATCTTAAGCTTGAAAAGTAACAGGATCTTCTGCTTGCTTATCAGAGAAGTAAATTTTGTCCTTTATTACAGGTGTCTTACCCAGTATGTTCTGAGTAATATGTTTGCCACTAGAAAGACCTTTACCCTGGGACTGCGAAAAACTTGAAATATAATAGGCTGTGCCATAAGCTTCTAGAGATTAACAGTGAGTGACATTAGTGTGCAGTAAGAACTTGTCCCGCTAGTATAATGAGAGATTATACAAGAGATCATGAAACTTCCCATTGCAACGAAAGACCTCTCTAAAAAAATACTTATAGACTTATGACCAGATTAGCCTTTGAGTGAAGCCTTAGAACAATAAAATTGCATTCTTCACGAAGTGAGTAAGAAGATTCATTCTTCATTATCTGAAGGATTGAATAGACTTACAGTGAGGGGAGACAGGAGAACAAGAAGGAACTCAGTACTCGTCCTACAAACAGCAAAAACTGCCGTGTTACCAGAGGCAAACAAGTTATTCATTAAGCTTGTGGGAAAAGTGGAAGACATGGTATGAAGCCAGATTTATTAGACAGACAAGACTGGAAAACATGGTAGACGTACTCCTTCTGCACTGCAGGTTTCATTAACCCTGTGATGGCCAGGAGGGCTAGCTTGAGTTCTTCTTCCTCTTCAGTCAAGGAGTATGGAGGGAACTCCTGTACTCTGGTTTCTAGCACTCTAAACAACTTTCTTATCTCGTCATAAGGATCTCTAACTCCTGTATTGCCCCAGGACAAAAGGTCTGTAACACTTGTGGTGAAATACTAGGTTGTATTTAACTTCCGTGTCTATCTGGTACTGTGGAGTGGGATGGGGGCCTTGTTGCTGTGCTCTACAAACACAAAACCAGAAGCAAAGTTTCCACCCAAAAGATTCATTACTTACCTCCTTGATCTACTTGAAGGAAAGCACCAATATACCAGGTGCCAAGTGTTAGCTAATTGTGGATTTCGATTTTGGGTTGTCCTTCCATGGTAGGTTCCATTCACTTCTAGTTGTGATCTAGTTGTGATCTATAAGAAGGGAGGAAGAAATTGAAGCAGACGGGCCCTTTCCAGTGCAACAAGGAGAGCTTGGAATGGGGAAGGCAGAGGCAGGATGTAGAAATACTTTGTCACAATACCATCCTTTTTGAGGTGATGGTAAGACTGGTTGCAAAAATTGCTACCTGGAAAAACTGCCATCCACAGGTTTTGTGCTGCACCCAGAATGCAACATGGGGGATGCCTTTTCTAGCCTACAGTATGCTTAATAAAAGTAGTTTAATGTTGTATTTAAAAAGGGACCTGCGTTTAAAAAAAAAAAATGCGCTTCCTGTCAACTACTCTGTGGAAGGTAAAGAGATCATTTTGTTTTGCACATGGAGATGCTGAAACAAATGGTAGTGGATAAGCTATTTTTGCTGGGAACCTTTTTTTTTGTGTACATGCATTGTAGAAGAGAAAACACTTTTTTTTTTTTTTTCTCCCATATGCTAGCATAATGGAAACAAGCACCAAACACACTTCCTTGCCTTTTCCATAAAAAAATCCTTCACGTGTCCTCTCTAACTATATTCATTAAATTTTTCCTGTTCACCATTCCTTTGTCAGAAACATTTTATCATGGTATTATGGTTTATCTTTTCTCCCTGATTTCTGTACATGTCATGCAGTTTTCCTGCCTGGAGCACAGAGACCTTACCAAAGGTGCAAGCTCTGCCTGCCTTCCTGCACGAAGTGCTGCTGAGCACGAAGCTAAACGGGGACAGGAGCAAAGAGCTACTGAGCTGCTGCCCTGCAGATGGGTAACCCAATCCAGTGCAAGCCCCGAGCCATCTCCTATGGTTTCTAGACTGAACTTAAAAGAGATGGCACCATACCCTGCCGGGAGGTGCTAAACTGATATGCTTGGTGAGCAAGCAACTACTCCATCCCTTGATGCTGGCAGGCAGCTTGCCAGCCATGAGTGGTCTGCTTGCTTCCAGAATAGGGTGTGCATGGTCACAAAATTCACTCTTCCCAGTGGAAAGCTTCCTGGTGGCAAAACTATTTTGTGGCAATTGGGGATGACATTTCTTGTTTATCACAAATGGGAATAATTTCACGTGGTTCTCACATGGATAACAGCTGCATTCCTTTGGAAAATAGGAAAACTACAGGATCTCCTCAAGTGCTCAGCCAGGGTAGCTGTGTACTATAGGAAGCTTCTGGGGATGGGGACCTGGTACATCCTTTGTGTCTGCATAGGGCCTCACTGGTGACCTTTATTCACCAAGGAGCTTACAGCATGAACAGTCCTTCCTCTCATCCGCTGGCTGTTTCAGTTACCCAGCTGGGAAAGGGAAGGATGCAAACCCCAGATTAAATCATTTCTTACCGTGGTTACAGGAGGAGAGCAGGGAATTAAATCTGCATCTGCAGAGCTCTTACCCAGTGCCTGGAAATCACCCTTCTTCCAGCTATTAACAAATGTGTCTAAGGGGAAATGTTGGTATTGTCTGCATCACACCGAAATGAATCACCTCTGAAGTACAGGTCAACACTTCAAAGCAGGATGTAGGAAATTATCGGGCAGTCATAGGTATTTGGTGGCAGGCAGAGCATAATGAGACCTGAATTAAATCTCCCTCCTCCAACACAACACTGCCACGCCATTGGCACAAGGAGTGCACAAGGGCTGAAGTACAGAAGTAAAAGATCGTAACAAAACGTGTGTTACCCAATCTGCCTCACAGGGAAGTGTCTGCTAGGGAGCTGAGCTAACCACATAACCAGCAGTGAGCAGTGCTGGCTTGTAATTTACTCCTGGCCTCACCTGGAGTACTGTGTCCAGTTCTGGGCTCCCCGGTACAAAAAAGACAGGGATCTCCTGGAAAGAGTCCAGCAGAGGGCCACAAAGATGATACGGGGCCTGGAGCATCTCCCCTATGAGGAAAGGCTGAGAGACCTGGGTCTGTTCGGCCTTGAGAAGAGGAGACTGAGAGGGGATCTTATCAATTTTTCCAAATACCTGAAGTGGGGGAGACAGAGGGATTTGGCCAACCTCTTTTCAGTGGTTTGTGGGGATAGGACAAGGGGCAATGGCCACAAAATGGCGCACAGGAAGTTCCGCACCAACATGCGAAAAAACTTCTTCACGGTGAGGGTGACAGAGCACTGGGACAGGCTGCCCAGGGAGGTTGTGGAGTCTCCTTCTCTGGAGATATTCAAGGCCTGTCTGGACACCTACCTGGGCAACCTGCTCTAGGGAACCTGCTTTGGCAGGGGGGTTGGACCTGATGATCTCTTGAGGTCCTTTCCAACCCCTACAATTCTGTGATTCTGTGATAATTTTGCTCTGGCTGTGACTCTTACCTTTTCACAAAGTGCTGTGTTAAGACTACACCATTACACTGTGGATGCTGACGAGTCCCTCCTCCCAGATGGCCATTTATGTGTAGCTCTAAATTTACAATTTCCCTGGAAGTCTTTGCTGGGCTCACTGTAGCTGGCTCTGAAATTCTGCAGTGTTTTTAAAGAGAGAAGTCGTGCTGTCCAGCCAGACAAACTGCTCTAGCATAGAGCTTTGTTTGTCTAGAAAGTGGAGTTTTAATAAAACAATGCCCAAATTGGTGGTGTTTTTGTTTTTGTTTTTGTTTTTGTTTTTGTTTTTGTTGTGAAATGTGCAATAGCTCACACTGCTACCCAGGAATTCTTATCATTCCCCAAACCTGCCAGGTCTGAAACCTCTTTGTCCTCTGGTTCTGGCCTTGCTCCTTCTGCACTACCACCCACAAAAACACGCAATGCTTCTGTGGTGGCAACAGTTTTAAGGCTTGTGGATTTGTAACAGGGATGAAACTTTGTGAAATTCAGGCTCTACTGAGGAGTCCTGCAGCATTTTTAACACTGGGCTGAAAAGAAGGGACCACCCCCAGGATCTCCTCTGCCTGGAGGAGGAAGCCCTCGCAGGTTTGCATGGGGGTAGCAGAATGGAGGGGAGAAAAAGAAATGGAAAAAAAAAAAAAAAAGGCAAGCATAGCCCAGGCTGTCATTGGCATTTTCTCAATTGCTATTTCTCTCCTCACCAGAATCCTCAGCAGACAAGTATTGCAAGTGGCAGGCCTTGCTTAAATACAGCGTGTTGGATTGCTGGCAATTTGTAGGGTGGATTAGTCATCTCGCTGCGGAGAGCTCTCCACCTCCCAAGTGAGCGAAATTTGGTTCTGACTGAAGGCAGAGGTCCCTCATCTTTCAAATCCTAGCACTGCGAGGCAGAACTTGCATCCAAAATCGAAGTATCTAACTGGATTTAAGTGTATCTTGTTTGGCTGAACTTCAGGAACTCACAAGCAGTAACAAGTAACTTCAGGTTACAGCTGTGCTATCAGATCTGGAAAGGAAAACTGAAATACACCTGACACCGTGCAGCTAAACATCTTTTTCTCTCTCTTGTTCTTCCAGGTGAAGAAGATTGCAGCAGAATATTATGACAACCTTCCCTATCACCAGTCCTGGATTCGAGTCCTGTGGGACTTTGTTTTTGATGACAGTATCAGTCCGTATTCAAGGGTTAAGAGAAAATGCAAGCTGGCAAAAGAAAATTAATGGACTAGCTCCAGCTAGGAGCTACGCTGGTATTTGGTTTGTTTGTTTGAGTGGTGTGAGTGTTCTGCAGGAAGAGAAGGATGCTCCTCTGTGCTGGCATAACGTTGCTACGTGCTCCTTAGACCAAGAGGATAAGTGTCAAAATGCAGCAGTTGGATGCACTATTTTAGATACTATTTTGCTAATACTTTTAAATAAAGGATATTTGTGTATGTAACCTTGAGAAACTACACTAGAGCAAGCTGCACTTACATGAATCTTGGTCTAGACTTAAAGTTAACTTCCTGGGACAAGTGTGTCCCAGTCAAAGCTTTTGCCTGGGCTGCAATGGAGAATATTTGGGGTGTGTGTGTGTGCGCGCATGTGTGTAGCTGAGGGCTGGTTTCTCTTCATGCCAGATGTGATGTAGATGCTTTGCATGCATAGGACCGTGGAAGCAGGGATGACTGGCATGCAGTAGCAAATGATACTCTAGAAGAGAACACAAGGGTGCCTTTAGCTCACACTTCTGTCTAATCCAGTGTCTGATGCCTGACAATGGCTGGTGGTAGAGATTTTGTATATGAAATGGAATAGGTATGTATTTTTGTACATTTGGATCATTATTTTAGTAGCTGCTGTTTGACCTTTATTCCAGAACTTTGTTTAAACCTTTACTCAACCCATTTCTATTCTTAGGATCTAATATCCAATGTAGTTATGTGGCAGAGCTGAATTGTGGAGACTTGACAATGGGAAGCACATGATACCTGTTCTTCCCTGCACTCTGGAAAGCTGACTACTAAATTCTGTCCTTACTAAGTGGTTAAAGGAGACCAGATCTATAAAGGTCCTGTTATAACCTGACAGCTTAATCCCTCTAATGGTTTTGACTTTTTTTCTTCTGGAAACCCATGTACATTACAAAGGAAAGGATTATTTTACTGTCATGTAGATCCCTCAGAGTACACTGTTAGGCCTGGGAAGCCCGATTTCCTCAATAAACTCAGTTTTGTTCCTCCCTCCTGCAGCACTGGATCCAGTGAGTCATTCTGGTGCAGTCTTCTGGCCTTTTGTGAGCCTGGCACAACAGGCAGCTGAGGTAGCCTGCAGCAATTTGGGTTCCTCCGCCTACATTTCCTTTTCCTCCAGTTTCCTCATTCCTCTGATTTTGGCAGTCAGGTCAATAGCCAGGCTTGCTCAGCAGTGCAGGATCCTTTGTGACGCAGGGGCTGAGCACCAGTTCGTTCACAGATCCTGGTTTGGTCCCTGGGTTGGGCTTCTGGAAGAGAAGAGGAAGGACAGATTTCTTCTGCCACTTCACTGAAGTGTGCCTTTTCCCCAGAAAAGAGGCCTTGGTGTGGGAGCCTCCATTAACTTCTTTGTGGCAGCGCTCATGTCAGGGAGCTTCGCTTTTTTATTAATTTACTTCAGTGCTGCTGGCACGTCGTTATCATGTATTCAGCTTCCCATGTCCTTAGCAAGCTGTTGCTCAACTCTCTTAGCCAATTTAGCAAGCTAATATAAAAACCATAATAAAGATTATGCTGTGCTCCTCAATCTGACTTTTGTACTTCTCCTCCATGGGGAGTGACCTTTCTCTGGTTCCCTTAGCTGCTCTGTGATGCAGTCACCTTTGTGAGCTGCACATTACCAGCCTACCTTGACACAGAGGGTCTGGTATAAACCTGGGGGAAGTAACCAAAATTGTCAACTGCTTCTGACCCTGCCTCCCATCAGCATTTCAGTCATGGTCCCACCTTGCTTTGCCACAGCGTCCCTGCTCTCTGCAGGGACTGGGAGCTGCTGGAAGTGCTGGTACCTGCGGGTGTGCAGGGCGAGCTGAGCTTCCAGGAGTGTGGCTGCTGCCAGAGAAGGCTTTGGTCTTGTCCTCTCCATGGCCACTTGTTTTTGGTAACCACAGAGCAAATGGGACTGGGTTAGGAGAATGTGGGAGCTGGGTATGGTTTTATTCTCTTCACTTAAAAATCTTCACTAATCCTGACCTGTGCTTGGAAGCAGTGTGGGTCATCAGCGGGAACCAGGCAGAGCCCCGGGGCTCTCTTTGCTGCTGTTCCCTGTCCCTGGGATGTGACAGGGTGCAGAGCTGGGTGAGCACCTGGGGAGGGGATGAGGTGTCACTGCTTCTTTCAGCCAAGCCCCCCTGCTTGTCCCCGTGCACCTCGGGGCTCTGCTCCCATTAAGCAGCCCTGTGCCACCTTCAGTTCGTTGTCTTAATCACAGGAGGCCTGCGGAGATGGAAGAGGGTAAGAAAAGCTCACGTACAGCCGTAGGGGCACGCCGTATCCAGGCTGCACACAGCTCGAGTGGCAGCAGTTTTTGCTGACCTTAGGCACAATGCACAGCTCTGAGGCAAAACACGAACTGTGCCAGTTCCTCAAGAGTCTTCAAGCTTAAATAGAGATTCACAAAACAGTTGTGACCATCTGCAAGGCAGCACTTTAGGAAAGTACTTGCCATCGTCAGGTATGCCACTAAATGGGTTTGTAATTAAGGAACACATCGGCTGTTGTGTGAGATTTATGCAGCAGACCATAATAATCTTCACCATTACTGATGCTTGGCTGTGTTCTTCCTACCAGAAGGTCTCTTCCTCCTGGTCCTGGGGCTGCAGTGTTGCATTGGACATCGATGTCCTTCGGCTTTAGCTCCCACATGGACTTCTGTCCCACTGTCCTATGCCAGCCAAGTGGGAAGACGGCACTAAACAGCCAGCACAAATCAGGCCTGGAGCTTGCGTTTGAATTAAGTTTAAATTTATCCCGTATTTAATCTACAGTATAGCTGGGAAGAAAAAAAAAAAAAGTGTTTCTGAAAGGCAAATGGGGCTGCTTTGAAGGCTCCTGAAGCATAACCATGGGCACTCCAAGCCAAAGCAGATAAAAGTTTGTAAGTAACTGGCAAGCCCGCCCTGCCCCTGCCTGCCTGGGTGTCCTGTTGCTTGAAGGCAGTCGCAAATAACCCCAGGACAGTGGAGGCTGGAAGGGCCTTTGGGGGGCACCTGGTCCCCCGCTGTTCAAGCAGGGCCACCCAGAGAAGGCTGCCCAGTCCGACCTGCTGTGCCACGCTGCTCTGCAAGGTCTGGCGGCAGCCACGGCATCTCAGGGGCTCTGCTCCTGAAGCAGCTCCTTCAACATGAAATCTTCAGGAAGGCCTGAAGCAAGGCAGGGGGCTCGGGAAATGCTGGGCTGATTTCAATAGCTGAACTCCGAATGCTTCTTCTGTTTACACAAAGCTATCGAGAAGATGGTATCGCGGCTGCTGCCTTGTAAATCTTGCGCTGAACCAAGTCGAGCAGAAATTCCCAAGATTGCACTAAAGAATGGGAAGAATGGCACTAAAGAAAAAAAAAGTATGACCTGATATAGATATGAGTGGGTGTGTGCTATTAAGTGCTCAGCCATGCCGACGCAGCATCCTGTATTCAGATATGAGACTTCAGTTTCCATGAAATAAAGCTCATCAAAGGCTGCACAGCGTTAACAGATGAAACGTGTGAAATATTAACAAGAGACACCCTTAAGCCTCTAGTTCAGAGGTGTTGCACCAGTGATTTCAGCACTGCCCTAACGCCTTCTGTAGCCTTGCTCCAGATGCACAACCCCCTTTTATTTACCAGAAGCTCTTACAAGTGCAGGTGATGGGACTAGAGTTTTTTTGTTTTGTTTTGTTTTTTACTGATGGCAGGAGATGCAGCAGGACAGACAGTGGTGTCCTGAGATGAGCCATAAGCCACTGACCTTCACTGACCAGCAAAAAGCCACCGAGGTTTCTGCACAGGCTCTCCGTTCCTGCTCTGTGGTGCTGCTGCTGCAGGGTGAGTCTTCATCACCTTCCTCCCATCCTCCCCGTGCCAGCAAGGAAACACATTCAAGTGGCATTGAGGTGGGGAAACTGAAGTGATTAATGAAACAAACAAAGGCAGGGCCATGTGGACAATAAACAGTTTATTACCAATATGAACACAGATACTGTGATGCACTGACGTACCATTTTTTTATATTGTGATAACTCTGAGACAAAGAATTTGTTGGCTGACAACTAACACGTCTCTGTTTTCTTCTGGTGATGCCACAATACATTTCTGTTGGCAAAGGATCTTCATTTACATTGCAGACTACTAGTAAAATTACTTTGAAGTCATCTATCAAAAGCAAATGATTCACGTGTGTTCTTATCTACTACTAAAAAGAAAGGTAATACATTTAAATAAGCAAATACAAAATACAAAAAAGGCTGACAAATCCAATGTGCAGTGTCAGATGAAATCTAAAAAATCCAGAAATTTAAAATTTAATATTCTTTAGATTAAGACTTTTAAAATGAAGCGAATCCAAGGCAGCAGCAAGCTTCAAAGTGTGCTGAGTCTGCTAATAAAAAGGGTATAAGAACAAAGACAGTGCCGGTGTCCTCTCTCACCATCTTGCGTGACCTTGGTACACTTAGAAACGATCCGCTCTTCCTAGCATTCTTAGTACCGTCCAAATGCTTTGCAATCATTATGTTGTACTGATCCTACTCAACTCCTGCCGTATGGCTAGAAAACCAAACCAAAAAGTTAGTGCGTAACGTCAAGCCCAGCGCGCGGAGAAGGCTAAGTACAGAGTGCAGAACGTACGCGCCAGTAAAAGGATGAGTGGAGGGTAAACGGATGAATAAGGGTAAGCAGTCAGCTGTTTGCTTGCAAACTGCAGTAGTGGTTTAAGAAGTTGCATCTGTGATTTATATGGATGTCTTATTTTGCACTGGAATGAACTGGGGAGTCTCTGAGGGCCAAGCTGCTGGGACAGTAGCATACGGGTAAGGGCGTCCTCACCCCAAACTGCCCAGCTGCCGGTGGGCACGTAGTGCTAGGGCAAGGGGAGGGGGCGTGGGTTTAGCTGTTTCACAGTCTCCTCTATTTCCCCTTCTGTATGAAGCTAAGATGGGGAGTGCAGGGTGTGGGCATGGACCTTCACATGCCCTACCGCAGGCTTCAAGTAGGTATTTTGCTGTGCGTGTCAGTAATAGCGTTATTACGCTGCCTTATGTTGGCCTTGAAAAATACATTTTATCATCAACTGCAGAGCAGTTTATAAAAAAATTCCAGATACATTTAGTACAGCTGTTGCACTTTTCACCGAATTGGAAAAATACATGGCTATTTGGGTTGAGTGAAGGGCTGAAACTGATTTTTGCGCATAGGAGGCCTACCGAGGATGCTCAGGAAGGATTTCCAGGTAGGTACCTTTGTCCCCTCCTGTTTGGCAGGCTAGTTAAAAGTGATTTCACGCTCCCTGACTGTGATCAATTGATGTGCCATGGGTTACGGGCCGGCCATTTCTCCCACTCCCACCTCTGAGAAGCACAGGCCAGTGAATTCCTCACAGGTTGGGGTGAAAATGCTTGTCAACAGCATAAAAATAAAGGATGTGAATACAGCGTCACAATCAAAGCTCAGTTAAGGTAGATGCACGTTCTTCAGTTGTGTATATAAATCAGAGCTGCTCAGGCAAGTCTGAGAACACCAGGGAACTCCCTGCAGTGCCTATCATCTTATCTACAGGAAATTAGTCATAAAGGTGAGAAAAATAATAATTTTTCTCTTTCTTACCATCAATTATCTCCTCTTTCACTTTGTGTAACTCTCTTACAACTTCCTCCAATATTTCCTGATGAGACAAAACACAAGTCAGCTGCTCAGAATCTCCTTCTAACCGGTGGAAGAAAACGCAAGTTTAACACGGTTGTGCTGTGCCCCCGCCTCCGCTGATGCTCAGAGCCTAGCGTTGCTCTCAGCCAGGGCTGCAGAAGAGGCCGGCATATTTATTTGCACGTTTCTGTACAGACATCTTGCTCGAATAGCAGTGAGACTGTGCTCTCTTGCTGCTCACCAGCTACCCCTTCTCTAAGCACCTAGTTGTAGAGGAAATCGGCAGACTGAACAGCTGTTTTGCTCGTACAGCGCATGCATGGGGGAAAATGGGTAGCTCGCCAAATCCGACTGCCAAGGACCTTTTGACTCACCTGTTTCATTCGATCGAAATCTAAGGCATCCATAGCCACGTCGTTGCTGCTGCTCACTGGCTTCATCCTTGTAAAAGGGAAGAAGAGGACAAAAAAGCAGCCCGTTAGTTGCTTGCAATGCTTGCCCAGCCATACCCACCTGCTGACCCCGGCCCTCGAGGAGGCTGCTCCTGGACTGCCCACGTCGCGGAAAGTGCACACCAAGGCTGAGCCCAAACTTAATTTGGACTTTTTTTTTTTAGGGGAAGGGGGTCTCAATGATTTTAAACTAGAAAATACTGAGAGGACTTAACAATATACTTTGTTGCAGCACTGGCAATTTGCACCCTTGTCTTGGCACCTAGGCTTTAATCAGTTGCTAAAATAACAGTAACATACAGGTTAGCAAAAGATGATTGGGAAAAGAATAACCCAATAATCCTTTCCCTGGAAGGCCTGACTTGAGCCGAGCTTGCTGATAACACTGTGCAGCACAGACACTTTGTCTAGACCCAAAACCATTTGCAATCTGCCCTTACTGCCTGATACACTTGAGTATTACCAGTCTTCCAGGACTGTGTTTGTCCACATGCTGACCTCTGCTGATGGCTGATGAAGGACCATAGGGAAGCTGAAGCTGTGAGACTTTCCGTTTTAACCAGTAACTCTAAAACATCTTAGAAATGAATCATGCTAAATAATTCAAAGAGAAGATTTCAAATAACTTTGCCATCATCTTTGGGCCCAAGCTGGCTGAGATCCTGCCACCTCTGTGGGTACACTTGGTCTTGCAGTCTTTTCTTGAGAAACCCTTCACATCTTTGCTACCATCTTGCAGCTAAGTTGGGAGTTAAGACAGATACAAATGCCATCAAACTGATCAGGAAGGAAACAAGACACCACTGAGAGCTTCTGCAATGTGCCCTATTCCCCCTGCAAAAGTCAGATGAGCAGCAAACACTGAGAACTACTTCCAGGCGTTCAACTAGCAATGGATTTTTCCCAATTAACTTCTCCAAGTTGGAATGGCATTGTAGAAGAGAGATGGCGAAAGCTTGGTGGCTGCTTTAAATAGCCCGTATTTCATTTCTGTTTGCAAGAAGAAAGAATAGTCTTTTCTATATCAACTGGAAACTCACATGTATTTCCTACAGCCAAGGTTTTAGGTTTAGATTTTAGGAAAGTTGACTACACTTTGGCCTAGTAACACTGGTTTATACTTTAATTTTTGTGTAGGATATGTTCTAGCATCTGTAACAGCAAGAAGGATGTGCAGATAGTTGCAATTTTCTGTCTGCAAACTGTTAGCACTGTAGTAAAGTAACAGTGCAGAACAAGGGGCATCTCTTTGCAGTACGTGCTAACCATACACAAGTCCCTGTTCCACCTCCTCCTTTAACGTATCCACCCGTCTCAGTGCTCAGTACCGCAGTCACACGAGATGTTCCTGGGCCAGCCCCAAAAGGCAGTCTCTCTTTAGCTGTGCAATATCAAACCTTCATCTCAATCTCCGTGGGTGACCCTGCAGTGTGGCTGCTGGGACTGCTGGATTCCTGCTTCAGGTTTCTCAGCTTTTGACACTTGCCAGCTTTTGTACCCTGCATTTCTGAATGCCAGTCTGGTGGCTGGCACTTTCCACAGCTCAGTGATAAGAAGTTGTTGCACCAAGTTTTGGTCTCCCCCTTTCTCATGCATCTGTTGCAGTTGCACAGATGGGCGAATAACCACCCTTCTCCAGGTCGTAGGCTCTTTGGATCATTTCTGTCTTTGATTTTGGATTTCTGCTGAGGTTGGACAAGGAAAACCTCCCCTGTTGGCAGGGTCATCCTGAGCCTACCACAAACCAGTGCTCCCAAACCTCCCTTCCACTTGGCACAGCACCCTGCCAACCTCTGCCTGACGAGCACTGTGTGATCCATTCCTGTGATGCCTGTGCCCACCTGAGCAGGGGGCTGTTTCCGTGGAACAAGCCTTTCACACAACACACTCTGCCACCACCCTGTTTCCACTTTGTGCAGCGACAGACAGAGCAGACCGTAACAGGATGAGTACAGACACAACAGAAGACAAGCGTCAGTGCTGAATGATGGGATTTGCCAAAGGACAAGCCAAGACGGTTAAGAAGCCGGGCTGTTAGCCAGTACCTAGAAGACACGTGGGATTGAGTGGGGCTCTTAGCTTCACAGCTCTTCACCACTGATGGATTTCTACAGCAATGGAATGAAACGAGACATGAGTTGTGCAGGTGCCATGGGGACAGCGTGACCATCCCAACTACTAGCCAGCCATGGAGACAACCTGTGCAGCTCACCTAGACAGTAATGAAGATACAGGCTTTTCAACAGAATTGCTCCTTTCCCATGGCTTCTTCCCAGAGTCTGTAAAAAAGAAATTGAAATGTTACTGTTTATTGTTTTTTTTTTCTCTATCAATAAAAAAATCCTGAAATTGCTTGTTTTATACAGCTGCTTTCATTCAGCGGGGGTGAGTGACTTAGAAAGATCCAGAAAAGCAGGAGTGCTGAATGAGGGTGGTTGCCTACATTACAGAGAAAGCATTGGCAAAGATCTGCTCGGTGATCCCTTTAATTAGGGACCAGACACTTAAATGATACTAAAAAGACATGGAATTGGAACAGTACAAAGAAAAGCACAGTCCCTGATAGCAAGAAATACAGGCTAAGTGCTGCAAGGCTTAGTTTATTCAGTAGAATACTTATTTGTATTTTAAGTGAAAAAGGCTAATGTTTCTTGTCTGTTGGCAGAAAATGTGGGTGTACCTGAAAAAAAAAAAGTGTGACCCCCTCAACTGAAATCTCCACAGAGAGAATTTATTTAAATGCCGTTTGCATTTCTAGCCAGCAGAACATTCCCCAAAACTGCAGTACAGATCCCTCCTTCCTGAAAGTGCCCCCTATTGCCCCAACCTCCTCTTCTGCAAACAGTCCAAAATAAAGTGAGCTGTTTCAGAGACCCAGATGACACACAGCTTTATACACAAGGGTTTGCTCCTCTATGAGGTCCTGAAAAGCTCTTTAGAAGAATTATGGACACTCCCAGGAAATCTCTAGATCTTGTTCCTCTTTTATATGCATTCTCCTTTCTGCTAGCTTCTTCCCCTTCCCTTGCCAAACAAGCAAATAATGGCTTTGTTCCAAAAGGAAGCTGGAATGGTTAAATACTCATTCCCTTGGGAGAGATTTCTTTCAGCATGCATGAAAGCCAAGGCTGACGCAAGGATGATTTGCTGATGCAAAGCTGGCTGGCTTGCAGCTTATCTACTGTGATACAATCATTTCAAATCATCATAGGAAAAACATATTTTAGGGGCTCCTTAATTTCACCAGGTAACTCTTGAGATCAGGCCTACTGCAACAAGCTACTAGGTTAAGGAAGGGTAACAGCTTGAGACCCAAACCCCAACAAAATAGACCAGGACAGCTACAGTACCAAAAGTGGAATAAGTATTTGCTCTCAGAGGACTGGGGTGCATGATTTTGACGATGCAGATCCTCAATGGTATGTCTGGACCCCTGTAACTTGATTGGCTCTTTAGCCAGTTTTGGGGCTGAGAAGTGCATACAATCACCATTTCTTGGTGAGCACAGCTTTTGAAACAAAAGTTACTAGGAAAGTTTTCCATTAGCTACCACTGCTGTGCTCTGAAGGAGGACAAGGAACCAAGAGTCCTGAGAGATGCAGAAGACTAGACTAGAAGTCAAGTAAAGTGCCAGTAGTTTGATTTAATACCTGATGAATTTTGCTGCTGCTGGGTGGGACCTCGTGTACCGGGTGAAGGAGAGGTGCTAGCATCGTCCTAGGAAAAGAAAAACAGGGCATTACTTAATTCTGGAGGTGAAGCACAGAGTCCTCGTCTACTCTGGAGACCAGCTACAGTACGTACAGGTGGTATGAAAACAAGTTTTCTTCTGGCACCTCTGATAGGCACTGCTACCATAGCATGGGCTGAACTCCATTTAAACTTTAAATTTACTCGCTATTTAGCATGGGAAAATACCTTTCTATTTTTTTCTAAGATGGACACTTTGTCATGATTCCACTGAATCATTCTCAATCCTGTATAGCAAACCAGGCTGAATTACCACTGAAGAGTGCCAGCTGGTGTTGTCTAAATATAAAACATTCATTCCCCAAATTTAGAAACTGTAATATGGAAACAGAGCCACCTGAAGGAACACTAGGTCACATCCCAGCCTTTTACACCAGCACAGTGACTGGTAGCAGTGAGAGCAGCCCAGGTACTAACAGAATATAAAATAACTACATCAGTCGCTTCTACTCCTAACTAGAATGTTGAATACTACATCACAGATTTGGACTTTGTTTCATGGGGTTTATGAGTGGCAGGTCATAAAACACTAACCCATATTTTTGACGTCGGTTTTATTTAGTTACCCTCAGAACACACTCAGGAAAAGGTTTAATTGTGTATGGTAAAAACAAAATTGCGCCAAGTTTGACGTAAGATAACCCCACCACACAGTGTGCTCAAGACACACATTAAACAGATGTTCATTAAAACATCATTCTTAATAGTTTGGCGCTATCAAAAAAGTTAGAATGGGGATGCAGACTCCTGCAGAGCTTCAAGGAAAGAGAGCAAGAAGCAGAAAGACAGCAGAAGCTGAACAGTTAGAAGCTAAGTGGTGCCTTTCATCTCGGAGCGTATGGTTCAAAACGAGCCTTGGGGCAGGATTAAGAGTAATGGTTGCACTGCAGAACCAGGGATTCAATAAGCAAATTCCATGCTTGAAGCATTCCTGGAGGAACATGCAAAAAATAGCTGCTTTTCACCTTAAACAGTGCTTATTCCTGCTCTCGCTACAAACTCTTCAGACTGGGGTGAGACCTGCACTTTCTGAATGGCTTTCCTGCTGAGCAGCTGTTATCCTGTCTCTGGTGGGAATATCTCTGTACAGGTGATACGGAGCACACGAGATGCTTTATGAACTTGCAGCCATGGCAGAGGGCCTTCACAAGGGTACAGTATGGCAACAAGGATTCCCTATGAGCAGCAACCCATGGGAAAGGACACAAAATTAATTCTGGCTTCTTCCAAAACTGGAGAGATCTCCCATGTTACAGCAGTTCAGCAAGTAAGAAGAAGGGTTTTAATGTGCATGTTGGACTCAAAATCGCAGCACTGAGTTTGGTGTAAAGATTGTGTCAAAGCAAATATCTTGCTCAGTTGCTTTCATGGACAGCATGCAGACCGACTACTTAAAACAGAATGAATCCAAGTTCCCTGAAATTGTCCAAAGTCTCACTATAGTGTAAGTATTATGAACATGTATTTTAATTTTTGTATGGTCTAGTAGGTAATACGCTGTTTCTCCTTCCCTCCCACAGACATGTTTTACATGCACTCTAGGGTCTGCAGTGAGCTGATTCTTGCTTTGCACGAAGGATGGCAAACCAAAGTTACCCCACATGGCTGATGATCCACTTCAGCTCAGCTGAAGCCCCAAATTAAAAATAAGAAACATAGACCTGGTCTCAAGATGACTTGCCAGAAGGGCTCATTGCATCTCTTTAAGGGGCAAGAATCTACTGTACCCTAAGATACTCAAAGCAGAGCGTGAGAAAGCACCCATTGGCCTGGTTTGGGCAAAACCTCACCCACAAATAGGAAGGCAACTCTTGTTTCTGCAGTGCTCTTCCCAGGAAAGGTAGAAGCAGTCACATTTATTTCAACCGATTTTGTATTACAGGGTCAGCACTGCTTGTCATTCCCTGCCGTACTCAATGAACGAGAACAGGACTTTGCAAGGCAGAACATTAACAAATTTGCAAGAGCACAACTGCAAGGAATCTTTTACTTACATTTTGGCTTTCCTCTTCTTTTTTGTCAGCTGGCTTGTCTGACTGCGACGCTGCTTTCCTCCTTTGCAAAGGAATACGAGACAGGACACACAGTCAGCTCTCTGGAAGCACATTTCCTGCACCAGGCATCAGCCTCCATGTGGGAAGGCTGATTCAAGCTTTGGTGGGAGTTATTATTTACTTAGCTCCTCTTACAGAACTTGACAAAGACTAAATACACTCGGTTGTGTAGGATTTTGGATGGAGGTGAGGAATCCAAACCTTAGCGATATGGCTCATGGAGAGGGGCAATATTTTGAGGCTGTGTTTAATAGAGGAATGCAGGGTGTGCAGAAATGTGTTGAGGCAGAGGAAGGAAGGAGAGCTGGTACGAAACTGGGTAAGAAAGGGATGGCTGCTCTCTAGGGCTCAGGACCTGGCAGTGTCAGTCCTACACAGGAGTTACAAGCCAAGCCCCCACATGGGGTTTTGAGGAACAGGCGGCTCAGGTGGGTATTGCTGTGGTGAAATGTTCTCAGGCAGCTCCAATAGCATTCTGTCAGTTGTCCTATGATCCCCCCATCCCTGTTCCCACCCAGAGAAAGGGCTGTGGCACTGTTCTCACGTGCGAGATGGTCAGAAAAGCCCTTCAGCCCTGGGAAGAGAGGACACTGCTCAGTCAAGACTCCTGGCCCCTCCAGGGTGGGAAAGCCCTGGCTGGAGACCAGGAGTGAGGAAAAAGGAGTGCGCCAGCCTGGGTTTTGTGTGCCTTTGGTGAGTACTGGAAGATTATTGCTGTCTCAAATCCAGTTCAAAGGCAGCAGAACTCCTGAGACCCGCAGTCCCAGGACCGGCAGTGTTGGTGGTGCCTGCAGAAGTTGAGTGAAAACCTCACTCTGTCCTCCTTCTTCCCAAGGTGAGGCAAAGCTCCACAAGAAGCACGTGGCAAGGAGCTGCAAGCCACCCATGGAGCAATTGGACATGCGAGTAAACAAACATGTTTGTTTTTCTTTGAAGAAAGCATGGTGAAACTTCTTGGGTGCCAGCCACACTGACTGAAGAAAATGAAAAACAAATTCTTGATTTTCAAGCCCTGCTTAGGGTCTAAACAACACTCAAGGGTGCCAGGTACTGCTTCTCTTTGTAGACAGGGGAACTGCAGCTCCAGTCTCCACCTGACTTTTGGTTGTGATGATCCTTATCCTTACCCACCTGCAAACACTACCCTTAGCAGGCTCTTTTTTAGCATACCAGGTATGACAGGTTTTTCATTTCATCTTGATTCTGAGTTGGACAAAATTCACCTCAAAGAAACAAATAAATCCAAATGGCTCTCAGAAAGGCTTCTGAGTTTCAATAAACTGACATGTTTCTATCTTTGCCAAAAGAAAAACCTCACTGGATTCACAGAAGAGGATTTGATGTAAATTTGGAGTAAAACAGAGGAGTTTTTATCTTCTTATTATATGCATGCATGTGCTTGTAGGATGTAAATTTGGAGTAAGGAGGAGTAAAGCACATTTATGTGTTTGTAGGACACAGTGCTCTGTAAGAATTACTTTCAGATATTTAATTGCATTAATCATTTTATGATATCAGATCAGAAATAATTTTTATCGTCTTTCTATAATATTTAGTTGGCATTTCTGAGGAAAAAAAGAGGTTATAATGGTTATGAACTTGAGCCAGGGAAATACTTGCCCTGCTGGGACCAGTGTCAGATTTATGTCTTTCAACAGACTTAACTGGGCTAGAAACGATGGTGGGTTGTGAGGTGATAGTACATTATTACACTTGCACTTCAGGTCTCAATCAAGCAGCTGTTCCCACAGGGGCCACTAAATCCAGAGAGCGGTATTTTACACCACCTGAGCATGCAGACACATTTTCTCCATTCCTTACCCAGCATTAGGCACACTCCCTGCTTCTGAGCATGTGGTTTTCTGCTCAGAAGAGGGCCCTGAGATCCCACACTCATCACTCAGCAAATTTTATACTGCACATGCTCACTTTCAAAAACACCTGCCTTTCCTCCAGGCTGCCAGCTTGCTAAAAGCCACCTGAAACACGTTGCAGGTTCTCTCCTTTCTCCACGTCATCGCAAAGAAAAAGGGCTTTGCAGCCAAAATTACTCCTCTCCATATCAGTTTAACATCCTGTGTCTAACATCTGACTAACATTTGTGCATGGCCATTGACTTCCTTAGCTCTGGGAAGCGAAGTTGAGCATGCAGATCTGCTGATGGAGCTCCTGGGAAGGACGAGCAGCTCAGTCATTCCCAGAGCAGAGCAGCATGGTGCTCACCACAGTGCAGGTTTCTTTGTTAAGGCAGCAAGGGGATTTGATCCTGAATGCTTGAAGACTGCCAAAAGCCATGCTCGAGTACATTTTAAGCTAGAACCACAGACATTTGTAGGAGTTCTACATCTAACCATATGACATGTCCATTTAGATCTCCTGTTTGAACACAGCTTGTCACCCAGTTACCCTCCTCACTGAACTTTACTTTGTTTACAGACATCTTCCAGTTCAAGCAAGGTCCGTTTTGACATGTAACAGTACAAAATAGATCAGAAGTTGAACCAGAAAATAAGTATTAAATGCCATTAAACTATTTTAATTCTGAAAAGACATGGAATTATATATTTGGTATTTCATACTGCTGGTAACTGTATTTGCAGCTTTGTGTATTAATTGAATGCTTTCTTAAAGATGACGTCCACAGTCCGTGCTCAGAATTCCTTCTGAAATGACCAGAACATGGAATAAAGTTGGAATCAGACCCTCTGCACTAGTATCTGTGTTTATCCTACACAATGTTATTTAAAATCTCCATTTCTGCACACCATAAGACTGTACCTACCCTTTGTTATCTTAGTCATCCTTTTGTTTCACTATTCATATGTAAAAAAAAAGTCTTTAGAGCTAAAACTGAAACATCTATCACTAGGAACTTGTGAATTACTGTCTAACAGAACATTACTGGTGGAAGGAGGGGGAAAAGAGAAAGCAAAAATAACTGAAATAGAGTGCTTTTAAATATCTGGTAGCTTGATACATCACGACTCACCTTGGCAGAGAATAACTTGGCTAGACTGTCTGAAAACACACTAAGAATCAATACCAAGTTACCTGCCAAGATGTTGTCCTGTTACTCTGTTTATGTCTTTGGGCCCAGCATCCTGAATGAGCTGCATAAAATTTATTTGTCTAGGTTCCTTTCACAGTTTATTCTTTCTGAAAACTGTAACTTCAAAATAGATCTCGTAAACAGCAAAATCACAGAGAATGTATTTGCCACTGTCTTTGAAAGTTGCCACACTGCAGGGTTTGCTACAGCATCTAAACTCTGCGAGGTACCTTTGCTGCAACACCTACACTTTCATACCAAATGCCAGGAGATGTGGGCGACTAGCAACTGTGCAGGACCTGGCAAATTGCAAAGGGGCACCGAAGTGATCCATTGCTCACAAAAAATAAGAGCACCTTGTCCCATCCAGTTTACTGCGGAGCTCATGCTAGGGCTTACTTGAAGTCTAAGTACAAACCTTTTTGCCAGTAATTTATTCATTTCTTCCATTAGTCCTCCGCCACCTCCTCCGCTACTTGTTCGATTGGCATCGCTCTTGGAGACCCCACTGGGGCTGGACCCTCCTGAGCCATCTTCTGGCTTAAGACAGAAATAAACATTGGAATTAATGAAAAGAATTTAATTTAGAACCACACCCTTAATGATTAGTTTTCCTAATTATTATCAGCAGCGATCACAATCACAGCTCAAAACCAGAGGCAGGATGTGTTCGGGGTTGGAAAGGAGACCCACATAGACCTTAATAAGTCCAGGAACAATCTGGATGAGGCAATGCATATGGGCGAATGATGAAAAAACCCACAGTGATGTTTGTTAATAATTACATTTAGGTTACATAACCCTTACCGAAGTGGACACTTATTTATGCGAGGCCTCACCAGTCTACGCTGGCTTTTTGAGCACGGTGGCTTTAACCACTTGTAACGCTTGTAAAATACCAGCAAACAAAACAAGGGCGGACATTGCAGAAGTAATGAAATCCTGGCAGAATCCTGGCAGAAGAGCCCACCTGGGGGCCGCCGTGCCCCCTCCTTACCCGCTGAACTCTCCTTAGTTTGGCACCAGCCAGAGCTGCCGCGAGCCCCGACACCGACCCGTCTTCACCGCCAGCCCCTTGGCCGGCACCGGCCGGCAGCGGGGGCGGCGGGGGGGGCGCAGCTCCCATGGGTGGCGGAGGGACTGGGGGTGGTGGCGGAGGGGGAGGGCCCCCAGACGAAGCAGGGATCACCGCAGCCCCGCTGGGATGGCCAGGTGGCAGCGCCGGGCCTGAAATGCAGAGAAGACAAATTACATACGAAGTGCCATCTCCTCCGGCCCGTGCACGGCATCACGAGCCCTGTCCCTGGGCTGCGACCTCATGGCACAACGAGCAAGCGATGCCAGGAAGCACCAAGCACCTAGAGGAATAGGGAACGGTGGATGGTCAATCAGCTATGGTTGTGTCCTCCTGAACGGTGTTGCAGCAATGGTCAACGAGCTGCAGTTGTGTTCTGCAAGACCCCATCACTACCAACCAACCTTCCCCCTCTGGGCCAGTATTTTATACTGTACTGAATCCAAAGCACAGACAACGTGGCACCTTTCTTCTGCTCTTCTCATAGTTTTCTGCACGTGGACAACAAGCCGCTCTAGGCTTTGCAGCACTTTGCCTGTAATGGGTCAGCTGAATGCGTACAACACCAGGAGGGTATTTCCCTACATTATGCCCTCAGAACAGGCTGATCTTGATATATAATCACAGGTTCAATTGTTCAGTAAGTGTTATTTTCAAAGACAGGAGGGTTTTCACCAAGCAACATTTGGAAATTAACACTAGCAGCCTGGTTTTCTTCTTACCTAGGGTTTTTCATAATACTACCTTATTTCTGTGGTTACTTCTGCATGATTTCACGCTCTTGATTCCATTCTTGAAGTGAAGCATAGCTGCTATTAGAAATACTTTAAACGTTTCAAGCCCTCTTTGGTTCACAAACACAATAGCTAGTAATTCATTGTGGGTACAGTTAATTGTAATTGCAAAACTACACACACCTAATTAGAGGCCAGCCTGAGGCAAAAATTGAACCGAGTCAAAATAATGGACTGATGTAAGTTTAAAATAACTTTATTGAACTAAATGGATTTCAAGGACTTGTATCAGCTGAAGGACTGAGCCTCCAGTGGCTGTAGTAATATTTTTAGCACTAAGTGGAAGGAAATGTCTCAGTTTTATTCCTTTTCTAGGCACATAATTTAAGCATTATATGTGCTTATGGACAGGAATGGATCCAAGTCACAAAAAGTATGATCTGAATTACAAATAGGCATTACTCGTAGTTGCTCACACAGCAGGCTTTAGATGAACACTAGGAATCAAGATCATATGCAAAGTGCAGACCCAAGCTCTTGATCTGCTTGCATTGAAAAAGGTTTGCTGGAACAATTATAGTGACAAGACCTCAACTATTACTGCAGTTTACACCAGAAAGAGAGTTTCTAGAAGGAAATAAATTATATAAGCACATAAGATTCTGCATAACTCCAACAAAATCAGTGTTGCATCTTTTACTGGTCAGAAATACCACTTAAGTGAAAGAAAAAAAATCCCAGCCTCTACCAATATTGCTACACAGACAACAAGTCTACCACAGACCTGGCCTCCAGCTTCAGAAGGGCCCATCACTAAGTTTGGAGCTGAATGAACAGAGGCTTTGAATGAAGCTCACTGCCAAATGCAATTTGACTCTGCCGAATGATATAAACCTCCTCCTGGGCTAATACAGTGGGAATATGCATTGCAACAACCCAGCTACAGGGCCCTGGCCCTGTAAGTTTTGCTTTTTGTCCTGCTTTTATCTGAGAAGGTCCTCAGACCAGTCCTGAGTACCTTCTATGGTTTTCTACCTTGGTTTCAGAAATCGTGTACGACAGGAGTGGTCTTGGGTTTCTCAGGCTTTGTTCTAGTGGTCATGGGCAGTGCGAATGCGGCT
The DNA here is from genome assembly GCF_009769625.2 of Cygnus olor. NCBI lineage: Eukaryota > Metazoa > Chordata > Aves > Anseriformes > Anatidae > Cygnus > Cygnus olor. The sequence continues at coordinate 12,755,536 of NC_049173.1, forward strand.
TTGTAAGTAGCTCAAAGCTAAGCCTTTTACAGGTCGCAACTCATTGAAAATCAGTACTTACTCAAGTGGGAAATGGTTGATGAAGTCATGTAAGGAGGGGTCCTCCCGGACATAGTCACCTCAGACCCAGCAGCGTAAGGGGGAGGCAATGGAAGACAGTGTGACATGGGCTGGCACCACTGCTGCGGGGGGCGAGGTGACGGAGGGGAGGACAGGGACGGGGCCTGGCCAAAGGAGCCGGGGGGCCTGGCAATCACGGGCAGCTGGGAAGAGGGTGCAGCTCCTAGGCGTGGAAAGAAAGACCCAGGCACGCTTCTCACCTGGGTCCTAGGGGAGCCTGAAGCAATTTGCACTTTGGGGTGGCCATTCAGAGGTACGTCGGCCAAGCCTTCCTGCCCTGCTTTACCCGTGGGTTCCCTGACCCTGTCAAGCGGGGCAGGAATCACAGGCAGGATGGTGGGACCACGGGGCTGCAGGACGTCACTCCTCTGCCTTAGGGGGGCATCATTTGTGACGGGGGCAGCAGAAGTCCAAGGAGAGCTGCAGAGAGAGGAGCGCCTGAGGGGCTGGCGAGAAGCGAAGGGAAAGTGGGAAGGGTGGGGAGGTGGCGGAGACAGCGAGGTCCGCCCGATGCTTGGCATGACGGGCCTGCGGCTTGGGCAGGCTGGAGGGGAGGAACCCGGGGCCGTCGGCAGCTTGGAGGCTGAGTGTCTGTGCAGGAGCTGTGGGGGCTCGCTGGCTCTCCCCGGGCATCGCAAAGAGGATTTTCGAGTGAGCTCTGGGACAGCAGGAGGGGAAGGGACAGCTCTGGCATGGGGGGGTGGCAAAGGGGAGGCACCAGAGGCAGGAGCAGGAGGCTGGTGCTGAGAGGGGAGAGAGCACACGCCTATCTGAGGGGTGGGAACTAAAAGAACAGAAAAGACAAATGAAAAAAAGAATAAGATGGGCATGCAGCGAGGAACGAAACCAAGGCAAAGCAGTATGGAGAAAAAGGAAACAAAAAATAAATGTGAACAGAAGCACAAACAAAGCAAAGAGGAGATGGCACAGACTCCAGGCTAGGGGCTTCCAGCCCTCAGCAGAACTGGGGGCTGTGCAGAGCAGGACCTCACCGCCTGGGATGGGCTGTGTGCTCCGGTGCCGGTGAGCCCCATGTGAATCCATCAGGGTCTCCAGTGTCACCCTCGCACCAGGGGAGCTGCAGGGGACGCACTGAACACAGCAGTGGCCACCCTGTAGCCAGGAGGGGACACCCAGAATGCTCCAGGGGCCACGTCCCACTTCTTGTGGGTGCCCAGGTGGGATTTTGGCTGCACTCCCTGATGCAGAAGAGCACACGGAAACCTCTGCCCAAACAGAGTCTGTCGACTTATGTCACTGGCTAAGGTATGCGTGCATCTGAGCTGATTTCAAGTCAAAAACAACTGAGAAGATGTAACTGCTGAGGAGAAAACATAATTTATGTGGCCAAATTAACCACAAAAACTTCCACAAAAGCCTAAAGCAGACCATCTTGGCCCAGTTACTGCCTTCTTTCATGGAGGCAGAGCCATACTTCATAGTTATACACTATTCCTGTCTTTCTATTCTTCGCTCAGCCTTGTGCAACTTAATATGCTATAGAAGATTTTCATAAGCTCATTAAATATGTATGTATTTTCCATTAAGCACACAGAAGATTCCTTACTTCGTGACTACAAAATCCCCACCGATGAGACTCTAGGGCTCTCTTTCGCTCTGCGCTGTATTTGGCTTTGTGCCACAGGGCGACGGGGAGGCCCCGACCTGGTACAGCCAGCACGTCCACCCCTTCGCGCTGACATCCCCTGGGAACGAGGAGTCACTGCCACCTTGGCCAGCCCCACCTTGGTATGCCAAAAATCCCCCTCTGCTTAGCAGTTTTGGCTGGCCCCTAATCTGCCTAGCTCCACCTGCGTGGCTCGGACATGAGCCTCTGTGAAACAACACACCATGCCCGAGTGCATTTAAGTCCCTAGCTGCAAATGCTGTAAAATCAAATTCTTACTAAAGCCATAGTTCCAGCACTGGCACAGGTTGTCCAGAGAGGTGCACAAGTCTCCCTCCTTGGAGGTATTCAAAAGCAGTGTGGACATTGTCTGGACATTGTCACCTGCTCTGGGTGTCCCTGCTTGAGCTGGGGGTTGAACCAGATGGCCTCCAGAAGTCCTTTCCAACCTCCACCATTCTGTGATTCTGTAATTTTTAGCAGTCTAGCTCCCGCATAGCACCACAAAAAAACCAACTATAGCTAAAGGAGACATGCAGGGAGAACTATAGCTGCTTTGTTTCCAGGTGTTTGATACATGCCTGTGGTAGAGGTTCTTCTTTCCAGGGATTCCTGGCGCTGTTGCTGCTGCTCCATCACTTGTCTGAAACAGCAACGAAAAAAAACTCAGTCATTATGTGTTCCCTATTTTTTTTTGTCAGAGCTATATGCACTGAGAGGCCCTCAAGCTGTACATCTCAGGTAGGTGAGCCAGTCCTCCACACAACCACTGTTCCTGCAAGATGGACGTGGTCTTGACTTCACTTGCCCTGGCCACAGCGGTGCCATTGCAGGTGCTGGGGACACGTAATCGGGACAGGGCCTGGCACCTGCAGGACACCGCAGATGCTTGAGTCACGAGCTGGTTGATCCACACCAGGCAACTCTGCAACGGGTCCCTTGTTGGCACAGCAGGGCTTTGCAGGTGAGCAGAGCACTGCCACACTGCCAGGGAGGACCTGCAGCGCTGCGTTTCCTCCACATGTGTTCATCACAGAATTACACCGCTGTTCTGTGCATCCTCAGGAGCTGCCAGCTCCCGGGTTGCCCAGGCAGGGAAATGCACTGCCTAGCACCGAGGAAGGAGCCTTTACCCAAGCTCTGCTTTCCAGGGACGTGCAGTTGCCAGTATCTATCAGCAGAGGTCTTCTCTCGCACGCTTTAACACTTCTGCAGAAATAGCTGTCACTGCTGCCCCTGCCATGAGCCCTCCCTGCCATTCTCTAGTTAGAAATATTGACAGCTAAAAAAGCCGCTTATTTTTACCACACACGTGGATATGAACTGAGGCTTTCAACAGTACTAAACCACAACTCTGAATTACCTTATTGAAGCATTTGGCAATAAGGTCTATTATCATTTTCTTCCACGATCTCTAAACCAACGTTGCCTTGAATTTGTTCCACCTAGTCTGGGCCAGTCTTAATTGCAAAGAGATTTCTTTCTTTTTTCTGCAAGAAGTTTATTTCTTGTTTTGTACAGTAAGGCAAGCTTAATTAACCACAGGCAACGCTTCTATGTTGATTCTTTACATAATATTTCAAAAAGATCTCCCTGTTGCATTTTTGCTTACTTCTACTTTCAAATGAGTCTGCTATTTTTAAAGAATTCTATCTTATTTACATGCAAATAAAAAATAAGAAAAAATACCCAGAAAAATAAAGTTAAGTTATGTAGGAACTAAAAGAATGTCTTAATGTGCAAAACAATTTTCTTGTGTTTCAATTCTAATTCAATAGATGGAAAACATAGATGGAACAGAAAAATTCACAATTATAATTATTCACTGTGGAGAGATCAATCTTAACCTGGTATTATGTTCAGGAAATGCATTTCACTGAACACAAGCAATTTCTGGAAAATCATTAGAGGCATCTCAGAAAATTATTATATGTGCAAAGTGCAAAGGGGAAACAGTTTTGAGAAACAGCCTTGGCTGGCTGATTCCAGTGGTTTCATTTCAGCTCCAACAATCTAAACCAAAGAGAAATCTGTTCTTCAGCTTGGCTCATACTGGATAGTTTTGTGCTGAACACCTATGCAGCAGCATCAGTTGCACTTCTAAAATTTCAGTGGTGAAGAGATGTACTAAAAATTCCCTAAGCGTACTATCCCCTACAGTATCTTGGCACTTACTAGCAAGATTTGATGATAAAGGACTCAACATGTGAATTTTCCTCTTTAAACCTTGGAGAAATTCTAGGTTTATCTGGAGGACCGATGTGGAAAACTCCAGCAAGACAGATTTGGAAAGGGAGATGGGCAAGACTTCAAGCCGCTGAAGCCCCTGGTGTAGACGCCGGGGCTGGGTGCTCCCCAGAACAAGGGTCCAGCCACAGGCATTTGAAGTCTTTTGGGCTGATACTAGCCTTGCCTGCCCCTGGGCAGCAACAGCTTGTATGAGCCAAGCACACCCTCCCACGTGTGCTAAAAGGAGAACTTCTTACACTTTTAGGAAGTCAAATTTGTTCCAGTGGAACTAAATAAAGACCAAGATTTGCACAAGGCTGCTTAAGGAGTGTGCCAGGAGTAAAATACAAGAAGGAACAAACTGCATCCTCTGACATACAATATATTCTTTTCACATTCGTGTAAAGGTCTTTAAAAAACTTTAAAACAGACCAATTTGCAGGGCAGTTACCAGAACTTGACTTCCTTGCCTGCTTATAAGATGTTCAAAAAAAGCTAGGCCTAAAATTAGGGCTGCTCTATGCTTTAAGAGGGCATTAGCATAATTAAAACTGAAAGTCCTCTAGTGCAGATGCAATAATGTCTAAGTGCATCTACTGGCAGAGCTTATTGCAGTCCAGTGGAGCAAAAGAAGCTTTCCCAGAACCATGTGCCCTGTAGCAGTGGAAAAATATCTACCCAAAGGGCTCTTACTGTCTCCAAGCAAACAAACAACCAAAAAATAGATCACTATTTTTTCTAACTTAAACTGGTTACACCTTGAATATACAGACTCAGACACCTAAATTTGGGGTCTGAGTTTCATGCAGTCTGCACTTTCAGCAATTCCCCCTGGCTCGATCAAGTCTGGGACCATGTCTTCCAGCCAGGCTGTGCAGCACGCAGGTGTGGAGCAAGAGCTCTCCTCTCACCTTTTTGATAGCTCAGCTATCAAAGTAACCCTTAATAATCCCGACTGGCGTATCATCACCCACTGAGGCATTTAATAGTCACTTTTAATAGCCATCTAATAATCCTTGTTCAACCTCAGGCCATTTGGGAGCAGGGAACTAGTTTCCTTACACTTTACATGCAATTCTTGGAGAAGGGAAAAGAGAATTGTATGGAGGGCTGCCTGTAACAGAAACCTAAGCACCCACCACAGCCTGTGTAACAGCTATACATGGTTTTGTGTAGGGGGCAGTCAGAACGGTCGTCCTGGAGCATCAACACAGACGACGTACTGCAGCACTCCATCTGTGCTGCTGCAGGAGCGTGCGGCACCAGCTGCGCCACTCACGGGGCCAAGGCACTCGCTGGACCTACAAGGGGGCACCTTGCCTGCTCACAGGTTGTGCCTACAAATGAAGGCAGAGCCCACTGAGACCTGAGCCTCTGTCACCTCAGGCCAACAACCACCATGCTGAGCTGCACCTGCAGGTCTGGTTGCAGTAACCGCCTTGCGAAGCTATTTATTATCCAAACCACGCACCCAGCCAAGTCCTCTGAGCTAACTGCGCTCTTGCTGACCCTCCTCTGTTTACAGAAGCAAATGCAAACACAGCTTTTAAACAATCACGCACCAAATGGTGATCAGCAACAGGTCCTGCTGGTTCCTGTACTCCAACACGCTCCTGATGAAGGGAGGCTCACCAACTTTTAGCTACGCATTTCTGGGGAGAACACGCTGTGGTGTTTCTCATAGAGCAGGCTAAACACATTTGCAGTAAGCAGAAATACGGTGTACAGAGGTGCCTTTTTAGCCTGTACTTTAGCCTATACTTCAACAGGGAGGCACAAACCTGGCTGTGCAGTGCTGCTGGGCTGGACACAGCTGATGCCAGGCAGCCAGATCCCAGCTCTGACAGCCTGGGTGGCCGGTCAGACTAGAAGACCTTGTCCAGAATGGGACAAGTACATCTTCTGCTTGGCAAGGGAAGCTGAAGATACTGCTGCTACAGGAGTCTTGGCTGAATCAGCAAAGCTGAAATGGGAACATTGCCCTTATAGCTTGATTATGGAGAAGGCATATAAGGAAGGACAATCCTGCCCACCTTCCCCTTTGGCATCAAGGAGACCACTGCTAGCAGCCAGAGAAAAGGCCACATGTAATTATGGCACTAAGTCGAGGCATGCATGTAAAGGTGACGGGTATGATTTCGCAGTTTCATTTATTATCCTGTTTAGAGCAAAACATTCATAAAAGGAATGGGATATGATATAGGAAGTAGCCATAGGCAAAGTGAGCCTAAGTTATTACTGACAGGGTATATATACCATCAATGCTTCCTGGGCAACGTGACTAGCAACGGCCAGTAAGTGATCCAGAACAGGGAATGGTTAAGCTTTCTTAACATGCTGAGAAACACACACTCTACAGATTGCTTGTAAACATGTTTTGTCTTTAACTCTGAACATGAACATGCCTCACACTTGCCCTTGAGCAGAGTTTACCTAGGGCTTCAGTTCACTTCACCCTTTAAAAAGTTATTACAGAATTATTACCAATAATTACAAACTACTCAGAATCAACATAAACCAGGTACGAGTAGGAAGAAACAGTACTTATTAGCGAGCAAGGACTGCACGCACATCAAATTACAAACTAGAAATCTACCATAATTGATGAACCCAACTTACCTCCTCTGTGCTTCCATCTCATCTGGGGATGGCCCATTCTGGACCTGGCGCTGGGCAGCTGGACCTACAGAGAAAACAAGAGAATGCTACTGGGAAAGCAACCGACGCTGACCTTTTCAATAAACACTTCTGAACAGGGGAGGAAGACACATGAGGTCCCATCCCCAACTTGTGGAACTGGACCAAACTCCCCATAGTTAGTAATGTCACCTGTTTGGACCTCGGGCTTTGGTGTGATGCAGCTGCATACACACATATATGTCGAATATTTCAATAAGCAGACTTGTGGATGAAAGAATTTCAGAGTTTAAGTCAGTTACTCCTCTGTCATCGGCTAAAAAATTCCATCAGGACAAGCCTCAGCCATGTTCGCCACTGATTTGATCACAAGAGAACTACCTTTGTATAAAGACTCACAGTACCAAACAGAAGTCTGCCCTCTGCTTGGAGAGGTGGCTAAATGTAAGTGCCAATGTTAAGAAGGATGTTAAGAACGATGCCAGAGGATGAGGCTGCAGGAACCACAATTCTTTTTTGGCAGTAAATTATGTCGAAGTATAAAGGAGGCTCTAATGACACCATCTTAATCTGGTACTTTGGCATGAATCTTCTCTTTCATCTAAATGCCCAGAAAAATGAGGCCTTGTGGCCAATTTGACTAATGCTAGAAATGCAGAAGGAGCCTAGCACCAGGCTGCTGACACCACAGAAAACACAGACTCCTTTTCCCTGTAGGTGCTGTTAGGGACCAACTGGATAGGTTTAAAACCAAGCAAATCAAACCAAATCAATTTGGAAAGCTGCTCGAAGAAACCTTTTCACGGCAACATTGCAGAGCACATCTAGAAGTTGGGATTACGGCTTTTCATCATCTGCAGCTTTCTTGAGCTGATCTCACCTGCATAGCTGGCAGGTAAATAAGTAACCACCATAATCTGCCAACAAGCCCATCTTAATTTTCAGCATGAAGGAGCCGAAGTAAATTCAACAAGTTTACTTCTATTTTCTGTTATGTATGTGTATGTTAGCAGGATTAGGACCATACTGAAACTAAATACATAGCCTCTGGACGTAATGCATGGTTGCATAATGAACTCTGGCTTTAAAAATTGTCTGTGGTACAGCAAATACCTGATATACTCCTAGGGCAGACCACAAGGCAGTTCAGACAATGCTACGTGAAATTTTTTCCCTCTCTTCATGGAAATAATTTAATTTCACTCCTTTATCCAGAGATGAGCTCTACCCGTTAATAAATCCTGATTGTTTATATATATATATATATAGAGAGAGAGAACCGTAGATGACTGTTTCAGTTGGCAGCATTTTGTTGTTATTATTTGGTCATAGTGTGAAATTGAAGCACATAAAGCTCATCATTATGTTTTGAAATTGCAAATTTCTCCATATTTTCTACAGAAATGCCCTCCTCTTTGGACATACAACCCCCCCCCCACAAAAAAAAAAAAATCAGAAGAAGCTACTTACAACCTAAATAAGTAAAAAACCAACATTCAAAAACTCTTTACAGCAGCAGTGACAAATTTGCAGATATTTTTATTTGTACATTAATTTAAAAAGACAGGCAATTTTTCAGATGCACAGGGTACATGATTGCATGGACCCCAAAATGCCCTAATTCTCTCTTGGATATCTTAAAATATGTAACAGTGCTTTCTGAATAATGACTAATTCCTTTCTTTTACAGGTTGAGATTTCTTAGACATATCACCACGCTGCAGCAAAACAGTCGTTCCCATACACCTTTTCCAAATTCATTTTTCTTCTCTTTTACTGGCGTCTATGCGTTCATTTTGCTTGCCATGATTTTCCTCTCCAAGTGCTTCGGAAGTGAAGTACTCCAAAAAACTAGACAAAAGAAGGCAAACGTGGATAGAAGAGGAGGAGGAAGCTCTCTCAGATAAGAGGCAGAGGAGTAGAAGTTGATCAGACACTGCCACCTGAGGACGAGCAGTGAGCTCAGTGAACTGGAAGTGATAGGAAGGGAGTTTGAGGGAAGCTGTACGTGGTGGTGTTGAGGGGTAAGAGGGTGTGCAGGGCAGTTACAGCCCTTGCTACCTGTGTCCCAGCTCTTTTTGCCAGCAGTGGGGAACACACCATTTCTCTTCAGCACTCGTTTTTGTAATGCTTGAGTTACCCACAGCCTTAAGAATTAATTCCCTCTTACAACCTTCCTGTGATCTTACTGAAACCAATCTTTCTTCTACGCTAATATGAAACCTTAGACGCACCCTATTTTGGTGACCAAGATTTTGCTGAGGCTGGCCAATACATTTAAAAGCCCAGCCCGAGCTTTCAGGTCTATTCACTGCCAGAAGCACAAGTGCTGCTAGATTTATTCCCAGTCTGGAGTTCTGGGCAGACCCAGGCACACCACCACCTGATGTGAAGTCTGCAGAGCACTTCGTGTTGTGCAGTAGTGGAGCTCTGTGGTTCTCTCGTCCTTCAGCTTGCTTTTAGCATGCTCAGCTCAGAAATTGAACATGGGGACTATTTTTATGCTTGGTTTCATACGTGTATGCTCTGTGGTGCACATAAAGCAGACATCTATTTGACGGAGTTTTTTTTAAATTCAGGCGGACCTTTCTAGGTTCCGCTTCTCCCCACCTCCTTAGGTATTTCCCAGACATGAGCAGACACGAGCAGTAGGTGCTCTTGCAATGGCATCCTCATATAAACGCACACCACAAGTGGCACCACAAGCTGCCTCCGACCCTGCCAGCCTTTGGGAGCAGCAGCACGAAGAACAGCACTTCTCAGCACAACCAGGAGGCCGTTTTGCTCCTGACCCATCCGCAGCAATCTTAGCTGTGGCGATCTACATTTTTAGCAACCTAATTAATGCAGGAGATACGCTGTGAACGTCCATGTTTCCTTGCTTCATTGCTTTGTAATAATTAACTGCGCATTATATAAGCATCTTGTGACTCAGCTCAAGGCAGATTTTGGGAACACACAGAAGTTTTCCATTTGCTTTTTCTCCTCTAGCTTATGGGAGAAGGTTTGCCAGCTGGATGCTCTGGCTCTGCCCTTCCCTGCTGGCTCCAGGAGGGCAGCGGCACCGTCCCCATGGCTGGAGATGGTGAAGGGGAGCTCATGGCAGAGGGGCACCGCTTCACGGCGGGGTGACGGTGTCTGTGTGTTAGCAGCTGCTCCTGGCACCTCCTGCACCACTGTGCCCTGACACCCACCGGAGATTTACTCACGCTACAACTGCGAGCACCGCTGGCTGCGTGCATGCGAGCAAATGGCCAAACCTGGCCCATTTCCCTGAGCAACTGGTGGTTCTTCAGTACAGAAAACCCAATGGGACCACCAGCAGATCTTTTATTCGTTTTATGCACTGGAAGCAGAGCAGGGGCTCTGCAAGCCCTATAGCCTTGTGGTGCTCACAGACCAGTGTGATGAACGTGGTGGGCTAGGGGAGAAGGGTCGAGGGCCAGTGCTGAATAGGAAATACAGCTGAGATTGAAAAATCACAGTCTGCATATGAGCAGAACATGATGGTTTTGCCTGAAATAAAACAGCAGACTATGGCAGGAAGAGAGGTGACAGACAGACAGATGCCTCTCCCTGCTGCTGGATCGTTTCAGCTTGTACTTGGACTATGGGAAAATCAGGTTCAGGTCTGCCCCATCATCAGGTATGTCCTAGGGACGTGCCACAAACATTTGCTTATTCTGACCAGAAGAGATCATGCCAGGTTACAAGCTCCAGCAAAGCTTTTTTTTTTTTCCATAGAAATACTTCTCAAATAAATTGGCATTTTTTGACAGAAAAAAAAATGTCAAAAATATTTCCAACCGGTGCACCATGGCAGGGCACTGAGCTGTGCTACTGCCACCCTGCAAATCCTCTCTGTTATCTGGAAAGTGCATTTTGGTTTCTTCACCACCATCTCCCCCTTCTCCTGTGCAGGTCGGAGGGGCATTACCTGCTCCCAGCAGTGCTGCTGCCCATCGGGCAGCCCAACAGTGTGATGGGGATGTGAAATCAAGCGAGCTCAGGCTCCGCTCCGGCAGGATGGGGGAAGTTTTCTGCAAAGCATCGGTTCCCAGCGCCCACAGCCGGGTGTAATTTTAGCTCCCTTGCTGCTGTTGGGCAATCTCACTGCTGCCAGGACTGTCAGCACTTTGTCCAGCTGTCCAGGAGACCTCAGCCCATCGCCGCGGGTGGGGATGCTGCTGTGTCACGTCAGCGTGACGCCCCGCCACGGGGTCTGTGTGGGGTGCAGGCACTGGGGGTCTGCCCGGGGGGAAGCAGGACCTGCTGTGGGCCTGTTCTGGCTGTCCTGGTGGGGACAGCAGGTCTTGGAGATGTCCTGGCACAGTCAGAGGCCACCAGGCAGCACCCACCAAGGCAGCCGGCGCAGGAAGCAGGCACAAGGCCGCTGTGCAGCGACACTGTGTTCAGACTCATTAGTAGAGACAATTATCCGGGACAAAACGCCAACCTAATTAGCCTAGATAAAGCACAAAGATAAAGCAGGGTGCCTGTACTGCTTCTGGGCCCCGAGCTGGTACGAACAGAGTTGGATGACACAGCAGGTCAGGCAGAGCTAAGTGCCCGTGGCCGGGTAAAGGGCTGTGAAGGGGGCTCACTGAGCTGCAGGCGGGCAGAGCCAGAGCCCCTCGTGTGTGCCACCGTGCCACCACAGTGTTTGTAACCCAAGTATTTGGGACATCTCACCTCATATGACGTGCAACAGCCCACGGGTCAGAAACGCTGCAGAGAGCATCCTCTGAAAGGGCTGAGGCGAAGGACAGTCCAATGGGGCAGTTTTAAAAATGTTAATGCCATTAGGGTTTTTTTTTGTGGTGCTAGCCATGCAAGAGAGCAGCTACAGCCCCGTACAGGACCCTGTCTGCTCGCCTGAGTCACAGGAAGCAGAGCGAGGGAACGCAGCCACCAGGCAGCAGGGCTGGGTCCAGCGCCACAAAGCCTGCTCTCATGGCGTGTTTACCTCGCTCCTATTAAACATTAACTCCAAACAGAAACAGTTTCAGAGAGTGTTATTCACAGGCTGGGTGCCTCCACAGCATTTGTAACAGAAGACGTTAAATACCGTCTATAACATCATTTACATGTTGACCAAACCCTTCCTCCAAGAACTGCAGAGCTTTACCAGCCTTAATGAGCTTCACCAGCCCGGGGAGGGAGAAGTTAAATGCCTCCATCACACCCAGACCATGTCTGCACAAGCCAAATTTGTTTGCATCAATTTACCTACAGGTGAGACTTGCTACTGACACAGCTAAGGCACTCATTTTGATACAGACCGAATTAAATTTGGTTTGACCTGAGGCCAGAAGAGCGTGGTGAAATGAGCATTTCCAGGCCTGTGCCAGCAAGGAGCCCTCCTCTGGCTCCCTCCCGTGTGCCCTGGTGGCTGGCAGTGCTGCCAGCCTGCGGCAGTGAAAAGTCAACATCCCCTAAAAGCATCCCCCAGCAATGTTGTACACAACCTCGTCTTACCTCGTACTACACTGAATTGTAGGAACTGCCAGCTTAACAGATCTGAAAAGTGCCTCTCCCAACATTTCAACTGCCTTACCTTCATCTTTATCCTTTCACCTGTACAGGTTTACAGATTACCTTAATCTAACATAAAGCAGGCCTTACTTAAACTGAAATGAGGGTGTGAGCACAGGGGGTCTGTATGAATTCCATTCATTCCAACTAAAAACTGATTTCCCGTTCACTGGTGGAACTTTCTGGTGTAGATAAGGTTTGAGGACAGTGCCAAAGCTGGAAAAACAAGCCTGGTATTTAAAACGGGAATGCCCAACCCTAACAGTAGTTCACACCTCCCACAAATTAACAGGTTAATGAGTTAAGCTGCCTCAATAGCAGGTGTGTGCACTGTGCACGGTCTTTTTGTAAATTTTCTGTTAGGGAAGTCAACAAATGGAAGTGCAGGGCATGCTCGTGCATGCTCGACAAGCCTGATGGGACAAAGGGGATGCAGAGAGGAGTCACCTGATAAAACTGCCACAAGAGAACCCGTGCTGCAAGACAACAAGAAAGAAACCCTCTTTGGTGCACCAGGAGTGCTAGTGAACACAGCAGCATGAAATCAGCGTGCCTTTGAGTCCACTGCTCAAGCTGTTAATTCAACTATTTTGCATGAAATGTGATGGTAATTGTTTGATCCTGTATGTTTATCCATCATGGCACTAGCATTGTATTTACGAGCTTTTATGCTGGTGTCTTGATTGAGATGGGAAAGAAAAGCTTATTTTTTTCTGAATGCAATAAAACCCTTTTTTTTTTTTTTCCCTGAATGTAATAAAGATGTTTCGGTGCTAAAGCAGCTCCTGTAGAAAGCACCTGTGCTCTGACAACAGGGATCGTATTTAATATGTAAAGGGCATCGCTCAGGTGCACTTCATCTCAGTAGCAGTGCCTTAGCACAGGAGCACAGCTTGGGTTACCTCTCACATAAAAGATAGCTCCAACAGCTTTAAAAGAAATTTATAAATACCTAGAGGTGACTGTGCGAACAGGAGGCATTCCAATGAGGTGGCTCCAGGGCTATCAGGTCAGCATCTCCCTCGCTGTTTAAAAGCTGCAGGAGCATTTTTGCCTTCATTCACACCTTTCCCTGTAACTCAAGTTTCCACACGACCTTTAAAAACTTGCGTGAAGAAACGGAGTTACTCCATTCTGCGCAAAAGCATGAGCACGCCTGGGCTGTGTGCATGCCACTAGAATAGCACGAGCTGGAAAACAGAATCTGCAGTTCCCTGGGCAGAGGGGATGGCAGAGCCGTGGCTTTTCTCTCAGGAAGCTTTTCCACCAGCAGACCCTGTGCAGCACCAGCTGGGAACGGGTGAGCCCCGCTTGGCTCTCCTAGAAGCACAGCACAGCCAGCAAGACGAGCACGGGGAACAGCCACACAGGTCGGGGAAAGGTGGCACTGGGGCATCCCAGGAGGGTTTTGTTTGCTGCACTGAGCTCAGAGCGAGAGAGAAATAATTCAGTGACTGCTCCATTGTGCGCTAATGACAGAGGTGGATAAGCCAGCCAGCCACCTGCTACGGCAGCACTGTGAGCACCTCCTTCCTCCGCAGGGGCTGCCGGCCTTGTTTCCAGAAGAGCTTCATCATACACCAGCATCCTACTAAGCCAGGGACTGATTGCTTCTGGTATGGGAACTGGCTCTGAAAAATTGGTGTGTGCATGGAAAGCTATGGGACTAATTCCCTTTTTTTTTTTTTTTTTTTTTTTTGGAGGAAAAAAAGGCGACGCTGAATTTCTGAGGGTGTGATTCCTGTGTTGTCAGCTTCATAACCACAAACAGGGGACATGGGGGGACAAATGGCAATCAGTGCCAGAATTTAAAAAGTCACCCGTAAAGTTAAAAGTGATGAGACTAGCTAAAAAAAAGTAAAAAGTATTAAGTAAAACCATATCTAAACAAGCCCACAAAGACTGCTGTTCTTTTTTATCTTTCTTTTTCCTCTCATAGTTTTTACAAGGTACATCAAGCCTACTTTCCTGCACATCCAGGTTTGAAATTAAGGTTTAGATTAGTTTATAAACTCTCATGTCTCTAGGCTGTAGTGAAACTTTAAGAAAAATGCCAACTATCATAAGACTTTTGTTAAAATCAAGAGGATTAGCGATACTACGAAGCTGTCAACCCTACTGCCACTGCATGGGGGTCCGGCTAACTCCAGAGCCCAGTCAGTAGACACTACAAGGAAGCCAAGGGGACAAATCAATGTCCTCCATCATATGACATATTACAAATGAGCAAGAGTGCGACCAGGTGTGTATTTGCACATGAACACATGCATATGCCTGCTTATACACACATCATACTTACAATTCCTTTCATCAAATAAAAAGCAGGAATTTAGTCCTTTTGGGGGACAAATTAGACCTCTGAAAACCTCTGAAAGGAAGAAAGAACAGAGCCACTGACATGTACAGGAGTTCAATCAGCTGATATTTACACACTTGGCTTGTCAAACATCACCTCTAGTTTTGCTTAACAGTAAGACTTACAACACATTAAATTAGAAAAACCTATATACTTAGTGTAGCCCGGTGCAGCACCCAGGGAGCCTGGAGCACCACGGTCTGTTCTTGGCCCAATTCCACGTACAACCTTGCAAGGCAAGTCTCTCTGTTTTTCAAGTGTCTCCTTCTTTCTTCACTCTCCAGTGAGACAGTAAAGTCCCCAGGGCAGGTTTTTAGTGTGCACTTCTGCACCATGGAGAACAGCAGGGCCTGCAGCCCCATACGTGCATTGAAGCAACACATGCACATAGAGAACACCGCATCATAAACACACAGTTTGCATCTAGTTAATTGTTAAGATCCAGACAAGATCCATTTTAGCAAGATTTAAAACCCACTGCTGCTGTAAGCCAGCCAGGATGGACATCGGTACCTGGACAGAGTGCTAGAAGGCAGGGTATTTTTCTACAAAACACAGCTAAATGAGGATAAATTGGAGGATTTATGGAAAAACGTGAAAAAACAGCATTAGCAACAGATACTACTCCTTGATAATAAAAACACGAACCTAATAAATTCAACAGAAAACCAAAGGAATTCAAATAGAGCACCTGATCCTGTTCACACCACCACCAGAAGCCAAGCTCTTGGCTTGAGGGCAGCGGAGGCCGCAGTAGCTGCGAAGGCCCAGAGTGAACCCACCCGTCCTCCATCCTCATGGCCCAGCCCTGCGTGACCCTGCGAATCCTCACGTCCAGGCAAACTAACAGGAGCTGACAGTCACAGGCAGGTCTTCAGGGAGGAAAAATAGGTAAACAGCCAGGCAACTACAGCAGGTATAAATCGCTGCTCTTGTTAGCTGTTTTTTAAACTGGTATCTATTCCATGAGTATAGATGCTATTTATTAGCAAGTAAAGACAGAAGCAATCCAACATGTTGATTCACAAGTCACCGTCCCATATTCCCACTGTAATGACTTCTCCTGATTTAAGAGCCCTGACTAATGCCGGCATCATCTGAACCTAATGGCTGATATCTTTCAAACACAACTCAGCATCCTACTGCCCCATTGCCGGAATTAAAAACACGCAAAAGACAAACGATCAATCGATGCGATACAACTGCAAGCCATTTTCCAGAGCGAATGGCTGGCAGCACAGAACATCTCCATGCAAAAAAAGCCCAGCATCCACAAAAGACAACCCGCAGCGTGCCTCAGCTCCCCTCCCTTCCCGGCACGGCTCCCGCCGGAGCACGGCATGCAATGGCCAAGGCGCGCGAGGCCGCGGGGAGCTCCCTGTCACCTACAAGACATTCTGCACAGGACGACGCAGTCACAGTGGCAGAGGCAGAAGCAGTGCCAGATCCATTCCCTGCTGACCATAGTATGGCAGCACGCTCCTCAGCGCGCTCCTCGCCGTGCCGTCCTCATGCCTGGCGCCCACTGCCCGCCCCGCGGCAGGCCGGGTTTCACCACCTGTAATCTATCCGCCACGGCACACTGCACCCGTACGCTTCAATATTTAATCGGGCCCCCTTCCTCGCCTATCGCAACGCTTTGGGGTGCCTGGATGCCAGACTTCATTGTCTGACATGTTGTCTGGGCAAGAAGAAGCACCCCTGAAATAATACCGTGAAAGGCAGAGAGAAATTGCATTTTCTGCCCCCTGCCCTGTCAGACCACCATAGGCTTGCATACATGCAAGTAATTACTTTTGCAAGTAAATGCAGAAGTGTGAGTAAGGATAAGAAGAAAAAAGTTAGCTTGTAGTGGGAAAAACTGACTGCAAATGAACATGCAGGATCAAGGGCACTTGTTCGGTGGAGCTGCTGAAGTCAAAAGGGTTTCACCAGCGATGAATGCAGAGCACTAGTTTTAAAATGTAAGTGCGAACATGCCGGATTCAGAAATAAATATGGATGGCTTAAGATCCCCATCTCTTCTCTTTCAGTTCTTTCCATCAGTCCATCATTCTTGATCTCCTCTGATCTCAGCACTTTTCTTCCTTTCTACTTTGTCTGCTAGTCCCTTTCCTGTTCGTTATTTAGGCACAGCGGGTCTCACAGAAGGCAATCCAGTGGAAGTTAATGGAAAGTTTGTACGAAGAGGCTACCCAGAATATTTATTCCCTGTCATCTTTGCCTTATCACTAGTTCTTTGATCTGTCCCCTTCCCTTCGTCTTGCCTGTGCGTTATTCTGTGTAGCGGTGACTTCACACAGCCCACGCCTGCGCTCCTCAAGCAAATTCACGGCTGGCCTCGGGCAAGTTTCTCCATAGCCCCAGTGAAACTACTCGGATTTAGACTGATCAACGTTATGACCCACTGAACGTAGCAGGTAAGTCCTGTATCTGATATCTCATTTCTGGAATATGCTGAATAGAAACTTGGTACAGTCAGAGCAGGTGAAACCCCGGGTGAGGCAGGTTCCTGCCTACCTTGTGATATATCAGAGCCACTCCTACCCTTCCGAAATGGTATGTACTCAGCACACCTGAGCAGTTACCCTCTCCCTGTGCCTACCTCCTACAAGGTTAAAACAGTCTGAGAACGTTCGAGATATTCTAATAGCAAAACTGCTTATCACAGGTTTTCTAATGCTCCCTGCTATGAATTATGTATGTCCCATTTTACAGTATCGATACCTCTCAGTTATGCTCCGCTATCAGATGCAGCGAAACAAATATTAACTAATTAATAGTTGAGACAGCAAAAAACTTTGTTAAGAGCAAACTATCTTTTTCACTATGGCACATGGATGATGTAAATTCTACCAGCATACACCCAGTGTTGCCTGCTTGCTGGCTTATAACGCCAGGAGGAGTACATCAGGAAACAGAAGTATATTGAATGTAAATTAAGGTTCCCATAGCCATAAATGCCGAAGTGTCTTTTAAATAAATGCCAAAAGTCTTTTGCCATTACTTTCTGAGGGTTAAAAAAAATAATAAAGAGGTATAAATTTAATTCAACAAAATAGGCGTTAAAATAATAAAACTATAGACAGGATTTTATCACCAGGACTCCGTTTTTTTCTATAGAAAAAGGTATGTTCAAAACACTGAATTCACTGTCTTGAGGGTGCTCCAAATGCTTTTGTTCTCCTTGCTTCCCTCCTGTATCTTGCGATGAAGGGAAGCATCTGACTGATGTAAAAAAATCAGCTCTGACACCAAAGCACAGACATACCATCACTGTTGGGACCACCTGCCCATTCAGATAAAAACAGTACTACACAAGTGTAGGCAATTAAAAACAATATTCCCAGCTAGGGAGGCATTTTGTAAACACAGAGATGTACATCTCCACTCTGTCATAGCAATGCGTTCAGCTCTTACTCTTTCTGTGACTTATTTGGCCACGAGTGTCAGTTACCCTATGTTTTCTATACTATTATACTTAACTCTTACACACTAAGATTTTGGTTGCTGACGGGTTAAATATACTCATGCGTAATAGAAAGATGAAAAATCCCCTTCAAGGCCAAGCCACATCTCAGTGATTCTCAGACTGATCTGACAGAGATTAACAAATTCCTGCAGGTCCTCCTGCAGATTTACCACCTGCAAAGACAACGCGCTGCCAGCCAGGTCTGCCATTCCACCAGTGCAGCGAGTGAGCTGGCATGCTTACTGCTCCCTCCACCTCATGTAATGCTTTGCAGATGTTGTGCACCTGAGGAGATTTCAAGTAGCAATTCACTTGACCATCTCTGACTCCTATATAAAAAGCAACCTTGACCCTATTTCTGAGCACGAACCAATACCAGCTGGCTAAACGGCAAACTCTCCTTCAACTAACTGCTCTTGTAATCCTTGTAACAGGAAATCAATTGTGCAAATTGCATTTTAACAAATATAAATCGTGACTGAGTCCATAGCAAAGGTTGAGAAATCGCTTGTGATGCCCCGCACTTACCTGGTGCAGTGGTCCTCTGAAAGGAGTTGTGCTAGAAGAATGCTTCTTTTTTTTTTAAACAGAAGCTGGAAATCTCTAATTCCACTATCCACAGCAGTGAAATAAAGGACAGCTCTGATCCTGCAAGTGGGAGCAGGCAGGCGGGTGGCTGTCCTACATGAAGCTTACTGCAGGAAGACTGTAATTATCTGAGCACCTACTGATTGTATCTATTGATTGAGTGCACAGAAGCCAATATGCTGCTGATATAACTGGTGTCATTTTATTTTCTGTACATTTTGCCCTTAATTGAAAAGGCTGCTTTCCCTTTTATTCCTAGTATCTATTGTCTATGCTTTGGGAGCCATTTAACAATGCATTAGACAGCTAAAAACACAGAGGCCATGCCAAAACTAAATAACACTATCAAGTGAACAGAGTGCTTGGTTTTATGATTTTAGAAGCATCTTTATCCAGTGGCACCAGAGAAGGTCTGTACTCTAAAGTGCTCTGGAAAAACACTCAAGAAGGAGAACGATAAACTTGTAGGTTCCTCAGCTGGGCAAAATACACTAAAAAAGCCATTGTCATGCCATTGCCCAGACCATTGTAGTCCTGTAGATGGAAACCGGTTTCTTTTATTGAGGATCGCTGTCAGATGCTTTGTCCTACCTGTAGAAGCTGCTTATACTGAACCAAGTTTAACTCATGCTATTGCCTTTCTCTGCTCTCAACCTCCACTTCCATCATCACTTCCAAAGGACTCCTGGCCACCGTGCCAAGGGGAGCTGAAGTTTCCCAACAACACACCACGCACACAGGATGACTGTCACTCTACAGACACTGCATGCACACACCCAGCAAATCGCCTGGCATGAGACTGCATGGAGCATGCAAGACATGGGAGAAAGCACGCTGCTCATCTCCACGTGCTGTCTCTCTGGAGCTGCTCCCTGCAAGAGATCTTGGCTGAGCCCGTACTGAGCTGGGACTCCTGCTGAGACTCCTGAATTTCTGCCTGCAATACAGGCACAAGGGAGTGAGCACGGCCCATGAACCAGCATGTAGCCTTCATTTCTTACATGGACAGCACAGGTTCAGGAGCCTGAACTGAGACTCACCCACAGCAGTGAGAAGACCACAAGGCAACGGCATCTATTTCGGAACTGGGCTCACATATTTCCAGTTAAAAACAATTTTTAATAGAATGTGAAGTTTCCACCAAGAAATCGAGCGCACAAACCATTACAGGCAGATGTGTCTCACAAACAGCCCAGAAAACCCCAGTCAACTCAAAGCAAAGATTACAGCTAGAAGAAATTTATCTGTGTTGGAGTGCCTTGTAGTGACGCCATTCTCTAACAATATCCTATGATTAAATCATGTCTGTGTTTTGGGTACTAAACTAAACTAGTTTTAAAAGACACGCTTGCACTGTACACGTTTTTTCTTTAGAGGGTACTGCTAGGGCCAAAGCACATGCAGAGAAATAATGAAGACTCGTCAGTCATTTCTGATGACAAAGTGGCCCTGCTTGCAAGTTACCTAAGCTGCTGCTTGTCAGAAGCCCACAGTACAGTAACAATTCAATAGTCACTAGTAACATACCCTGATTACAACATACTGTTTTCTTAATTGTCTTCTATACAAAATTTCAGCTAATTTAACTGATTGGAAATTTTGAAGCCTGGATATTTGGTACAAGGATATTTGGTACAAAGGAAGTGTTGGCACGGATTCCACAGTTCTCAGAGGGCTCAACTTTAATTAATTTAAGCTTGCAAATTGATTATGATTCACTTGAAAATGTTCAGAAAGTGCATTCTGTTCCCGGAGAGGAAGAGCAGCCATTTCAGGGCACGTTGGGATGTACGTTTCACAGGAGGCAGAAAGCCCCCAAGAAAACCTCCAAACCTTCCTAACTCTGGTACAGAGGCTAGCAAGAGCAAATCAGAAATACTTCAGCTTTGCAAACTTCTGGCTGTGTCACCAGCTGTCAGTGCCAGTCTTCAAGAGTTATAAATCCTCCTCTGGTGGTGTCCCTCCTCTGATCAAAGGAGAAGCCTGGGTCTGACTCCACTCCTAACTTCCAGCCCTGTAAATACAGCTGGGATGAGTCTCATCCTAAGAGACTAAGCCACAAGCTCTACCAAAATACCTGCAGATTCAGGGAGGATTTAGAAACCTGAATACCACTCTGCATCTTGGCTCGCCAGCCTGCTCGTTGCCCATGAGTCACTCCTGGGTGCGCCTGTCCTCCACGAGCAGAGCAGAACAGAGCAAGCCTTGCACTGCGAGCAAACCTCATTGCCATTGGTAACAAATACCCGCCTGGCTCTGTCTCAGCATCCCCCATGGGACTTCTCCTGAATGAAACAGGCTTCCCCCGCCTCGTCGGTGCCCTCAAGGAGGAAGTTTACTCATCGCGTCACTTTGGTGATGAGCTCTCTGTCCTAATATCTGGCTTTCCTTACTGAGAGGAGGCTGGCGTGGTACGTGGTTGTGAGACAACAGTGACACAGTGCATACATGTTCCCTCCCAGCTCAGGAAAGCAGGACTTCCCAGAACGGGAGTTAAAAATAGCTGGTTTGCCTCGGAGGGTGTATTCACTTTGAAACACAGAGAACGAGTCTTAGCTGCCACCTCTAATAAGGCGGGCATCTCTGGCAGTCTGCTCTCTGTCAAAATCACTGCTGCCCTGCTCTTCTGCTGCTTCACTTCTTACCATTTGAAACCGTAGGTGCTTTGCATTACAAGGAGAAGTTTGGAGGCAGGGAGAGCAGATATGGCATTCTAAATTACATTATAACCAGCCTTATTCACACCAAAATGGCTCTTCAGGTTATTTCCTGAGCTCTGTTGCAGCCCTGCCTTTATTCCCACATTTCTGACACCAGTGCTGTTTCTGTACCCGAGCACCCCGTTAGCCCCGTGCCGTGCCATTTACACAGACGCAGAGCAGATGGGCCACATCCTGCCCGCTGATGATGACTGGACAGGCCAGGCTGGAAATCACGTCCCTGCACCAGCCAGGAAGGTGCCCGAGCTCTGCGCTCCCTGAGGCCAGACGCGTCCCTCCAGCACGGTGTTTTGGTGGCCATGGCAATGAGCGAACCAGGAACGCTTCAGTGGGAGCAGCAGGTTCTCTGTTGCATGCAGTTATTAATACCGTGGCTTTGCAATGTGTATGTTCTAGCACAAACAGGGCATTACCTTCTTGTACACTATCTGTGGGCAGAACACCCTAGGTCTGTGCTGTACGAGGAGGTTAGAGTAGTTGCTTTAGTGGTCTCTTCTGGCTCTAAAATCCTAGGAATCCAACATCAGTGGTTATCGCTTTCTTACACCCAAGATCTGCTAGACTCTTCTGCTAATCTGTTAAAGCTTAAAAGCCTGCCAAGCTGAGAAAATTATCGTGATATTTTACATTAATCCTTCCCCAGCCCCAAGTAAGCTTTGCCGGTTTTCTTCTGAGCAGCCTGAGCACAGAACAGGTCGGGCTGCTCCTCCAGAGGCTCCTTATGGCCTCCACCCTCCCCGTGTGTCCGCTCTCAGGTATTCCCATGCCACGAAAGGAATTAGGAAGCTTTCCTCGTTCCCTGACATAGGCACAAGGACATGTTTGCAAGCCTGGAAGCCAGCGCAACACTTCACATTTCAACAGCAGCTGACACGACCAAGCAGGACCTACCAGGACTGCAGACAGCTTGCAGGTTCCCAGCGTGACAGCCTAAACAAGAGCTGCTCTGAACATCATTCATAATAAGGCTGAAAAATCAGCGATGTCCCACGCTTTTCTCATGTGCAGAAGTGCCAAGCAGGAGATGGTGTTTGCTCTCTGGCTGCCAGGGATGGGACCCAGCTGATCCCCCCCCCCAGTACAGCCAAACCCACCCGAGTAGCTGAGAAACGTGAGCAATTCTGCACCATGCTGATGAAGCTCCTCACTACGTGTCACCCAAGCTGAACTGCAGAACACAGCTGCCTGGCCTAGTTATCAAATGACCTGAAATCCAGCACCATCACCTGCCCTAACAGCTGGTTCATTGACGGAGGCGGCAGCTCCTGCCCGGCTGCTGGATCACAGCCAGCGATGGAGCTGGGGGCTCGGCGTGCACCCCGCATAATGGGGCTGCTGCTCCCATCCCCCGGGATGCTGTGGCCTCAAAACTGTCTCGTGTTCTTGCAATCCTGCATGGCGACTCCTTCCTCTCCAACGTTATTTTTCATCTGGATCATTAAATAGAGATTGCGGGGACCTGGCACTTCAAAGGGGGGAAGGTAATGAAACGTCCTTCCCTGCAAACTAAGTGAAGGCAAGGCTGGGTTTTGTCAGGTTTACCTCCTTTCTACCTAGGCTGCTGCATAAATATAAGCAGCACTAACAAATTCACTTCCTTTTGGAAAAGCAACTTATATAGGAGCACAGTACGCAACGCTTAAGTGATTGTACAAGTAAGAATTACGTGCCCTACACAGGCAAAGTTAGGGAGCTAAATAACTTTGACAGATGTTATGAATTCTTTTTCAGGAAAGACTCACATTTACACACAGCAATACCTTCAGAAGTTGCTTTGATGTATAACTAATTATATTTTTCTAGTGCACTGACAAAAATATCTAGTTATGTATTAGTAAATTTTTACAACATTATTATTGCAAAACAGCTTCAGTGATATTTATTACTCCTTAATATCGAAATAAGCAGAATTAAATATTTGCACTATATTTTAATATATCTGCTTTGTGCTTCTTCTCCAATTAGGAATGAAGAGTGAAAGCTCTTTATAAAAGACCAAGCCCTCAGCCACTCCTTCCAATCCAACAGACAGAGCTCCTAAACTGAACCTAGACTAGGATGTTTCTGGGGTGATCTGGTTTGTTGGGTAAATGGCATTTCCCCATGCAATAGCTGATAACAGGAATGAGGCACACGGTTTCTTAACGCACTGTGTCTCAGCACTGGAAAGTCAATAGCTTCACAGTGCTAACAGTGCACCAAGGCAGCATCTGTTCCTTTTATTTTCCCATACCTAGCTGGTGGAAGTGTTGCTACAGTGTCCATATGTGCACCAAGGTTTGGTCTGAACACATACATTGCTCTCTGTGTACTTCAACATAGGCTCCAGAATCACATCTTTACTAGCAGAACATACTGTCAGGGAAAATAGAAACATGAATATTTGATTACAGACACATGAAAAGAATCTGAAATTGTATGGTACCAAGAGTTTAACTAAAGTATGCATGAGCAAGCAATGTAACTAATATTAAATGTACGCTTGTATTTTTCTTGTTCTGCAGTGTCATCTCCACATCTATGTGAATTAAACAAATCGAACCCCCCCAGTGAGCAACATCTGATCTAACTGTAGTGCAGAATGTTTCCCTAATGAATTTCAGTTTTCGTATTTTCTCCCACAAACAGTGTTATCATACTACTAAATGAAAGATTATTAATACATATGGTAATTTATATCAAGCCACTTATTTTGGCTTAATTATGAGAAAAGACTATGAAAATAAACATTTTTATTGATATTAATAAATATTTAACCTGTGGGCTGATGCCTTGGTTTTACTCCTTAGATGCTGTTTGCTAGGTGTGGAGTGCTGACTCCATGCATTGCTGACAGCATGGTGCTGCTACTCCCTGTCAGCAGCGATCATAATCTATGCCAGCAAGTCTCCATCTTCTAATCATGGGATTCCCGCTTGCTACGCAGGGACGCCCTCCAGACTGCACTCCCATGAGCCAAGAGCTCCCATTAGACACACAGGGAGGAGTGCTGAAGATGAAGACATCTTATTTTGTATCGCACTCACATGCCTGCCTGATTTGGGACAACATGCTCGAAGTGGTAGGGTGAAGACCCAATTCTGCAAAGTGCGGAGCTCCACGTGAGAGGAGGCTGCACCCCACCCCTCCTTTCACTAGTAGGAGTCAAGAGCACATTCCTGAGATGTGTCGAAGTCAGCACCTTACTATATCAACCCCTCCATCTACATCAAGTCCTCCTTCCTACACCTTAATCTTATCCTGACTTGTTCTAATATCTTGAAGATGTTGCACGAAAGCCTTTTCTGAAGCTCCTCTTCATTCACTAGCTGTGCTTGAGCAGAAGCAGGAGCACTGGTGTTGACACATGGACAATTTAAAGTATCCTGAAGAACAGATTGGGTTATATTTCTTTTGCACCTTCTTGAGGCATTCGTCAGGTCCATGGCTGAGGTCAGACAGTTTAATTTTGTCCTGTGATCTGTTTTAAAAAGTGCTTTTTTGGCTGCACTATTAGAAGGTAATAATACAACTAACACAAAGTGTTCTGCAACAAAATCTTATTCAGTCTCTATGTAATCTTAAAGTGTTGCTCTGTGAACTACAGAAAGACTAGTGGGAAATGCCAGACGAGGTATTTTGTTTTCAGCTCTATCACAATGGACAGCTAATTAAATGCTTTACTAATAATAGTACTCTATGTTTGAGGAGATAAGCTTAATTACTTGTTGAATTTCAGTGAAGTTTTGCAGACTTGTCTGCATACTCCTGAGAGCACAAAACAGATAAAACAACTTCTGTTTAACAATACAATTTGTTCTCTTTTCTATTTTCTAGTTTTGAAAAGTTTTAAAGTTTATCTTTAATGAACATGAAGTGTCATTGATGGAAAGAAATAAAAGAATCTAGGATTTCTTAGTAAAAACTCCCTTACTACATAAAAAATAACTGTCAGGTCAACACAATAACAGCAGACACTCATCACATAAAACCCTCAAGGGGAGTCAGTGGAAATTCTTCTGTTGACTTAAGGAGAAACTAGAGTATACCTATGACTATTTAATTAAAATATTATGTTTGCAATCTGAATGCAATCTGTGGCAACCTGCAACACTGTAAAATTCATTATTGTCAAAAATAAACTATTTCCTATACTCACCTGGACAAGATATTTAAACCCCTGGCCTGAAAGGAGGACAGCTGAGAAGAAAAGCAATATAAATGTTCTCTATCTCACTGCTCTTGACTTACCTCAGCATCTGTAACACTGGGTCCAGCTCCAGACCCCAAATACATGAGAAACATGGACAAAGTGTCATAGTCCGATGAAGATGGCTGGGAGCTACAAAGGGCACATGAGGAGAGACTGGAGGAACTGTCTTTTTCAGCTTGGAGAGGAGAAGGCTGAGGAGCGATCCTAACGCTGGTGTCAATGGCCAAATTAGTCACGATGGGAATGGCACAGCTCTGGAACAAGGGCCTGGCAATGCAGAGGATTCTGCATCCTTGGAGATGCTCAAAACTCAATGGGACGAGGCTCTGAGCAACCTGATCGAAGTTTGAACTTAGCCTCGCTTTAAAGCATGTCCCTGGACTAGGTGATCTCCAGAGTCCCTAAAAAATTCTGCCTGATGACAGTGTGGAAATTAAGGAAGTAAATATCACTAGTCTCCATAACGTCTGGAAAGCAAATAAAGGAACTTCATCTGAGCATTGGCTTTCACTACAAAATGAATTATCGGCTGATACCCTGGGGTCTGCTGAGCAGTTTCTAAATCTTAATTAAGATAGTTACTTCAAAGATAATTCAACATTTAATACCTAGGAGTACATACTATTCTCCTAAATGCTTTCTTGAGTTTGAGCTCCACTGTTACAGATGACCTCAGATGAAAAAAGGGTCCAAAAAGAAGGATGTCGACTTAGTATTAAAATTCCCAGCAGCACAAGATCCCTAAAAGACATAATGCTACTCTATATGCTACAGTAAATTAGTCAAAGCCAAAAGGTTGGTGTTCATTTAATAATGAATAATTTCATGAGACTGTGACAGCTCAGGAACACTGTAACTTCTAAACTTCAAAATTCCCAAATGAGGTAAGTGAGCTAAACAATGACAATTCCTCCAGTGATACTCTGCTCTTTCTGTGCCAAGGAAGAGTTCTAGAGGAAAGGTTATGATTGTGCAGGGTCCTGCACCTAGGGAGGGTTAACCCCAGGCACCAGTACAGGCTGGGGTACAGACCTGCTGGAAAGCATTCCTGTGGAGAAGGACTTGGGAGTCCTGGTGGACAGCAGGCTGACCGTGAGTCAGCAATGTGCCTTGTGGCCAGGAAGGCCAACGGTACCCTGGTGAGCTTTAGGAAGAGTGCTGCCAGCAGGCCAAGGGAGGTGATCCTGTCCTGCTCCTCAGCCCTGGAGAGGCCTCGCCTGGAGCACTGTGTCCAGTTCCGGGCTCCCCAGTGCAAGAGGGACATGGAGCTGCTGGACAGAGACTAGCGGAGGGCTACGAAGATGATCAGGGGATTGGAGCATCTGTTACGAGGAAAGGCTGAGAGAGCTGGGCCTGCTTCATCTGGAGAAGAGAAGGCTGAGGGGGGATCTTATGCAAGTATCTGAAAGGAGGGTGTCAAGAGGAAGGGGCCAGACTCTTTTCAGCGGTGCCAGCAACAGGACAAGTTGCAACAGGCACAAACTGAAACACGGGAATTTCCGACTGAATATGAGAGGGCATTTCTTTACTCTGGGGGTGACAGAGCACTGGCACAGGCTGCCCAGAGGCTGTGGAGTCCTCCTTCTCTGGAGATATTCAGAACCCGCCTGGATGCCACCCTGTGCAATGTGCTCTAGGTGACCATGCTTGACAGGGGGTTGGATTAGGTGATCTCCAGAGGTCCCTTCCAAGCCTAGCCACCCTGTGACTCTGTGCCTGTGATCACTCTTGTTATTACAAGGTGGTTCTGGTTCAGGTAAGAGCCCAAGCTGCAGAACTACACCCATACTTGGAAAGGAAAAGAAAAATGTAGAGCTAAAATGGACAGCGGTAGCAAAAGAAAAAGGCATGATGAAAAACAAAATAGCTGCTGGGTTAATGAAACCTGACTTTGAACCGCATAAATAAACACGGCTACAGCTTCTTGCAGAATTTAGGAAAACGCCCTGAGCACATGAAATGCGGTGGTTACCATGGTAATTTACATAGGGTTATACATCAGACAAATGCCGGAGCTGTTTTCCAGTTTAAACTCCCAACAAGAAACATAGGATGAAGTACAGACAGGCACATCTCTCGCTGTATTGGTGAGGGATTGTTCACGAGTACTTCCCCAGGGGGCAGCTCAGTACCTGTGGTGAGTGACCGCCCTCTGCCAGCGCAGGGGCTTACAGTCTGGGCACTTCACCAGCTCAGCACTTTGCAGAATTGGGTCTTCACCTACACCAGCTCTAAATCTAAGTAAGGGACAAAATGGTACACAGGTCAGGGCTCTCAGCTGCCAAGGGTTTAAATGAAGACAACAGGATGGGTCAGGGACTGCACAGGACATACTGCTGGGCCCTGCACATGGAAACTGCGACTGCACTCAGGGAGAGGGATCTCAGAACTCCTTCTCGAGGGCGTCTTTCCTTGTAGTCTCTCTTCCTGATGGATACACTCACTGCACACAGCTGCTGTGCCGTGTGTGTGGTCTTGGAGAACAAACAAAGGTACGCTCGACCAAAGATGGGATGACAAGAAATAACAAACGACAAGGAAACACAGAATCAAAACCTGCCTTGATGATAAAGCTCTCCTGTCTGCCAGAGATCGCATTCCCCTCAGTAACGCTGCAAAGCTGCTGAGGCTACAATTCCTTGTAAAATCCGTCTTTCCCTGATAACACAACCATGTGCTGAACTGCACGGCTCACGACAAGAGAGTGCTGCACGGACTTGCTGGAGACCAGGTCTCCTGCCCTTTCCTCCTGCCCCAGGGCTTTGGGAAACCTGGGGAGGAAGCTGGCAGCAGAGCAAGTCCCCTCAGACCTCCCGAGGCCAATCCTTTGCTCTTCTGCGCTGCGATATTACAATGCCACTTGGATCCTGCTGCAAGATGAGCACCTGCCTGACGTAAAGCTCGGAGGCAGTCCCCACGGGACGACTGAAGTGCTCGCTATGGAGACCACGCTCAGCTGCAATCCTGAGTCTGGGCTGGCAGTGAAAAAACAACTGATGTATTTAACAGCAGATCTGGAAGCCTCATTATGCTGTTTATCCACTTTAACAGTCAAAAATAATTCATTTTCAGAATATGGATGTCTGCAATACTTTATGTTTGCTTCTGTGCCAATGCACAGAACACAGAAGTGTTTTATGAGACTTTTTCCACCTGCAATCTCTTACTGTCCTAAAGAGGGAGGCAAATGAGAAGAGCAAAAAAGATTTTTTTTTTTACTCCAGTCTCTAGTTCACAAAGGATTCATCTTTTCCCCTTCAAATAGGCAATTTCAATTCAAACGACTACTGTCAGGATAATTAATCTATTAAATATATTATTTTTTCCAAAACATCTTGTGCTTTTAGGACAATTAAACTGAAAGCCTAGAAAGCCCACTGTTTCTCCTCATTTAAAAGGTTTGCTTTGGAGAGGCTGCATACATTTCTGCTTCCTCACTAGTTGATGTGCTTTAATAATGTTTCCATAAAAAGAAAAAAATATATATATTAATATATACACTTATCATCTCTAATGTTAGGAAGAAATCAGGACCATCCACAAGGCTGACAGGATTTGGCTTTTCTTCTGACACCACCAGAGATAGCTTCTGCGATACCCACTCAGACTCACAGGCTCCCAAAAAGGCAGACAGGGCTTGCTTTTGAAGGCCACTGAATGTTTTTTAACTCCCAGAGCCAGCACAAAGAGCTGCTCAGTTCTCAGATACCTGCACGACAGTAACGTGCTCGCTCCTGAACCATGCTTCTGTCTGGACTGAAATTTGAATAAGGGAGCAAAGGAAAGAAAAAGTGTCCCATCCTCCTGTTAATCCCCTCAGCAGCTAGTTGCTCCAACCCATAATCACAGAATCACAGAATCATAGAATCATAGATGCTATGGTCATTCATGTTTTACTTTCAATCCCCAACAGGGACAAAAACAGCGTATTATAAACCTGTTGGTCTCAACAGACTTGGATTCCACCAAAAATGTAAATCAGAAACGGCTGCCATGTTCTAGAATGTCACGTGAGAGAATCAGACCTGTTACGAAATACAGAAACTGAGGTGGACACATGAAAAAAAATCACAATTTTATTTCTGGCCATAGTGCAATAACTCAGAATTAATAATGGTTAAGTACTTCCAGGTATACAAACATTTTATCCCCCACTTAACATCCTCCCAAGAAAAGTACTGACTCCTGCAGTCAGACTGACTGGGATTTCCAAAAAAAAAAAAAAAAATTCCCTAGTGGCAACATGGAAAGAGACACTGAGGAACCCTGTGGATTGTCTTCTGCAACCAACAGAGCTAAACGCCAGCCTGGTAAGGCTGGCACAGCCCTCCCCTGGGATGGAGGAGGAGGTCACCACAAGTCCTGCAGAGAATGCCTGAGCTGTGGAGAGCCTGCCCCAGCCGATGGCTCCATACGGGCACAGAAAGCAGCGAAGGGCTCCACAGCAGGACCAGATGAGTAACAGAAAGCAGGAGAAACTCTTTTGCAAAGCGTCTAATTCAGGCTGGGTGTCCTTTGCGGCAACACTTAGCTGGTGAGATGTGAAGTACTCGCTCTTAGCCAACGTTAGCAGAGCAGTTCTGAGGTCTGACGACGCTTTGTGAACCGCAGGCGGCACTGCAGTGCCTCACCTTGCAGCTACAGACACTCGCTGGAGACCTATTTACTCTTTTGGCTTTTTGGCTAAAGACATCAAATGTTCATATCACAAATAGAGGGGAAATTGTAACTTGTAGCATTAAACAGCTCTAATGAAGCCCTTTTAATCACTGGGACATCATCGGCACCAGGTATTTATGCCTCCTGTAATAACATGATTGTTATTAAAGCATATTATTAGAGATAAGGAATACTTATTTAATATTAGTTTACAAATTTCACCCTATTCCAATACATAAATATATTGATACCTCCTCAACATTTTTTGTCAAAATGTGTTTGCTCTCGAGGGTCATCCCCCCAGAAGAATTTTTAAACTAAATAATCTTTTGATTCTTGGCATGGACAGTTCTGTAAGGTCTTTTTTTTTTTTTAATTATTCCGGATACATGCTGTGCTCTGCTGCAGAGAGTAATTATAATGAGGTTTCTGCTCTATATATTTGGGCTTAGCAGCTCAGCATTGATTTTCCTCAATATTTGGTGAAGGCTTCCTTGCTCCACTCCTCTTGCAAGCCCTTGTAGCAGCGTATGTACATAATATACAGCAAGGAGACGAGACCAGGCGAGACCCATCCAGTAAAACAACTGAGTCATGGGACAGCTTTCAGACAGTTTTTAATCAATCATCTTAGCTGAGATGAACAATTGTCACAGCAGCCATTAGTAACACCTGGAAGTTTTGGGGAACAGACTTGCAATATTAGCAAAAAGTGATGCATAGACACTTGAAATCTGAATCTTGGGGCAAAGGGGGTCACAGCAATCTCTTACTATCATCGCCCACAACCAAGAAGCCCTGGCCATGCTTATAAACCCTGCATTCACTCGCATTTGGGGATGCGGGAGTGTTTTTCTTCCTTTTCTAACTAGTGCTTTTTACTGAAGAGAGCTAAACTTTCATTGAAACAACAAGACTATTTTATATCATCAGCGTGCTCCATTCCCCAACGGCCGAAACTTATGCTCACATTTAATGATTCTCCGGGACGTGAAGTCCATGAGCTGAAAATCCACTTCCTTCACAGAAACATTGTTCCCTGCCTGCAGTATTGCACAAGACATTGACAGTTTCCCCAAAACACTTCCTCAGAAAACTCCCCCCGTGGGAACTGGGGCTGACCTGGGTTCGGGTGCCTGTTCTGCTGCCCCCCGGCCCTTGTGAAGTCTCATGAGCAGATGACAAGAGGATGGCTTTGCCATTGTGCAGTCACAGGGCTTGCACACCAGGACTGGGTGCGTGGGGCACCGAGCACAGGCCCCCAGGGGATCCAGGATCACTGGGGATGTGCGCCCTGCTTCGTCTGAACAACCACGAACTCAGTCCCCTGCTGAGACTGAGCGACCTCTGATTTCTTTGTAACAAACTCCATCCACATGAACGTGGCGCATTATTTGCATATACAACATGGTTCCTATCGTTGTATCTGTTGCAAATACAAAAGGATATTAATGTATGGGAGCGGGCACTTTCATCTAACATTTCACTGAAATTCAACACAGAAATCCGGCAGGAAAGCTCATAGCTCTCCTAACTACTATCTGTGTTTAATCCACACAGGGAACGGCACTGGATCTTAGTCTGACATGCAAATGAATATAAATCCTTAAACAATACTCTCTCTCCACAGTCTTCATTGTAAGCCTGCCCTCATCTTTACTCTCCCGAAACAAAGACCTGTCCTGCACAGCACGTAGCTGTTCTGCCAACAACTTCTGAAAGTCAGTTAATGAAAACCTGCAATGAAAGTCAATCCATGGCAAGAGGGCTGTGTTGCTTAATTTCTGCTAGATGTTTCAAGCCCACAAGGTGCAGCTGTTACCCCTCCTTTACATCCAGCTTCATGCTGAGGACTCCCAGCTATTAGAAGAGCCGGACTGCATGACACTGATTTTGAGGCTTTTTTTTCCCACCTACTATGAGCTGTGTATGCTGAGCCCTTTAAAAAGGCACCACCAGATTCCTCGTGGTCGGTGAAGCATCTCCTTTTAGAGGAACCGCATATGCTGTCGAAAGACAGAAGGTTTGCTCCTTTTACAAAAAGTCACTGACAGCATAAACAGCACTCTTAAATCTAAGCACTGGAAGATGATTCTGTCACTGACAGGGAGGAAAAAAGATGAATTTAAATTTGCTCAAGTAAAAAACCTCTGCTGACAAACCCACCACAGAGGACAAACCCTGTACAACTTGGGTCATGGTGCCACGAGCCCTAGAGACGGCAGTGAATGTTTAAGCACTTTTATTAATAGGAACTTGTGCAAGGGGAATAGCACGCGCCAGAAGCGAAAAATAAAAAATAAAAATAAATGAACTGAGGTTTAACTGTACCTGTTTTGTATCCACTGAGCTTAGTAAGCAGATTAAGTATGGCTTAGTATGGGGAGGTGAGGAAAGCCCAGCAAAATAAAAAAAAAAATAAAAAAATAAAAACCTCAAAATCTCTCACCTATATTAAAATGGGAAAAAAATAAAAACAAAAACAAAAGAACAAACCAAACCAAAACCTCAGCTAACTTTAAAACTCATATGAACAGAAAACAGAGGCTTCATCATCCCTTACACAGGGATGCTTGCTGCTTGAGCAAACAAAACAAAACCCATAAATCAGCTGATTAGCACAACCATAATTTCATATTATATTAAAAAAAAGCAACTACTATATCCATTTCTCATGTAATACAAGAAAATATTGGTTTAAATTATGTAGCACGAAAGCTGACAGTATGTTTTGCAGTTTTGTTTAAATAGCTACTGTTCTCACATTAGCCATAAATTAATCTTAACGCTAAAAATAACCCATAAAAAATAATGTGAAATCTAGTTATTCAAGATACTGCTGACCAGGAATCATATCCACATGACATTTTCTACTACAGCAGTGAAGACTTTTAAGGTAAAATTCTGCATTTTAATTAAAGAAATAATAATTCAAAAATTATTTGCAAATAATTTTGTGGTGTTTTTTTTTGATTGTGAATAAAATATATGAATTTTCTTTTTAAATTTTTAAATGTTTCATTTCAACTTTTCAAACGAAACAGTTCTTTTATGTTTTTGTAATTTATCTTGAGTTTGCGCTTTAAAATGAAAACACAGAAGAACATTTGATTTAAATTTCTCTACATATTGATTTAGAAAGCTGAGATTTTGTTATTGACTTCAAGATAACCAAACATGGTATGTTATGTTATGTGTGTCTGAAAAAAGAAATGAAACAAAGGGCGATTTCAGAATGAAAAATACATGCTTTATCTTCTCAGGAAGGTCTGAAGTCTCATTTTTATTTCAGTAAAACAGAAAGTATTATCAGATGTAAGGCATTTCTGGGCAAAAGTCTGGGTTTCCACTAGAAGAACCTTGAAAACCCTTGAAAACATTTTTACCAGTGTTGATAAAAAGGTGACTTAAGCACACACACCTAACACCTGCTGCAGACGTCCCAGTGATTTACCCAGGCTTGATGCACCTCCAGAATGCTTAGGAAGAAACACACAGGTTGGTTGTTACCGTACCTGTAATTAACTTCAGAAGTGGAAGAGAAACTAGGGTGCATATGAGCGGTGTCAGTGAGACGTATGGGAGGACCTGACTATTAAACAAGCTCCTGAGCAGCTCTTGCAGACTCAGCCCACCCCAGAAGCCAACGCCGAACTCTGCAGCATTATTTAGGACACATCTGCGCTTCTGAGGTTTTTGCAATGGTTTCTCAATGCATCAGCATAAAAATGCTTTCCTTGTGTGTTAATGGTGGCTGACCAACCCCCACCCAACTCCTACAGCACAGTTCAGTGGATCTGCTCTCAACTTTTTGCACAATTTGCAGTGTCAGGGAAAACGTTATTTAAAGACATGGCAGTGTCGAAAGATCTAACTGCAAAATAACGTGGCCTAAGACAAGAAATGTATACAGCACAACCTTAATTGGGCAATTTCTGGACATGCCAGTACACTCTGACAAGCAAAAAGAAGGCAGCTTGGGGCTGCACTCGCAGGCTGATGAGATAACGAAAAGCCATCCAGGGGCTGTATCCATGAAAATCATTGCGACAACAGTCAAATAAAATGCAGTTTCTCTGGGCTTACAGCAATGTTACAGCAGATAGCAAAAAATGGAATCAAATGCCAGATAACCTAAAGAGCATCTGCCTTTATTATTCAACTTTAGTCCTGAAGTCTAAATATTAAATCTAGGGTGATCAGAAAGGTCGGGGAGATGAGGATTAAAACGATCAACAGGAAGCACGAGGCATGCTTCCCTTTGGATCCTCACCTTTGTTACACTTCTTAAAGCCTTCCTTTCCCAGCCTAGAGGGAAGGTAAGCACCTCATTTACCTCCAAGAGTCAGGAGTTTTGCTGGTGGGCCAGGCTTCTCCCAGTGCCTCCTGCCTCATGGCAGATCCAGGAACCTGTCCGCACGTTTCAGCCACATGTCCAGCGAGCTGGATGCCATCCACCTCCTTGCCTGCTCACGGTGCCTACCCTGCAGCATTTTGCATGATAATCCTCGCCAGCCATTGCATCAGACGTGCCATTCTCGTTAGTCAGCAGCAGCACTTAGTGTTTTGGCAGGCTCTGGTGGACTACGAAAGGCTCATTTCTATTCTTCAGAGTTCAGTTAGTTGCACTGTTTTGCTGATTCAGAGTATTTTCTTTTGCGTTTAGCAAGGACCCTGTAAGATTTGCTGGCAAAGCATCTTAAGAAGTGAAATGTATACATCTGTAAACGATGCATGGGAATCCAACCTCCCAGATCCAAACGCCCAGAGCCATTTGTATTGTGGATGCTGATACTGGTTGCCTATGGTATGCCAAAAAAGAAATTAAAAAAAAAATCTCATAAACTAAAATGATTTAGTTGCTATTGCAAAAGAAAAAAAATTAATGAATGAATAAATAAATATATTTCCCCCTGAATGACTGTATGCGACAGAGGAAAAAGCAAAATAATCCTCTGCTAACTAGAAACCAGCCCAAAGCATGGTTATGAAGCATATTTTTGGGGTGTAAGCACAACTTCACATTAAAAATACCCCCCCCCTTTTCAAAGCAATGAACCAACACCCCAGAACTGAACAACTGATGAATTTCAGGACAATCCCTGTTCATTTGGGTCTGTTTCTAACATATCCAACCTTCTGAACATCCCCTTGCTCCCCTCATAAAGCAGCAGGTGGTACCTGTGGGTACCTGCCCTCGGGCTCCTCACCCCGACCTGCAGCTGGGAGCACCACGAGAACCAGCAGTTCACATTTTGCAAGCTCAAGCAGTCAAAGGAGGTGATAATCTCAATGACTCGTGAGCACACGTGTATTTTTAAAGGTGTGAAAAAAGCCCAAAATACCCCGCAGTCAACACTGAATAACGTTTGTGTGGAACAGCCAAGCAGCAGCATTACAAATGTGCACAAACACGGGCTGACACGCTGTCACCCGCTGCAGAGCCCTGTCCCGCTGTGCATTGACATTTGCCTTGTAGCGACACCGACAGCACCTCGAGAAGCCACACGGCCAGCTAGGTGTGTGCTTACATCTGCTCCATCCCCAAATGACAGCTCTGGGCAGGGCAACCTGGGCGGCTTATCCCAGCTTCTGCTGGTTGTACATTTTAGCTCAGTACCCAACTCACCAACTGGAGCCTACGTCCACGGAAGGCAGACGTTTGAACACACCTGGAGTAAGATCTTCACCTGTGCTGGTCAGGAACAAGGGTTTTGGAAACATTTTTGACTTTAGCTTATCACAGCTGGCTTTGGCGATCCTGCCACTCCTGCAGACACCAGCAATACTCTCCAACATCTACATCACCAGCTCCCTCCTGCCTCTCCCAGGCCTATCCTTTAAGAGGAACAAGATTTGAACGTCAGATCAGGAGGTCCTGAAGGCAGTACTCTCCTCCCAGCTCTCCCAGTGTACGTCTCCAGCCTTCAAACTTTTAGATGGCAAGCTTCTCGGAATGGTCAACACACATACCGTCAGTTCAAACACTAACACGACTCATTTATCCCTAACAAGATTTTTATTCACAATAATGTATTGTATTTCTTGCAGAAAGCCATTTACAATGATTGCTGCTAATTTGCTTAGACAGCATTATACGAGAGAATATACACTTACAAGATGACAAGTCATGGCTCGTTGTCACCTACTGCAAATAACCGTGTCTGCAACCCCTGCTTTACCAAACCCATCGGGGGTTGTATCTCTTGCATTGTCTCCTGGTCAGCACCGCAGACACCCACAGCCTCCACCTGGGATGCAGCTGTACAGCTGCGCCTGCTGTTTAACTCTTGCAGTTGATACTGCGGACATGTTTTTTGGAAAGCACCTCTAAGCCAGCTGCCTCCCTGCTTCCTCACAGCGGCGCTCTGCCAATTTGCACAACACCACCAGAAACTGAGAAGAGTGAGATTTGCAATTCCCTTGGCTCTACGTCTTGTCCTCCAAGCCTTGCATAGCATCAGAAGAAAAAGCACTTCCATGCACTGCATGTCTTAGAGGGAAATAAAGGCAACTTCCCACTGTATAAACGCCACTGCTCCACTGATTATGTATTACATATAATCCTCTATGTATCTGTCGCCCAGAGAGCAGTGACCCCTGTAGTCACTGGCCTCGAAGTCACAATATTCCTACATAGGGTAGAAAGAGAACTTACCATTTCCATAATTAAGATTAAGAAGAGCACAAAATGGGCCCCTCGGGTAAGATTTAGTCAATATTGGAAAACTGGCCTTATTTAAGCACTATAATTCTCTCCCTTAGCACAGAGGATAGGCTTGCATTAACATAGAGCAAAAGCAGCGCAGTAAATAACTACTGCTATTTTCCTTCCATTTAGTGAATGAAATAGGTTTACATTTCTCCCTTACATTGCCATGCCCACATTATCTACCTCCAGCAGGACACCGTATTGCACAGACAAGGATGCACAGAGCTTTTTAGGCGCTGCACTAACCAGCAGAGGGAGTCCCTGGAAACCAGCCGTGGAGAAAACAGAATTAAAATCGATGTTTTATAGGGTGCACTCTGGAATACTAATCAAGACCAAGAGATAAAGCAATCCATGCAAATCAGATTGACGGTGATTGCTTTGCAGGGTTTGGCTTTTTTATCAGTAGAACCGGAGCAGATTTTAAAATGCAGTCTCAAGACTTGAATCACGCTGACTTCGCTGCAGCTGTGCAGCTGAGCACGTACAAGTGCAAAGACTGCACCGTGTGAACCAGAATCACCTCCTCGCAGATGACTTCCTTCCTGAACTACAGGACGACCAGAGATTGTTCCATTTTATCGCAGCTCCCTGCTGTGCTGCAGGGGCTGAGCAGCTTGGCAAGCCACCCTCCCGCAGCACGTGGCCACGTGCACACCCGTCACCTCTGAGCGAGCTGTCCCCTCTCTGTGTGGTGCAAAGCAAACGAGCACGGTGATTGCAGCTCTGTTAAAAATCCCATTTTTGGTTGTATTTTCTCTTTGGGATTAGGTGGAGAAACCCCAACAGTCGTCTCCACAAGGGTCAGAGGTTTTGCTTGCAGAAAGCCCTACCACCTAGAACTTCTGGCTCTCTGTCTCGTGAAAAACAAGATGCTGGATGACCGGGCAGAGTCCTTTAAGAAGGCAATTAATAGAATCTCTGTGAGCTCCCCGGGGATTACCAGCCAGCGGCAGAAGCTGCTCTGCATGCTTTGCTGGCGGCAGCATATGGCGACGCGCCGAGCGGTTTGAATCAAACAGCACAACTTGCCTCGCGCTGAGCCTGCTGTCAGCATGGCTGTGCCCAAACTCCTCGGCTGCACTGCTCCGTGCCGTGGTCCTAAATGCTGCGTGTTTGGAGCAGGAATGCATTTTTATTGCACGTTGTTCACGCAGTGAATTGTGGCACATAATGAAAGCAAAATTAAAAAAAAATTTGTATCAAAACACTATCAATTTTATTCTGATTACACGTGAAAAATCCTCTTGGCCCTGCAACTCATTCCTACCTATATACTTATGAATTGCTTCCTGAGTTCACTTCTGGTTTTAAATGCAAAAATTTGCATGTACAAAGGCCATCTGCTTGCAGAGCTCAGACGGCCAGAGAAGTGATAATCCGATGAGCAGGGCCCATGTGAATGCACACTCACACACGCACCCTTGTGAGCTCTCTCTAGCTGTCCCAGGGAAATCCAGGGAGTATTGCTAAAAATACAGCTTATGTACATTGGTTTCAAGTTCTATAACTTACTATTAATTAAACCAGAGGTTTAATTATTATTGTAATTACTAATTAATTATAGCTGTGATTAGAAATAATTACTCCATTAATTAGAAAGTTTGGAAGAGGATCATAGAAAAACTGTCATATACCAGGGATGGGTTCTTCACAGCAATTCTTTACAGTCAATGAAGAAAAAGAGAGAAAAATAGGCTGAATTTTGCTTAGAAGTGCCTGGTAGAGGCACCTAAAATACATATCTGAACAACCTATGAGCATCTGATTCTCCTCCTTGATCACAAAGACAGCCTTGCTCAGATGCAGAAGTTTGTATTAAAGATTATTAACTTCTGCTCCAGTTAACAGGAGGACTGTGGTCACACAATTATTGTATGTTTGGGGTGAGATACAGCTAGGGAAGTGTAAGAATTATTGCACAGAGACAAGCTACTGTAAGAACTGACCCTGAGCTGGGAATTCAGAAAATCTACTAAATAAAGAAGAATCGATTTTTTTGCCAGCTCATCAACTAATGAACCAAAACCTATCGTAATCTGTATATATTTGTATATTTAATTTCAAGTTAATCACCATTATAAATTAGTTAGTACCCAAAAATTAGCATAGGGTACCCGTGAATAATATTTGTGTGTGTGTGTGCAGATAACACTAGAATTAGACAACACCATAATTATCAGAACGCACCATTTTTGCAAGATGATATTGCAATATTCCTATTAGGATACCTCGGATACCTTAGGATATTAGGATACCTCGGATACCTATTAATGTTGTAGAAAGCTGGAGATGTCACTCTGAGCACAATCGTTTGGAAGTTTCTACAGTTTACTTTTCCAAAAATAGAGAGCACTTGAAGGAGTGCAGCACCATCTTAAAAATCAATCCTTTTTTGGTGATTCGAGTCAGGAATGGCTATCAGAGTTATCACTCTGCAAATCTGGATCTGTGTAACTACCACCACAGCAGACTGCCTGGCCAGTTTTTTCCTTCAAGAACGTACACTTCCCTTAGAGCATTTAAAGTATTTTATTTGTTTTCGATATTGTTTTTTTTCTCTCTTTGAAAAGAACGTTCTTTTCAATATCTGGCTTTAAAAGTAGTGCAAAAGAGTACAAAAGGATTGGAGTGGGATGTCAGGGTACGTGCGGAGTTAAACAGAGCATCGTCGTTCCTTGTGGAATTGCAGCACCTCTAGCTCGTGCAGGGGCTGAAGAGGAAGACAAACTGCTTTCCTCAAATGCAATTCTTGTTCTGACAGAAATGAAATCATATTAGTGAAGTTATTTTAGAGACTACCCCAGGACACCAAATATTGAAGCACTTTCAGAATGACAGCAAATGAACACAAAACTGAAAGTTTTCTAAAAAAAAAAAAATTAAATCTCTTGCAAGAAGCAATTTCTCTTTCACTGAAAGCAATGAGATGTCCAACCAGTAAATAAATGTCCAGAAGTCTGTTAGTGTTGAACAAAACAAAACACACTGAGATTTGGCATGCCAAAGTATGGCATTGGAAAAGGTAAAGAGAAAAAAAACACACTGTTTTCATCACAAAAAGCCATTTTTTTGTTGCACAACTTAGAAGAGACTGAAAATGGATGCACCAGGGGAAGAGTGCAGTAGTCAGGCTGGGATCCTGCAAGGGACCGTGCCCTGTTTGGGCCACCAGCACCTACCTTCCTCGGGCATTTTAGGACATCCCACCCTGTCACCCTCTACCGAGGTTATGCTTGGCAACACACTGGTGGCAGATACTTCTTCTGCCACCACGTCCCTGGGGAGACAAGAGGATGCAGAGGAGGGAGAGTGACACGGAGCCGCTTCTGAGTCACAGCATCTCCAGGGGAAAGACAACTTTTGCACTTTGGTGGCTCGAGGCTGAGCTCCTGGCACAGCCA
Source organism: Cygnus olor (assembly GCF_009769625.2). Classification (NCBI taxonomy): domain Eukaryota; kingdom Metazoa; phylum Chordata; class Aves; order Anseriformes; family Anatidae; genus Cygnus; species Cygnus olor. The sequence continues at coordinate 12,795,787 of NC_049173.1, forward strand.
TTGCCTGACACAGGACACGGTGTGTATATAGCCCAGAATAACCCCAAAAAAGGAGCCCTTGCCAGCGGGGGAGATAAAGCAGCGTGTTGAGCAAGGACATCTTACAGTCTCTAAAAGATCAATGGCCAAAATCTGGCCCACGCTGCTTACATGCAAATTACTACACTTCTCAAATTCCTGGAATTCCTTTTTCTTTCTAAACTAATATATTCTTCTGCCACTTACAAGAGCCTAGTGACAAAGCCACACTGCATCTTTTGCCACCGAGCTCTGGGAGCTTGGCCAGGTTGCACCAGTTTCAGAAAAGCAAGGGTTGAGGGCAATGGTGCTAGGGGATCTCGCTAGCAGGACTCTCCTCTCTCAACATGCACAAGTCTCCTTTAAATCTCTCAGCAGTTTTCTCCCCACACAGTTTCCTTCCTGAAGTGGTTTGCATTTAGTGCTGAAGATTTCAGCACAGCAAAAAACATCAGTGAGAGCCTCAAGAGCCGTTAGATTTGTTATGCTCTTCAAAGAACAGAGGCACCTTTTGTTGCTCGAGATGGGTGAGGGCAGGATAAGAGAATCCTGCAGAAAGTGGCTAAGACGTTTACAAGTAACGTGCCACGGGGTTTTATTAGCATAACACCAGGAGAGCACTTCACTGCTCTGGAAAGCATTTTGCCATGGTTGCCTACCATCTGGGGGATTAAAAAACTGAATGGAAGAAATGATGCCTACTTCTTAACAGCAGAATAACTAAATAACGGTTTGGTACTTCCTGGGAGATGAATAACTGCAGTGATATTTACAGTTGTAATGCTGGAAGGAGACTTCAAGCCCAGTTTATCTGTTCATGAGTAAGCAATCCACCTCCTGCGCTGCGCTCAGCTGGAGCCAAGCTAACACGGCAGATGAAGCAGTCCTCCTCTCCGCTTCTGGCTGGGCCAAGTGCTTCCAGCTCTGGGTGCACTGTGAGGGTGGTGTTAGCACACCAGTGTGGTCTGCTTCTCTTGGAATGGCTGTAAACACATTTCTCTTAATGTGGGCTCAACTTATGTCGAGTACCCAAGTTCTTAGAAATTCCACATAACCCTCTTGGAAAACCCAACCTAACCGGAGCAGTTCTGCAGGCAGGGGAAGCTCGCAAGGCAAGTGCCCATAGTGGCAGGAGGAGAAGCATTGGTTATTTTGGAAACATGGGCAGTGGGCTTGTACAAGGACTGTTATCTCCATCAGCACGGAAAGGAAGAGCCTTCAGAGCGAGACATAACAAGAGCTGTTACGCCCTGAACTGATGTTTTTCAGCTAGGTCGAAAGGGGACTCCAGCCCTCAGTGGATCAGGCAGAGATGGGAACCACTGAAGATGCACTGGGCCACCAGCAGGAGAGTACCTTTCATTGGCTGCTCAAGAAAATTCACACTTGTTTGCTGTGTAACACCTCATCTCTGCCCAGTTCACAAACGATCATCTGAAAGTATCTATTCCTATAGTAAGCAATATACTACAAGAATATTTGTGTCAGGTGGATTATTCCAGAACAGACCCAGTGCTAAAGCAATGCAGAAGATGAAAGGAAAAAGGTCATCATCTTGCTCGAATTCCCTTCTCCCCCTCTTCATTGACGTAAAAGCACAGCGAGTTAGATTAGAAATTGCCCCATCTGCAGTGCATTTCTGAGCAGCTGAAGTTTACATTGAAACTGGAGTAAGCATGAGGCTGGAAAAATTGTGAAACTTCATTTCTCTAAACCTTTCTCTTGTGCTTTTGGAAGATGACAGTTGGGTAAGATTTATTCCCCCAGGAAAGCTTAGGTTTTTAAAGAAGCAAAAGCTTTTTGTATTTTTAACATGCACCCAATTAACCATTGCCCATGGCTTGCTATTTTGGCAAGCGCTGGGCATCTGACCACATGGATCATATTTACACTAGTAAGTTTAGAAGTTTGTTATTTACAAGTTCTCTTTGCCTACATTATAAATAGGAACAACTTCTGGGATGATTCGGTTAAAAGACCTGCAGCATAATGGCATGCTTGCAGTCCAGCAATGCCCACACGACAGGAGGTTACATCAGCCTGTAGATGCTATCAGCACACCTAAAAGTACAACATGCAGAGAACAAACCATTTTAGTGTTTTATAATCTGCACCAACACACCTGATAGTGTGGGAAAGCAGCTTGCAGCGCATTACGTGAAGTGCCTTGCATGGGGCACAGATCCCTTTACGCCAGAAAGGTTTTGGAAACAGCTGGCTGCAAATGGTCACTGTACTCTGTGGTGGGACCCCTCCATTACTGATGAGTTATTTTATGTAATATGCAGGACTGTAATGAAGACGCAGTCTTTTGTCCTCCCACACCGTGTCCTCTGTGGTGCTGGGAAGTCTTGGGGCAATATTATCAAGTTAACCAGCCACTGCATTGTAGAAGACCAATACAGCCAAAGGACTAGTCGGAAAAATGCTAACGAAAAATGAGCTGAATATAACATTACAAAATGATATCCAATAAATTACAGAGTCTTTCATCTGAAATCTGGTACACCGTAATCTTCACACACATCCCATGCTCACAGAAACACTACAAATACTTCAGGCATCTAGCCAGGAGAGAGGAATCCTGCTATATGCTGCCAGTTTATCGCTGTTTGATGAATCAATGCTTTCTTCTGTTTCTACCCTTATTTTGGAGGGCTTAAAGTGCTGTACAAGCAACTTCCTTCCAGCAATATGGAAATAGTCACGTCTGGACTAGGGAAAGAGTGGAACAACTGAAGGAACTGAAAAAGGCCTCAAACAGTGAAAAACTGAATCAAGTCCAACTTATGGAAAAGGAAGCTGGAGAAATTGCAAATAATCCGTAACGGTGAACATGAAAAGCCAGCAGATCTACTAATCAGAAAAAAAGGAGTGGGAAGGACTCCTCCCAGCTGCCAAAATGCTCTTCCTGCAGAGGTCAAGTCAGGTCTGTGAGTAGCAATGATTTTCTTATATTGTATGTCAACATCTGCCCAAGTCCCCAAGACAAAGATATTGAAAGAAAATAAAAGTAATTCTATAATATATAATACTCATTACACAATTTACCAGTAGGTTGCATATCTCAAGACTGTCTGTTCTTCTCCAAGATGTACCTAGTCTTTCAACCACAGAAGCTCAAGACACTTGCTGATATCCTCACCTCATGCCCTGCTCCAATAACCGTGCTGCGCTGTCATCTGTCATTGCATTTGTTAAATCTAAGAGGATGTAAGCCCCAAAGAACATGAACCCTGTCTGCTTAGCAGACATCACGCAGCCTGTAAGCACGATCCATGTAAAACGCAGGGCAAGAAGGGATGCTGCTCCGTCCCCAGTGATATCCAGCTGCCAGTGACAAGGTAGGACAGAGACACTCCTTGCATCGAGTAATTCACACCAGTAAACAGGGCTGGCTTCACAAAGTGGACTCCCATGAAAAACAAACAAACAAACAAAAAACAAGAACAAAACAAACCAACAATTTAACAAGAAGCCATTTGTCATGCTAATGGCCTTGCTAAATGACACCATTAAACAACTGTAAGCAAGAGATTGGTAATGAGCAAGTCAATGTTATCATTTGCTCTTATTTCGCAGGTTGGCTCAGAACCAGTTCTGCATTTTTATTGTAAAGGAGGACAGAATAAAGAGACATATAAGGGAATCAAAGTAATTAGGCATATAAACAAGCTGGCAGGTAAACAGTTGTGATTCAGTGAGTCAACCTCTCAAGGAAGGATGGGACACTTTTATTATTACTTTTCTTTCGTATTTTATATCATTTTAGATTATTTCCAACACAATAATGAGCATCCTTACAAAGCACAAGACTGAGATGAATACTGCATTCAGTTCCAGAATTGTAAGGACTTTCTTTACCCCATCCTGAGGATGCAGCTCCCATCACATCACTAGGAATTTGGACACGTGGGAAACGGCCAACATCAGTGAGTTCAGCCGCTGCAGAAATAAGCCTTGGCAGCAAGTTCTGGCTATGGCTTTCCTCCCAACTTTCCCAAAAGTGGGCCATCATACTCCTGGGAGGAATCCCTCCCCTGGGATGATCTCGACACGCAACCCAGATTAACACAGGCTTGTGAGTCAGCAGCCGGATTTAGGATCTGATTCAGCCCACTTAACCTTAAGCACTTAATGAAGCGCTTGGCTTAGCATTCGCTAGTGCTTCATGCGACCGGCGCAGAGAGATGTGTTGTGGTGGTGTACGAGGCTCTCTCGTAAAGAAGTGGGACAGCACAGCGATTCTCAGCACGAGTTCAGAACTGTGTCTTCATTTGAAGTGACTCATTCATGCCAAAGTCAGCGCTGCCTAGAAATTATTTCCAATTCCCACAGACGTGAACTGCTAACTTTTTTAAAACTCTCCAATTCAGCGTAATGTGCCGTTCAAAAAAACCCACACCATTGCTTCGTGAACAGGACTTAGTTATTTTCGCAAATGGCCATCTAGTTACAGCACCCTGACTCCACATCTGCTGAAGACATGCCTCAGACTTTCTGCTGTAGTCTGACATGATTCATTTCAGTCTATACAAGTGGGCAGTAAATCGAAGGGAGATGGAAGACAGAACCTGTGCCCAGCTACAAGATCAGCAGTGCCTAAATGCAGCAATGTCTCAGTGGGGATATATGGAACAAATAAACAATAGCACGTCCCAAGTAGTGTACGTAGCAAATCCCAGACTGCAGAGCTAGCAGATAGCTACGATAGGCTGTTTTCAGGATGAATGTGCCAGAGCGAACACCTCTGTTTAACTCTGTGGTTTCAGTTGAGGAATTAATTAGTGTGAACAGTTCTGTGTGTACAAATACACTCCTCAAACCTGGAATCTGTCTCCACAAGAGACAGATTGTCTTGCACAAGAGCAAAACCCTATACATGGATGCATGGATATAATAAATGCTTTTCTTTTTCTCATGATTTTTGCACATGAAAAATCCAACCCCAATGCAGCATGCAGGCAGCAGAATGGATGGCAGGGGCTGTGCCTCAAAAGGCACATGGATATGTGAGCCTGCGTGAATTCATGCCCACAAATACGAGCAATATGCAGTATGAGCCTGGAAGAGCAGATCTGAAAATACATCTCATACCTTATATCCATTACACACTTCTGCTGTCAACTCTCATGCTGAGACAATTGCAATGGCTGGGAAATTATGATAACATAAAAGTCCTAAGGGAGAACAGGTATCTGTTGTACGCCAGCATCACACAGTGGTGTGGGGAACACAAAGGTGAGGGGGATGCAGGCTGCCATGTCCGTGGTTGTGCATCGACTGCCTTCCCAGACCTTGTGCTCTGCCTCTGCTGACTGCGCCTACGCCCCGTGTGCTGCCTGGGGAAAGCAGGGCGAGGGGAAGCGGCCCAGACAAACAGAGGTTGTGAATACAGCAGGGCAGAAGTGCAGCGTCAAGATATTTAATGCTGACAAAGTTAGCATTATATGCCACACAAGTGGGTACAAAAGTTGAATTTTGTCCCTTATGCACAAAGTAGTAAGAAAAAAGAAGCTTTGAGTAAAAATACTTTCCTTTTAGAGTCAGTAAAATTCTGAAATTTTATTTTGTTTCCCAATTTTAATAAATGTAATTACTGATCGTTACCTCTAAGAAGTTATCGTCAAGAACAACCAAGAAAAAGAGTCTGTTTCAGTTGTCTTACTATTTTCATGTAGAACCATTAGGTACAACTACCACTGCCAAATTGTCTCGGTATGACCTAATGGCATTTTCATAGTTTTAAAGAGAAACATGAAAAAAATACATTTTGGAATTAAAAAAAAAAAAAGCTGATAAAAAATGAATATTTGGGGACTTTGTTTCATAGAATCAGGGTTAAAAAAAAAAAGCTGAAATTTCCTTTAAATGAAATTCCTGTTTTAGACAGCCTTAGCTGTATCTAATGAGACAGCTGACAATCTTTGAAACCTTAAACGTTTTGTGTAAAAGAGAAAAGCACTGCTAAAAAACGATTGTTTACCAAAGTTTTTTTCTTTTTTTCTTTTATTTCTTCTCTCTTTTTTTTTTTTTTTAAAGAAAGCAGGAAATTTTGGCGTCTGTGTGACCCAATTCATGTCTGTATATATGACAAGTACAAACTTTAAATGGAAGGTCTTCAGCATGGTCTGAACCTTGTGTATGTAAAGCATTAAAAACACTATGGTATACTAACGATATAACACTATTTTATTCTAATTAATAAAATAATGGAAACAAATCCAAATAATTATTTACTCTATATTCATAAACTTCACAGAAATCTAATAGTGCTTCTAGTATCCAAATATTCTTTCTTAAAAATACCTGTTATGCTTTGTTAGGAATAGCTAACAACTGAAATTTCTAGACAAGTCCACTTTAAGACAGTTTCTTTCACTTTAGCATAACAGCAATAAATTCTCATCTTGAAACTCACACTTCCTCAGTGAGCTTCTCTGGACAAACCTCAAAATCCTAAAGAAAACCCACCCCACTGAGGGGAAGAGACAGGTAAAAATATATATAAACTTAAGGGCTTTTGCAAAAAGCCTCTCAACATAGACATTAAGCCAATCACAACCTCAAGACCATAAGCAAAGCATCAGAATTTTGGAGTTCACCTGGTGATCTAACAGGGCTGAGCATGTATGAGAGACCTTTAGCAGCCAAAGAGCTCTGCACTACTCAGATACACACGAGCTTAGTATTGGGGAGCGTTGGCCAGACTTCCTCCTGAAGTTCTCCTGCTGTGGCACAACTAGAGCCGAAGAAGGCCAACTGAAAAAGGCAGAATTCAGTTCTCTACTTCTGGAAACAGAATTGCTCTTTGATGACTTTAGCATTTGTCAGCTTAATAGCATGAATGGATATATCAAAAGAAAAAATATGAACCTTATTAGTATACTACCTAGTAAGATATATTTGTGCATTGAGTGTTTCAGGAGACTAAAACGATAAACGTTTTAAGGATATTTTTGTGCTTGGAACTGGTATAATGTGGACAGTTACTGCTCTGCTTTCTCTGGAGGGCTGCTGCCTCATGCCATAGAACACTGCTGCAAGAACTGGATGGCAGCAAGTGACGTTAACCTTGTATTACTGTGTTTTCAAAACAAAAACAAGGCTGTGGTATACATTTTGAGGAAAAAAGGCACCACATGAAGACTGCTTTTTGCTCGCAGCCCATGAACTTCAAAGAGGTCCTAGGCGTGTTACTGAGGTCAGTACTTAATCTCGGCATCGCATACCAGAATAGGATTTCCACTGAGAAAAGGGGACATTAGTCCGGGCCTTTGCAAGTTGTTGCAATGGCAATTTAGCAGAATAGTATACTTCACCACAAACCTCAACTACAGTCAGTACAATAGTTATGAGTAACACCAGTCAATGTCCAGAGCATAGCCTTTACATTTTACCTTACCAAATAATCAAGACAACGGATGCTCAAAGCTGAGCCACAGGGACAGTCAGCTGCAGCCGAGACGTGACATACTGGAAATATGAGCTCTGTATTCTACCTCAGAAGTTCTTATAAAAGGTTCCTAATTTTACCCTAGCTTCTACTTATTTAACATTTTATTCTTCCATGTTACAGGTAACATAGATCCACAGAAATCAGCAGGGCTACCTGCCTGCTGAGGCACTCCCAAATAGCCATTGATTTCCTACTGTGAGTTGAGGTACCATGAAAAATTGGAAGGAAGGAGAATAAAACCTGAAAACATGTACAATTCATACCACATCTAATGCTGAGCTAAAGGGGGTCTACCAGAGACCAACCGTTTCTTAGGGTAATATTTTTTTATCACAACATACCATCAACACAACTGCATCAGGTGATTGACAAGAATCATCATAAAAATGTCACAGATTAATAAAGAGCATGGTGGCTGCTAACTTACCTCCATCCTGTGAATTCATGATATTCAGAGCAAACAGCATTGCGTTGGAGAATGTGGTAGCCTCTTCTTTGCTTGCAAAATTCAAGCCATAGACTTGCCGTGCATCGCGCCATTGATGAAAGGTAGGTGTTGCTTGATTGTACTTCAGTCCTTTCACAATTGAGTAATTAATCACTACCTGTGATATGAAAGAGAAAGGTGAAAATTAAAAAGAGTTCTGTTTTCAGTGGGGAAAAGGAAAAGCCTTTGGTAAAGGTTAATTAAATTGGTAGTGACATTCTTATGGCAGCTGCTCCATGGCAGTATGGTAAGGCAGCATGCACTTGGATGACAGAAGACCTGCCTGTGTGGGTGAGATTTGTAACAGTTCAAACCAGCCTCAGGGACTTGCAAGCTAGTTCTGCAAAATCTATTACCTGCTCATGTTTTCCTACAGCACCTGCCCCGGATACAAGCTGCGTGTATATTGCAGACAGATTTCAAGAGCCAGTGCCAGCAGCTGTTGCCATCTTTTGGGGGATAATCATCGGCACTTGTCAGGAAAAGGGACAGATTCGCACTGGCCCTCCACTACAGCAGATAAATGTTTGTCTCATTGCACGGGCTCTGGTTTTTCCCTCCTCCCCTGTGCCTGATCACCACCAGCTTCTTACATTGAGAGACTTTTCTGTCTAGGATCAGATAGGCAGTGGCAAACCCAACTAAATATTCCCTGTCCCAGCTCCTCCCTTGCTCTACATGCTATAATTTCTAGGGAAGGGGTGACTGCAGCAGAAGGGTGTTCTGTATGATTTAGTCAGCTAGATAAAATGCCTTGTTTACCCTTGGGCAGGGCACACAGAGATGCAGTGCTGCCCGGCACCTTCCCAACCTAAGTTTATAACACGGGCTCCCAAGAGCTGGTCCCCTGAAAATGGGAACTGCACACCCCACGTGCTGCGCAGGAAGCCACCTGCCCCAGCCAGGACGATGTGGAAAAGCAACGTCCCTCCAACCACAGCAGAGTCATGAACTCACTCCTGCTGCCAATGGCTTAAACAACTGCTTTCTCTTAAAACATGGTGACACCACCCCTATCCTACCGCTGAGCCGTGGTGGGAGAGCCTGAAGTTCCAAGTGTTCTCCAGAGCACCAGATAGACTCACGCCTGAATAACTAACCCAACAGTTCTAACGTGTACCAATTTTTAAGCTTTCTAACAACTTCTGAATAGCTTACCCAAGGGAATGCCCAGCCAGTACGTTTGAAGAAATTTGTAGAAAGATTGTGCAGCTTCTTCCAGGCTCTGCAAAGTCAGATTTTCTCACCTACTAAAGGGATCTTCTGTTTCAAAGCTAGCACTACTAAAGTCCAAAGAGCACTAGAAGGTGTAGTGCTGTTGTATAAAGACAGACAGAAATTGTAAAAATCTATGCCAAAAGTCATTTAAGAGAAGTCAGGTAAACTTTTCAAAACTTGTTTTCCCAGAACATCTACTCAAGAAACTCAGAATCTGCTTTGTTCTGAGGGTTTGATCACTTCAGTTGAGTAAAGACAGAATTGAACGTTGACCTTCATAAATCATCAGGATGCTTAGATGAACACATGTAAAACCTGTCTTCAAACTCAAAACGGAGACTGAACTGGGGAGTGAAATATAAACCAACCTGAATTTCATTTATCTCCTTTGATTAATGTTCCTATAGAACAGGAAAAAGAGGATAGATTCTCCTGCCGTTGTTAAAAACAAGTGCATAGAGGTCAACCTGTACAGATGGTGTTGAGACTCCTCAAGGCACACAATGGTAAGTGTGTGCCTTGGAGCTGTAATTAAAATTAACAAGGTCCCACTCCTTGGTGCACAGGGGGTTTTGTACAGGTATTCTAAGGAAACTTTACTCTAAAGCTCGATATGTTGGTAAAATAGTATCTGCCATGCTAAGCAGGTCAGTAGCTCATCTTGCCTAGTCTTTGTCTTCAATTTTAGTCTATAATAGCTGAATTGGTGAATCTTATTGGAAATCTTGCAGAAAGAAGTAATGGATTTGTCAATAACAAATAGGTCTTCCTGTAACTCTTCACTCAGAGTTTGTCTTTAAAGCTGAAACATGGCACTCTATACGGCTATTTTTTTTTCTTTTCAAACCCATTTTAATATTTTCTATCCTGAAACAAATAGTCTTGTTACTGATAAAAATATCTGCATTGTTTTGAATTTTATTTAATTCTGGATTTCAATTATACTGTACGGCAAGGAGTTTCACAGACCAATTGTCCATAATATTAATACAATGATGCCTTTCAATATTCCATCACTTTAATGTTGAAAAAAAATGTTTGCCCCATTTCTATCTGGCACTCTCCTTCATAACTTTGCTTCAGTTTCAAATGTAAACTCTCTGGGGCAGGCATGGATTTATAAAAAAAAAAAAAAAAAAATCAAAAATGAGAAGTGTTCCCTTTGACTGTAGTCTGTAGCCTACTGAATTATCAGCAGTGACGATAGTGATATTCGACAGGATTCACAGTAATAGGGTTAGAAGGAATCAAGGGTGCCTTAGGACTCCATATCATGATGGGTCTTGGTTATGTAACCATAACCACAAGGTCAGAGGTCCTGCACAAGTCTTACAGCCCATACTCTTGTTTATCAACACAGAAGAAGACATTTGCTTGTTTCTCCAGAGCAAGAAATGCTCCAGAAGTTTGTTATCAGCTTGGGTTCTGCTGTGCTCCAGCGCTAACTCCTCCCATGGGCAGCAGTCGTGTGTTTGCTTAAAACACAGAGATTGTGGCACAGCAACTAACAACTGCTACAGTTGAGGCCAGATTCTCTATTTCTGCAAGCAGGCCCAAACCTGACTGACTTCAGTAAGTTACCAAGGTAATTAATTAGTTCTTGTTTTTTCAAAAATGTGGTTTAATTTATATCACAAGAATGCTGTCCCCATTTCAAGTTTGGCTTAGGCTCAAGTTTAAAAAGTCCCACCTTCCCCAAGGCCCTGTTTTTACATTCGCATCTTAGCCACATCAATACACAAAGCCCTCAGGAGACATGATTCACGTTTGACTTACACCCTTCTCCCCACCTATGTGTTCAGTACATGCGTTTTGGCAATGAGATCATGCTGAGCTGAAATCACTTGATGTAAAATCACCACTTCAAACCCTCAGCTGATCATGACCGTGCATTGGGAAGCTCCTGCTTGTCGCCAGGCCATGGAGATGGACCAGCTGTACGTTCCTACCTTTCTGAAAGCCTTGCACGGTGACTGAAGCTAACACATTTCACCTTTGTAAGAGGCTAGGTTACAATTACAGCTGGCAAGCTGCAAGTTGCAGCAAATTGCTTGTGACTCTGTTGGGCTACACGCTAAGAGAAAACGAAGGTTGCACGGAGACATGAAAGCTCGTGACATCAAGTGATTGCAATACCGACCTGGCCGCAGCTTCAAAACAAACAGTTCTGGCCTCTGTGGCTACTCCAAAGCTTCAAAAAGCTACTTCTGTTTTTCTGAAGATTACTGCTCATGCCAGTGTGAGCCTATGCAAATGTGCCCATCTGCGTGGAGCAGAAAGGGGAATTCATGGACTGCCGGTCTGCAGCTAAGTACTGCTGCATGCAAGCACGCGGCGAGCACGTCATCCCGACACACGAGGGGAACGAGTGGTCTGATGACCACTTCCCGATGGTGAGAATGACGCTGATGTTCTGCCATTCTAAAAAACATCCCTCTTTGTGGTCACCTTTTTAGACACCACCAGCCAGAAAGCAAAATATACACAGACAAGGTAAACAGAATGGGAAGGGAGCATCATAAACTCTAACGTGTGCCCCAGAAAAGGGCTAGGAAACAGAAAAGAAACTTGAAAAAAAATGACAAAAGGAGCCTACAGGAGATACATGAAAAAAAATTATGAAAATTAAAGAGAAAGATTATTAAAGATGTAATATAAAACAACAAAAATTAAAAGGGAAACATTAAAGACAGGCACGGGTGAAATCATGAAGATTAGTCTAGTCTGTGCCTTGCCAAACAGTATGTAATAAAACTTAAAATTGTTCCTACAAGGTATTATTGCGTTACATATTTAAACTAGTTTCTCAACTCCTGGAAATTTGTGTAGCTTCATTAGCTTCATTATATGTGAAATCACATATTAGCTGAAGATTGGTCCTTTCAGAAAAATATGTCGTTCCTTGAAAAACAGCAGCTTGTAATAAAACCTTGTTTTCAACGTGACTTAGCACAAACTGAGAGCAAGCATGAAATGGCTTGTACAGAGAATTATTTTAACTGAAATTCACTTTTGCTCTCATTAAACGCAAATACTTAGCAAGCTTATGGCTCCATGTGAGACTCTCATAAAATATATCAAATTCTCAATCTGAGACTTTCAGAACATTTGCTGTCTTCATGATACTAGATTTTTGTAATAGTGTTTAAGGTATTTTCTTTTCGACAGTTTTAAGTGACTAAAGCAACCTGTGCTTTTTTGTTTGTTTGAGGGAGCATTTTTAGTCTTCAAACTCTAGGAAAATTATTTTTTATAACCGCTTCCTTCTGAATTGAGATGATTTTTAGATAGCATGCAGCTCTTCATAAGAAGGAACATTTGCAAGCAAATAGAACATTACAGTTAATATACAATATGTTTAAAATACAGATCAAGATTTGAATTTTAAATATAACCTACATCTATAAATTGTATATTCTGATTAAGACAGACCTCTGGTACGCATATAAAGTCTTCCATACAAATATATGCAGACATTATGACTTTTGCTTGGTTTGTACTGGCTATTCAGATGCATCTTAGATTGTCTCACATGAATATCATTTACATTCACTGGCTGCGTACACAATGCAATAACTCGGCACAGCCTGTTCCAGAGGCAGTACTGATTCTCACAAGTGACTAGCAGTGACTGTATTTCATTCATTTTCAAAAATATCTTCTATTTTTAAAATGAAGCTCCATTAATATATTGCTTTGCTTACTGAGAAGGATAAAACAGAGGCAAACGATGTTGCAGATATTTCAATAGTGTGCTGTAAGGAGCTGAAATATGTGCTAAATAAAAAAATAAATAAATTAAAAAAAACATTCCATGAGCAGACTGCTCAGTTTAACATTTTGACAGCTGGGAGGTGGTGGTGCCCTGCTCCTGCTCCCGGACCCAACTCTCCCTGCCACAGGAGCCCTTTGACCACCTTATGCAAGGTGAGGTGCTCGCCATGCTTTCCCACAGGGCTCTGCCACTCTCTAACCTGCCAGGAAACCACTTGCACACTTTTTTTCTGAGCCTCCCGCCAGCGTGATGGCACAAGGCAAGCATGGGAGGAGGGCAGCCGGGGCAGCCTGGGCTGCTGCCGCTGCACCATCCCCACTGTGACACGTGGGGGAAGTCCCCAACTCTCAAACTTCTGCTCTGAAATGACAACCACAGGACTACAGGATAGCACCGCTACTCTACACAAGCATATTTTTATTTTGGGTATAGCCATGAGGTTTCTTGCTGCTGATGGCATGCACAGCCTGGTGCCCAGGAGCAAGGTGGTCACTGGGCTGCAGTGGCCGAGGAGGCTCTGATCCCACTTCTGCTTATCTAAATCCCACATATCTCCCTTAATACCCAGGGAGGCCCTGTGGGCTTAGCCTGCCGTAAATCAGGTCACAGGGTGCATCTAGGACTTCAAAATGTGATAAGGATGTTATGAGAAACTAATTGCTTATCACAGCAATGCAAAAAGCATGCTTTATGAGACACCCATGCACAGCAGCGCAAGGTGTTATTGCTTTTCTTTTGTGTATCTAGCACTAAAAGTGAGCAAAAAGTAAATTTGGGGGAGCTGTGAACAACACAGCAGAATGAAATAAAATTTCACAAGCAAAAACATAGGGGGGAACATAACAAAATCACATTCGCCAAAAGTTCATTTTGCAAATAAACAGTAATAAATCATGACACATTCTGTGCCCCACGAAATTGTACAAAATCTGAATGTGTGGAGTAAATGAACTCACAGACATCTTGCAGGGAGCAGGAAATGTTGCTAGACTTCACTGACTACAGAACTGATGGTATCTAAAGAGACCAAAGGTTCATTTACAGGAAACTTAATGCAGTTACTCACTTGTTGATCTTGCAGTTTAACTCCAACTACCCTGAAGGTGTTAGTGGCCGTGTTGTGGTATATGTTGATTCTGCTGAACCCCTGCTGTCCAGGTTTGATTGGCACCCATTTCTTACTGGTATCGTCATAGACCATAACTGAAGCCCGAGCTTGGCAAATACTCTGTTCACTGGAAAGAAAAACCAACAAAATAAGAGAAAAAAACAGTGAATTCATTGTCTACTACCGAAAACACCTCAAAAAAACCTACAGAAATTATCAGAACCACTTAAAATATGTTCTATAATAAATCTGCTAATCCTTTGAATATATGCCTGTTAAATTAAAGCTTGCACGTATGTGTTTGTACACTTAAAAAACTCCAGTATGCTGCTGAACTGATAATCTATTTTATATAGAAATATTATGCCCCGAGGAATAACTGGTAGCGCACACATTTTATGAAAACTGTCCAAGAGTATGAATGCTCTATTTATTTTATGTACCTATTGGCAAGCGAAGCCATTCACATTTGCATGAAAACTGACTAATATTTTACAGCTTCTTGACAAAATAAACATGACATGCAAAGCTGAGTAACACATTTAAAACTGGAAGCAAGCAGACCTTGAACCAAAAGCCAGTTAGGTAAACTGAAGAAATCAATTACGTTAATCCAGCTAACGCCTAATGCTCAGACCCGGTGACGCACTCAGACAACCCAGAATATGCGGTGCAAAACACACAGGTGCCTTCACCCTGACAGCAAAGAAAATGGGACTCCATAGATTTCTTCATTTCAGGGTTAAAGCAGATAACCATTATTAACAGAGCATTAATTTACAGGTTCTGTGGCCTCACAGAAAATCATCATTTCTTTACCTCTTGCTTGTGCACTAGTGATATAATACTAGATCAATGCTAAAGTGCATTTTTCACATGAAAGAAATACCACCGGCAAGTACTGCTGAGGTGACGACCCAATACAGGTCGTAGTGCTTTACGGTTACCACTGGTGGCATTTTTGGAATGGCAGTCAGGATTTTAATTCCTGCTCTCCGAAAATCCCAGCCACTTTTCTTATAACAGAGGAAATAAGAATTCCTTACAAAATAAAAACGACCCCTCCAAATTTTGGAGAATTGAGATCTTTGAACATAAGTTTTTTTCAACAACTGCATGTTAGGCTTAAATAAAACTCTTAGGATTTACCTCCTGCAAAATTTTAAGTTTGTGGCCACCCTATTAACTTCAGAACTATATATATTAATGCATACCTCCCCTCTTCAGCCCAAGCTGTATTAAATACTTTTCAGCAATGCACTATCACGTGGTAAGCCATTTTGCACACAAATCCCTTTTCCCCCCTTTGCATACAGCTCTTTGTCTTGATTTTCTCTCAGCAATGCCTTGGTTTCGGTCAGATGAACACAGGAGAAGCTCTCGGGTGGTACTGAACCATATTACGGCCCTGCCACCGCGCCAGGTGACACCACTTGTAAATGATACCAACTGTTGCAAACCCAACCCCATTCAACCCCATCACTGTCATCATTTTAATGAAAGGGAGCACGCTAAGTATTAAGAGGATCTGGGTAGATAACAGCAGCAATTTTCAATCTTTTCTGATCATGGCTCTTCCAAAAGATCCCAAGGCAGACGCATACCCCAGCGTGAATTAAAGCCCACTGGACATTTGGCTCGTCACATTAGTCACCTCTCACAGCCTCCAAGCAGTTCACAGACCTCCTCCAGGTTGTGGGCAAGAGCCTGAAACTCTTCACAGGGTTTACAGAGGGAGCAATGACGCTGGCAGACATCTCCAGAAAGACCGAGCTAAGAAAATTCAGGCCAAAGTGTATTTTATTACGTAAAACATGGGAACAGCAGTGGTCTGTAACATACTCAGATCCGCAAGACTAAACATTATATTTTGATTCTTCAGACTTATAAGAACAAGCTCATCCACCATTTGCTGATGCTGTGCTGTGTGAGATGCCTGGAGAAGATCTGCACCTTCACTGGTGTACCTACCCAGCAAATACCTCAACATCACTTTTTTAAAGGTAAACGAACGTCATGTGGCAGCCTCTCCACACATCTGACACTACCAGCTGGGATTTGAACTTGCTGCGGCCTGCCTAATCCTCCAGCTGGTGCAAGAGCCTCAGAGCGGCAGGAATGGCATTCTGCCTTGGTTCCACAGGTGGGGAGGAAAGAGAGAGAAATGAACCAGCACATAGGCAAGTACACTGGATTATCATTGCCCTGTGGAAGTGGAATGGCTAAAAACAATATCCGTGGTACTGTGGCTAGATGGTGACCCACTGGCCTGTGCTACACGGGTGTCCTCATGCCAACCTCCAGCTCCAGAGCGGTGGAGAGCACCAGGGCCACAGGGCCATGACAAGGCCCTGCCCCAGTGAGCTGCAGGCTCCCAAAAATCTCTGTCCCGGGAGGGTCACTCTCGCTGGCCTGACACAGATCCTTCTCCTCAAGCTCTGCTGGTCACTACAGGGCTGTACTAAAGTAAGCGAGAGTGTGCCACCTGGTTTCTATTCAAGAGCAAGTCTGGGACTCTATGGCTGCCTGCATGTGAACTCTCGGAGCCCACCGTTGCCAAGGGCTCCTTGCAGCTTTATTGCCCTAAATTAACTGACTATCCATACTTACAGAAAATGCACTAACCATACCGACATGAGGGCCTTACCTGTGGCATTTGTCATGCCATATCGATATTACAACACGTGCAGCAACTTTGCTTCAGAGGCATAAGAACGGCAGCAAAAACACCTTCTAAAGCCCATGACAGAAATACAGACCCCCAGGAGAAATATTTTAATGCATGACAACTAATTGTTACTGTAACATAAAGCAACACATCAAGCTCAATTCCTGCTCTCCCTGCAGTCCAATGGACGTTTTTTCATCATTCAGTTAATGGCAACAGGATTAAGCCTGTTATCTGGCCTCCAGTGAATAACCGAAAGGTACATAAAACAAGTACAGCACAAGGGGAATCCTTTCCGGCAAAGCACTTCATCAATCTTTCAAAACCTAAAATGCCTCCGGGGACCCATTGCTAGCTTGCTGTCTCACCCTAAGTGGAGGTGTAAACTCTTTATGCCTGAAGTCGCATCTTCCCCACAAAAAACACAATTGTCCCACTGCTGCTTTAAGGGCTTCCCTGAAAGCATCCAGAAAATGTTCACTCCAACTCTTATGAAGGTCAGTGAGAACCTTTGTATTGCACTCTGTGGACTGCATTATTTTAAATGTAAACCAAGCAACATTGGTTTCACAAGATTCAAGCAAAAAATTCTGTTATTTTTTTGTGATACCATTGATACTTATGTCAGCTACACATAACAAGTAATAAACAGAGTTTCAGACATACTGTTGTGCATAGTCAAATTCCTTCTCTATGAGAAGTGTCTGGCAATGTATCAGCATTTATACACCAAGTCACGACTGTAGCTTCTAGAACTTGCCTTATTTTCCTAAGAATACACATAAGTTACCAAAAAAATGGGTAAGTCTTGCAAATGATTCATCAAATTTCACATACCATTCCAAATATTACAAATTCTCCTATTGATTTTTTTATGTACATCAACATGCAAGCAGACTCAGCCATCTGGGTTTCTGCCATAGGCAATTACGTGTGAAAAGGGTAAAAGTTGCATCGTTTAGCATGCTTGGACTGGCAATGCAGATTTGCGGTATTCTCCTTGCTTTATTAGTTAGTGTCAGCAGCAGTCCCCAAATGAGTCACTTCAGCTTTAAAGTACCATTCAAGGCACATACACATTTAAGAGCAGTTAGGGGTTAGCTCTAGGAGGCTGCACCCCAAGCCAGTGTTGCAATGAAGGTGGCTTTGTCCACAATGTCTCTCCTCTTCCCTCTTTGCAGAACTGGAGATTATAGCCCTCTTCTTCCTCATTTTTTGTACATTTATGATTAACAAGGAATCGTAGCCAAAAAGAACCACAAAGGAGTATGAGACTTGAGGAAAATATCTGCATTTTTGTGAATTATCCTTAATGGAGCTTCTTGCTGTAACCTGGATGACTTTAAGTAATTAAACAGGAAGAGGAAAAATAGTGGGGAACAAAATGACAGAAATGACTGTGGAAGTTGGGAGAGGGGGAGCCAAGGCTGGACGAAAAGTCTTCACTTTGCCTAGGCCGGGAGGCTATCCAAATATAAAATCAAAAAGTCAGAACTGAATCAAAAAAGAACCACCATAAACAGGAAAAAAGGGAGTAAACCAAAATGGTTGACAGCAAGTCTTCGGCAGAGGGCTCTGAAGGGTCTGTAGCACTTGTCTCTGCCATACCAGACTGAGAAAAACATGAGAGTCCAAGCTGTACTGCTGCCACATTGACCATCTCTGCTTACAGGGCATCCTCTTGTGGATACAACTTGTGCACAGAGTGGTCCTGAGCTGCTGTGCCCACCTCTGACCCATGACCCAAGGAGAGACCACCATTGCACGAGGTTGCCCCAGCCCTACCCTGAACCCTGGCAGCACCAGCCCACCCAGGGGTTACCTGTCCGGGGGGGGTTAAAACACCTTCTTCTAGAGCCATGGCAATACAGGACAACTTTTGGAGGATCACTGAATCATGCTCTCAAAAAAGTGTAATAAACTGATGGCAACCAACCAACTCCAGGGTTTAACACCCAATTCTGTGGGCTCTACTCCAGCATGCTGGTTGGACCAGAAGACTCCTACTATTCTTTATATTTATAGAAGAACTGTTTCCTTGGGGCAGAAATCACTTGGCATAAGTTGTGAAAGCTCCCCTAATAGAAATCAAGCAATGACGCTTTGAACCTATTACCAACCTACCACGTTTCAAGCTGCTCAAGTTCTCTCTCTTTCAAGCAAGCTGTCTCCTGATATTCTTAGGAAATGCAAACAGCTACTTTTGCAATCATTTACCTTATTTTTAATTTCCATTTCCCATCCCATCCCACCCACCCCCTCTTCTTTAAATAATTAATCATTTTAAATTATTTTGGACTGATCTAATCATCCTTATTGGTGCCAGAAATCGTTAATACTGCTTTGCCCAAGCCTTGTCCTACCTCACCAAACTGCAGCACACAAAACGTGCAAGGTGACTCAGAAGCCCTTTAACACCTCTCACTCGTCCACTGAGTCCGACTACAGAAAGTTAGAGTCGTGTGGTTAAACTTAACACACAAGAAACAGATGCTGATGCTGATTTAAGAAGCTGACAGAAATATCTCAATGTTAGCTTTAAAATAGCTAACTTAAATAAAAAATCCTGTACATGGAGACGTGCGGTCTGTGTGATAAGTATCTGTTAACCTCAGAATTAGCAAGCTACAAGTCAGGGTCCTGCAGCATTTAAAATGTGCTGCAAACTCTGCTGGACTTATCTGCTGAACAGACTTTAATTGATTTCACTGCAACAAATATAATGATGGTCTGCAAGCAGGGAAAGTGTTTCAGCAGGTATCTTTGTAGAAACGGGTGGGCATTTCTGTCTGGTGACTGGATTTAGAGAACAAAAGCCACAGGACACCCTCTCAACACCAGCCTCTCAGGTCACTCAGGCTTATATACACCATTACCTGAGGTCTGAGCTCACTGCAGCTAAAACCTGCTGGCTCTGCCTGTGACCCCATTTCTCGTTGGGACCCTCATTTCTGCAACACCATGTCAGTCACTCTTGTGAGTCCATTCGGGACCCTCCTTTTCCAAGTTTACTTCCCTCTGCAACCAAACCGCAGGACACCCTATGCCACCATCCTTCATCCCACCTCTGTCCCGGAGCAGTGAGGAACTCATTTATTTCCTCAGCAACACAGCAAAACTTCACAGTGAACCAGGCGCACTCAGCCACTGATCACACTAAAGGACAGCACCAACCCAGAGGGACTTCACGTACAGAGAGGTGGTTTGGATCCACTGTGACATGCATATGTCTGAATATTTTCTAGCAGGCACTTAGATAAATAGCAGCCCCAGTTCCATACATAACACAGTGTGGGTGATGGATGGGCGGGCTGACAACTGCTTTTCTGAGTCTCGTTTCCTGGGACCCCTTGAAAAACGAACCCGCGGACCCAGCAGTCAGGAGCCCTCGGTTCGCACTCCCTCCTGGCTGCCTGCTGGTGCCGAGACCTCCCTGGCAGTGCAGCCCTTGCCCTGACCACCCCAAGCAAAGTCCAGTTCCCACAGGAACTGCTGGTTTTTGGTCTCCTGCTCAGCTTGCATGTGGAAGACCTGCCTTTGGTGCTGTGGCTGCATCACCAGAGGGAGATAAGCTGTTTGCACTGAGCATCTGCTGCAGGTGCCTAGCCGTCACCTTTCTCCACTGCTAAACTCCGACATCTAAATAGTTTAGTATTAAATAATTATAAGAAAATCGAGCATGTACAAAGCCTCCTTCACAAGCAGCTCTCAAAAGGACCCTAAATAGCGAGTCATGACATGCCTGGGAGATAAATACACATTTTAGAGAGCAGGAAATTGATGTAATGGTACCTACAGCATTAACAAGAATATGAACACCAGCACTTGTTTCCAGAAGGAGTAGTATTTAAGAGCTACTCTTCCTTCTGCTAGCAATGAAGACATTCATTTCGAATTCCCCCTTTCTCTACTGGCATACCCCATGCGAATTGCCACCTCCAGTAACCACTGCCGGCATCCACTGCAGACACTTCAGATGGAAACCAAGAAACAGCTTATGAGGCACTCATATCTCATGCGAGGCCGGGATTTGGGAGATGAGTTACATGGGAACGTCCGTGCAATCCTGGCATGACCAGAGAAACTGGGATGTCCTTCTGTCACCCCTCAGTGCTCTAGATCATGGGAGATGTAAGTAAGTAGAAAAAAAATAAATAAATAACATGCAGAAAGATAACGCAGCGGAGGGGATGTTTCACACGGGCCTGTCATTGCACAACAGCTCGGTCCTGCAGCACCACCTGTGAAAGTTCATGCTGAGTTGTGACCTCTCAGTGTCCGCTGTTACACTTAAATAACAGATCTGCCAGTCAGGGGAGATTTAGGGCTGGTGGACTGGCTGCAGATTTGTTCTCTTGTAAGCTGGCACATCTGCTTAGCTTACAGTGCTGAGATTTTGATGCTACGTGGTGGAGTTAATTTTAACCTCTCGTTTTCTGGTACGTTCTGCAAACTGAACCATAAGAAACATGATTCTAAGGGGAACTCCAGTCGTCAGTATCTCAACTCAACAATTAAAAAAAAAAAAAAAATTTTAAAAAAAACTGCTGTGCAAAAGGCACTTCATAGCGGAAGTGTAGTGATTCAGAGAAGTGGCATCACTGCGAGGCAGCCGGATGCCCAGAGCCACGTCCAACAAGGCAGGGGCACTGCTGTCTCCTAATGGAGAAACCCCACTCCACTGCTCCCTTCATGCTTCAATTCACACAACATCTCTTTCTGCAATGAAGTGCAGTTTGCTTTCTGGTATCGCATGCCACCTTGAAGATAAACTTTGGGAGTTCCTAAAAATAAATGTCAAGCCAATGTTTAGAAGTTCCTAAAAATAAGTATCAAGCAAATGCCGTGGGGAAACACAGTGAACCCAAGTAATCTATAAACACACTCAGACAAAAACGGTAAAAAAGTAACTTTACTAGATCAGGTCGCTATTAATATAAACCATTTCCCTTCACCACTGAATTACAGAAATAAAAAGAAGAAGTAACTAATCTCATAAAATAAACATCATGCAAAACCCAAGACTAAACTGTCAAGTGAAAATCCGTGCCTAAATCTCTCGCTCACTGGCCAGCCGTATGCATACTTTGGTAGAACAATACTTTAAACAAAGGCTTTTAAGGATTGTAATCATAACTAATAATCAGGAGAGGCAGACTCATGCGTGCATACAGCAAATCAACATAAAGGTCTTTCATTAAAGTTGGCATTGCGTAGCTTTGGTTTCTCTTCAATCCCCACAGAAATGCAAATAAACCCGCGACAGCTCCTCTGGAGCCAGTGGTGTCAGATTGGGGATGAGCGTGGCTTGCTTCTCCCTCACTGCCAGGAGATGCATATTCATGTAGCATCACCATAAAACCTTAATTATCATTTTACAAAAGTATAAATTAGCCTGTGAGGCTACAACCAGAATGCAGATCTCCAGTACTACAACAACACACACGCTTTCCTTTCCATCCAGTCCCATTAACCCCATTCATTGAGCTCACTGCCATCGAGAGCACCGATTCCAGGTACTTACGTGCTCGCCATTGAGGAAGACCTGGTCAGGTAATCCCGGAGGAATAGACACTCGAATCTGGCACGTGCCCTTACACCCAAATAGGGTATTCCACCCGATTACACGGCCGAACACAAATTTGGCAGGAAGACAACCCGGGAGCCTACATGAAGGCTTAAACCCAAAACAGGAAATGGAAGCGTTATCATGAGAGCAAAAGGGCAGGAAGTAACACTTACTTGCTTGGCAGGGGCGGGGAAGGGACTTTAAAGAAAAAATGTATTACTTCTTTCAGCTGATTTACTGAACAAAAACGCAAACAATATAGAGTAAGATTAGATGCACCACCCTTTCCTCATTGGTGGCAGAGTTATTAAAAACATGTCATTGTTTTCTCAAGGCACAGGTTCACTCTCCAAGAAAAGAAAGAAAAAGAAAAAAGAAAAAGAAAAAGAAAAAGAAAAAGAAAAAGAAAAAGAAAAAGAAAAAGAAAAAGAAAAAGAAAAGAAAAAGAAAAAGAAAAAGAAAAAGAAAAAGAAAAAAAGAAAAAGAAAAAAAGAAAAGGGACAAAAACGGGACAAAATTTGCTCCACTGGATATGTAAGCACTGTGTGCTCTCCTCCTCTCACCAGTGGCTGGGAGAACTGCTTTGGATCAGCTAGCTGGGCTTTCCATCACCACCATCTCCATCACCACAGAGTGCCTGCAGGAGGCCCCTGGGAGGTTGCAAGCCTTTATCTCCATCCTGCCAGGAGCTGCCCACATATGTGTTTGCATGTGTCTGCAGCAAGACAGCCCTGCAGGAGCTTCCACCCCCCTGGCTATCTCCGCAGTCCCTGGTTTACCTGCTCTGCAGCTCTGCAGCAAAAATAAAAGTATTTTAGGTCCTGGGAAGTCTAGTTCACACTTGAGCACTACCTCTCCTAGGGTAAACCTGCAGCGGTTTTGATGGGCTGCCTCTCAAAGGTGGCAGGTCTTTGAGGCAGATCCTTCTTCTTGGCTTCCTTTTTCTCCCCGTTCCTTGCTATGGCAAACTGGTGAACACAGATACCCTGCAAACACTCTCTAGCCTTCCCAGCGTGGCCCCAGACTATGGGTGCGTTCTGATCTGAGCAGATTAACAGCAGAGGGAGAACGAGTGCAAGGCAAAGGGCAGGGAGAGCTGGACGGGCCCTGCAGTGTTCTTGTTGCAGGTAGAAGAAGCTGGGGTTTTCTCCCCATTTCCACGTGAACTTCTGCTTTTTGTCAGCGGGCTCACGCGCTCTCTTACCGTGTGTAAATACGTCAGCTGCTATCTGTGATTACACAATGCAAATACACGCACAAATGCAAATACAAAAGGCAAACAACTGCAGAACACGAACACTGGATACTCAGGTCTCCCAACTGCTCCTCCTTAGCTCAGGTCAGCACAAGCACCCTTGCCTGGAGAGCACACAGAAAGGAAGAGAAAGGAGATACAGGTGAGCCAGAAGACACCAGAAGAAAAGCATTTCTTCAGCTATGACAGAAGTTGGTTATTGCCATTCACAAGGGGATTAACACCGTCCTTTACCTCAGTATCACTTGTTAACCTACATTCTATGATTCTGTGATTGCTCAAGAAAATAATTCTCCCGTGGGGCTACTCGATTGCTGGCAGCTCAGATCCTCCAGAGCCACGAGGAGACCGGTCCCCCAGGAGACGACAAATCCCCCACGTCCTGGCAGCAGTTTCAGAGGGCCACACATGGGTGAATAACCTGAGATCCCTGCCTAACACAGCAGGAGCAGACGGGTCTAGCAGATAGGCTCGACTATCTGTGGGCGAGATCCACCAGAACCATAAACGCTTCTGCACGGTTCTGCCTGAACAGAGGAGCTGAGTGCTTTTATGTTCACTGCTTTCCCATTATAAAAGATGCTTTCACTGTCCACCTGGAAGAGATGTGGAAACTACCAGTGAGGCATCACCCAGCTAAAATAGGGGTGAAAATGTGCTCAGTCTCACCATGGCTACTGCACTGCCCGCTGAAAGGCAGCTTCACATCCCTCTGCAGTAAATCTCCGTATGACAGGGGGTGTGTGTGTGGGGGGTGGTTTTCAGCTGAAGGGGAAGGTTGCAACCCAACAAGAAAAAGTTATCACTGACATACAAGAAGAGCTTTTTACAGCTGTTTTTGGTTTTGTTTTGTGGTTCTTTCTCTTCTCTTCTCTTCTCTTCTCTTCTCTTCTCTTCTCTTCTCTTCTCTTCTCTTCTCTTCTCTTCTCTTCTCTTTCCTCTCCTCTCCTCTGTCTTTTTCTATTTAACAAAACATTATCACTTTCACTGAGATTTCTATTTGGCTGCCATTTACCTGATACTTTGCCTTTCTCCTTTGAGATCTGAGCACTGAGGTTTCTGAGCACTTCTGTCCCATTCAAAAACTCCTGTTTTTCATCAATTTAAAACTTGGCTTTACTTGGAGTCAATTGGCACTTTTTCTGTACAGCTCATACATTGCTTAGACTATTATTGCTGAGTTCGTGTAAACAGTACTTTACTGCGTGAATTAGAAAAGAATGGCAGGAACCTCACGAAGTCCAACAAGGAGAAGCCGAGCGCCCTGCACCTGGGGAGGAACAACCCCAGGCACCAGGACGTGCTGGGCCACCCAGCTGGAGAGCAGCTCTGCAAAGAGGACCCAGGGGTCCTGGCTGGCACCGAGATGAACGTGAGTCAGCAACGTGCCCTTGCCGCTAAGAAGGCTGATGGGATTCTTGGCTGCATGAGGCAATGTACTGCCGGCAGGTTGAGAGAGACCTGGGCGTACTGGACAGAGTCCAGTGGAGGGCTGCCAAGATGCTGAAGGGACTGGAGCACCTCTCCTGTGAGGGCAGGCTGAGGGAGCTGGGGGTGGTCAGCCTGGAGAAGAGGAGGCTGGGGGAGATCTTATCCATGCATATAAATACACTGGGAGGGTGCAAAGAGGACAGAGCCAGGCTCTTCAGGGAAGGTACTGAGGCTGCGGGCTCAAACTGGAACACATCTAAACACTAGGAAGCACTTTACTGTGCAGGTGACGGAGCACTGGCACAGACTGACTGAGTAGGTTGTGCAGTCTCCTCCTCCAAAAGCCACCTGGACGTGGTCCTGGGCAGCCTGCTCTGGGTGGCCCTGCTTGAGCAGGGGTGGGACCAGGTGCCCTCCACAAGGCCCTGCCAACCTCAGCCATTCCGTGGCTCTGTGATTCTGACACAAGCTAAAAGATGCATCTCCAAATAAATTATGGCCTCAAACTGCTAATTCAATTGCCCAGACTGGCCATGCTTGCTCCATTCTACTAGGCAGATGGGTGCAGGATGATGGACCAAGGAAAGCTCTGAGCATCATTTTTATTTCTCTTTAATGTGTCTGGGATAGATGCAGTCACTGATTTTTGGGGAAGAAGACAGCATTTAGTTGTCAGAATAGTTTTCCTGCTGAAGCAAGTGGAAATTGCAGGCAACACAATAACATCAGCTAGCTCCTGACCTAGAATAATCTGCTTTCAAAGATTTGGTTGTCCTGACCACGAGCATCACTAAGCACACCTGGAAACTCCCAGCCCTCCCCACCCTTGCGTCCCCCAGCTTCTGCTGGCGCTGAGCGTGCTCAAAGCACGGCCAGGAGCAGGGCACTGCGGACAGCTCCAAAGTCACGCCAGGAAACAATGACAGCGAGCTGGACAAAGCCCAGCTCTGCCTCTCAGTGCCCTGTCATAAGCCAAATTAATTTCACTAAGCACTACGGCATGCATTCCAGCAGAAGCGCCTCTAATCACCCGTCGGCATTGCTAAAATGCCTCGGACGAGAAAGAGCGCTTAGAAGGAAACGGCGCTCTGGGACGGCAAATAGGAATGCCAAACAGGACCCAGTAGCTGGTTTCCATCCGGTCCCCACGAAGGACTGGATGCTGGATAAACAGATTATTTCAGTCATGTGTTGAGATCTGGGTGAGAAGAAGAGGATTCCTGAACACAGAAGCAAGGCTTTAGCTGCAGTTATGCGAATATTCCCACAGGCTTTCGAGCGGCACGTCTGCTGGCTTTCATATGCCGAAGATGGCTAAATACCGCGTGCGCTTCCTTCTGGAGAGCTCCGTTACCAAAGGCAGTGGCATGTGACAATAACGTTATGTGTTTTCAGTTCTTGGAGCTACAGTCTGCATACAGAAAGGTGAGTGTCTCTGCCTCAAAATGACTCACAGCCAAACGAAAAACCCAGCTCATTTTTTACGAATGAAAAGAAGACACACCGTGGGATATACTACGCTTGGCTGTATACTCGAGAAAGCCTATTACAGTCATAACCATCTAAAAGCTATTTGAAGGCAGACGTGATAAAAATATTTGTTCTTAATAAACACATATTTCACACCTTCCAAAGAACTTTTCATACATATATATCTCTTGTTTTTAATTCAGTGTTACTCCAATAAGGCAGCTCATTATCATGCAAAAAAAGCAGAAGTTGCATATGGCAATCCCATTTCATTTAATAAGTTCATCATTAAGAAATCTGAAAGCTCACGCTGAAACCGCACACCCAAATTTCATAAACTACAAGAAAATTGCATGAATATATGTAGAAATGATAAATAGCAGCAGATAAAATATGCAGCAATACACTCAGATTTGCAAAACTAATTTTACAGCTGCTAATAGTTTTTGAATGTGACATTTCCTCATACACTGGGATTTGCAACTGCTAAATGTGCTGATGAGACAAAAAAAATATCTTTGTCCTCAAAAAGTTTAACCCTGTATGTTAACAAATGCTATTAATCTCTAAAACCTCTATTTTCACACTCTTCACTCATTTTGAAGAACCAGAAGAGATACTAAAGAGAGTAGAAGATACTTATTTTGTATTACAGGGGTAAAAAATGTGCAATGAAGTAAGGTGCTAACTTCTATTGTGACAGCAAAACAATTATTCGTGCACTGAGCATTTTTTATGAATGAAAGTCTTCTCAAGGCTACTAGCTTAGGATGTAATCCCATCACTGAGGCCAAGGAAGTTTGGCCATGGACTCAGAAGGGACAAGACCTAGCCCTCGATAAAGATCCATCCAAGCAGTGATAAAGAAGGGAAGGGAAGGGAAGGGAAGGGAAGGGAAGGGAAGGGAAGGGAAGGGAAGGGAAGGGAAGGGAAGGGAAGGGAAGGGAAGGGAAGGGAAGGGAAGGGAAGGGAAGGGAAGGGAAGGGAAGGGAAGGGAAGGGAAGGGAAGGGAAGGGAAGGGAAGGGAAGGGGATGGGAAGGGAAGGGAAGGGAAGGGAAGGGAAGGGAAGGGAAGGGAAGGGAAGGACAACAAAAACCAACACCACATATCTGATCTTTTAAAGGACCTTAGTCATGTGAGCTATGGGGACCCATATTTTTTCTTTCTGGGATGACCCTGACTCAGTCACACAGTGCCCTTTTCTAAGATAATTTCATCTCCTTCCCCCTGCTCTGCAGAGGGAACATTCAGGACTCACCTGCTCACAAGGGGACTGCCTAATTTGCCTGATGAGAACACCTTAGGTATTGCATGAAGGAAATAACCACATTGCAAAGAATTAACTCTGTGGCTGCCTTCAATTTTCTTCTCTATAAAAGGCGATGAGCAATGGGCAGTACGCCCAGACCCCACGTTAAGCAGCATGGAACAAGTTATAGACCAGATGGAGAGAAATAAACTGCCACTTCACACACGGGATATCTATAGTGCTTTTTTGCTTGAGTCAGCTAATTGCACATCCGCAAATCAGCACATTTATAACAAATGGAGCATTATGATATCATGAGAAATTTATTTAATATGATCAAAGTTTGCCAGAAAAAAAAAATTCCATTAAAGTATGAAAGCACTTAAGAGTCCTGAGTGCCTGGGACATTTTACAGTCCTTATTAAACAAACATTTCTACGTCGTTTCATGCCTGCCAGTGGTGCAGAGGACCGTGTCTTTTACCCCTCCCAGGTCAGTAACCTCCCTGCAGCCACCAGCACGGGCACCTCCCCGCTGCAGGCAGGAGGCAGCTCCACGCTTACAGCCCGCCACGCCAGCCAGAGCTGCTCCAGCAGCAAAGTCCCTGCTCCCATCAGCAGCCTCACACGAGGCCCAGCATCTCCTGCCTTTTCCAAACAGAGCCTGGGAATTGAAGAGCATAGATGATTTTAAACCCTGTTCTGTCCTGCAGATTTCAAGAGGTGTACTCAGCTTTTACACATAACGTTTTTATGTTAAAGCAAAGCAATGGCCTTGCTCTAAAGAGCCATTAGCAATGGTCTGAATGTCTATGTAAACTTACTCAAGGTGTCAGTTGAAAAACATTCTCTTATTTATGTCACCAAGCATATGTTATCTCCCAACATTGGCTCCGCAGCAGATGTGTTTTCACTTTCAGCTTGCATTTTTCCTTTTACTTTCGTAAACAGGTTAATTACAAGTTTTTCAGCAGCTGTAATCAGCGGTCATGTGAACTACATGCATTATTTTTCATAGCTCCTAATCCATGGGGAAGTCACATAAATTCCTGGGTTTGGGATTTGAAACAGAAAATACCAGCTTTACAATTGTCTCAAAGAGATGAGTAGCTTCTTGCTCAAAATCTGCATTTGCTCCTTTCTAGCACTAACACTTCTTTGCTTCTCAGTGCTATTCACCACGAAGCCATGTAACTCAAACACCACGTCTCACCGTGCAGATAAGATATGTGCATCGCCAGGCGGCCCTATAGTGTGTTGTGGGCACCACAACCCAGTGGAAGCACTTTTATCGGAGGTGTTTTAGAGGCACGTGGTTTTGTGAGATTCAGCCTAGCAGGTGTGAAGATAAGGGACACTGGAGTGAAGAGAAGGCATGGCAAAACAGCTGCCTTCTGGTAAAGAGACTGAAGAAGTAAACAAAAAGTGATCAGAAATGGCACTTAACTCTATTTTTACTGCTTGCAGTTCTCTGAAACCCTGTGCCTGCCTGATTGTTGTCTTGCCAGACCAAGAACATTTGATGTGCATTGGGAAAGCACTTTTTAAACCACCAACACTGCCCCTTAAAGCCAGGCCAAAAGCACAACAGCACAGCGAGGGCTGTGCTTTGCAGGGTGGCTGCAGGAGCTGGTGCTCCCTACTGCCTAGGGAAGAAGGATGTGCTCCAGTGGCATTTGCTGAGTGAGGTATTTGTGCTTCTCAGAATAGGGCATGTTGGACACGGGGAAACTTCACCTTGCAGGAGAAGTCCTGAAGGTGAGGAATGGGCACATGCAGCATCGTCACGTCAGCCCACCAAATCTTTCATTGCTACGTAAAGCACTGCCGAGCAGAGGCACAGGGAAGCTCTCTACTGTAACAACAGCAGAGCATCCATATTCCTCCCACCTTTTGCATCTCTTACAGTAGCTCTTACAATAATCCCTTATTTAACAGTACACTGAGCTAGTTTTGCATGACTTGATACCTGCTCCATCCTTCCTGAAGCTGATGGAAAAACTCCCGTTAGCAATTTCAGCTGAAGCAGAAACATCCTTTTTATCATCTGTGTCACTGGTCAAGCAGTAAAACAAGGTAAATGCTACTGGACTGCTGAAGCCTCGCCTTAATCCAATGCTCACCCTGATACTGATGGGCAATGAAAGTGGCCTCAATGTTTTTGGATGTGCTTCAGCTAGGAAGAATGACAGATTACACCTGGGCACAAAGTCTGTCAAACTGAGTCATGGTGTGTATTTAGACTAAGGATCTTCATTTAGAGGAACAGTGCACATTACCTGGTCGTTTGCAGCTTCCCCTCCTGGGAAATGGACGGCCATCTTCAAGGTGGGTGTAAACCAACACCCAGTGTAAGCAAGCTGTACTCACATATCTCTGTATTGCATGCTGGAATCAGATGTATTTTATTTACTAAATTTCACAATAAGAACCATTTTCAGATTATTTTTAGTAAAAAACACAAGGAGAGATAGCGAATGGAGATGTGCTATAAGCGAATCCCTTGTCCAAAACTACTGACAGTACTTGACAAAAACAAAAATGATCCTGGCAGCCCTCCCCCCAAGCCCTTCCCTCCTTCCATTATTTCTTGGCCCAGATTTGTCCCCATTGCCTGGCAGATAAAAATATTTGATGAGTGCCAAAACTGAAACAGGATCCCTGAGCACATTTGCTCCCCAGACTTCTTTGCATGCAACGTTTGGGATTTTGCAAGATGACTATCTATTTTTCTAAATCAAAGCTGCACGTTGTTTGCAATGCACAAGACACCGAAGAGGACATCAGGGACTACTTCCCGTGATGGCAGAAGTATTCCTGTTTACCCATGATGTGTACCCTTCCTCCCCAAAACCCACCCTTACCTCATTTCACCATGGATGTTTATATGTAACAGTACCCTGGACCAACCTTTTAGCAAAAGCACGTCAGGCGGGAAATTTAAGCATTTTGGCTACACGTACCCTGTTGCTGATTTCATTAAATCTTATGAAAGCAATCCCCGGTAACAACAGAACCTGAAGGCACAAAAAGGTTGGAAAGCTATCATAAAGGATGCATTTGGACCACGAAGGATCATCATCAATGTTGCAGGCTTTGGAGCTGTCATGAAATTCCCTGTGTTCACAACACGGGGAAGAAGTTGCTGTGGCTTGTGACAACTTTTACAAATCAGAGTTGACCAAGATCCTTCCGCAGTTCTTACAAGCTGAGCTAAAAAGTCACTAGGTTAGTGATCTGCAAACATTTTCGAATGCACACCTCTATCACTAAAAATTTCTGAGCACGCACCACCAATACGTATTTATTTATAAACTACATACGTGTACTACCAAAGGTCTAATACTTCCTTCCCATACACCGGTGGATTGTCTTGTGCAGCCCATTGGGTGCCCACACCCTACTTGGGAGACATTTGTCGTCTTCTAGGGCAATGAACACAGACCCTATACCTAAGGCCCCAGAGGAAACGGGTCCAGCAAAATGCCACAGTTTGGTGAAGCAGCATCCCTTATTTCTGCTGAGCTACAGTGTCCAGCAGAGTGAAATGCATCATGACAGGAAAATTGCTGAGGAAAAAAATAATCAAGAACCTAAGGCAAAGCAATTTTCAGTTAAATTTCCCAAATTGCACACTAGGAATTTAAAAGTCCTTCTGCCAATGTGGAAAATTATCATGATTTAAAAAGAAGGGGGATGAAATGAGTCTTCCCCAAGTTAACTTTGATTAAGAAGAATAAAAAACCAAAATCACCTCTGAATAGCCATGGGAAATGAAAGACTCAGCTAGTCTGTGGTGCTGAGCTGTAAAGAAGACCATATAAATTCCTTTGACTTCAAATCCACACTGGGTAAATGGCAGCAAACACAGTTACAGGCAGGGTGTAAATTCCTTATAGCTCCTACGTTGCCTGCCCTGTTCCCTCCTTCCTACCAGGAATTACAGGCTTATTTCAAAAGTATAACTTTATAGGTCTCTGGTATTTTTTACTGCCTGAAACACATAGCTTGTTTGTCAGCACTTCAGACAGACTTGTCAGAAGATAACCTCTCCCACTCAGAGTTAAAGATAAAAGTTTAGCCCTTGAGCCATTATAGGGACGGGGGTGTCACCCAGCCCGTGATGTTGAGATGTGCCTTTCACAATAACACGCTGTTTTTATTATAGCAGCACGGAAATGTTTAGAGCTGTTCCTTTGCATAACTGACACAGTGTTTTGAGAAAAAAGAAAAAAAAAAACTAAAAAGGAGAACTGAAAATCACTCACAAGTCAACAAACTGCAGAAAGGAGAGGTGAAGGCAGAGAATGAGGAGAGTTACAGCAGTACTTTGCTTTGCTGGTAGGGCCTCTTGGAGGACGACTGACTCCCAAAGCCCCACCACCTCCCCAGGTAACACCTTCAGGAGGGCTCAGAGGAGGTGGCTGGGGGTCCCTGGGCTGGAGCGAGGTGCCACCTGCACCACGGCTTCCCCGTGGCAGAGGTAGGGAAGGCAGCCCAGCCTCTCTGCTACCAGCCACGGGTGGGATCAAAAGGCACATTCCTCGTCGAGGTGCAGCAGTCATCATCCCAATCCCAAGAGGGATGGGGAAATCAGCACCCAAAGCTCTATTATGATTAATTTGTTAAGTAAAAAAAAAGACTTTTGAAGCTCCCCGAGCGCAGACCCTGGCAGAAGCCCCGGTGATCTCGCAGCGGGGTCTCTCGGTGACCTCCCAGTCGGTGCGTGCCCAGCTGGGCAGCATCACCGCGCTGTTTGCTCGGCTGAAACCAGCTCCCCCAAGTGCACACAGCGTGCAGACCAGGCAGGGCCCTGAGTCGTCTCTAGGGCTGCGTGTTCAGGTTAGGCAGTTACAGCTTAATGGATAAAACACTGACCTCCAGGACCCCTTTTCAGATCCAGCCTGCGTGCCCGTGACAGGCGGAGGATCTGGGTTAGGGAGCATTAGTTTCAAAGAACCCTTTCTCTAAGTGCTGTCTGCATTCTTGCCATGAGCCTTTTCTCTGCAATATTTCTGCTTTTCTTGCCTGTCTCATCTCTTTCTGCTCGGGATGACTGGCCTCCAACACCCAGACAATGGTCCTTATTTACTTAATAATGCAACCACAGCTGGACATCAGACCGTGGATTTGGGGAGCGCTCCTGTGAAATACGTGATGAGTGAAAACAAAACTCCCCTGCTCACTGAGGATTTTGTAGCCTGGGCAGGGAACGGTTTCCAGCTTCCAGCCTGGTGTTACACAGCTCGTGGACTCTTTATTGTTTTCTAGTTTCCCATCCCTGCCCCGTGCCTTTTCTAGATGGAGGCGTTTGGCTCCTCGGGACTACAGGGAATTTCCAAATGCCACTGTGCCACCTCTACTGCCTTCAGTGCCTTCTGCTCTCCTGACTGTCACCTGTACAGCGCTGCTGGTCACTTAGTGACCAAAGAACACATCCCGGGAATATTATTACAAAGACAGAGAAAGAAAAGTTGGTTTCATGGGCATTTAAACAACTCCTCCTTGCTCCCTCACAATGAAAGGAAAACAGAAAAAAAAACAACAGCTATTGACTGGTGTGCCATGTGCCTCATTGCTCCGTCTCTCACTTTCACTGCCACTTAGACTACATTCACACCATTTTAAAAATGAAAACAAGAATAAAGCCTGCTGATACATGATGTTTTCTACGTCTTGGCTTCTCTCTAGCTCCCTCCTGGTCTGTGGTACATCTGAGGCAGGTACCGCTGATCCTCATCCACACCTCTGCACACTGTCAGGCTCACTGCTGCCCAGCTCTGACTTCGGATTCTCAAGGCACGGAAGTGTTTCATAGAAACCCCTCTGACAACAGCAAAATAAGGCTCACGCAGTGGTACGTGCACACACACAGCACGGGGGACCTGGGGGGAGTCCCCCGGTATGGGCCATGACACCAGAGAGCCAAGCAAACAGGGATGTCTGAGCAGTAGGAATATGAGGGGAGGATTGTAGACCTAGATTTTCCTTCATTTTCTTCATCTATATATTAACAAACATTCACAATTATATCATCCCCTTCAAATGTCACAAATAAGCACCATCACTTATATTTTGACATAACGTGCCTTGAGGTAAGGCTAGTTTCCAGGTACCAGACAAGTATCAGTGTTCCTCAAGCAAAACTGTGGCTGTTTATAACCGTGACGCTCTAACGAGCACCCAGCTCATTAGAACGAAGGTAGCACTGTGCAGCGAAGCGTGCCCTGAGATGCACTGCATGGAGCACTGTGAGAGCCTGCGCTGCAGGCAGAGGCTGCCATGCCTCCTGCTCCGAGGGGCACCAGCAAATAACCGGG
Source organism: Cygnus olor (assembly GCF_009769625.2). Classification (NCBI taxonomy): domain Eukaryota; kingdom Metazoa; phylum Chordata; class Aves; order Anseriformes; family Anatidae; genus Cygnus; species Cygnus olor. The sequence goes on from NC_049173.1 coordinate 12,829,814, forward strand.
GTCCAGCCTGTGTGGGCAGCACTGCTAACTTCAGTGTGAGCTGCAGAGACTGATGTTCCCAGAACAGCACAGCTCCCCGGCTCAGTCCTAAACGTACCGGCCAATGCAGCTGGGCACAAGGAGCATCACTTGATCAAGAGCCAAAGCAGCCCATGGGCTTTCCTTGTAACCAAGACAATATGAACAAAAATATTTATGCAAACTAAGAAACTGGCTATACTCTTGCACATCCTTCATGTAAGGTATGTCCTTCATATAAGCCTTACACACAACAGCCAAAAATTATTTTATTCCTTTCATTTACTGTATTTGTGTGCACATGAAAGGATATTCTTATTGTGAAAAAAATAATGAAATAATAAACCTTAGTTCTTCCACTTATATTCAATAGGAAGTAGAAAACTTAATTGAAATAGGCATCAACAGATAGACCTGCATTGCAGTAAGAAAAATAAATTAAGCCCAATTCAGTTGTTGTTCCATTTTTTTAGTGGCAAGACTGGGATTTCTAAAGAAAATCCAAGGGAGACTTGGCACTTGATATTCTCATAAGTCTGAACTTCTGTATAGGAGCAACGTTTATGTTGGAAGTGTGTCGCGTGGTTTAATGCCAGCCTACCGAAGAGCAGCCTGCAGGTCACAGATCAGCTGCAGCTGATTTGGCAGAAGCAGCGCTGTCTCTTCAGAGAAGGGCAGCATAAAGCTGCAAATGCAGCTTCTGTATGGCGGAATAAACAGCTTTAATTTTCTGTAGAATGACAGTCACTGAGCAAACATAAAAAAAAAACAACAAATCCAAACATGGCAGTAAAGCATAGCTCCTCCAACAAACGGGAAACTTCCCCTCTGCAGGACCTTCAGCTCCCCAGTGCCAGCACATGTAAACTGTGAGGAGCTTTTCCCCACTAGTAAAAAAAAAAAAAAAAAAAAAAACCATCTTTCAGCATCTTGCAGGGGTGTTCAGGATCTGGTTTCCCTTCCCAGATAACCCTGGGAGAGACAAAGCACATGGCCCAGGACAGGTTAGAGGAAGGATGACAAATTATTAGCCTTTGTGCTCTCCACGTGCTTCAGGTTTGCTGCAGGGTACAGGTGAATGAGCGGATCATCTGCAAGAAGCTACCTGCACCCACCCTGACCTATGTGGCGGCACACGTTATTGTAGGGAAGGGGAAAAGGGACAGGAGAAAGGAAGCCAAAGGAAGCCAAAGGCTTTCTCGTTACGCGAAAGACTAACGAGAGCATAAAACACAGAACCCAGACCCAAGCCATGCACTGTCAGCCTGTCCCAGGCCCTGTTCCCCAAAGTGCTTTTCTTTTCAGAAGAAACATGGCTGGGACCTCCTGTTGACTGCTGGCCCTCTCCTTCCATGGGAAGAGCTAGTGAGGTTAAAGAGCACCCAGTAGCTCCTGCCTGGGTTAGCTCACTCGACTATTACTTACCCTGAGGAAAATCCCTGCAGCTCTGAAATCGGAGAATTTCCACCGAAGACTCACCAACTACTTACCAACCAAAACCCAAAATGACAGAAATCAAAAATACTCACATGCTAACACCAACGTCTAGTTAAAATAACTTTCGGTCTATTTCCATAATGCCACAGGCAACTGCAGTTAGCAAGATGTGTAGGGCGTTGAGAGAGGCAATCAAAGACATTGTCAGAAAAACAAACGGGATGAACTGTAAATAGCAATCACATCTTTCAGACATTCAAGACGGGCACCACTGGTTTCTTGGTCTTAAAAGGAAGACCTAGCATTATGGAAATTATGCTAAATTATACTTAAAAACAAATCAGAAAAGGCAAAACCAAACTGGTGCCTTCAGTAGAGCACACAAATGAGGAAGATGATGGCAATTCCGTCTTGCATCAGCTAACAGAAAACGGCTCTAAGGGACAGCACTACATTTCCCTACCTTCGTAAGCTTCTACAGCTTACAACACTATTATCATGTAAACTGTGCCTGGGAACACGTATTTGGGGGAGGTTTGTGTTTGCAGCACAGGCAGAGGGCTGAACGGGCTGTATTTGTATTTCCCTTTGTGCAGCCGGCAAAAATATCCCACTCTGAAAATCAGTGTTTGTAGGTTGTCAGAGGACAAAACAAACTTGAACAAATAAATCAAGTCTAACAAAAGGACTTCTTCTTCACACGGCTAATGGCCCAGGTTCCTCTACAGACAAAGCGGCTGTTTGACCCAGTGCTCTAATTAGAGGGGCGGCGATGTTGACATTTGTGTTGCACAAAGCAGACATGCCAACAGCCAGAGGGAAAGCTGTCAGTGCCTCTAAAGATCACAGCGCTCGTGGCGGTGCACGATACAGCCTCGAAATATTCAAACGATCAATGCAATGCTTAGCTCCTTTTACTGATAACAATAAACAAACCTCAAATCAGAAAAAAAAAAAATTAAAAAGCCAACCTCAGTCAGTGCTAATGCTGAAAGATTAACAGACAATTTTTCAGTTTTATTCTGCCGGGCATGGTATTTCCTTCCAAACTGTATGTAATCCAGTTTTGCCATGAAGAAATGCAAGCAGTTTATACTCTCTCTGGGTTTTTCATTTATTATTAAAATAATAATAATCACCAGAGACCGTGGTTCATACATTTGTACGTGTCAAGTTCACCTAAGCATGAAAACAGATACCTCTTTTCATTTATAAACACACGAAGTGAGTTTTAATTTTCCTCTGAGCCGTTCCATCATATTCCCACAACATGATGAACTGCACCATTGCTACAGACAGGCACTTCACGTTTTACAGATCAAAATCCCTGCAGTAAATCCTCTCTTCCCTGCTCCAAAGTACCCTACAAGGACTGAGAGCCCTTAACGCTCTGCCTCAATTAGCTCCAGGCCCCTCTCAGATTTGTTCCCCACCAAGGGATGTTCTCAAGCCCGCTTCTACCCAAGGCAAAGCAGAAGGTGAAGGACAGCAGTGACAGTGTGCCATACTGCGGTCCAAGACCCAGGCTCTCCATTCCCACCCCTGGCATCCCGAGGAAAGAAGCCCTGCAAGCCCAGCGCTGGAGGATGCTCAACCCCACACATCACATCCCACCACAGGCTGCTCAACACAACCCATCCCGGGCACTTCCTGAGCCTGGTTTGTAATTAATTTCTGCGAGTGGGTAATTGAATCATTAAGCTGAATTAGAGAATACGATAACATGCGAAACCACGGTGCTGTCTATTTTGCTTACCCATAGCAGCAAACACCTCCTGTTCCTTTGCTGATGGTTTTAATCTGTTTCCCCGTTTTTTCAGACTGTAGCACTTTCCTTTGCATGGCTTCTCACATGGCCGGCACTGCTCTGAGAAGACTGCTGAGGGGAGGCACGTGAAGCTCATCTGCCACCCATATGGAGCTCCAAACAGCACACAGATAGATGTACATGAAGGGTAATGAGATAATCTTAAAACACGTTATGGTGAAGGGATCTGTGAGCCTGCAAGTGTAGCGTCAATCAGGAGACACCCCTCCAAGCAGACGGAAAGGTTTGGGTTGGTTCAGTACTCTAAAATCTGTACCTTGTTAGTTGATGATCAGGTAATACTTCTTGATTCTATGAAATATCAAGCCTGAAATTACACTCAGGTATAAGGAAGAAACAGGGCCACGGTACAATACATCCGTGCAGGGAGGGAAAGTTAAGTCCGTGTCATTCACTCTGCTGCCCAAGTGCTGCGATACCCTATCGATCTCCAGAGTAACTGTAAGCAGCCACAGAAAGCCATTTCCACGCCAGGACAGTGCTTTCCAGCAGCAGTTCTGCTGTTTAAAATACCTTGGGGAAAAAGACAGAGGAATGCAAAGGAAGGATGGAGATTCAAATTTGTTTTACACTGACAGAAATCCATTGATCTTATAGGAGGTTTTTTTCTCATTTCCATTGGCACTTTGCAAGGACGTACCCTTCCACTCCCTACAATTCTCTGCTCCAAAAATTAGCATTTGAACATAAACTGGGGCACAACAGGCAGTTCCCACGAACATTAGAGGAAAAGGTAGAAATACACATGGAGCAACGAGACCATGGCCACAGCGGATGGTTTGCAGTTAGTACTGCGTGAGAGAGGGAGCTAAGCCACGTAGCTACATCAGGATTAAAGGGCAGCTACTGGCCTGCATAAGAAACTACCCAGGAAGGACAAATCCAGAAATGCAAAGCTCCCACTGCTGTCCTAGGAGCCACTCATCTCCTGCTTGCAGAGAAAGGTCTGCTGGTACACTGAGGACATGTCTTTGGAGAAGGGGCCAAAAGCAACAATGGGTTTTGCTTCAACAGAGAGAAGATTTTTGAGGAAGGTTGCAAGCGAACACTGTAACCCAGAAACTGAGGATGGTGTAAACTCATTCCCTGAGTATTTCCAAGGAGCACCCTGGGAGAGGACAGAGTTGGCCCATGTAACGCCATCACACACACTTCAGCGAGGACATTTAAGTGAAAACACCTCATCCTTGCCCTTTGGTTTACAAAATCAGCAGTCTCAAGTTGCAGCAGGGGAGGTTTAGATTGGCTATTAGGAAGAATATCCTGTTTGGATGTTAGGAAGAGGGTGGCCAAGCACTGGAAGAGGCTGCGCAGGGAAGGGTGGAGTCCCCACGCCCAGAGGTATTTAGGAGACGTGTGGATATGGGGACATGGTTTAGCGATGGGACTCAGTAGGTCAGCTTGATGGATGGCCTTGATGATCTTGAAGGTCTTCTCCAACCTAAATGATTCTGATTTAGATCACATTAAAATGGCATTCAAAATCCAAAACTCACCACGCACACTTCACCAGTCAGATCTGCCGTAGCACAGAAGATGCCTCTGCCTTTCTGTCACACACAGCACCAGCAGGAAGGCAGCTGTGTCACAGCAGGCTCAGAGCTACCAAAGAAACAAGCTATATTTGTCCTAGAACACTTGCAACCCCGGTGGAACCAGAACGTATCGGGTAAAACAAAATGAATGCTATTTCCCAGTATTGCTGCTGGCACTTGCACAAGCCAGGTGGTGTAAGTCAGCATCTGATGCGATGGTGCTTTACTCAGTCCCTGCAGGGACAAACCTCCACCCGGAAGGCAACAGGGAGGAGCCAGCCCTTTATTGACAGAAGCCCCAAATGACTTCACTATCCGAGTGAGAGCGTTTTGTAAATTCATTGTACGCATTTGTACTCCGTCTCCTCTTCATCTGCTAATCATGCGACTGGCACGTGGTTTCCAGGCACTACTATAAGCGATTTATTTCTCCAGACAATAGGAGGGAGCAGGAGGCTCCTCCAGAGCCAATACTGCTGCTGCTTTTAGCGTGGCTGAATGCAGGCGTTGAAGACCATGGCAGCTGGCACTCTCAGCCACGGGGCCTGCTGCGAATTACTGTTAACAAACACATTTGGTCTCATTAAGCCTTTCTACTTCTTCCAAGTGTTACAGTCGTGGTTTCTGGAGTAAGCACAGAGGCTGTTTAGAAACATCCTGGGAACGAGTGCTCGCAGAGCCCTTGCAAGGTTCGCCTCCACGCTGCTGGGTTACCGCTGCCCCCCGGATGGGTTTGCAGCCTGTAGGGTATCAGCCTCAACTCCACAGTCCCAGCTGCTTCATCCAGGGGTTCCCCCTTCCCTGTGAACAATATCACCCCCACAACCGCTAGCAGGGCTGGGCCAGGACTGTCACCTGCCGGAGCAGAGCCACCAGCACTTGGGACTGTGTGGAAGGGACTGGTGCCACCAGACAGGGTGCAGGGTGGCAGCAGGGAGCAGAGGGGTGAGAACAAGGCATAGGCCAGGTTGTCAGGAGGCCTCCAAGACCAGCAGTAAATTTTGTACGTGCTGCTGAGCTTGCTGTGCCAAGAAGAGATGTTGCTTCACAGCTGCTGAGGCTGTCAGCCACTGCTCTGCAAAGGGATCATCAGCTCCTTGCATTGTCCTCCTGAAATTCCAGGCTTGGCTCACACCAAGTTTCATTAAGGTTTGAAACATTTTTTTTTTCTAAAGAATAAAGAAAGTACTGAATAATAACACTTCTGATTAGCCAACAGAAGACAAGACCGTGTTGTTGGACCGAAAACTATAAGGTATCCATAAAGTCTCAGGAGGTACAGATGTGGGTACCAATGTAATGTGGTAGAGGAAAATATGTAATTTCAGGCCCTCCTGTTACGGAGCTGAATCAGATTACCTGCTGCTGATGCCCTTATTGCACTGATGCTGGGCGTGGAGGGATGGTTGCCAAACGGAAATCTGCGCAGCCTTGGGAACCGACTGATGTTCCCGTACCCAGGAATCATGTCGTAGATGCTCACAGCAGATGGAAATTGATGGCTGTAATCTCCACGAGGAGGATGCTGGCTGCACTACGGCACCCCTGCTACCCACCCCACGTGGCACGCCCATCAATCTGACGTGTGTTATTAGCACAATTCAAGGTTGCAGACCATTGCTGGAGAAAGAAATATAAAAAATCCACAGCGAGCAACTGCTGAGGGAAGCAGAGAAAGAGGAAGGCAATTTTCATCAGCTCACTGGGTGAAGATATGCCCCTTGAGCAGCTCTCAAGTTAGCAGATGGGTGTCAGAGGGACTCGCGCACGTTTCTGTTCCTATAGCTACGCGGAGCGGGTCTCTGCTTGCCTGGTCACAGCATCGGCGTGGCTGGTTTGTACAACGTTGGGCTACATAAAGGGAGAAAAATTACAGCAAAAATGGCATTTAGTGTAGCAGCAAAGGTGTATTTAGAAGAGTTGCATTTCCACTGAAATACTGTGCATAAAACCAGGTGGGTGAGGGACTGGCATTACGAGGGGTGCTGCGTGCTGCAGACGTGCCTCACGGTCAGTGCTGCCAGCTCAGGGGATTCGGGGCTGGCTCCATCTCCCTGACTTTCTGGGAAAGACAGAATCAGGGCAACTACTCGCCACGTGCTGCCCTTCCTGCCAGCAGATTTTCTAGCACGTGCACAGCCGCAGCAGCAGCCAGATTTTGACTCCCCCTGTATTTCCATGGATAAATAACTTAGCATACACAGAGATAAATTCATCTTGGGCGTAACCTCAGGAATGTCATTGCACTAAGAACAGAAATTAAGGGGGCCACAAGAGATAAGAAGCCATGTTTCCAGGGGAGAAAAAAAATCAGATGCATTTCCTTGACAATTAAGAGCTACTAACATTTTCAAAGGAAAGAAATGTTGGGAGTATCCCACTAAATTTGAGTTTAAGAAAAAACAGAATATTGATTTTAGAGTGTAATTCTCAAATGCTAGTAATGTTCTTCTGATGTATAATTCACAAAGATAACCCCAGGTCAGACTAGGTGGAGACTAGCAGAGTGATTTCACTGAAGCAGACAGAGTGAGCGTCGGTTGAAAGCTGGCCCTACAATTCTCCTCCTCTGAGTCAGTAACAGATCGGTGTCATAATAAGGAAACATTTTTTTAAAATATCCACTGTGGTTGATAGAGCTACAGTTCTGAAAGAGCTCTGATGACACAAAATGATAGAAAGCAGCACCTATGATACACCACGATTTACACAGACGTCCCTATTAGAACATGAGTTACTTTTTTTAGATACTTTCATCCTTTAATTACCTACAGGACACCTGCAACTTTTAAATTCGAAACAAACATGGAAAAAAAGACCCACACACTCAGAAGCCCATATTAAGAGACAGAGTTATGTCTGTGTTCTTTTGTCTCAGTGTTGGTAGAAACTACTACAGCGTTCCTTCCATTATAAGAATTTGTCTTTTCCACCAAGCCTAGCAGTCGTGGCATGTTCTACTTTCAACAACTTGTTCTGAAAGGCAGTTTTGCTTTTAAAGAGGAATACAAAGGGAGTAGAGAAGGCCAAGGTGGATTTGCATGAGCACTACTTCGTAGTGAAAACCTGCCGTCCAATTTCATTGAGATGCTGTGACTGAATCCCCTCCAGCGTCACTCTCTCTTCATCCACTCCCACAAAGAGGGCTGGAAGATCTTGCTTTGCATGTCTAGAGCCAGGTGTATTGTCAAACCCCAAAGATCTAATTTTTCTTATCCCAGAGAAAGGAGGCTCACCTTAACACTCTCTACAATAACCTTAAAGGAGGTTGTAGCAGGGTGGAGGTTGGTCTCTTCTCCCAAGCACCAAGCAATAGGACGAGGGGAAATGGCCTCTAGCGGCACCAGGGGAGGTTCAGGTTGGATATCAGTAAGAACTCCTTCACTGAAAGGGTTGTGAGGCACTGGAAGAGGCTGCCCAGGGCAGTAGTTGAGTCACCATCCCTGGAGGCATTCAGAAGACGTGCAGATGTGGTGCTAAGGGATATGGTTTAGTGGCAGACTTGGCAGTGCTAGGTTAACGCTTGGACTAGATGATCTCGGAGGTCTTTTCCAACCTAAAGGACTCTGTGACTCAGCCACCAGATTTCACTGCAGATTTGGCAGCTTGCTAAGGTACAAAGGCTATTCAGCACACAGTATTGCTTAGGAAGTATTTGTCTATTCATAGCACATCATCTACATGTCCTAGAGGTTGTGCTGTGTTTTTATTTTTTTTTTTTAAGAAGTGTTGTTTTAGGCACAGTAGAGACTATAACAAAACGTTCAACATATTTTGAAAAATGCAACAGCTAGATGACAAGTTTATTGTTACTTCGTAGATACATGACTGCAGCATAACTGGATCATCCCACCTGAACATACACAAATTAAAACTTGAATTGCTTTTTCCTCTTCTTAAGAGAACAATAGTGGTGGGTAGGTGGGAGAAACAAACACAGAAAGCATAAAAGGTCCCAGTATTTGGCTCAGACTACATCTTGATTCACTATGTTATAGCACTTTGTACCCTTTCCCCGTGACAACCTCAGCACACGAGCGCTGGACCTACTTGCCCTCTGCCTCTCTATCCCCCCCAGCACTGCAGGCAGGCTGGGCTGGCACGGTGCCTCGTAGGCAGGAGCAGTCCGGGCCTCCTGGGTTTGCTAGCAAACTCGTAAGAGGAGGGGGAGACCAGGGACAGGGAGATCTGGCTCCCCACCTGCCCTCACACCCACTTTTTTTTTTTCTTATTTGAGTCATAGTTCTGGTTTCATTTTGTCAGACTGAAGGGTGAATTTCAGGACAGGATGAAGCAGGTGTGTACTTTTGATATATCGTGATGATCTCAACTGCAAACAACCATCCTCTAAATCTGATGGCTCTCTCCAGCAACAGACATCCCTTCTGCATCAGGGGCATCTCTGAGGATCTCCCATGATACCCCCATCCATGCCTTTTCCACACCCACCTCTTCTCCTCAGAGATCCCTTTGCCCATTTCAGACATTCATTTCACAGCGACACCACACACCCACACCAAAGCCAGTGTCCGAACCTGCACCCCACTCACATTACACACAAAGGCCTTCCCCGCTTCCCTAAGCCAAGGGATATTGACAGTTTCCACCAAGGTAAGTTTAAATAAAATTTTTAGATATGAAAGTGAGAAATAAAAGGCTGAGAAAGAGAAACTTAACAGCACAGCATTGTTGTGAGGTGTGTAGACTAACCCTAAACTGATAAAAATCTCTTGTTATTGTAAGAGGTTATGAACCCTCCCTACAGAGAAGGAAGTAAAATTTTACCTGATGCTACAAAAGACAATTCTCCCCCCAAGCAATCTTAGCCTTTCTACACATCAGGGCCTTTCTCTGTGGACTTCTCTGCCACTCTGTGTGCGGGTTTACCCCAAACACTGCCGCAGAGTGCACCCACCATGTTCCCAAGGGAGCAGGGGCTCTACTCCCAGCCGTCTCTTTCTAGACGTGAAGCCTTTCGAGGTGCCTGAGGATCTTCTGGAGCTTTTCCTTTGGATCTGAGTATAGTAAGAACAAACTACTTCTGGCCCACACAGCCTCATTTTTTCAATTTTGTTTAAATTATCTTGGGACCATCCCTATGACACTCCCAGAGTATCTTCCAGAAAGAGGGAAGGGAACAGAGAGGAGGATCTATCTTTCCCCTCTCCCAAATGTGCACACAAACCATCCCCATCCATCCAACACGACCGGTGACACCTCTCGGGGACACAGTACGGGAGTGCTGTTAATGATTTGCCTCTTGGCTGAGGTGCTGCAGTCTTTGCTTGGGAAGAGCAGGTCAAAGAGGCATGGGAGGAAACTCCTGCGGTTTGTGGTACTTCTCAGTACATTCATCTACCTAATAGCTGGGTTGGGTTTTTTTGCTTTGCTTTGTTTTTGCTTTAATGAGCCTCTCCTGTCACACCACCAGCTCTGAAGTAAGTCTTCCTGCACGCAAAGCCCAAACTTTCCATTGCACGGAGACATCAGGCTCCACCGCTGGACGCTGCGTGCAGGTACTGCCAGCTGGTGACACCTCGGTGCAGACCTCTAAGCAGTACCCACTCCAGTCCTCATTAAAACGACGTTTTCAGTAACATTTCAGTACCTCATTTGTAGGTGGCGTTCACAGAACAGAAGTGCTTGGAGACCCCATTTTTCTAGATGCACAAGCACATAACAGTGACAGCCTTTGCCTTAAGGACTGGTTGGGATGCGGGAGACAGCCCGAGGTGAAATAACTCCACCGGTTAGAAGCCAGAATCAGGACCAGGAAATCCAGACTACCAAAGCTCAGATGCAGATCACAACCGTTTCTTCCTCTGCTGACCCTTTTCAAACACACCACAATGTTTATATGAAACCTCACCCCAAGCCCTAGTCGTGTGGCAGAAGAAGAAGGGGAGGGAGAAATACCAATAATAACAGGAGATGACTACAATCCCCGAGTCATTCAGAGTACAAATTTCCACCATCTGCACACTGTATGTCCTAACAATCCACCTCCGTAAAAAAGCAGAGCATTTTTTAACAATGCTGAGGATTAAACCCCAGTCAAATCTGACAAATAAAAGCTCATTCAGGAACCCTGATTTATTTCGTAGGGATTAATGACACTTGAAAGCAGAACAAACCACCGCACTACAATAAACAACCGGAAGGAGAAATCAACACATAATGGTAATTTATTTCTCTTGCTGAACAGCAACACCAAGAGATTGAACTATTTTGGATCAACCCAATCAAAACCATCATTTGGGGCTACAACCAACATTTTGTTCGAATTAAACTACGAACACAAAGTGCTGCCTTCCAAGCGGGGATGCTGCTTGAAAACCGCTTTTCTAATAAAAGCGAGGGCTAGTTTCATAAGGGGGCTTGGGAGTGTCATTTCTCAACGCCTGTGGAAGCTGCCTGGGGTCTGCACCGCAGATCCGTGTCCTGGCCACCTCTCTTCCCTGGCAGGAGACGTCCTGGCAGCGGTGCTGAGCCTCCCTCGCCCCTGCCACACACACGCTTATCCCCCTGTGCGCCTGCAAAAGCGGTAAGCACACGCATTGATTTGTATCACCGATATTAATTATGATTTCAATCGGGAAAATTAATTAATACTGGGTTTCCTGTGCTATCTATTTCCAGTTTGATTTGCATTGAGTTTGTTTTTTTTTTTAAAAAAGATGTTTTCCCAAAGGAAACTCTCACTGGTTAGAAGAAACTTGGTGCTGTCTCAGGTGATGAGGAGAATGCATTATTCGGTATCTAAATGCAGTAAGTAATTACACGGATTAAACACACCTTTATTCAAAACTTTAATTTTTACATTAACTTAGGCAGAAGTCAGTGGTGTGCATTTAGCAGATCTTTCTTTTTCTGGTTTTGATTTGCCATACTGCGTAGCGATATAGATTTGAATTTCAATCCAGAGCATACAAAAATAAGCTTACATAACTCCCTTACTGCTATCTAAAAATTAACTTTAAAAATATTACAAAATAGAGATTAAATATCATCTGCCATCACACTGAGCCGACAGACTAAGCCTGGTCTCCTCCTCAGCTTTAGAAGTAGCAGGTCTCCTTGATTACATTTTTATTCATAATTAGAACAGCAGGGGGAGGAGGAGGGAGGGAAAAAAAAACTTTCTGCTTTCTCCATTTAGTTTCCAAATTTTAAATTCACATTATTCAACCAATGCAGGTGAGCTAACCGCAATGAATACAACCCTCTCTGTACCTCTGCAGGAAGCAGCAATGGTGGCTTAGCACTTAAATACAGACTGCCTTTAGCCAGAAGCACTGGCTAATGCATTCTTACATGAAGGTAGATTTTGACAATTCTGTTTAAAAGATATAAAACAAAAACAAGTGCACACTTTCATGCAGCCAAGCAAAGAGCTGTAGCACGTACTGAAGAAGATTTTTACACTAAAAAAAAAATTTAATAAATTGAGTTTACATATTACCTTTTCTATATTTGTGGCTTATCAAAGGTAATATTCAAACCCTAAATCCTTCTGATAGACTGACATCTTCTACCAAATTTCCAGCCCAGGTGAATTTCCATATGACTTAGTTGTAATAATAGCACGTTGGATAAAAGCTCTCTCTCTTCTTTCAGAATGAGACCTATACTGTAAATTCAGCTCCGTAAGTCACATTTACAAAAGCACTGATTTCCCATTTCAGTCATGATTTGCCACCTGCTGCTGCTCCTAACCAAGTATCAGGTAAAGAACCCTTCTCCCAGCTCTGAAGCTGCCTGGACACATTGACACGTGAAGAGAGAAGAATTATTTCAACATCTGTAGCAAGACGTCAAGAAGAAACTGCATCTCTCGCATCTCCTACCTTTTCCGAATGGCATTCGAGTGGTCAGGCAGCACAAAGACAGAAAGCAAGTCACGGAGCCTGACCGAGGAAGTGCGGATGGAGTACCATCGTTTTACTGCCAAACAAATAACAAGACAGTAGACATGCTGCGTAAATTATATTTTCAGACCTGAAGGTAAAAGATGTTGCTTACAGGTTTTGATCAGAGCTGTAACACCAGCCAGGAGCCAAGCCTACGGAGGAAGAAAGTTCCTCCCTCAGGAGACCTGTTGTTGATTCAGAAACCCCGTCCCCCTCCCTACCCTCACTCTGCCAAGTCCTGGCCCTGGAAAAGCAGTACATTTTGGCAACGTGCGTGTTTCCTCTGGTCAGGGATGCCCACGAGGAACGTACTGTGGTAACTACAAGCGAGGAGGTTTTTCCATAGCAGATCAGAGCAGCTGTAAACTATCAGCTATTTGCATCATCCATCCTTATATAAATGCTCTTGGTACAAAAAGCTGCCTGCATTTCAGTACTGACTCCAGCAGAAAATCTCTGGAAAGCCTAAGGGGCAGAAATTTTCCTTCCAGATCCACTGAAGGCAGCAAATAATCTAATAATGGCTTTCTCGGCCTACAGTTCTTCCAACACCTGTTCTTCCTACTGTGCTTCATATTTCAAAGCTCTTTTTAAATCAAAGTGCTATTTGCTTAAAGTCCTCATTTTAACCAAGCCTGCTGAGTATGCCATTAATAAAGTCCTGCTAACAGACATCAGGATAAATATAAATAATTGCAAACACTATTTAGCATCAATCTGAATCCCCAGTTAACCCTATCACCCTCTCCATTTGTTTCAAGACGTTTAGCTGTCTTCAGCTGCTTGCTCCAATCCAAAGATTCCTGAGCATGAAACATTTTGCTTCTGATTTTCTAATTCTGCCGAAAGCAGACGGACAACACCCTCCTGCTCACTCCTCCTCCGCTGGCTCACGAGGCCGGCAGCGATTACCTGCGGGATGTGCAAGGGGGCTCAGCTCCACGGCCACGGCCACCGCCTGGCAGAGCCCTGACGCATGCTTCTACGACTTGTAGAGGAGTTTTGGTCTCACCACCAGCAGGAAATGCCCAGTCAGAGCACACAGCCCAGGAACAACGCCTGCAAAAGGGCTGCTCCAGACTCGTGCTGCTGAAGCTTTCCATAACTTCACAGGCAGCCCAGCTTTGCAGGATCTCTCCCTCCTGCGGCGCCATCCCAACACTTCTCCCACGCAACTTGCTGGCCCCAGCACTGAGCTGTATTTCACACGTGCCACGGATGTTCCCCAGCTTCCAGCAGGGTTTTCAGCAGCCTTTTGCAAAACCAAAAGCAGATTTTGCTTCCTGGAATATGTAAGTGGTGAGGAAGGCAAAACTGCTCTTGAGTTACTCCAGCCAAGGGACTGGCATGCCTATAGGATGGCCAGTGGGGAAGGAGAAGTGGGATGGAGAAAGATGCAGCAGGAGGGTATGGGACAGGTTGCTGAGAGACAGCAAAGAAGGGGACAGTGATGTTAGAAAGAAAACAAGCTTTGTTTGTTTTTTTTTTTTTAGTTTAGTTGTCCTGGGTGAAATCCAGTGCAGGCTGGCCAACTTCCATTAGCCAAGCATCCAACCCACTGCATGTTCCGTTTGGGGACTGCTGGTTCATTCCTGAAGGCCTTGAAGACACCTGCTGGAGCTCTCTGCTAGCACAGCCAAACATTGCGTACCACTGAAAATATGCTTTGTTTGGTTAAAAGGAGCCTTAACGGAGCGCAGGGCTTGTGGACTGATGTCAACAGCAGCGAATCTCTGTTTACCCAGACAACAGGTGCAAGGAAAGCAAAGGCGTTTCCCTCTCTCGGCACGTAGCACAGCGCTGGAAGCAGGAGGAAAGGGAAAAAAACACGGGAGGAGAGGAACATGGGAGGAGAGAGGGATGCCTGAAGGATCAAGATGGCCAAGGAGCAATTTCAACCTCCCTTTCTCAGCTCCTTGCTGTCCCAGAGCCTGAGATCCCACACAGACGCCTGACCATGAGATAAGAGGCAATGCTTTTTGGCATTAAGATGTTGCTTAATTATGTGTTTTAGGCAGTTTTCCAGTGCAGAAGTCTCCTCCTGGAGCGCACCCCAGCATCCCTCCTGCTCCACGACCCCGCTGTCCAGCCGTGCTGGATGGCTGCTCGCAGAGCAGCTGCAGCCCTGGGATCCCAAGCTGCGAGGAGCCCTGCGACACATCCCTGCAGGCATGCGAGACGCAGCACAGCTGTGGGGAAGTGTGAAATGGGCGTCCAAAGCATGAATCACACATTCCCCATGCAAGCTGCACACCAGGGACACAGCCCAGTCTTGTTTCTTCTCTTTCAACCACTGCATTCACTCGCTGTTACTTGGCGCTATCGACCTCACCCACCCCATGTAGCACACCTTGCCTTGAGATAAGTCGTGCTGGCGGGCAGACGGTGTGTTTGGGAGGAAAGGCAAGGGGCAAGAAGACTCACCCTGCAAAAGGAGATGTTGTGAGTTTAGTTCATATCTCCAGCGTATTTGGAGGAAAACACACGTCCAGAGACTCCAAGTCTGGTCCTTTTTTGGACGCAAAACCAAGGAGATCCTGGTGCCATGGCTCACAAATTGGTGACAAAACCAACAGCACATGGCACAGAGCGGGAATGCTGATTGAAATAACAGCAAAAGTGAGGAGTTCCAGAAAGCAAGCACAGAGGCTGTGCGTGTCCTCACAACACCAAATACAATCCACTCTGAAACACATTACAGCAAGAATATGAATAGATGTTTAAATAGACTGTTGTCATCTAGTACATCTCACAAATCTAATCAGAAGTAACCAATATAGCAGAAAGCTTGCAGTGGCATCAGAGGTAGCATTTAACAGTCCATTCACAAAAGCTATCAGTTTCTTTCGCCCTTTTTGGATGTCTTTAGCTGATGTTTCACATAAAGACTGAGGTCCTGTTCCTGTCCTAGTCCATACTCATTTCGGTCTTGGACTACACAGACACCTCTGTCTGTGTTCTGTTCCTCCTGTTCTCTCACCTACCACAACACCACAATCTCCAGGGTGTTTCTCTCATGGGGCTGGACTATGGCAAACACAGCTCTGACAGTAGCTACAAAATGCCACCAAGCCCCTGACAGGACAAGCGTGCTTACCCAGCATCTACCACCTAACCTCACAACTACAGTGAGCTCCACCAGCTAGTCTGTGGGCTTGCCTCATCAGATCCAACTCATGGAGCAGGGCCACAGCTGAGAAAACCAAACTCTTCATCAGAAGAGTAATATTAAATGTTAGCTAAACTCAGTTTGATGAAGCATTGAAGACATGTCATGAAGACTGTCGCAGAGCTTTTAAGCTCATGTTTTCAACTGAAGTATGTGCTCAAATCCTTTGTTAAACTGGGGTCCGTGTCCTGATTTGAATCCAGCTCCTCACCCAGCACTGAGCTCCCGGAGGTTAACCACTCAGCCAAAGAGCAAGACCAGCAGGCTGTGCAAAAAGAGAGGGTGAGATCTCCAGCTTCACAAGGACACAGGCGATAAGTTCATTAGTAAATAGGAGGGGCTGAAATACAGATAGAATAGAGGCAGAGATGAACATAAAAAAATTAACAGTAACGAGGACAATTTGCTGGCAAGTCCAGAAACCTTTATCTAAACTGCTGCTGTGCCTCATGAGGACGTTTGCAGGCAGAGCACAGAAGCAGTAGTACCGATTCATTTTAAGCAGGACATACAGGATATATCAGACACTCATTTAGACATGTACGCAGTTCAGGACTCGATGCAAAGCCTGCTGAAGCCAAAGGGTCTGAGAATGGTGTTAGAAAACCAATTTTAGGAACCTGTCAAAATAATTTTACGGATGTATTTGTGATCTGTGACTGAATACAGCTAAACGAACTGGTTTTCCAAGTTATATTTATCTGGAGAATCTTTTTGACTTAAACACTCGCATAGCAGTAACAATGTTATCTAATTTTGGCAGTGCAGAACACAGTAGGATGACTAAAATTAGGTTTGCAAACATGCACTAAGAGACACAAGGCTTCCCATGACTCATCTACTTCTCTAACTAAGAGCGTCCCTGATAGACTAATGGAATCCTCACCAAGGAGGATCATTTTCTCAATAAAGGCAGAAGATTTAAAGCAACCGTGTTACAAGCAGTGAGAAGATCCTGTATTTGCCCTGAGGTAGCACATTCATTTTCAAGACATACAGCAATAGAAAACGTCTTATCTGGAGAAAGTACTTTTAAACGTTTTCCTGGAAAAGTAGTTAAATCTGAACAAATGTGCCAGACCCTATATATCCTCACCTCCTGCCACAGGTGGACTTTGCTGGAAGTCACGTTATAAAGAAGTATGACATGAATATGCAAGCGATTTTGCCCAGGAGGGGCAATCCAGAAGAAAAATGCCTAAATAAAAGCTGTTTTCTGAAGGAGAATGTCTCAGCCTTAGGAAGCGTTCATCGGTAGAGATCAGAGCATTTCTCTCTAGCAGCCTTGCTGTCCCCGTTTTTCACACAGGAAATCTGTTCTTCCCAGTCACCCCAGTGCTAGCACACAACTGGGAAGAAAACCCAAGTACCCCCAAGCCCCTGCTCCCAATCCACTCACCACATCCTTTCTGAAATCCATCCTGACTCGAGGCCTCTGTAACAGAGGGCGAGGGAAGTCAGAATAAATCCAGCAGTGTTCAGCTCTAAGATGCTGAAGGTGCTCAGATCAGTACTTTCTAACCTCGTTCTTCAGGCTCGGAGAGCTCCTACGTGCCATGCATGCTTTGAGCTCTCCAAATGTTGGGCAAGACACAACACTGCCAGAGCAAGGCTTTTCTTATCAGTGCCTATAGGACGGTGCAAACTGGCAGACAGATTACAAGAACCTCAGACACAGGGGGCTCTCTGTGATTATACACTAGCAAACTTGGCCAACTAATCAAAACAACCCTGGGTGACGCGCATCACTGGAGAAAATAAATTGTTTCACAAGACAACGATTGCAGAAGGACGAGCGTTGCACCTCTCAACAAGAAGTGCGACTTCAAGTTGTTGGCGTGCATCTCAGTTAAAGTTTCCCCAGCACTAATAAAGCTGTGATCACACCAATGCAGACACCAAGGTCATCTTGCTGACTGCTACCTGTTGCCCAGAGGAGTTTCGTACTCTGCACAGTCCCATGCTGCTATGGGCCATCGGTTGACTACTGGCACATAGGCCACCGTGTCCCCACGGGTGGACCAGCCCGACCAACTTCAGGTCTTACTAGCAGTTTTAAAGGCAATGATTGAAAGGTGGTGGGCAGGGAAGGGAGGCAGAAATGACAGCCAAGGGGTTAAAGTGACAAAATGATAGCTGGGGAAGCTTCAGGTGGGATAAAAAAAAAGATCTGCACCAAGGGAGGAGGTCTTGGAGGCTGAGATAGGGAAGGACACAGAAGAAGACGGAGCGGTTTCCTACTTACAGAAGGATTCAGAAGTGTTAGACCAACCTTTCATGCCGCTTACCTACCTTCTGTTTCTGGCTAGACCCCTGGGTCTTTATTCCAGTCTTGCCAGCAAACTGGGCAGCCAACAGAAGGGATGGAAAAATACCCACAGTCGCTCTTTGTACTGTGCTCCCAAAACATCTACTACTCCAGTGTCCCTAGTCCTCCCTTTCCTGCAGGTTTTCGGGTGCTTTCTGCAGGGAGCGGTCATCTTGGGGCCCAGGCAATACAAAACTGCCCTGGTCTTTGAACCTTCAGGGCAGGCTACAAAGAACTCCGAAGGCTGCAGTAGAGAACACACCTGTACAAGGCAGAGGAGGGTGAAATGAAGAAAGAAAGCGACTGTTTAACTGGTTTGATTGTTGTAATCGGAGACACTGCACTGCTTTTTATTGTTGTAGGAACATGAAAAAGTTATACATCACTCGCTCTCCCACCTTATATCCTGAAATATAACGGTACCAGCATTTCAGTTACTGGGAGTAACTCCATTTTCTTTGCAAGCAAAAAGTCAAGGAACTTGGTGTTTTTAAAAATCAAAACTCAGATTAGAGTTGGCATTTAGAAGCTTCCAAAAGCGGCAGGCCCTAGGGCCAGGGCCTTTGCAGCCCCAAGGGCGCAGCTATGCAAGTTCAAATAAATTAAGTGCAAGGAAATTGCATAAATCTACCTCCTTTCCTGCAGCGGGGAGAGGAAGCCCAACACTTGCATGCTTCAATGGGCAGGCATTCCTAGAGATGAGTAAAATATTATAATCAAAAGGCCATGTTTCATAAAGAAATGCACTGAGGCAGCTGGTCTCCATCCCAGCTTAAAAATTCAACCTTACTTGTGCCTTTAGAGGAACAGGACCCTTACACAAACACACTACCTTCAGCTTTTTTGTTTTCTTATATCTCCTCACAGCCCTTCTTACGGCTGTAGATGAATAAAACCTCTTTGCATAGCCACCATCATTTCAGTTGCAGACTTATGCTGCAGTCTCACAGTGGGGAACAGAGTCCAGCAAGCCAATAAACGCATCATTTCTTTCATAAGGAAGTGCATCACAGCATTTTCTGCTAGAAAGAAGGCTCTGTTGTTCAGCACCTTTTGATCGCATCCTTCTAAAAGCGAAATATCTGCCGCTATAATTACGGGTAGGATGCTTAACTGAATATTTCTTTTGTCAGCCATTCATTTTAAAATGAGAATTTGTTGCCACATTATGCCATTTTAATATCGGATTGCCCTCAACCAGAACATCTGTGTACTTAACCAGCTGCTTTAAACAACTGCCTTCTTTAAGATGAAGTCAAACAGATTACGTGTTTTACTATAGCCAAATTTCACTGCGAAGTTCATTCTCTCATGCCTTAGTTGTCAAGAAATGAACTGTCAATTCATTTCCAAATTAAAAAAAAAAAAGCAACAACAAAACCACACTTACTAAAGGGA
Source organism: Cygnus olor (assembly GCF_009769625.2). Classification (NCBI taxonomy): domain Eukaryota; kingdom Metazoa; phylum Chordata; class Aves; order Anseriformes; family Anatidae; genus Cygnus; species Cygnus olor. The sequence goes on from NC_049173.1 coordinate 12,849,417, forward strand.
CAGCAACTAGTGTCTTATAACTGTGATAAAGACTCAGTAACATTAAGAACTATTTCCATATTCATCTCCTTAATATTTGGTAACAGTTGCAAACACGCTCCAATAAACAGCCAAATTCAGTCGCTCCGCAACTGGCAGGAATGAGGGAAGAAGAGATCAGCTCCTGGGACACATAGGTAGTTGTAGCCTTGAATTCAACCTAGGCTCTGTTACTGTACCTTAGGCTTAGGATATTTATGTGCACGTTCAAAGCATGTCTTTGCATCTCTCAGAGCAGCAAGATGCAAAAGCTTAGTCAGGTATAAGAAGAGATAGGGCATTTCTTCCCCTGGGGCTCAACTTTTAAAACAAAAAGCTATCAGTTATCCTTGTGAGAGGGGATTTAAAACGTAAACTGAATGTAATGGGCACATCTGCCCAAGCTTTCAGAAAGCAGGAACTTATGCCCGAGCTCCACGATGAAGTTCTTTGCTTTCATTATTCCTTGTTATTTCACTGCTTCCTGAATCATAAGCCTGACCCAGGAAGACCCAGCACTGCCCAGAGAAGATCTCTAGCTATTCTAAAGGAAACACAACACTTTAAGATGGGACACGATGATGCCAACAGGGGCACAGGGATTATTTTCTCAAAGGGCATTTTCTTTTTAGTGTTTGGAAACTGCTGCATCAGTGAAACTAGGCTGGTCTAGGATGGCATTTAAAACAAAGCACTTAAGAAAAAGAGGAAAATGTCAGCTATCCCAGATCCATTAGTTAATTGATTCAAAGCATGAAGACCATCGGCACCCAACTGAGATGACAACAGTTACAGATTGTCAGCATAAGTCACAGACCAAGGCTCAGCACTTTGAAAAATCCACTTTCATGTTTCGGGCATTTACTACAACCTGTGACCTTCTTAAATCCCCTGCATTTCCCAAAACTCCTCCAGCATCCCAATGGGCAGGTAGGTAGATCATGAAGGAAGTTATTCTCAGAGTCTCCCTTATCTGCACAGCTTTTACTACCCAGGCACAAGTAGCTCTTTGGACTTTTAGATACATCTTTCCCTGCTTCATGACACTGCAGTACAGACATTTCTGTGGTTTAGCTGCTATTAAAAGTCCCAAGTAGAGAGTTCAGCTAAAGCACAAAGAATGCTGGCTACCATACAACTCAGCACACAGGGAAGGCTTTTATAAATATGATGTATGAATACATGAGGACATGTGGGGTTAGTATAAATTAGGTTAGGATAAATTAACCAGAGGATATTGACGTAGTATTGCTTAGGATACCTGTGTAAAGGCGGACTTCAGGTGGCTGTGCAAGTATCATAGGCACTGCATTATAAATATATTTCAAGGAGAATTTAAAGTAAACTTAAAGAACATGAAGGTTTTGGGGACGCATCAGAGAAATACAGAACAGAACTTCTAAATGCATGCTACAAGAGGACAGTAGGTGATTTTGTTTGAAGAGGTGTGATTGGAGTTGAGTGAAACATCCCATGTAACACTGAATCCTATCACAAGCCAACTTCTGTCTTGACTAACCCCATGTTTTATAAGGGAGTATATTTACTCCATCTTTTGAAATAAAAAGACATGTTCGAGCAATAAACCAAATTCAAAGCACTTATCTCACCCAAACTCAGAGTCAGTACCTGGGTCATTCCCAAATTTATATTCCAAAACTGAAGTTGAATCTAATGGATGTTAAATCATGGGCCACATGCTGGAATAAAAACGATGGGATAAGAAAATGAAAGCGCCGTACACAGAACACTGAGAAAGCCAGATAATCTGTACGTGCTACCCCTGTCAGCAGCTGGTTTAGGCAGAGACCTCACCCCATACTGGTGTACACCACCCTGGCGTTATGTTCACAGACCAAGGTGGCCTGGTGCTGCTAGTCCCCAGATTCACCAAAACCAGAGCAAGTCATCCGTAGCTGCTTGGCAATAGGTAGGCTAGCCTTTAGCTATCAGGGCAGGGAGAATCCACTGTTTCCTTCTGATGTCTTTCTTCACACATGCTTCCTCTTTCTTTTAATAACCTCCCACTCTGTAACCAGCAAGAACACGTCAATCTCTAATTTCTACGTAACGAGGTCTAGGGCTGGCAGCAAGTATCATCAGCCAGGCCAACTGCAAAACCCCACTATGAAAAAAGAAAAACTGCTGTAATAAACCACAGTTTGGGCCACCTGGCTTACTAAAGCTGCTTACACTGTGCAAAGTTCTGCTTCACCTCACCCAGCCCAGACAACCTATACATTGCAGTTCTTCATCTAGGCTCCCTTAAAATCAAAAGGAGGGAAAGTGTTTTTAGAGCATGCTTCATCTGCTTGTAAAGCAGGCAGCTAAAACAGGTCAGACGAATCACGTTATCAGCAGTTTTTTCTTGCCATTGATTACACAAGGAGCCAACGGGGACCAGGTCATACGCAGACGTTCCAAGTTAGGAAATGAAGCCCATCTCAGACATCTGCACAACTGCACCCACAGCGCTGCTTATCCGCCCATGGCTGAAAGTGGGGCTAATTTCCACTGCAGAAAAAAGAAGTAGAAGTCACCCAACCTTCTACAGACTGATCTCAGATTGGAATTCCCAACAAGGCAAGGCCTTTCTTCCTAACACTTGAATTAAGTAAATGGCTTGAAGGAGTTTGAGTCATAACTTCTATTCCCAGCACTACATCTAATCTGGAATCTGACCTTTGGCATGTCATTTAACCTTAGTTTTCCTGCTAACTGCAAAGTAGGGATAATCATAACAATCCTGCAGGAATGCTGAGTCTTCGCTGATTAACATCTTTATAGTGTGCTGAGAATCCAGTGCCCCTCATCAAAACAGCGGTACCATTAACTACTACATGAGCTCCATCATGATTACTGTAACAAAGAGCACTTATCTGATATTTATCTTTGAAACAGCTGAACTTAATTTGCATGCACTCATTTTTGGACAGTCCTCAGTGGTATTTGCATCCTTATTTCTCTGGGATTTGTATCTTCTGTTCTGTCACTTGACAAGTTCACCACCATCTTCCCTTTTCTGTTGCCTGTTCAAGTCATCCACTAATGCAAAACATTCATTTCTTACTTTCTGCCTAAAGATGACTATACATAAGCATATAAAAGCCCACACATTCTGCCATTAAGTTTCCCAGACAAATAGATTTGAATTTCAGTAATGTAAACAAACCTGCAGGCTTTTGCCAAGTCTAATGGACAAATATGAATAATTCCTGCCTAGAAGCCACACTTGAATCACTGCAGACAGTGACTTGGACAAGAAACCAAAACCAAGCATCGCTGCCCCCATCTTCCATTCTCGCAAACTCCACCAAGGTAATATCCAAGAAAATACTTACGTAATACAAATGCTTTCATTTCAATCTGAAAACAGCTTCCATTTACAGTAGGAATACACACACACACAAATATATAGGCCCATAAGTATGTATATATGTGAATACGTACACAGAGTTATGCTGCAGAGGGAGGGCATCCTTGGCCCAGCGAGCCCCCCGCCGCCCGTGCTCATGGCACGAAGGATACGCTGCAGCAACAGCAACCAGCTGAGGGCTATGGAGACCACTTTCAGGCCAGTTACTCACCATCCCTGAGAGGGCCATATTTCCCTGTCCCATATTTCCACCACAAAGCCGTGGTCACGCTCAGCTCTGCTACCTCTTCTAGTTTAAACAGATGGGGTGGTTTAAGCAGAGAGCCTCCAGCCCTCGCTCCTGGCTGCTAACTTCTAGCTCAAGCACCACTGTCAGATTTGATCCCCTCTCAAGGTTACAGGGGCGTTGGGTCTGCACACTAAGCACTGACTACAAACCAGATGACTGCTCTGGCCTTTATGCCCAACTGAAGAGCTCTTGGGGTGGACACAGCTTTCCCTGGATTGCAGCAAGCACTTCAAGGACACCCATACCTCTGCACTTACCCACCATTTCTGTCCCTGCTTGCCTGAGCTTGCTTGGGCATCCAAGTAAAACTCGAAGTGACAAGCAACACCTGTTTCCACAGATATTTTCCACACCCAGCTACATCTGATCCTTGCTTGATTTCCTCCTTTAAAGCTTAATCATGGTTTCAGTGAGCAGCCTCACTCAAGTTCCTGAGTTCTTTACTTAATGCTTCTGTATTTGAGCTCAGACATCTGAAGGGATCTCTGGTTTAAGTAATCTGTTCAGCACAGAAAGCCCTGGAAACAGACTTTCTGCCAGTCATCGTCTTAAACCACGAGCGCAAGCTGCAGTACGGTGCGTATTTTTCCACTGTAGCAACGCAATGGCAGGATTTTGCTTCCCTTGCACTGGATTTTCTTAAATACAGCTCCTCTACCAGATGGACTCCATAAAGTGTAAAACAGGATGCGTGTCTCAAAATGGGTTCTTAAAATTCAAGTTTCTATTTGTGGTACCCACCAGAAAGCTCCGCATCATCCTTTAGAAGCACTGAGAAACAACTAGAAGACCCGACTCAGTTCATAGACTGGTGGCTTTAATTTACTTACGTGTCATTTGCAGATACAGATTTTAGGACGTCAGAGGCCTTGAGGATGCCCCACTCTATGTGGATCATAACCGACAGTGGGGAAACTGACGGGGGAAAAGCCCAAGAAGTAAGGAGGAGGCTCTCTGCCCTCGGCAGTACCCCAGTGGCTATCCCGGGACTGGGAGCAGCCGCCCGAGGCAGCGTAGGCCCGGCTCCTCCCCACGCCCCCAGGCTCAGGGCTGCCGTCCTCAGCAGGGCTGACCTCAGATGCTTCCACCGGACCAACGAGGAAAGCAAAGCAAAACACGCTCCAGACCTCAGAAGCCAAATCGCACATCCACAGGGAGAAACGGCCTGTGCCTGATCCCTTGCTCGCCCCTCGCCCACACAGGCAGCAGCGGCCAAGTGAAGTCCCGAGGACTTGGCAATCGGGGTCACCCTGACGCAGACCGACGGGAACACAAGCGTGGCTGGAGCTCAGAGAGGATGTAGGAAGCTGTCGGGACAGAGCTGCGCCGAGCTTTTACCCACAGCCATCCGCACCCGAGACTTTTGCACCACCAGGCACGGATGCGATCCCTTCTGTGGGGGAGAGAATAAAAGGCACAAAACTGCGGCTCAGCGCCGAGGTGGTGACAAGTGCACGGCTTTCCCCTCTCAACACCACCGCTCTTCCACAAGCCTCAGTGCTGGGAAATGGCATCGTATTTCAGGATTGATTTTCTCCTACTTCAACCTTCAAAGCCAGGATGTTGCTACATCTTTGTCAGCAGCGTCAGGAATTTCCACACTAAATCTGACATCTTTTTCATGTTAAATGATCTAGATACCTTACATGTGCTGTACTCCGTGGATTCTTCTGCTTCACTTTCTTCTGTGATCAGATGTTTTCTTTCTCCTCCTTTTCATGCTGCACTTTATAAATAGTTTAAATAAATGCATATCTTGGTTTAACGAGCCTGTGCTGTCTGAGTGAGTTTAGAAATTACCATTAGTTATTTGCAGTAGCTAAAAATGGCTATAGGGAACCTATTGACATGAAAGCATTACCTGTTATTAATGCCACTAATCTTGCCTAACAACCCAGTACTGTCTCTGAAGCGTGATCTTTCCCAAAGTTGGTGTTTTGTTTGATTTTTTTCCCCACCTTTCATGGTACTAATTACTCAGGATCCTTAAATAATTTTCTATTTTGCTTGCAACAGAAATGTCCCAGTACCGTAATGGGATGAGTCCAGTTGCACCATACAGCACACTTATACACATACATATACACACTATACAACATACAGACTCAAAGGACTGCCTTGTTTGCTTTAAAGCACGGTGGGTGAAGCTTGGGCTGTATTCTCTGCTTTCAAAGGGCATACAGTGATGGTGCAGTCATCTGGCATAACTGGGACATGCATTTATTTATGCCCAAGTGGTACTGTAACTGCATGCGACCTACAGTATAGGCTCTAGGCAATAACCTCTTTCTCTGGTGACAAGGTCACAAACGAAACACGCTTCCCTTGCTCTAACCGCATTCTGGGTTATATGTGAATTTTTCTTCACTTTGTCTTTTTTGTATGTTCTTCTGAAAAGGCTTTCATCACCATTACCTACCTCTACCACTTCATCAGTTGCAAACATTTACTGATACATCTTACTACTGAAGTAAGAATCACAAAGGGTATGTTTTAGCTTGCCAGTTTTCGTGGCTTCCAGTGGAAGAAGTCTATATCAGTCCTATTTACCTGCAACCTGATGCACTGAAAGATCATAGATATAAGAAAAATTGCAGCTTCTACGACAATAGGGTCATGATTCCCACTCCCTCCACTCTGCAATACACAGACAAGTCTAGAATCAGATTTTCCACATTATTTAACACTGTGAAACAAACAAATTTTCAAATAATTAAATATTCCACATCTATGTGAGTATTTAAATACCAAGACCAATTTTCTTCATAAATAGTATCCAGCTGATCCTCCTCCCTGTAATAATCAGAGCAGACACATGCTCTTAGGTAGATATGATCCATGCAAGATGAATTTTTTCTTGATTTTTGAAATATGATTCTTAGATTTACATTCCCCAACTAAAAGAATAATGTGACTTTGATCTCATATAACTTGTAACGAATGACAAAAAGAGCCTTATCTGTTACTGGCATTTTAACCCAGCTTTATAAGAGACAGCCCCTTGCCAAACAGCAGCAAAGCAAAGCAACAGCAGCAAAACAGCTGGACAGGACAGTGTTAACTACATGAAATGCAGTTAGCATGAAACAACATCAAAAAGTGCTGTCTCATCAAGCAGAGATGTTCTGTGGAGGCAAAGTTTGCAGGAATACTCTTCTTATTAGACCAGTTCTTACAGTCAGAATAAAGGACAAGCTTTTAGAGCCAAAAAAAATCCTCTTCAATCTGCAGCAAAAGTTGCAATCATCTATTTTCCTAAACTTTTTATCCTTTTATTTCCTTCAAGCTTTTATTTTTTTCCCCTCTTTTCCTTCTCTCCCACAGACACATTTAATGGGAAGTTAGTCTGAGGATTTACGGTATTGCTAAGAATGGATACTTTAATGAAAAGAAAAGCTGAAGTTCTTCTTCACAGAATTACATTTCTTCTGCGTGTTTTTGAAATTTTCTTAATTTTTTGTTTGTTCAAAACTTCTGTTTCAGGTCTGCAAAGGGGTTGCGTAATCATAAGCTCTCCTGGTTTTGCCAATTATAGAAGTTGGTTTAATAAAAGATATAATAAAAGTATAATAAAATTAAAGGTATAATAAAAGATATTCCGCCTCCCTTCATACACATACATTTGTATCTTTAGACCATGACAGCTACAGCAGCACTACGACAGCATGTTGTATGGAAATACATTGGTTGCCATAAAGGCAGCACAAGCTCTCCTGCCCTGTAGCTAAACGCCAAAGACACTCGGCAAGGATGCGGACAATCCAGCTTTAAATCCAGCTCCGTATGATTCTAAGGCCAGGCTGTCATCCCACATCATCCAGAATCAGGCAAAGTAGGACTTCAGTTAACTCTCCATAAGCTGAACCAACGCACTGCCTGCACGTTCCGAACTGAAACGCTCATGCTTCAATTTCTAACAATCGACAAGTATCAACGCATGTAATTTCACCACAGAGGAGCTGGAAAAGTTTTATTTTTAAGTTTATTTTCATTCAGTTTCAGACCCAAACCCTCAGCTCTGCCTCCACAAAACAGAGCCAGCATCCCTGTGCCTAGCCCAGCAGTCAGCTTTGCTGGGCCGTTATCCCCCTAACTTGGTGGCACTTTGCAGCATTACCACCACCTGCTGCATGCACCTATCGCCTGGGAAAGCTTTCCTCTCACCCCAGTCCTTCCCTTTCTTCTTCAAAGTACGGCTTTGCTTTCATTGCAGCTAGATGGAAAGAGAGGGGCTATTTCACAGACTTTCATCCTCCTCACCTTCCCCTTCTCTACACCAGCTGCAGCAAAGAGCACTGAAGTGTCACCTTCCTCTAGCTGCTCTTGGAAGGTAATACTACAAACCCCCAGATTTTACTTCTCATTACCTTGCCTGACCCAAATCGGTCTCTAGCAGGAGGCAGCTATGGTTTCTAAAGGAGCCAGGCCCTGCTGTGCTGCACAGTCCAAAGCACGAAACTAAACCCAAGCTGGCACGAAGAAGCTCTCCAGCTGCTGGTCAGCCAGCAGTCTGCAGCTACAGGTACCACTCACACAGAATCACCAGGGGAGAGTCAAAGTCTTGTTCCTGAAAAGCACACGTCCTCAGATGAAAACTGCTTCTAGTAGTGACACATCAGCTTTCTTGCCACATTTTTCCGCCATAAACAGCGTATCTTCTCCACCTGTAACTGATGAACGTGAAGCTTACGAGGATGGGGTTCAAGCTCATCATAGAATCATTAAGGTTGGAAAAGACCTCCAAGATCATCTGGTCCAACCATCTCCCTACCACCAATGTCACCCACTAAACCATGTCCCTAAGCACCATGTCCAACCTCTCCTTGAACACTCCCAGGGATGGTGACTCCACCACCTGCCTGGGCAACCCGTTCCAATGCCTGACTGCTCTTTCTGAGAAGAAAGATCTCCTAATTGTAACGTGTAGTCAGAGAAAAGGCAAGTGGGAAGCCAAGCGTGCACTCTGTCGTGTGGCTGAAGTTCAGGGCAGGGACAGAGATAATGGGCACCTGGGGAAGGCACCGGGACAGCAAAGCCAAGCACCTGCCCCTAAGAAGCCAGCACTGCCAGTAAGGAGAAGTAGGCAGGCAGCATCTGCTTACCATACAGCATAAACTTCAAAAGATAGACAGATAAAATGCTTCAAATCTTTAAAGACTCTACACTCAAGGCTAGACAGAGTTAGCAGGACCAGGAATGACTTTCTCTAATAAATGCCCACAGGTGGATTTTAAAATTATCATTAATTCTGTTCTTTAAAGAAGCCGTCTGTACTCACATGTTTCTTCTCATTTTAAAGATTGACATCAATTTCCATGCGACTCGATAACTGGCTTCAGTTCTGAAAAGCGTGTCTGGATCCTCATTAATGGCAGCTACTGCTTGTTTGTGAATATTACAAGGATGGTAAATAAATAAATAAAAGGAGGGGGAGGGTATAAACATGTATACGAGATGAGAGAGACAACAGAAGAATGCAAAAAGTCAGGTTGCCACACCTACAAGGCAAGGGGAGCAGAGAGAAAAATGCATGTCTTTGCAAATGGATTAAACTGCAGTAAGTGTTGGGGAGCCCAGCCGAGGCTGGCACCAGTGAGATGGGTGCTCTGTAGGGTGTGCAGATCGAGAGGGGAAAAGATAGAAGCATGGCATTCTTCCCCAGGCTGCCCCACGTTTCAGGCACTAAATGCACACCCCACACCATTTACACTGACTTTGATGTAACTGGAATTTACCTCCTGACATACACTCCGAAGCTCTTCTAATCCACTAAATATCCCGCGATAAATTTTCTTTCGCTTTTATAGCTAGGATAAAATTATACTCCCAGGCACCAGAATGTTTTTCTCGTAAAATCTGGCCAAACCTAACCCCACAATCTCTAACAAAGAGTCTCCAGATACTTTCCTCTTCACTAGAAATATTACAACATAGCAATTATGAGAAGGGTACGTGCTTATCTTCATTCCCAGCAACGGTATTCTCGTATTACTTCCTTAGAAGTATTCCTCTCCTGCTCTTCAAACGTATCTGCGCTAAAGCAAGGAAATATGTGACAACTGCAGTGTCAGTTGTCACAGGGAAAAATATGTCAGCAAAAACATTTGATTCAATCTGCCGTATAAAGAAGCAACATTTCCTCGGGGTTTTTGTCTTGTGTGGATAAATAACAACTGTCCCAAATGCAAGTACCTAAAGCCAATTTCAGATATCAAAGGGCAGATTTCAGGCAACAACCTTCGGAAAGAAAACAAAAAAAGTAATCGGTTCTTTTTTTTTTTTAATTTAGTGCAGGTTTGTTTCAAAGCAAACCCATAAAATTTGGCCTCTTGGTCACAAACTTAAGTGTGAACTCTAACACGAAGAGAGAAGCAAAGGGTGTTAGGGATCCTACAGCTCTAAGTCCCCTCTGGGCACACGCATCTTCCCTGATGAGATGCATCATAAGGAATATGCAACAAGAACAACGAGATTTGCCAGTTCCCATGTGTAATCCGAAGCTTCTGCCTCAGAGATGTATTTTTATCAAGTTTTACATGCAATTTCCCCATACTCGCAGAAGGACAAAAGAACCGAACGTAGCCAGCTGGTTTGCTGGAGGAGCAGGCGCTGAGCAAGCAGAGACTCGGCGCGCCTGCAAAGCCCTTGGCTGCCGGAGCCAGGCTGTCCCCTTCCAGCTTCCAGGCTCACACTTCGGTGGCTATTACCCAGCAATGCGGGTTAAAAGGGGCTGAGATACTGCAAGCAATTATGGGCTGCCAAAATACCATCCTTGGGTTTCGTCCATTTTAAGCTCATTTGCTCCCCTGCGTTTTAACGCTTTTTGACTTCAGCAACAATTACGCCCCAAATCTTCTTCGCTCCCGTCAGAAAAGACTAACTACGCTATTTGGTGAGCTTCTCACTAGCTGCTCCATCTCACCTGGAGGTCAAAGTCACTGACATGGAGCAGTGATTTGTTCCACTCCTCTGTAGTGCTGCAACCCCATTGCCCCTCTCCACAAACGCCACGCTCCTGTAGCAGCTGAAATACTCCTTCGGCTACTCTCCTGCTGCTTCTTGCTCATCAACAGGATCATATTTCTCGCAGGAAAAAACAGCAGATCTTATTTCCTATGAAGAGCAATTTGTGACACAAGCAAATCCCTTCAAGTGCCTCACCTAGAGCTTCCTGAAGTTGCTTGGCTATTCCAACTAGAGCTGCACCTCTGAAAACTGGGGTATTCAGGCAGCCTCCTTCTCTGGGGCGTTCAGCCCGACAAGCCACAGAAGACAGGCCTTCCTTCCTCCTGTGCACCAGCCTTTTGTCCTTCCTGTGAATGGTTTTGCTATTTCTTTGGGGCAGGGGGAAGCAAAAGCCACCTGGCTTTGAGTTTTAAGATCAGGAGGTACTGCCTGAGCGCTGCTGCCAGTTTGGGGATCATCGGGCAAGAGGTTCTGCACCCACTGCAGAAAGACAGAAACCCTGCACTGAAACGCTTTACGTTCATTTTCAACTTTGCTTGCTATTCATCAGCAGATTTTGCTTCCTCTGCTCACAGGCAGCTACTTCAAAAGCCTCATTTTCCTTTTTGTAGCATTCTCAGGTTTGCTCGGTGGTTGGGGGAATAGAAGATGCGGTTAAAAATACTGTGATGCCATGGTGGGCGGTGTATCAGAAATAGACAGACAGTAGCTCACTGTGAAGAATACCAAGTAATATCCCGCACAGATAAAGGCATGGAAACAAAAGAAAAAAATGCATTTGTGTTCTGCCGCTAAAGAGCTAAATCTGGACTGAACAAAGACAGAGAAGCACCACTCGCGGCCAAGTGGGTGACACCTCCTGTTGGCTTCACATGCAAAGTCCTCTTCAGACAGCGAGGTCAGCAGGAGAGCATAAAAACGTGGCTGAGGAGCAGTGTTACCTCCAGTCACAAACAAAATGTATGCACGGTTTGAGGTTCTGTGAAGGCAGCACAGAAACTCGGCACGAACGCGGACCCAACTGGTATCTCGCAGAACCCAGCTGCCTCTGGGAACCGAGAGCCGCCTTAGCTCCTTCCACCCTCGCCTTAAAAGCCACTGCAGTTTTTCTGGGGATATTAGGTGCTTCCCAAGGGGAAGATAAACCCAGCCTTCCCAGCGCAAGGAGCTGTGAGCTCATTCAGTGGATTTACTCCCTTATTTCCTCCGAGGCTCGAGTCTGTTCATTCACCCAGCAGCCACGCGGTAATGCTTCATCCCAGAAGGCTTCACAGACGAGTGTTTCACCAACAGCACGCCGGGGTCGCTTCATCACCCGGGTGAGACCTTCCTGCAGGATGCCCAGCGCTGCTCAGCGGCACAGAACGTCCTGAGCTGGAAGGCACCCACCAGGATCATCGAGTCCAACTCCGGCCTTCCCACTCAACACAAACACCCCGGGACTGCTCAGCCAGGAAAGCAAAGAACAGCATCAATCAAACTGCTGGGGGAACTGGGACAGAGAGGGTTAGGCTGCCACCTGTCCACGGAGTCCTACGGGTTTTTAAGGCCCAGCCTGGAGACAGGAAGAAAAATACAAAACAGCACATACAGAAATGACACGCACACGTGCACAGGTTCGCGCAAGCAGGCGCCACAGGGTGGCCACCTCTCCAGCGCCTGGCGCTCGGCTCCTCAGGCCACGTAGGTGCACCAAAGGACGGAGACAGCCGTGCTTCTGTAAGATGCATGTGAGCACCCACGTGCAGGGCACAGTCGGGCTGCCGGGCAGGGCAGGTAGCGTTTATGGTGTATGCCCATGGGAAAACGTTAGCTGTGAAGAACATGGGACCTCCAAGCACCGGGGGCCCTCAGTCCAGAGAAGGGTGCCGCCTACTGATACATCCACTGCATCCATCAGCTCGTGGGGGCTCTTCCACCCCGCTGCTCAACTTGACCAACCCTCTTCTCTTTCTCTTGCAAGACGCATTTTGACCCATCAAAACGCAATACAGCCACAGGCGTGGGAATAATCGTGCCATAAAAAACCCATCACCATGCAGACACAACCTTAACAAAACACCGCTGAAATGCCTAATAAAACAAATGCCATTTAAACGCTGCCATACAGAAACCACAGCTCTAGCAGTGCTCAATATTTCAAAGAAAAGGTCTAGCATTATGCACATCAAATGTTAATACTATTTTCAAAGCAAGTCTAAGGGAAGACAAGTAATTTAATAATCCTAATGGGTGTGTAATTGGCATTTGACCATTCTTGCCATAAAAGTAGGTGCCTTCCTGGCCCAAGATGTCTAGGAACACCACTGAAAGAGAGCTAAGGCTTTAGAACAGAATTTTTAAAACACCTGTGTTTTTTTTTTTCTTTTTCCTTGGGTAGATTTATTGCTTTTAGAGTTTCACTCTATTAAGAGCAGGATTGATTCAACTGGGTGAAATACAAATCACTCTGCGGGCACAGTAAGCGGCACAGTAAGTTTGGGGCCCATTTGCAGCTTAATTTACTGCCAACAATCAGCGATGTCAAGATTTGAAGCGTCTCCTGACAGCCCTATGACAACTGCAGTTACACAGCATTATCTGGTCTTCCAGCAAAATCTTTTCAGTCAGATGGCATCACGCTGCATTTCACAACAGAAGCAGCACACACCGCTAGCTTGGGTCTCCTCAGCATTTAGGGCTGGCATCAGGACATTCGGGGGGGTCCTGAAGCTGCTTTTCCTATTTTTGACACTGCTCACTTCCACGCTGGACTGATCAGCAAAGTAGGAAGTAAGGCAAATTGCCAATATATTAAATGCTTTGACAAAGGACAGAAATAACGTTGATAATATTTTGTCTGATGCTAGAAAGTTTAATTAGAAAATATTTGGTACAAAGTGTTCCTTGTGCATACAAGGACAATCCAACCTCTCATCTAGTTACATACTTGGTCAAACAACCTCTTTTTGGAATCAGAAAGGATAGAGTATTTTTAAGGTACGTGATGATGATGATATACAGACGAACATACCATGAGGTGATCCCTAATGCTGCTACAACATCGTCACCATTTGATCCAGAAATTTTATAACACAAGTTATGAGAAACTGAACACACCAAGCAAAATCAGGAAGAAAAAAAAAAGTGATACACCCCTGCCCTGCAACAACTGACCAGGAATTTTTAGAGCCCAACATTGTTTTACTGCAGATAAAATAATCCATTTCTGTAGAAATTCTGTTGCATGTCTTCAAAAAATTGTTGAGGTTTTAGGAGACCTCAACACTTGCATAAGGATGGAGTTTTATTGGGGGTGGGGATGGAGGAGGAGAGGGGGCAGCGGCAGTGCTGAGCAGAACCAATATCAAATAAAAGGTGCTAATTTTATACTCTAACAATCACAGTTGCTCAAATGTTTGCAAACATGAAACCAAGCCCACCAACCTCAGCCATATCGTTACTTCAAACATCATTCCCGTGGAATTCTGCAGCCACAAGATTACGACAGACAGACACGCATACTCTGCAGCAGCACAAAATATAATCCTATACACAATCCAAGCATCAATTTTCCCTTCTCCATCACAATCCGTATTCTATCTCGCAGGAGCATCTGTCAGACTGCGAGCCACCAAAAATAGCAAAGACCCTTTTAAACAGAACGCTTTCTGGTTTATATTTATAACTGCACTGTACTCGCTGCTTCTGGCTGCACGGCTATGAAATTCGTGCAAGATATAATCAATTACCCGGCTTTGCACTTCATCATGCAGTTAGCTACCGTTACCTGCACCCTACCCTTCAAGCACTTCTCCCCATGCAAAGAGTAGAGGTCTTAGAAAAACAACACGAGAAACATTTGCACATTGAAGAGCTAACTGTAGAGCTGACTGACATTACACAGCAAAAACCTAGTGAGAACAAAAACCAAGCACACTGATGTATAAAACAGAGAGCCTACCTGAATTCTTCAAATGCATACATGGCCTAGTAACTACACCAATGCTCTGAAATGTAAAATGATCTTCTTAACGTGCAGGAGGACCATTTAGTTTGTCAAACTGCAGCAAAACGCATACTGACGAGACAGGATATTTGAAATATTCTGAAGAGAAAGGGTATGCAGATACTGGCCTGCAGCCTACAGCTCAGCCAGCTGCTGACAAGCAGCAGCTACCAGGGAAAGGCGATAGAGTACCATGTGATCACTCCTGCAAGTCTGATTAATGCAGCACACTCCAAGAATACAGGCTGATATCTTTATTACCCGAGCCAAATAAGTCAAATACTCTACACGACAGGCTAAATTATCGTTCACATGCTACATCAAAATCGGTAACCGCAAGCAGAGGACGAGAAAAAACTAAATATATAGCATAACCCAGGAGATTAATCAGGCCCATTCGAGCTGATTTTCTTACCTTGCAGTGAAATTTTAGGCTGTGCTTTTAGTCATTTACACCACCAGGGATGCAACAAAAGACTGCAGCCACCAACCTCCCCTTCCATGAATGCCAGAACATTTTAAGTAGTTTATCTACTAGAAATCATTTCCTCTGTAGTCTATCCCCAACCAGTTTAACTCCTTCAGCCCTGAATTCGTTGCCATCGATGCCATTTGCGATACCCACGCGGGCTTTTTACATTTTATAGGGTTAACCCCGACAACTCGCGGCAGCGCCGCGGGACGAAGCGGGATAAGAGCCATCTCTGCCAAAGAGAAGGAGGGCAAGAGGAGCGAGGAAAGTTACGGACGCGGTGGCATTGCAGCAGGCGAGGGAAGATGCTCCAGCCGCCTAGCAACAGCGCACGCAATCGCCACGGCAACGGCGAGGATGCTGCGGGGGGGGCACCCCGAAAGGGAGAGAGCCGCGGGACCCCGCTTGTTTGGGATTCGCACGGGGCTCATCCGCGGGGAGACCTCCCCCGGCAGCCCCAGGGGAGCTCGGCAGGGTCGGAGGAAGGGTTCGTGGGGCGGCTGTGCACGCCCGGGGCGAGCCTCGGGGTTAAGGGTGTCGGCTTAGGCTGGGGGATCGGGCGCTGCCGCTGGGCTGCTGGCCGGAGCGCAGGGTAAGACGGAGGACTGCTGGAAATGGTGGAGGTTCAGCTGCTGGGGAATCGGCCCCGCACCTGGGAGGGGAAGGTGATGGGGCAGAGGGAGAGCGCTGCTGGGGAAGTCAGGGGGAGGCAGCACCTCCAGGGCTGCTCCCCACCTCGGCTTGCCTCTTTCTTCTACTGCTAAAGCTCGCCCCCAGTACAAGGAAACATCTTCTTGCGCGGATGGTCTGGCTGAAGCCTGAAGCATCCATCCAAACTCAGCTACAGCCCCTGGAGAGTCTCAGATCACCCTGCCAGGGGACAGCAGCTGCCCCACTGAGCTGTGGGATCCGGAGGCTGGCAAGGCAGCCAAGGTACAGGCAGCAACATCACTGGGACACAGCGATCCCTGCCACAGCAGCATCTGACCCCACGGTGGTGAAAAAGTGGAGGCAGAAGGGGCTAGAGTGAAAGGGGAAGCACACATGGCAAAGAATCACCCCTGGGAACAAAAGGAATCTGAATTTACTTGGGACGTGGTGTCTTTAAAGCAGTAATGACCTTGGCATTGCTTTTATTTTCCTTTAAGCAAATGTGATAGTGTTAAGAGATAATAAGGGCACGCTGCAGGAACACAGAAACACACGCGGTCACACCATCTCATGCAAATGAATTATGCCACAAGCAACCAGAGAGAGAGGGACTGCAAAGCAGATGTTTCTGGTTACAACCTAATAAGACATTAAAACCACCAGAGAGAACACAACCGTTAAGAAAAGTCATCTTCCATATTTAGGATGCACTTCACGACAAGTATGCTCACTGTACACAGTACCCGAGCAGCCAGCACAGATGAGGTAGCCCCGTGCAAGCCAGTGCTCTGCCTCTCTCTTTGTAGGAAAGGGGATTTTACCTCCAAAGTCAGAGTTAACCAAGATCCGTCTTGGGTGAAAGAGGAAAGCCTGAACTTTGCTTTTCTTGCTCACCCCAGTCTTACTCTGCCTTGAATTCAAGTGCAGCAGGGCTGCTTTTCGCTTGAGATGTTCGTGCTCATTTTTGATGCTAGTCAAAACAAAAACCTTTCTACGCAACTCACAGCAAACAGAGTGTACGGTTCCCCTAAGTATTCATTCTCTTTGAAACGGAGTTTACAACATCACTGTCTGGTCTTCCAATTCCTGCAAGAGCCGCTATGCAAATCGACAGTCAACTGGTCAGCTCGAGGCTTCCCTCATCAATGAGCTCGCTGTGCTCCGAAGGCAAACACGCTCCAGAAGCTTTCAGAGCAGAGGTCAGCTGCTGAGAAGATTCAGTGGGATAACTTTTTTTAACTTTGTGTTTTTAGCCAGCGCTTTTACAACTGTTCATAGAGTTACAGGCAGCAAGCGCGGGGCTGCTATCCCGTAAGATAAGTGATAGTGTCGTTTCTGGTTAATTAGTAGGATTCCCATATTAGATTGGAAGACCTGAGACCATCACGTCACCTTGTCCACGTGAATGAGGATCAGCATGACACTACCTAGCAGGAATCGCAGGGACTTTTAAAAGTCTCATGAACTCATGAGTGGCAAAATACCTAAATAAATGCAGGACTACAATATCTCCTTATTACTTTTTTTTAGCAAAGACGACTGCAATTTCTCATGGCCTAGGACAGATTCAAGCTATCTAGAAGCAGACAGAAAGCACATCAGAAACCGCAACCAGCAACACAAACGTGATGCAGGGAGGCGCTGTTTGTTCCCTGCTTGGCTGAATGATCAGGCCAGACCTGCGATGAAAACGTCCCACGCTTTACCACAAAACAGAGTTATGTCATGGAAAAGGAAAATGATACTAAATGTAGTTGGGGCAGGGTGGGGAGAGCAAATAAAGTAACAGGAACTGAGGGACACGCATCCCACCTCCCGATCTAATGCCAGGCAGATCTAACAAGGAGGGGTCCCACTGAAGCAGCTCCGTAACTTTTGGAAAGCAATTTGTGAGCTTAAGTCCAGGCTCCAACAAACACGTGAGACTGTGACAGAAAGAATTATCCGTGATGAAAACTTGACAAAGAATCAAAGGGCGCAGAAAGACTGGAAATATGGCCAGAACAAGGGCAATGGTGAAATTTCTGGATTTGGCTAGTATTTAAGTGGCATACAATGGCCTTGTGTTGACACTCTGCGTAAGAACTTACTTTCCCCAAGAATAACAGCTTGCATTATTGGTACTCAGTGTATCAGTGCATCACTACTGGTCCTGTCACCGTGAGATTCCACCAAAGCCTTGGCCAGATGCTAGGTGACATTATCTGATCACAGACAGACCGAGGTATTTTAATGAGGTAACTATTTATTCCCTTGCTGAAGCGAGGGAAAAGCCACTAACGTAGAGGACTGCTGTCATTAAGCCTCTATTATCACTATGCTGAAGTGACATTTAGACCATTCTAAAAAAAATACTGCACAGAAAAATCCAACATCCACTTCATGAAAAGAAAATAGAAGGGGAAGGGAGAAGTGAAGTGAGCCACCAAGAGCATATATAATCGGCATATACCCACTGCAGCTCCAGCATCTCTGCACAGTGGAAGATATGGCAAACACAGACTCCATCCCAGAATATGCCGAAAAATCTCCTTTCAATAGGATTTTCTCTGAGTTCAAAAGTCTTTCCTGGGCTTAAGAAAATAAGATTTAAAAGGATTATTGGAGCAGAAGAAGGAATGGCTACCTGAATTTGTAAAGAAAATTGTGGAAATAATTATGCTACCCTAAAGTTGACTGAACAATGGTATATTCAATACTGGTGTATTGACTCAAACCTTCAACTGTTAAAGGAAAGGGCGGAGAGGAAATTAACTTTTTTTTCCCCTCTTTTCATCCAAGGGATTTCTATTATATGTTGCCTTTAAACATTACATCAATTTTGCTGCACAGGAATAGTCTCCTTATCCACATTTCAGGCTGCTCCTTTCAATCTGTGGTCTTCAGTTTGATCACTAACATGTGAATTTGTGAAGTTAACCTTCACCAAAAAAAAATCCTACCTATGTTGCCTCCTCATTTATATAAATGTAACAGCACATGAACATTTGCACAGCAAATTTGTCCCTCTCAGATCAGATTTGACCCCAACACACTTCCCGCTTTGCAAATCTAAAGGCTTGGCCCGACCATAGGATGGCCAACGTGAGGTTTTTCCCCATGTTTTTCTCCCACGAGTTTACTCTAATCATACTGGGAGTACCACTCACCATCTTCATTGATAGATACTCTGTATACAAATGGACATTGAGCATCTCGCAGTACTAAAATGGAAAGTTTTTCAAAATACAGCCCCATCTGCCTTACCATAGGGCTTAAGGGAAGGCGCAATGCAGTGAATTAGAGAGAACGGGATTCTTACTGATTTCCTAATCAGCCCCTGGGGATAACACCAAGTGACAACCTGCAATCCAACAGAACTGAGCCAGTCTGGACAAAAACTAAAAGTTGCATATGGATTATTAAATTATCAGTCACTGCAACAGTGCCTGAAATATCGAGTCCAGTTTAGGACTGCGTGGTGCTGATTGCTATATAAAGCCAGAAGTGGAAAAGGTCCTTCGCAGTTTAAATACATATGACAGACAGCAGAAGACAAGCATATTTGAGATAAATGTCAAATTAGTAAAACAAGAAATATGGTCATACCACCAAACATCCCCCAAAAAATAAAATTCAGCCTGTATAGACTGCAAATATTGCTTGATATGACTAAGACTTGGGTATTCCTGTCTGAGTTTCTGCCTGCTTATGTAAAATGATTTAAAACCATGCAAAATCTCTTCTAAGGAAAGGTATAAGGCTGCATGAATTTGAAGTGAAAGGCAGTAATGTATTATTTACACCTAGATAAACAATTATCAACCACAGCTTTTTCAATACGGCAGAGATTAATTTGAATCGTACTGCACACAAAAGTCACCTTAGCAATTACAAGTTATGCTACTTCAATATTCACTTGACAGCCACAGCATCTTATTCCTGCTATGCCTTTGCTGATTAGTATTTTAGTCTGTATAAACACCAAGCAGACGATACAGAGGACTCTTTGAAAGAAAATAAAAGGAGCTATAGACTTCCATTTGGAAACATCCTTCAAACCAACTTTAATCAGCCAATTTGACTTTTTTTCCAAGTTTTGAAGGATTAAATGTAAAAAGAGAGGAGCGGGAGGTTGAAATTAGACCTGCATTATCACCACTACCAAAATAAATGCCAAGGGATATGAAAACAGCACCTGAATAAAGTGCGGTCATGCAGGTTCATCAAAGCATGTATTGACAATAAACCATTTGGACACTGATGTGTAGTGCATACATCACATATAAACGAACAAGGAATTGTGTACTTTAGACACTAATACAAATAAAGGTATTCACATACCACGCTGACTTCTTGTTATTTTCAAGGAAGCAAATGGCCCAGATCTTAAAATCATTTAAATTATATACTGGCATGTTTGCAGTCAAAAGTATCAACCGTGAAGTAAGCAACTGCCCACCCACAGATGAGCACATTAATGCCTACTGAATTTGGGACCCATTTCCAAGTACACTGGCAGGCCAGAAGTTATACTTGCATGGAAAATACCAGAGTTTACTTGACATCTTCTCTGGTAAACATTCAAAGAGTACAGCTATTAACAACTGAGCCTTCTCATATCTCTGCACTCTCTATTTAGATGGTAGGATGCAGAGAGGAGAAAACTCAAGGCTAACTTTTATACTTCTGCTTCTATCCGCCCAAAGTAACCACACTGCTGTCAAGAAGACCCCAGGGGTGCAATGAATCTGTTGAGCATGCTCTTTCCACCACAAGATCACAGTGCCAAGGTCTTAGGAGCTGCTAGCTTGTGGAGATTTTACACAGACACAATATCAAAGCTCAGATCTGATCATGACCCAGCATTTCACCCTGGGCACATATGGATTATCCACCACGAGGCACTGATAGTAGAAAATCTGTTAAAATTTAGCTGTGTTGCTGTCCTGTTAATCCTATATTGCTCCTGTTTCCGTAACAAAACACTGATGCACTAAAGCTGTACTTGATACTTGCATGTTCTTAGAAATGAGCCTGCATGTTCAGAGCAGGCCAAGAAAAATACAAGAACAAATTTTTCTTGCCCTACTAGCTGACGTTAGAATAAACATGTGAAGGAATTATTCGTTATATGCTGGGGAATTCTTTGTTCTGACAGCAGCAGCAGATTTAAGCCGTGGCAAGTTCAGAGTATTATTTGCTCACTCCTACGAGCACACACAAAAGTTGTGATTGCTCCAAGGCTTCAGGATAGCCTAGCACCCAGGAGCAGTTTCACACACGAGCCCGTACTACTCTACTGGCAGGTGGGATGTGCTAGTGGTGGGATGCCCCTGGAGCTCGGCTTCCACCCAGGGAGAGGCGAGGACATGGCACTGGGCAGGTTCTGGCCTACTCTGTACCAGGTCTTGACTTCAGGAAGGCTTCTGGCAGCACCTCCCATCACATCCTCACAGACAAAGTCATCGATGTCTATAAAAACTTGATAGGGGAGTAAAGAAGACAGAGTCGGCCTCTTTGCCGAAGTGCCCTGGAACAGGACATGAGGCAATGGGCACAAGTTGAACTACAGGAAATTCAGCTCAACATAAAGCTTTTCTACCATGAGGGTGGTCAAGCACTGGAGCATGCTGCCCAGAGAGGCTGTGGCATCTCCTTTCTTGGAGACATTTAGTATTCGACTGGACGAGGTCCGGGACAACCTGCTCTAGGTGGCCCTGCCCTGGGCAGGGGGTTGGACCAGATGATCTCCAGAGGTCCCCTCCAACCTCTGTGACTCCCTGTGGCTCTGTGAGCAGGAATGTCCCTTCCCACGGGCACCGCAGTTTGCTCCCAAAGCGTGCCTGGCTGCTACAGCAGCTGCTGTGCGAGGAACATCAGGTCATCCCCACAACTTCTCCTCGCCTCACGTGAAGTTTATTTATTGACAACATACGCACCCTAACATACACATAGTGGAGAAAGATTCAACATAGCCTTTACCAAAAAGCATCCATTCACTTACACTGCAATGTTGAGACGACGTGCTACCTTCTTGCTATAAGGCCGGAGGAGAGTTACGGGTGCCCGTGGTTATATTCTGTAGCACAGGAGAGCCTCTCTCTGAAATGCATGAGGCTTGGCAGCAACATTTTTATGCCAGGTATAGCAAGGAGATACCTTGTATGACATTCCACGGCAAATCGAAACTGGAGAGGAAGTTTAAGTTGCAAAGTATTGTTTGAGATATCAGGTTTGTATCCCTCGTTTGTTCTTCACATAACGAAAGAGTGAAGATTGAAAAACTGATTTATTTTTTAAGGACCAGAGAAATACCAGAGCTCCTGCTCTGTGCTGCTCCTGCAGGACATCTTGGAGAGGGAGGGGTTGTCTCCAGTGAAACATTATTAGGTTTGACACTTTAATTAAAGGAGGTGTCTAAGTTAACACAAAAATATCTTTTTCACATAAGCAGCACGTTCCAATTTAGAGGTAAACACACATAAATTACAAAAATAGCATCACAGCAAAAGCCTTTACAGAATCCATCAAACTGGGCAGCTTTCAGGACCTCCCATCAGCTGAACGTCACCAGTTCTCCAATTTCCAGTGTCGGTGGGGAAGAGATTCAGTTTCCTAACAGAAGGACAAGCACTAATACTCATAGAGAAGCAAAAAAGTAACACAAACCCCACCCTTGGGGCGCCTTTTTTTGCTTTCCACAGCCAGAACTGTGTGTCCCTCTCCTAATTTCCCTGTGAGTTACAGAATACGATCTGGATTTCTGAGGTGGAAGGTGCACGAATGAGGGGAGCCACACCGCTTCCTCCAGGATCTCATAACAAAGTTACTGGTAAAGTCTGAATTCTCCTTTTGGCTCTGCCAGCTCCCAGACCCGTGTTCCGGCCACACAAACCAGACCACTGCTGCCCAGTGGCCCAAGCCAGTACTGCCCAGCCAGAAGAACCCAGGAGAGCAGGGGAGGGAGGGCAGAGCCCACAGACGCACACAGCTCCTCCCCGGCCAGCTGTAACTGCACGGCTTACCACTTCTCAACTGAATGGTCCCACTTTTTGCTCTGTCTTTAAAAAAAAGACTGACGTAGGCTGTACAACTGCGATTAACTACCGCTGGTACCACCAGTACCGTTTTTACTGCCAAGGAGCACTATTACAGCACGCTCTACGCTACCACGAACCAGGCTTAGCACTGCACCCACTGCCTCCCGCCCCTGCTGACCAGGCCTTTTCCATCGCTCAGACCTGACTGGCAGGCAAGCCACACAGATCTCATCTCACAACCAGGTTGCAACCTTGGGAAAAGCAACGGGATACACTTCTGTTCACCTCAACGCTACACAAAGAAGGTGTACAGGAACAGGAAAGGACAGGAGGAGAAACAAGGTGTGAGTTTTGCCATCAGAGCAGTCTGGGCTCCAGGGCCACTGGCTGGTTTCTCCACACCAAAGCCCAGAGTGAACCGCAGCAAATGAAAGCTTTGTCCTCCCCGCAGCGCTCACTGCTGAAACATGGCACAGTCTCGCTGCCATCCTGCCTGCCATGGCCTGGGGTTCAAACCAGTTGCCTAAACGCAGGTGCCTAGCACACGTGCAGTGGGCTGTGGTGTCCCACAGGTCACGGCCATCAGCCACGCATACATCACTTGGGTACTCCAGAGCGTTTGAAACAGAACTGGGCACCATCTGACTTGCATCTGCTTCAGGAGTTACATTTTCAGTCACAAGCCAAATCCTACTTCCCTCATCTTTGGAGTTAAAGGGAGGTGACCGTGACCCGTCCTCTGACATGAGATACATCGCTCTTTCCAAGTATGAACGACTTCCTGAAGGAAATGGTCAGGCCATCACAGATAAATATCTCCATCAAATCCTGGCTTAGCTAATTTCTAATGAATGAAACTACAGAGCAGTCAGTGCAACCTTGAAAGGGGAGACAGACGTTGGGAGTGGAGACAGAAGGGGCAAGGCTCTGCATGTGAATTCCTGAGCCTCATACAGAGATGGACCATCGCAAAAACTCAAAGTCACCCACAACTTACTCCCCTTACTCACAAAATTCCTTCTTAATTCCCAGCCACTGATATGCATCGCTATTCTTCCGCATTTTCAACACATTCCGAGTTGAATTCCTCATCCCTGTTGCAAATAGCTCCCCTAAGATGCAAGTATCTTGCTTTCTCATCCCCTGCCACGGGCACTACCACTCTTCTCCCTGCTACCTCAGGGTGCCTGGGATGAGCCCAATGTTAAGTGACACCAGTATTACCAGGCGGTGCTGGCACATGGGAAACACAAGCAATGCTGGACCCTCGGGCTGACTCAGCTCCAGGCTCGCCACCCCCTCCAGCTCCCTCTCTCCAAAGGCACACCAGCGCTCACTAAGTATGTTCTTCAGCATTGTAGGGGTGCGGGGCTGGGGACAGAGCCTGTACAGCTGCCTCCAACCTCCTCAGAAATAAAAAGGGGCTGGGTAGAGTGGAAAAAAGCTGAAACGTATGTAGGGTCAATACGAGCACGGGAATGGCAAGAACAAATCAAAGAAAACCCAGCACGAACAAG
The DNA here is from genome assembly GCF_009769625.2 of Cygnus olor. Classification (NCBI taxonomy): domain Eukaryota; kingdom Metazoa; phylum Chordata; class Aves; order Anseriformes; family Anatidae; genus Cygnus; species Cygnus olor. The sequence continues at coordinate 12,873,716 of NC_049173.1, forward strand.
TGGACGAGAGGATCTGATATCCTGGAGAGATGGAAATTTTGTACCATTTGTGGGTGTAAAATCCCAAGGATAAGTAGTAGTCCCACAACCAGACTGTGCTGACCCTACCCTCTGTTCCTTCACTGCTCAGCCTCTTCAAATACTATTATTATTGATGTTCAAGGGCACCAGTGTCATGATCATATGGAACAGATCCATATGGCATTGCACATCACCGTACCTCAGGTCTCCAACATCAGCACGCCCTTGAGGTTCTCTTCCCTCAGCACTTCACTAAATTGCACAGCTTAAGTTTCTGCAATATTTTTACATTCCGTTCTATTTTCATATAGACAAGGATTCGGTAACAGGCACGGTGATTTTTAGCTTATAATCATAACTTTCTTCTCTAATCCCTCTTTCTCTTTCAACTATCTTTTCAGAAACCGTTTCAAAATGCTGCTATGAAAATTTTCTGTCTCTTCTCTCACTCTCCCCACATAACTATGCCTAAAATGCTTCTATCTCTGATGCCTTCCCTTCCGTTTATTTTTTATATTTATAATGTAGGCTCTTTTATCCCACCATGGTTCCCAAGGAGTTGCTAACATAAAGGAAATGTTCCCAAGAAGCGTAAGAAAAAAAAAAAAAGGGTGATGGCAGACCGAGTCATTTCTAAACAACCCCACATTTACATAAATCAAAGGTGGCTCTCAACAAACAAGTAATGGAAAAATGGGTATATAGAAGTTACTGTAATAAAAGCATATGTGAATCTGCTCAGGAATTCTGAAGTATCTTGAATTTTTCGAAGTTTACCTTTGAAATCCTGCTTTCTCTACACTGGACCAGAGAGAGGTCCAAAGGGGTCTTTGGTCTCTTTTGACCACCACATTGGGTTCTCCTCCAGCAAATATTCCTGGGGAAAAAAAAGGCATGCAACACTTGCAAGTTATCACTGCACAAACACAGGAGATTCCTCGCTGGAGAACCGTATAAAGGAAACTGTCACGGAGCCAAAATATTCTCTTGTGACAGCCAAGCTTCTTGCAACTTCCCAAATAAGGCCCTGACTTTAAAGAGCATGTCTTTTCAAAGCCTCATTGATTTTCATCGCCTCATGAAGAAGCACATTGTTTATGTGTCTGGATGTGCTGATATTCAAACAGGATGAGATGGGCATAATTCAGTGGTTTCAAAGCCTGGTTTCCAGACAGAACGAACCAAATAATCACGGGAAGTTTTGAGAGACTAACAGCATCCCTTTGGCCACTATTTTGGAGTCGTTCCCTGACCAAGTTGAAACTAGAAGGTGTGAAGAGGCTAACAGGGACAGCCAGCATTGCCCCGTACACTGGGGAGAGACTTCAAGGGAATTTTGAAGCACAATATTGTATTCCTTCCAGCCCCCCATAGGCCAGAGACTCTGCCATCAAAATTAGGGTTCGTGTTATTGTTCAGGCCTGGTTTGGGGTCATTTCTCTATTTTTCAAATATTAGTTTACTCATCTTCAGATAAAAATAAAATAATAATAATAATAATAATAATAAAAGCTATGGAATTAGATCAACTTAGCTACATCTAAATCACATTTAAAAAGCATTTTTCTCCTGAAGCCACTTCAGTAGTTTAGTTTGGCAAACCGTTGACAATAATCTGTTGCTTCAGTTCTGCTACTTCTTTTACACTTGGAGCACAGCACTGAGAAATCAGAAGTCGTTTGGATGAAGCCAAAAACTTCTGAAAACAAAGCAAGTCCTTAAAAACACCCTACACAGAAACTTGCAGGTCTCAGCCATTCCAGTTATCCTATCTTTGCAATTACAGCATGTACATTCCTGCAATAATCATTCTGCAAAAAAATATAATCACAGAACTTTAAAGCCATGGATGGAAAAGGAATGAAAGCATTAAGAAAGTGGGTCAGTAGAGCCTAAGTATACTGAAAGCACAAGCTACGTAGGTGATGGCTATTCAGTAAATACATGCCATAGTACCACATAGGCACAAAGAAGAAAAGAAGCGAGAGGAAAAGAGTACGAGCCAGAGTAAAGTAATACATGATAGTTGTAGCTAAATGCTGAGCAAATCAAACTCGGTGATATCTGGTTTTGAGCAATGCCAGCAGGACTCATGACTTCTGGTCCACATGCGATGTAACACAACTGGGAGTGAAATTGCAGCACATGAATTCTGCCCACAGCAGGCAGACTCGTGCACAAAGGGCTGACCTGAGGCAGCAGACAAAACGAGTCTCCCCCCTCTTCACCCCGATCATACAATCACACCCTGCCTTTACCCCGTGGAGCACCATGCAGCCACATAACAGGTCAGAGGTTGGATAACCCAACGGAATACTGTTGGATTTTCTTTGGATTGATTAACACATTAACAAGACACCCCACAAACAAACGATCGTGAAGTCCCACATAGGGAGTGTGGTGGGAAGGTCCTTCTAGAGCCATGGAGAATCAACCCGCAATTCCACCAGTTTAGCCATAACTAATAAACTGTCCTGTAGGGTTTATTTACATGAGAAAACTCTAGAATGGTAATGTGAATTAACATTCCTGAATGAATCAAACCACATTAGATCCCTGCAGACACACTCGTTATTAATTAAATCAACCCTATTTCATATTTAGTATAATTTACTTTGATGTGAACTAAACTTAATCAAATTAAGGTCATGCAAACGCTGAATCAGAGAATATATACAATGGTTTAATGTAGTTTACCTAATTTACTTTACATTCACATTTTAGGTGATTTGGATTAATTTTCCTTCATGTCTGTCTGCGGAGAACTTTACAATAGAAAGAGACAACAGAGAATATAGGAGATACTGGGAAGCTCCCCCCACAACCTACAGTTCTGAGATGTCAAACTCGTTCCCCAGGAAAGGGGTACCTGAGGTTATGTAGCCGCTGAGGATGTGCTGGAAGGACTACTGCATGGTCGCTCTCCGTGATGGTTTTCCCTGCCTTCCCACCTTTGCTAACTCCCACCTGTAGTGCAGAGTCTGGAAAGTGAGAGTCAGACCCTGCAAGTCTTCACCCCTCAATCCTCCTGCATTTGCAGTAGCTGAATAGATGTTAACGGGCCATTAGCAGCGCATGTCCTGAAGGAACCTGAGACAACCCCCAAGGAAGCCACGGCATTTGATGTGGTTATCTTTTAAACACCAGGTCACTAAAATATTGGGTGTGTTTCCCATGTTGTTTTTAATAAAATAACAAAAAATTACAAAAGCCAACTTATTTAGGCAGATGTGTTAAAGTCACTTGTCATATTAATTCACCATTATAAGGTCTTATTCTGATTACCCTGCTCCAACACTTACGAAGTCACCCAAGTCTTCCACCAAACTCCCTTCGTGTTCCTGTTACGTGACTCTGCTTTTTACCATGAAAGATTTCTCCGTGTACAGGGACGTGTACACAAATGCACTCCGTCATATCTAGGGCACTCGGCATCTATTGCTCTCTGTGATGCAGGTACCATCTGTGAAGCTGAACCTCAGTTCAGGACTATCACAGTGACACGTGTGTTGGGGAATCAGAGATGGAAATTGGTATTAGGTTATAAACCTACTGCATTCAAAGAGAAGACTAAGACTTTAGCAAGATCAGGCTTAACCACAGCCTCTAATACCCAAGCATACCTCTAAAACGGTTGCTCAGGAAACCTTCAGCTGCACCCTTTGTTTTGCAGTGTCCAGTCAGGATTATCACCCTCAGGGGTCACAAAAAGTGTCCAAAACTCCAAAGCAAAAGAATGATGAACAGACCCTGATGGCAATAGCAGGTGACAGCTGGCAGCAGCGTGCAACTAGGTGCACAGTGGTGAGATCAGAGGCTGCAGACCGGTGTCAAGAAGAGGAGGCTACAGAAAGCGCTCCTGAGTAAGGAAGAAGCGCTATTGTTTTAGCCCTTTGCCATGGAAATCCTTAGCAAGCACGGCTGCTCTGACCATGCAGTGACTTAAATTTAAGCTCCTGTGAGTATGAAGTCAGCACTGAGAGGAGGGTGGACGCAGAAGCATTTCGGCTGGGGCTGCCTGGACAAGCTCCCACCTCCACCGTTGCCTTCCCTCCACTCCCCCAGCACTGCTCACGAGATGCTGACAAACATTTATGCAGCTCCACGGCAGACCTGACCCGGGGACAGGTCCAGCTGAAAATAACACAGCTCTTCTTTGAGACTGGGAGCACTGGCTAAGCTGGACCCACTTTAGTACTGACACCGGAGCTCCAGCCACGCTCAGGACAGCAGTGACACATAAATGTGCGATGCAGGAATGGCATTCACCCTGCACACCCCCAAACAAGCCTGAGACATGCCCTCATGTGCATTTATTGCTTTTTAAAACTTGTTTCCGTCTTCCCTAGTTTGCTGCCCGGCTTGTTTTCCCCTTTGCTATTTCTGCAGCACTCTCATATTTAATGCCATGAAATTTTAAAATAGCGCGCTGGCTCAGGTTTTTTGAGATTGCAGAGGGTTGCAGTCACGCAGTTCTGGCACTGTTTTTGTTTAGCAAGTAAGGACAGAGGGTACAAGGAGGCCCTTGCTGCTCATCCTTGGGCAACATCGTGTAGATGACAAAGCAAGGGAGTGCTCCCCAGGGCCAACACAACAGGGACCCCTCACTGCATGCACACACGCTCCTCAGTTACCCTAAATGCAGGCTGCACCACTGAAGTAGCTCTCACCGTCTTTCCACTCACTCCTCACCTCTATTTTTGCTCTTGAACCCCCAAAAGCCTCACCACGAGGGCTCCACCAGCCCAGGCCTCGCTGCTGCTTCTCATTAAACCCACTCCACGTACCACCTGCTGGCCTCCTCTGCTCTTCCCTCTTTCCACCCTGAGGTGCTTCCCATCCTCTTTTTTTTTTTTTTTTTTTAAAAAAAAAAGAAGAGATGCTTATGTTCATATTTGTATGTATTAGATGCCAGGACTTCCAGACACAGGACAGGAATAGGATAGCTTCTGGTTCCCTTTCTAAAAGCCACAAAATTTCCCCCGACTGGCTTTGCCTTCAGCTGCAGAAGCCAGCCTTCACCTCTCCACCAGCCCCCAGTCCTGTCAATTTGCGTGCACGTACTTAGATTTATCACGGTCAGTGGTCTTCTCACAACGGTCAGTCGGTTCGCAAACATCAAGGATGCTGCTGCCAGTAATAAGGTCAGGAATGCGTGCAAGTCTTCTCAAGACCAGGACCTCGATGCTGCAGCTCCAGCTGCTGTCCCCCTGCCTGCGGGGTGAGAGGGGCCGGGGCAGCCCCCGGGACGGGACGGGACGGGGCTGCTTGCAGGAGAAGCCAGGCACAGCCCCGGGCTGCACGCAGGGATCACAGCAGCAATCTGGTAGTGCTTGCAGGTGGTTCACGTGCTGTAAATGGTGTCTGAGAGCTCAGCGCCAGTTAAAACAAATAGACGCCAAGCCAAGAGCCAGCAGGTCAGGCTTCGGGAAGCTCCTTCCTCTGGCTGCCCTGCTCATCGCACGCATTGCTGAATTGAGGCCGCTGCCTCCACCCGGCTGTGAATCTGCCTGGCTGTGGGCAGGGCCCATAGGGCAGGAGGCTGCCCTGCCACAGCCCCGTGCCTCCTCTTCGACAGAAACTCACGTTTCCAGCTGCACTTGATAAAAAAGTGCAACGCAGTTCGCTCGACAGCCTTTTGTCCCCAGACAGATACAGTCAACCAGACCCACTGAATTGCACGCTGTGCTTCGCTAATTCCCTCCAGTTATGCTGTAAATAGAAAACCCTTCATGCTGAAAATGGCAAGATCCTATTCTTCCACCGCCGCCGCTCTAGGTGGGGAGGATCCATCCTAACACCGGGCTGCTGCTGGTGGAGGCACAACACTGCGCTGCGAGTTACGGATCACGGCGGCAGGAGCTGACGAGGCAGCGCTGCAGTTCGCTCCTCTAACTGCAAACGCCGGGCGTGCTGAAGCTAAAGGGAAGGACCTAACTCTGCGCTGCATTTATTGACAGATGGTCCCTAACACCAGACAAGCCAAACAACAAACAGGGACAGTTAAAAGACATTTTATTAAGCATACGGGTAAAATAAATATATGAACTCATTCTTTCTCTTTCATTGATCTGATTAGTCAAAGAAATTAAGTGCCTGAGAACAGCAAGGCTGCTACATCGGGATGACTCAAACCCTTACTTCTTAATGTAACAGCTGTGGGATCAAAAATTGACTAAGATTTACCTAGACGATGTATTTTAGAAAGATTAGCATGCAAATGTATTGCAGCACTCAACACTAATTCATGATAAAGTCGGAATATTAAAGTTACCTCATTATGTCAAAAATATGCTAGCCCAGTATTTCTCTCACTTGAAATCACAAATCCTTTTCAAAAAGGAATTCACAGATTATCTCAAATCCTAGCACTGTTTGGCAGGTGGGAATGAGAGTGACAGACACAACAGAGTCATTTAATAAAATAATGATTTTAGTATTAAAAACATTTTAACTGGGTAATGACAACAGTAAAGAGCTAACGGGCAGAAATACATACGGACGAACTGCAGGAAAATATGTACATATGTGGGTGATTTTAACTTCCTTGTTTTCTATTTTAAAGGATTTTGCAGGCATTTTTAGAACTCTTTTGATGTCATTTGGACCACAAACCACAAGTTGAGTAATGCTGGTCTATTCAGCGCTGAAGTCATATCCCTGCTCATCCAACACACATGTAACAGGCTTATTTCCAGTTCCAGCTTTTTCACTTGTATTTACTTGTTTAAGCTAGCCTTTTATCACAAGCATTCAACAGTCCTGGCTGCGTTTAGCTCTTCTCGCTGCTGCGCGTGGGGAAGCGCATGCAGACACACACATACGTCCCTGCAGCCAACAGCCCGGTCTGCGCACGGCTAGGGGGAGAAAAGGATACAGCATGCAATTAAAGGGATTATGGTGACCGCGGACCTACTTCTTGCTAATGCCATTTCAGTGTATTTTCTAGATCCCCTCGTTACTGAGGGAGTGGCTTACTAACGAGGGATAAAGAGCGGAGGCACAGGAAGGAAGCAATGCTCATTCTGACTGGGGAGCAGCAGCAGCGAATGATGGGAAAAGGGGGAAAATGCAAAGGGGAGGAAGGAACAGACAGCAACATGGAGAACACAAGGAACCTTACTGTAATGCTTAGTGATAGGTATACATATTACGCTCTTCGTCCTCGGAAATGCTTTCCGAACAGAGTCACTATTCTAGCAAAGCAAAAACTTCAATAGAACCAAGCTTAAGCACATCCTTAAATCCCGTGCTAGACTGAGACCTAGCTACTTAACCTTCTTCATTCCCCCTCAGGTAAGTACTGCCATCCTGCAGCAGATAAAGAACTGAAGCCACAAAGGTTAAGAGATTCAGCAGCCGCGGAGCAGCTGAAGAAGCACAGCACACCTGCACCAAGGAGCTCACCGCAGTGACAAGGCCCAGGCCGCGACAGCCAGGCCCAAGCCACCACGGCCTCCCTGCTAGGGCATCCATGGGATCCCACGGCACGCTACAATTCGCAGTACTACACGAAGCTGAGCTGTTCTACACAGCTTTTTATTCATAGATTTTTTCAGCAAATCACGTCTGTCCCTCTCAGCACCTACGTGAGCTGAAGGAGGAGAGAATACCGAGATCTCAAGCTGCAGGAATGACACCTACTGCCTGAGGAATGAATTGCTCACCTACCCGAGACCTGCACCCAAAAAGCGAGGGCCTTCCAGAGAAATGGGTCACAGAATCAGCATGGCTGAGGTTGGAAGGAACCTCTGGAGATCACCTAGCCCAACCCCGCTGCCCAGCACGGTCACCTAGAGCACATACGCAGGATGGCATCCAGGCGGGGTTTGAATATCTCCAGAGAAGGAGCCTCCACCACCTCTCTGGGCAACCTGGTCAAGCCTTGTGCTGGCTGGTGGGCGATGGCATCAAAACCCCCAGGAAATTCAGGTGGGGAGGGAGGTTCAGCGATATAAGGAGGGGTGTTGACTTCCTGGTCAACAGCATGGATAACTGAGGAACAACCTCCTGCCGTGAAGTCCTTGATTGCACTGGGCGCATGGTCAGTCCTTAAAAACGCTCATCCGCACTGCTGGCTGGGCTCACGGTTTGTAACGCAAGCACTGGGGAGCCCGGGCAGAAGAGTTTGTGGTGGGTAAGAGGAATGGCAGGACCATCATCTTCGTAAATACCAAATGCTAAGTCGCAGTAATAGCATTCCCTGGATAAATGGTTCCATGAACGTTTCTGGTGGCGCCAGGGGACCCTTGCTTCCTACCCTATACATGTATGCTCTTCGTGTGTGGAAGGTGGGAATTACCTTCTGTCTTTGCAGACAAGGACGTAATGATCCCGTTCACCCTACCAAACTGCAAATGGCCAAACTGGCACAGCTGGGGTGAGAGAAACCAGAGCACAAAAGAAACGCATAAGTTAACCCTGAACTTGAGACAAACATCAGGCCTTCAGGCTTCCCTCAGGAAGGCAAATCCAAACTTTCTGGCCCCCACATGTCTCTCCCACTCAACAATTGTGAAACACCCAGCGAAGTGTAATGCTTCCTTAGTTGCTGTGATGCTGCAGAATGGCACTTCTGGCAAACAGAAATGTGAAGGAGGTTTCCAGGCTCTGATTTTTGGTAAGGACTTGCCCCGTCTGTCTTCTCTGATTAAAAAATAGATCTTTTTAATGCCTTTATAACCTTTAAGCCAAGGATCATTTTAGAAAGACTGTCAATATCATTCTTCATGTTTACTTCAACACAGAAACAGTCTCATTGGAAGGAAAGTTGTGTGGTGGTAAATATTCCAGAAACGAAAAGATGGGAAAAAAATAATAAATTTGATGGATTTTTGTTTTCACACAGTCACAGCCCAGCCTGAGACACACTTTGAGCACCACGGAGGGATGTGCACACACACCCATGGGCACGGAGCCGTCCCCAGGAGAACCAGCGGTTACCCTCGGTGTGCCGGGTGAACCAGCACGTGACACCGCCTCCTACAGCTGGAAACATCTCCCAGGTGCCGGCAAACAGCCTGCACGTACACTTTGCCAGGAGCAAGGTAGGCCAGCCCACGCACTGCTGGGTGCTGCCACGGCTCCCCAGGGACCTCGGGCAGAGGTCTGGCCTCTCCTCCTCGTGCTGCGGCTGCAGGGAGGGCAGCCTCGCTGCCCAAACACTCGAGCGCATCTTTTGGTCACTTCCCCTCGTTATAACGCGTCAGATCAAAAAGCAGACGGAGGTGGAAGTCTTGGGGAGCTGCGGATGAAGCCTGCCCAAGGGAGATGGAAGGGGTGAGACAGAGCAGCGTGGCACAGCTGCCTCCCCTCTGCTCGGCACTCCTGAGAAACTGAAACCAGACACAGGGCTGAGGAAAAGAAAAGGGGGAAAGGATGATGGATCCCAAGCGTTCTGAAATGACCATGAAAAGCGCAGAACACACATCCTGAAACTCCCCGTCCTCTTGGAGGCACACCACCAACGTACACCAGAGCAGTTTCCACTGCAATGAAGGACAATACAGGAATGATCTAGTTGTATTTATTTTTTAATGTAAATAGAAAGCAGAAGAGATAACCCTAAGATTCAGATGCAGATTCAGCAAACAAAAGTATCTACACTGAACTTTTTAGATACAGAAAATCTATAGCTCATTCAATTTCTTTTAATTCTGTAATTATTAGGACTAAGCATTAGTCAGGATTCATTTCACTTTGGCGGCAGCTTTAGAAATCTTTTCTAAAGAGGTTTGATATTGCTCATCTCGCACAGTGCACTGTGATGGATAGCAAGAAAAAGAAAAAAAAAGAAACCACAAAATTGCTAGCCTGCAAGTCTCAGGGAACTATTTGAGCCTAAACTGTATTTGCACTTTGGGAAAGGTTTTGATGCTTCTTTACAGAAAACGTAAATATTCACAAAGAGACAAGTGTTGTACTGTCAAATGCAAGCACCTGGCTCGGTACAAAGAAGGAACACGCAGACACCTTTAACCATGACACACTTCCAACAGAGCTGTTCTGCATTAGGATGTCTGTTACTTAATGGAGCCTGAGAGATCCAGAACAGCACAGGAGTGAAACGCCACACACAAGCACGACACTAAGTTACCGACATGCGCGCCCTCACTTTAAAAATTATGCTCAGCCTCGGCTGTATCATTACAGGAACAGAAGACAAAAGATTTCCAAAAAGAGGGAATGAACAAAAAGATGTCCAGAGTTTGTGCCTCATTTTAGAGACGGGAAAGTAAGTTTATTTTTTAACCACACGGAGTAACAATGAGAATAAAAGTGATATAACTGGCCTGCCTGCTCGCGTTTCCTTACACCAAGGGCATGTTGAAGGCCAGCTAGCATTGCCTGGCTGCAGAAGGACCACGGCCACTGTGTCTGCACGGGCACAGCCACCGTGCTGCACCCTCAGCAGAGGTACAGCATCTGCTGACAAAGGGGCTGTCCGCAGCCAGAGCCAAAGCACCCCTCCAAAGACCTAAGCAGAGCCACAAAAGCAACTTTCTGCCTGCAGCATCGCATCCACACTTGAGATCTTGCTGATGAAACGACGACAGCCAAGGGGCTGGGTGTTTTCTCATGGATGACACGGGTGGAACTGCACGGCACGGGTTTGGCTTGAACGGCCACCAACCTCCACGCAAGGCAAGGCGGTGTGACAGCTCGGCCACGGCACGCCTCCAAGCCAAGGCAAAGAGCTGCAGTCAGAAAAGGACAGGACGGGGTTTCTCAAGTTCCGAGTCTGACAGAATTAAACAAACTAAGTTGCAAACATACTGCTCCAGCTCAGAAATCAATTACCAGCGACAGGGCTAAATGGGACTTTATAGACGACTTGAGTTTGTTATCCATCTCAGGGGATGCTACGAGTTTCCTACAGGGGACAGCACGCTGGGCTACACGGGCCACTAGTCCAACAAGGGCAGCAACCCCAATTCCAGAGACATTATAAATGGAAACAACACATTCTCTCTCATTTGTTATGGAGAGAAACAGAAAAAAAGGAGTAAAGAAGACAAAGAAACCTTAGTAACTAACAATGCATACCTATAGCTCCCGTTAGCCCCCAAGCAAATCAAAAGCTTTGGCAAACCTCTTGAATTACCTCATGAACTGCTTCGTGAGCAGAAAACTTGGAAGAAAATGAAATGCTCTACACTTTGTGTTGATTGGATCAAATGTAAAGACTTCGCTTGTTTATGTCCAAAACAAAAGGTTTAAAAAGAAAGAAACATCTATGGTTCTTGCTACTAAACCAAGTTTATGCTATGAATTTAGGACTGTAGCACATATAGCCAACTTATCAGCATGGCTAAGAGAGACACTGTGAAGATTTTTTTTTCAAGCATGCACACGATATGCTATAGCTGTTTTTTACTTTTAATGAGAGACCACTGAAACACAGATCCTTATAAACTACATTTCTGACTAACAAATGCAAGGTTACACGTTACTTTAGAACGTACAAATCTTATTTTATCTACAGTAATATTCAGATACATTTTCTCATCCCAAATATGAGACAATTCTGTTACCTGCAAGAATAAGTGAGTATCTGCTGTAGAATAACCTCAATATTTATTGTACTACAGCAATATTTTTATATACTAAGAAGTCGTAACACCTCTGCACTTCAGCATTTTCCACCCAGGAATCATAAACCACTTTTGAGATAAAACGTCTATTATAATCTTTTAGTACTAAGGCCTGTGGTACACCCACTACACACGCATTTTATGCCTTTGAAGTGAAGACAAAGAAATTATCAAAATATAAATGGAAATTTTTACTTTAAAATGGCAAACATCATATAACTGCCACATAGCAATTGTGCAAAGAACGGCACTGCAATTTATTCACCACAAAAAGCAATATAAATAAAACACACGTGGCTAAACAAGTGTTTTAAGGTTTTTATTAAATGATTTCATAGCCTGCCAGGGCCCTTTGGAATTATATAGCCTAGATTTATTAAACAGGAATTGTCACTGAAAAGGGTTTTAGGTGATTTGCAGGCATATATTTACTGGTAAGTAGTACCCATAGAGTAAAGGCTATACGAGCAAGGAAAAAATCAGAAACAGAAACCTTTAAAAGCAGAAACTCATTTAGAAAGACGGAGCAAGCATGTACATTGAGGTACAGTATTGGCGAGACAGGACTGCTTTACGGGTGACACACTTGCAGACTGCAAGCATCACATGGGCGAGACACAGAGGAGCAGCTACGCCAAGAAGCATCCACAGCGCACGTGGCCCAACTTCAGGCACTGCCCCCTGCCCAAACGGGCACAGCCCAGCACGAGGGGCCCAGCCTAGAGGAGCACCCCTTCTGTCTGTCTGTCTGTCCATCCACCACCATCAGACATGAGGAAACAGGGAAACCGCAAAGCCCTTCCCGGGGGCAAGCTGCTTTTTCTTTCCAGAACGCCCTGTGGCTCACACCTCCTCTGATGGGGTTTATTATGGCACTCCAATTCGCAGTCTGTCTTTGGGTCTCCCTCCTTCCTGCTACCTCTCCCACCAAAAAGCACACCCACCAACTGCGTGTGCTCGCACGGAGCAGCCTCACAACCGTGCCAGCTTCCAGCCAGCCCCGTGGTGCCCACCTGGGGCACGAGGTGTGCTTACCAGTCACCTACAGGGCAAAGAGTCCGAGTCCTGGGGAGCAGCTCCGCTGACGGAGGGGAGGGAGCGAGGGGAAACTTGGCTGCCACGTGCTGCGTTTGGTGGTCCCTGAGCAGCCCCACGAGCAGACCAGGTGAGACAGAGGGCGATGTGCTTTTTGTGTGCTGACCGCAGAGGTGCAGGACACCGGTCGCATGGCACTGCACACCTGTGTGCTTTTCAGCCCTCCCCAATGACAACATTTAAAGCAAGTGAAGGAAACTGACGGTAAGACAGACACACATATAATTGCACCTCCAAGCCTGTGGCACACGTGGTAGCGTTGGGAGTAAATGCAGCCGTAAACGCATTCAGCCGGACTTCCAGGAGCAACGCAAACCTTGCAATTCGGGGATTATGCACCGCAGAAAGGCGGCTGTTACTTCCATTTTTAACGTTTCCCGAAGTGGTTTTACCTTTCTAAAGATAATAACTCAGTGGAAAGAACCACCGGCGTTAGCTGAATCAGAGGCTGCGTTGCTCCGAGATACTGACAGCTCGAGTCAACTCCTGAATTGAGGAGGAAAGAGCGAGGTTTGGGGGAGGTCGAACCAAAACAAGCAACGCCTTCCTTCCACCGGGCACTCGCCCTCCCGGAGGAGATCCTTTCCCTTTTCTGTTAGGGACAAGCCGGCCTGGGGAGAGGGAAACCTGCGGGCTGGGAGGCTGCCTGCCCAGATGGGGGAGCAGAAAGTGGGGCTCGCCACAAGCCTCGCCCCCGGGGGCTGTGCCGGCGGCTCGGTCCCCCCGGGGAGCTGCAGCCCGAAGCCGGGAGCCCCCCCCCGGCTCCCCGCCGCCTGCTTACAGCCTTTGTACCCGCCGGGCGGCTCGAGGCAGCGACAACCAAAACCGCGCCACCGATGTCGCCACCCACCCGCACCATCCATCTTACCCCCCCCTCACACACACACGGCGTGACACCGACACGGGAGGACCCGCGCGTCCCCGCACACACACTCACCTCATCTTCCCGGAGGCGGCGGGGGCCGTAACGGGGGGGAGCGTCCGGGTTCTGGGGTGGGGGGGCCGCCCCACTCGCCCCTTACCCGGGCAGCGCGGCGGCGGCGGGCGGCCCCTCCGCCGGCCCGGCCATGTTGCCGGCTCCCCGCCGGCTGCGCTGCGTGTGTGTGAGCGGGTGTGGGGGTGTGGGTGTGTGGGTGTGAGTGCGGGGGGGCGCGGGGGGTGTGCGTGTGGGCAGGACAAAGCGGCGCCGCCGCCTCCAGCCCCGCTCCGCACCCACGCGCGGTGGGGCCGCCCCGCCCCGCGCAGCCTCCGCGGTGGGCCCGGCCTGGTGTCCCCCCGTGTCCCCCCCCGGCTCCTTCTTGTCGCCCCCCAGCGGCCCGACACACGCCGGGGTGCTCCCACCCTCCCCAGCCCCACCCCTGGGTGCCCACCGCCCCCAAATGGGAACGGTTTCTCTGAGGGAACACCGGGGTTTGGGCCCCCCCGACCCTCCCCGCATCTCTTTGCCCCTTCCCGCCCACCTGGAAGAGGCGGTGTTGGATGTGGCACCGTTTGGGTTTCCTCAGGGACCTGCCCTGAGCAAATGCTCCATCGTTTCTCAGGTGTTCCATACATAGGTCCCCGTAACTTCTCTGGCACTTCCCCGGAGGGCGAAGGCCCTTCACGCTGGAAATCTGTGGTTGCAGCGCCCACAGGTCTCCCCCAGTTCTGTGTCACCCAAACTGGGCATTGAAACAACCAGCCAGCAAATCCAACAGCCATGTAGTCTCAGAGCCAGGCAGGTACCACAGGTGTGTGCATTGTGTTTGGAGCTGAGGTGATCCCTGCCACCCCTCAGCGTGTCCATGTCCCAATTAACGCTGCTTTGATCACTCCCTGAGACCCACCTGCTGCAGCTCCAGTCCTAAATGAAAATGCACTACAGTGACAACGACAACAGACGACAGCAACAGAAAATGCAGCAGGAGTAATATCTGTGCCTTTTATTCAGGGCCTTGCTTGTTTCTTGGTAGCTAATGCGTATCTGTAACTGCTACTTTCAGTGGTCCTTAAAATGTTCAAAAACTAATTAGGGACAGAGTCAGGGCAGGGAACCGCTCCCTCCTTCTGTGCCTCATTAGCACAGACCCCAGCCTGTGCCTTCCCTGTCCCACACAGGGTCTGTGCCGTCCTGTTCCCGAGTACCCCATCAGTCAGCATATGCTCACTTCTGACAGAGAAGGGCTCTCCAAGAGGAGCTCCCCTTATTACTAAGGAGTCTCCTCATTTGGTTGAAACCAAAGCTAACAGTCACTTCTTACAAGCAATTATCCTAAATTTCCTAACAGGAACAATATAAGTAGCTTGTATACATTAAAAATCATGTCAGACCACTGATCTGATATGCAGCCTCCACTGTCTGACAGCGGCTTGTAGAAACTCTTCCATATAATTTGTGATGGGGTTGCTAAAGGTAGCAAGCTTATGAGGAACTAATGAGCAAAAATAAAGGCTAATTTCTTATTTCTATCATCTGACTAATCCTTTAGAGCGTGGGTCACTGACCAGCTCATGGAACATATGGGGGACAGCATAAGGCAAGGGGGATGCTTATTAAACTAGAAAGTTGCATGGTAATTGCACTAGAACTTAAATCATCATTAAAGAGTAAATCCATATGTGGGCATATTCATAATTATTATTTTTTTAATGTAATTTCCTTAAGCTAGGTTTATAACGGTCACAAATCAAACAGGCAAAGACACATATGTAAACCATGCCATGGCTGAGATACAAAACTGGAGTAGGCACAAGCATCTCCCACAAAGACTTTTATCCGGGCACGTCCACTTCACAGCGTGAGGGGCACCTGACGTTGCAGAGGGACTCGCTCACTTCACAAATAGACGACACCTCGAACAACACATGCCCCTGACACATCCAGCCACGCGCAGCAGGGACTGCAAGCAACTGGCTGGGGAAAGGCTTGGTTTGCACCCCTTGGGGCTGTGTGCCTGCACTGCCGCCTGGGAAGAGCTGTGGGCAAGTTGCAGCACCTCAGGGGCTATAAACGTGTGCAGTGTCTGCCCTCCGAAAGGGCTGGGAGCCTTGATTGCCCGAGGAGTGGTTTGAGGACTGGTGCAGAAATGCAGAGGTTACTGGTCAATGACAGCGGTCATTTTATTAATTCTCATATTAGGAAGAAAGAGAGAAAAGGAGAGGAAATCATGTGCACTGTTACATATATCAATCTCGCTGGCTCCTGACAGCACAGAAATAGGAGAGCAGTGCTAGAAATCTCTGTTTTATCAGAATCCACGTGGCTTTTGCACCAGCATTCCTGGGGCTGGTGTTTGACCTGTCCACCGGATCACTTTGTTGTCTGAAAGAAATGATTAAACTGAGTTTTGCCTGGACAGATCTATGTGTTCTAAGAGACGTAGGTCTGTTCATCCACATGAAAACGTAGGTAACCTCAGCCTGCAGACTGGCTGATTCACCTCCTCTTCGCTCAGGGTGCACCTGGCCCATTGAGGCGTACCTACATCCCAGTGGTGTCGCTGCCTTCCCTGCTCCCCCCCCACAGCTCTCCCTGTAGCACAGCCTCCCGCACAGCCCAAGAGCTGCACAAGGAAATGTGCGGCCCTTCAGGACTCGTCTTTCCTGGCAGAAACCTCCTGCAGGGCCAACCCTGGTGGATCTGCCCCCTCGGGCCCTGCTGCAACAACTGCCCAGGGGGCTGCTGGTTGGTGCTTCAAAGGCTTCACCTTAGGGGGGGAGGAGGAGGAGGAGGAGACCTTCCTTGAACAGTCACACAGCCCGGGGCAATATTCTCTGTAAATATCTTCATATCAGGAGCTCAAGGTCACCGAGCTGTTTTTCTGTGAGCCAACCACCTGCCAGCGCAGCCAGGGCCTTGTGGTGACTTTCTTTCCCGATGAATTTGTCTGCCTCGGAGCTTTCCCTTCAAAGCCTCAGGCTTTCCTGCCTGCTTGGCCACAAAAAATAGCTCTTTTCAGAGAAAACAAGTTTCCAAATCAGTTTTCTTTCTTTCTAGCCTCGTGGAAGTCACCTTTCAGAGGAATTCAATAGACCAACTAAAATCCTAGATCAGTGCAAGGAAGACACACAATGTCCAGAAACACCCACGTGAATTTAACTCTAAAAAATTTCTATATAGATGGCAAGGTGACTGGTGACTTTGCCAAAGCTGGGATCCGGTTGGGCTGCCTTGCTGGGGCAGAGGGAGTGTAATTACCAAATTCAGCCCCCAAAGGCTGCCCTGGTGCAGAGCTGGCTGCTGAAAGAGCAGACAGAGGCCGCGATGCATCAAAGAAGCTGCAGCAGGGCAGCAACAGGAGAGTCCTGGACAATGGCATTTCTTCAGCAAGACTTCATCCAGGCTTGTGAAAGGAGGAGAAAGGATGAAAAGAGACTGGAACAATGAGACGAAATGGCAGAAAGGTCTGGCAGGAACTAAAGGGAACAAGAGAATAAAGACTAAAGGAAAATGAGGGAAACACAGAAGTTTAGGATTTTTTGAACAAGAAAAGGAGAGAAAACTAGGTGAAAAGGGCAGAAATGAAGAGAGGAAAGAACAAAGAAGGGGAAGAAGACGAGGGGGAGGTAGCATAAGAAAAGGCAGAGAGCAGGCAAGAACAAATACACTGATGGTGTACTTCAATTTTTGTTTGTATTATATTTCCTCCAGTGAAGGTGGGAGATGAGGGTGGGTCCGAAGACACTCTCGAGACCTCAGTGCGGGATGGTCCTCAGGCCATTACATGCTCTCGGAAAGGGAGGAGCCCGCCAGCACTGTTATTTTTCCAGTTAAGCCTCAGGAGAGCACGGTTTACAGTCACAAAAAAGGCTCGTGCAGGAAGCTGCAGCCTTCCAGGAAGCTGGAAGGAGCTCAGCTATGCATGGAGACCCTGGGGATCTGCTCTGGTGTTATCTGCTCAAGGCCACCAGTCAGCTTCCCTTGGAGCTTTTACACAGAGCTGAAAGCACAGATACCAGTAACCCACGTGCACACAGGCACCCAGGGTGTAAAGGCCAAACCATTACGGGTGTTTCCAAAGACCACGCACCGTCCTGCGGTACTCTGAGAGAACAGGGGTCCAACCTCCACGCTTCCAGAGATGTTTTCATTCCAGGGCGAGGGCAGAAGGGCAGGAATGGGAAATGTAAACAACGCTGACAGTTCCAGTTTTGCTTCTAACAACTAACTTCATCTACACTGAAGAAATACGACCTCTGGTCCTATCTGGGGCTTACGGCGTAGCCCCTTTACAGCATTTGCAAAGCTTGTGTTTTGATATGGCATCTTCCACGCCAGGGGACAACGTAGTGCCCTCAGAGGACAAGCTGCATCTCTTGCAGAAGCAGCAATCCTGAGCCTGGCAAGCAGCTGTTTCATTCTGTTGTTCTATCATTATTAAAATCCCGTTGGCCCCACTCTTGGAAAGTTAAGAGTGTTTGGGCTTGAACTTTTTAGGTAGAGGCCAGGCTTCTCATTGAGGGGTAACAAAAGCAGCGGTGTTCTCACCCCAATCCAGTCCAAAAGATCTCAGCACGGAGGCGATGCTGTGCTCGTGAAGCCAGCAACGATCAGGACTCTACAGGCTGCTGAACTGTGTGTGGCCAGATTTTCTGCCGAACAGGAGCTGCGCATACGGGAAATGCCAGAGGGCTTTTCACTTAAACTGAGCCTCCTGTCAGCTTGCTCTCCAACTGTTCAAACCCTAGACAGAGACTCTCAGAGCTCAGTTTCTGCTCTTTTTAGGTGCTGTAATGAGGCCAAAACACTTGAACCTCTGGCACAGCCCCCTCCCCTGTGGTTACACACTGATGTCATAAATTCGGAATTATGATGTCAATGGAAGTTGCTGAAAAGGAGAAGCTGGGCAGGAAGGAAGGAGCCCTAAAATGTTGACATTTATCTTAATGAGAAACTGAATCCAGAATGAACAGCCAAGGCGATTGATTTTGCAGAGAAAAGTGTTCTCTTCGGGCTGCCTCAAGCAGACAGTTCCCTCTTTAACGTGTCTCAGCAGTGCAAGGGCAACGTGAGGCAGTGACAAATTACAATAATCTAATGTGGCTGCAAAACTGATCCAGCCTGTTAATTTTTGCTTTCTAGCCATGGTGACTGAACAGCCTGAAGGAGATTTCTTTACCCTGCAGTCTGGAATCCAGAGCAAACTTAGCACATGTAGTGCTGATAACCAGACTTCACAGAGCAGCTGAATTTTCCTCCCTCTGGCTAAATGTTTATTCTAGGTAATTCCACAGGTCAGATTTTACAAATGTTCATCTCTTAGAAACTTCTGCTAAAATCGCACTCGCTTGCACAGACACCCAGAAAACAGGCAGCCATTCTCGTGGTTATAACCTCAGCACCTTGGACTAGAGCTCAAGAGAGAGACTTTAAGGTGCAGAATTTCACTATGGATATATGTCAAAATTAATTTAATGTAGCTTGTGGAGAGCCAAAAGGTGGTAAAACAAACCTGTGCTAAAGTAGGACTGCGGAACTGGTGGGGAGGAACCACTTTTCATGGAGATATCAAACTTCAGTAAGCACACAGACAAAATACAAAGTCCAAAGGAAGTGCCTACAGACGCAGTGACACCAACAGTGTCACGGTGCTCTGTCAAGAGGAGATTCCTGCTTACACTTCCACCTGTGGCAGGAAAGCAAGGAGAACCCCCAGTGCTGAGAAGCAGCCTTGATTGACAAAGGTCCCCCAAGTGGCTTTCATAAGCGAGCCACCACTGATGCAAATGAGAACAGGTCCACCAAATTTAGTGCTAGGTTGGAGCTTTCGGAAAGCTGCCCTCAATACCTCAGTGTAAACGATCACATTCTAGGTTTGTCTAATGAATTCAGGGGCCAAAGTTGTTCCATTAGAAAAAATGAAATTGCAGCAGAACTGCCTGACTAAGGAGAAACATAAATCTGTCTCAATAAGAACATGAACCGCTAATGTACTCACTCATCCCGCAGCCAGCCACATTCATCCAGAAGCAGACAGACCTTGGTTCAATTCTGTCCTTACCTCAGGAACCGGTTCCTTATCTCCCATCTTTTGGGCTATGCAGCGATCTGGCCTGGGGCATCTTGTCTGCAGGGCAGCCCGCTGCAGCGCAAGAGCAGCATGGAAGTAACGAGACTGCTCCAGCACGGCTATGAATCCAGGCCAGTAATGGAAGGAAAAGATTTCTATTTAGGTTTCTCCTAAGTCTGTTCTTTTCACTAGTAATTAAAGTGACATTTTCCCTGCCATCTGTAGAATTTTTGAGGATGCAGTCGAGTGATTTGTCAACAGTCCCAGGGATGTAGGAGAAAACACAGCAGAAAGACCTCCTGCTTCTCAGAACAGAACATGAAGAAATGAGAACTACAAACCTTTGCAAAAAAGGGTCTTCCCCTAACAAACTCATCACATTAATAAATTAATCATTTTAAGGGGAAATAGTATTTTCTGAAATTAATTTTGTGAAGAACAAATTTCATCCAAGCTTTTCACATAAGAAATATGACCTTGTATTAATTAGAATAGCAAAAAAATCCATTCTACAATAGTTTTCTTCCTAAGAGAATTTTTATCATTTGATTTTTTAATATAAATTCACTTGCATCAAAATATTATTTTTCCTTTTATATTCATTTATTTTTAAATACGGTGGCTGATTTTTACAGAGCTCACCTGCTGCAAATTTTTAATGCCTATTAGGTTTTAACAACCTGTCAAAACTCAGCCCTATCACTAATATATACATAATAATCAATTTGCAGGTAGTAATTCAAATAAAACATAATTAAGATGAATGGGGCTGTAGTTTTGCTATAATATAAATGGGTCCTTTAGGAGTAAATATATGAAACAGGCAGGAGAGGTAAACAAAATCATGAAAAAACACTACTTGAAAATGGGTGATGATCCTAAAAAACAGATTGATTCTATGTTTGTTTTATAAGCACATACAAGGGGGAGGAAAATCTTTTGAAAGCATTTGTATTGCTTTCTGAATAATTTAAGACCGGGGGGAATAGATGGTATCGGCTCCAGTAGCCAATCACTTTGAAAACCTGCACACTCAGAAATGATATCTGAATATACATGCTCATCATTTTTGACAAGTGTAGCACTCTTATTTGTCCTGAAAAAAAAATCCTAGCCAAAAAATATTTTATAGTCTAAGCTTGTGATATACGTTACGGGGATGCGCACAGATAAACAGAGAGCAGTCAAGAAATGACGAGATAATACTGATCGTCTGGATGCCCCAGGAGAAGCAAGGAAGGAGGGCAGGGTGGACGGGGCTAAAAGCAGATATAAAGACACTGATGTTGATGGGCTGGAGTCAAAGCAGCAGCATAGATAAGGATACTGTAGGAAACCAGGAATTCAGCCCCCACATGATTAGAGAGTTAGTCACCGCCACTGGTTTTGTAAGCAGTCACAGACAGCAAAATGTGCAGGCAATGGCAAAGCTGGATGAGCTCCTGCAAGCCGAAGTCTCAGCAGAGCAACGCCAGAAGTGAGAGGAAGAGAAGCAACACACAGGAACTGAAATCAAAGAAGGCTGAAAGGGACTAGGAGAATGCTTGACAGGTGACTGCAGTATCAGTGAGACAAGAGATGAGTCTCTTCTTTGAGCAACACTACACCTGCTGCAGCCAAAATCAGAGGTATGGAAGGATGAGAAGTCCAGCCGTATCTCCAGCCACAGACTTGAGAGGAGTTTTCCTGCCTTTCCACTACATGGAAAGGCAGGAAAAGACAACTGCTGCAGAAACAGCACCAGGTGGAGGAATGCAGGTACAAGAGTCCTGGCTGCTGCTGAGATTGAAATATATGAAGTCAGTTCAGGAATAAACCACTTTTTTTTTCTTTCCTATTTTCATTATTTTCCTCCTCTTATTTTTAAAGAAGAAAAAAAAAAAAAAAAAGAAGGCACTCCTGAGAAAACATGCAAGAACAGAGGAACAAGGGTAGAACGGGAGAGTTGAAGATTATACATAACAATGGCTAAATTGTGTAGAATTTCCCGGATAATGAAAGACGAATAACTTTAACAGCCATGAAACGGATATTTGCCTCTAGAAGTTACCCACCATTTGCCAGTTCTGCTAATACATTATCTTGCTTTCACAGGGAACAAAGACATTTAACAGCAAAAGTTAGAAACAGAGGAGCAGCAGGAAATCATATGGGATGGGACTGTTGAAAATCCCTTTTGATCAGTAGCCCTAGGGATGAACTTGCAGGATTCCTCATCTATTTCTTCTAAGGAATAATGATTCAAAGTGAAGAAGGGGATCACAAATGCATTACCACCCAAGACTAGCACAGCAGGAGAAGGATGAACCAGGAGTGAGCCAACCCAATTTGTAGCTCGTTTTCTCTGTCATAAGCACTGACTAATCATCTACAATTCTGAAAGCAGAAAACCTGAAAGAACTTCATATGCAAAACCAAAAAAAAATAATAATAAACATGAGGTATCATGACATAAACTATCTAAACAAGATCACAACCTGTCATTTGAACATTATGACCTCATTGATTTAACACTAGGATGGGCATAAATTCTATGCCCTAGTTCCACATACTTCAAGCGGAGGGAGACTGACGTTGCCATCAGAAGTTGTTCCACTGCTCCTCCATCCATTTACTTCCCTCTTCACATCGCGGCTTCTTCTGCCTCAGTACAAGCATTCATACAGCTGCACAGCTAAACCTGAGGAGGCAACTAAGGAAAAGTGTTTTCTGTTTTGTAGTAGTAGCTGTTTGCTTGCTTGGCTTTCCCTCACCTCCTCCGGGTCCATCCCCTTCCCAGCTGGGTTCGCCCTATAGCTTCACTAACTCCTGTACTGCTGTACGGGATGGGAATAAGCAGCTGGGAGTAAGACCTCATCCTTCAGTGACAGTGCTAGGTAACGACAGCCTAAAATGACTCTGAAACCACGACCTCAGTCTTACTACTTGAGGACAAGTTCCTAACACAGAGAAGTGTTAGGAGCTCTTACCACAGACGTAACCCTGTGCAGTGGAATGACATTGCTCTACCTGTCAAGTACTCAGAAATAAATGACATTTACTTGGAGGTAGACCAAAAAAATCTGTAGGTGAACGCATGCAGCATGTACTTCTTCCCTTCTGTGAAGCCAGAGCTTCACTCTCCATGTGTGAATTAAGGTTTACATTCTCAGTCATGCTAGCGCATGAAATTATGTACCTCAAAATTTAGATTTTATTCCCAAATATTTTCAACAGCTATTCTAATCTACAATTCACAAACTTGTGCAATTAAGTAAATGCTTGTCTATTCTTGTAAGTATTTAGTGTTAAAGCAAAGATATTTTACTACACAGGAAGAATACAGTGAAAATTCGCTTTAATACATGTTTATTGGTGTCCTGCACTGTCAGTGTAGGAGGTTGGAGATGTAATAAAAAAGTTTCAAAATTTATTGATTCCATTTCATTTAAATCACTCTAAACAACCAGTGCTTTAGAGTTCAGAGAATTAACGTTTACCGTCCATTACAAGCAAACTTTTAATATTATCTTTTTCGAGTCCACTTAGGATTCCTCTCTTTTTAAAATTCTTCAGATACATTCCTCAAAGTAAACAATACATTTCAATCTGTGTCACAATCACCATTGATAAGGCCTTCTGAACCATTTTATACCACCTCCACTATTACTTCATTGCAAAACACAATCTTATTTCATACTATAAATATCCATCCATGCACAAAACACAGGGGCCAGAAGTTACACATTAATATCTCATGTAGGCTTCCAAGACTTCCTTCACCCTCTGCAGGTTTATGGTACACTTAAAAAGATATCTTTAGACTTGGTCTACTTGGTCTTAAAATACAAATATACAATATCCATAAGCATAAAAAAGTAAAGCTGGGTTGCCTTACCATTTGTTATGAACTGCTAAAATCTTATACATGTACAATATAGCATCATGCTGATTAATATACATATTAGTTAAATATATCAACCAATAATGGGGATGTGGCCAAGCTTTTTTTGTTTCATTTTCAAAAAGAAATTGTTCATATACAAGTAAAAAGATTATTAATTTAAACTCATCTGGAATACCTGAACCACATAGCCATCTGTAAACCCTGCTGAGATAGTCAGGTCAAACTGGGGTATAACCTGCTGCTTCACTCATCTGAAAGGGCATATAACTCCTCACAGGTGATACCTAAAGTGTGCTACTCCTAAGAGAATGCAAATTTACCAGCATTCACATTTGCAGATCTAGAAGACTACTTTTTGCATCTTACATCTTCATTTATACCTTCTGCATCAATTCGTCGTCCTCCATCAGAAATAATTCAGTACCTCAACAATGCCATAGATTTTTTCTAGATAAGTAGATATACAGTACAAAGTGTAGATAGTGAAACATTTAAGCACATATATACAGTCTTTGAAAGGCATTTTTGTGACCACTTTAGCAGTGTTTATAGAAAACATTTAAGATAGTCACATTCCGCTGATACCACTGTATTGCAAACTGTCAAGCCACATTTTTATATTAAACTTGTACTGCATTGTATATTGTACAACAAAAGAGAAAACAATCATTCTTAAGGTGTGACACAATGAAAAAAATCACTAAACTGAGTAAAGTAACCAGCACAGGGCTTAATTTTCCTGAGGTTTGTAAGAATTTTTTTAAACAAAAATCACAGTGACCAGGCTAAACTGCAAACATACTGTTAAGTTTTAAATATACAGTTTATACATAAGTTCTGTGCATGGTCGACTTAATTGTGTATGTTCATACTGACGTTTCCTCTAAATGACTCGCCACTGCATAATACTTGTATCTTTTCCGCCTGTGGAGATGAGATGGGTGTCTTCACAGAGAAAATCTACATTAGTTACATGACTACTATGTCCACCGTACACGTGGCTTGGAGCCTAGAAAACACCATATTAGTGAGAATATGAAGTGTCATAAAAACGTATCACTATCACATAACATTCAGACTACAATGAAACCAAGGCATCACATTACTCTCAAAGTATTTTAATATTAAATTAAAATTTAATTGTAGTCTCAAACTTAAGTAAATCCCTTAGGCATATACACATTCCCACTTCTTTTTTTCTTTTCTTTTTTTTTGTAAATAGGAAAACAACATTTTATGCATTTGTGCAGGATACACGAGTGAATTTTTTTGAAATGCCTTACCCTAAACTGTGAACAGGGATATGAGAAGAGATGTACTTTGCCAAATCATCCCTGTTGAGAGCAGTTTTCTCCCGTGTGATCGACAAACAGCGTTGATATCTGTTCCATCGGAACCTTCAGGCCATACACCTGAAACATGAAGGGACTAATTAAATGTTTCTGTAACGGAAACAGAAGTGACAGCTTCGGGTTTTGTTAAAATATTAATAAAGGGTTACTTGTTTAAAAAGCAAAAAAAAAAAAAAAAAGAAAATGATAAAAATAACTGCAGCTGAGTTAGTATGTATACTTCAGAAGCAGCAAAAGACCAGAACCTAATAGGAAAGTACACAAATCTTTTATTTCCTCTAGTCAGCACAGTGCTTTTTACTCTGAAAAAGAACTTCCATATGGTTATATACGAAATAATGTTACTGCTTTTATTTTCCTGTCTGCTTATTAATGTATGCACTCACATAGGTTCTTCATATTACTATAGTCTTAAAAACTATGTATGATTCAACATACTTTCTTCATATTACTGAAGTCTAAGACCTAGGAAAGAAGAAATTGCTTAGTTTAACACGTTATTTAATAATTAATGAATGCCTTGAAAAGAAAACTGAACCTACTGTAAAATTTTAAGTAATTATATGTGAATAAAGTTATTTATGTAAGTAGTAATTCTTCCTTGTGTACTGTACTTCTTGCTGTCCTTGCACAAAATATCGCTCTAAAATTTAACTATAGGCTACTCAATGCAAGGACCGAGTCTTTGCACCAAATCTTTAAAGCTTCTGAACACTTGCCTGCTGAAACTGTAATAAATTCCAGTCTGTTATTGAAATGTCATGTTTTTTGTATGCAGTACTGTGCATTTTTTTTAAGATGATTTTCATAATTCAGATTTTATCCAATCCCTGCTTTGCATAAATGATGCCAGACTTTCAGAGGCCACTGACATAATTAGGAACAATAAGTGTTCTGATATTATGACAGGAGGCTAAGGTGTCCACGGGGAAGCCCATTCTTAGCATTATGACTTTCAATGCCTATGTCACACATTTGTTGCTACGTCCCTCTGAAGTCCTACTACTTGAGTGTGTGCTTGCTCACATAGTATTTTTAGTATGTGTCAGGAGGAGACAGTTGCCACTCTGTCCTGCTTACCCTACTCTTTTCCAGGGTGTGTCTATGGGCAGGGCAGGCACACACCAGCTTCCCTTACTGGGACACCAGATGGGAATCTGCCCTGTACTGTGGAAACAGCTAGCTTGGATCTGCATGCAGTTCTTCCCAAATATAGTCTTTGCATCATTCCACAGAAGCTGAAAAGCATTAAAAGGAAGTGACTTCATGTCTTTTTGCCAGTGATTTTAAGGAGTTACAAATTATCGTAAATAAAATGAAACACGGTATTGATTCATGGACTGCCAGTAACTCGCCTGACCTGTGCAGAAACCCCTCTTTGCTAGGCTGGGATGTTAAAAGAGAGGCAGGGAAGAAAGAAAATGAATGTGCAAAGAAGAAACACAAGAATTGCTACTCATGTGAAATTATGAATACAGAAAATGAAGAGACAGAAAAACTGTTTTAAGTAACTGCTTTGACAAAAGCAGGGTGTATGAACATCAAATGTTAGCTGAAAACCAGACAGGAGTCTTCTCAAGATGTAAATATGGACAAGCTGGAGATAACCCCTAAAGGAAATGGTTTAAGGAATAGGATTGTCATTTTAAAACAGGGAAAGAATTATATCAGCATTTTTGCTTTGAGATTCTGTGCTCTTTCAAAATGATTCCAGTGCCCCACTGTTAGTTTTTCTAGTGCACCAACTGAATCACCTTTGCTGAAAAATTAGCCAACATTCTTCCCCCTGCCCCTCCAGTCCTCTGCAGACACGGAAAAAGCAACTATTTCCATTCTCCTGTTTGAAAATCGATGCCATGCCCTTTTCTTCTTTCTCTAAACTTCATTCTTCTTTCTCTAAAATTCATTCATTACATCTCTTCTCACAGAACAATATTTACATGTGTAATTATTCCTGTTAGTCAGCGCTCGGACTACATTATCTGTTGGTCCAATATGCAAAACCCAGCAGCGATATTCAGGTGTTACTGGAGCAGATACTGACAAAGGATGATTACTTCACATTTTGCATGGCTTCCTTTTCATTATATATCCTTCTAATGTATCTGCCATTTCTTATAACAGAATAGTGTTGATTCATGTTCAGTTTGTATGCAAGAGTAATCTGATCTTTCTGTGCAGAACTGCTCTCTCGTCTGCTATCCTCTATTCTGTATTTGTACAACTGGCTTCTGCTCTTCAGGTATATAACCTTCTCTTTGTCTCTACTGAATTGTCTCCTTTTTTTCATATATTTCCTCTGTTACTTCAGACAATTTTCTAATCCTGCAGCTTCATGCCTCCTACAAATATACGCCCTGATTTATCATCCGTGCTATTAATAAAAATATTCAAACAAAAATAATATTCAGTGTAGAGCCTTCTAGACACTTTTGAACGCAACCAGTCTCGCTCTGCTTTGCTTGCAATGCTTTCAGGCTTTTCACAATGTCTTACATTTCTTCTACTCCTGCCCTTTACCTCAAACCCAATTTTTCCAAAACTGGGCATGTAATGTGACCTGATGCCGTGGCTGCGTATCCAGCAGCCCACGGCTCTTTGCAAGAGCACACAGATCAGGAAGCGTTTTACAGTCATTTGTCCTTCACATTTACATGTGTCTGTATCACAAATATCCACCACTGAACACATTTCCTTACATGCAACTGATTTTCAGTTCAATCATCTCTACGCATTTCCAGGCTGATTAATCTGCTCCCATGCTTGAAGACGGGTGTTCAACAGATCAATGTTCGTTTTCCACCTTGCATTGATTATGCTCAGCTGTGAATGCTACGCATACTATTTGGGATTTTTATGTGCTTCTATCTGAGGGAGAAAATATCCCTAGCTTCGTTAGTCAGTAGTTACTGAAAAATGAATACCCTAGATGCCTCACGCCCTTGATGATGCAATTGATTCTTATATGGCCAGGGGGGCAACCCCAGCAAGCACTTAAAAAACTGTGATTGCTCTGAGGCCACAATGTACAGAAGAATAGTGACTTCCAACATTACTAGACTGGCTTTCAATTATACATTATGAGCTTCTTCAGTTTATTATTCTATCCAATTTCAAATCTTCCCAAACAGAATTTTGGATTTATGCAGATTGCCTTGCTGAAGTCCATTATTTTCATTCTGTTGCTCTTCTCCTTCCTGTAGTAAGGCTCATGACCTCCCTGATTCCAGTCATTCCTACACGAGACACATTCACATTTTTATTAAGTTCTTTGTACCTCCATAGAAAGAAATCTGGAAGAGAGTCCCCTCCAAGTGCTTATATTTTCTGTATGAAGAAAATTCGGAGAACTTTCTGCTAGCCAGTGTACTGCAACTCATTTCCCAAAAGACATTGGAAGAGTAAAAATCTCACATCCTCAGCAGTTCCTGTGCTTTTACTGATTGTTACCTATTAAAATTTAATTCATTTGATCTTTTTGGAAGGATGGGCAACAGTATAACCCCGCTATCATTAATATTCTTTTTTTCATCATAATTATAAAGCATTATCTTTATAACTTCCCCAGTCTGAACCTAACTGTATATCTATCAATCCTCAGTATATATGGCACTGTAGTTTGTGGTTTTTTTTGCATTACATATCCTTTCTGAATAATTTATACCCTTTAAAATTTTATTTATTTGACTAACCTATTCACAATCTCTATTACATTACTAAAATGATAATTGTGATAATTATTCAAACTACTAGCTACTTTTATTTATTCCCCGTACTTGTTGCTTTAGCAACAACATATAGCTTACAATAAACCTGTTCAGCATGGAGGACTAAGCATAAAAGCGTCTATGATGTTTCCACGGGTTCTTCATTGGCCCAGTAGGACATTCAGTTCCACAGCATGCTCCAAAAGCTGACTTGCTGCAAGGGGAGGGGGAAAAAACCTCTCAGCTGTGACACCCCTCTGTCTACGAACCAAAAGCAGCCCCATATTCTAATAGTACCATATTTCCATGAATCTAATTTATAAAGGAATACTGATTCGAAGTATACATCATTCAGAATATGTGAACCTTTGATGCTAAATGTAAAGACTTCGTAATTTTTTGTCACATACACTCAAATCCCAGGCACTGAGGACTTGAATATATTATTAGTTCTATAAGGGCCTTAATCTCCCATATGAGAAACACAGCCAGTCTCCTAGGACTTCCTCCTTTAACTAAATCTGTGGTGTTGTGATACCCAAGCACTGCCTGTCAGTTAAATATTAAAAAATTTGAATGTTTCTTCCTAACATATTGCTACTGCCATCCCATCTTTTAGTGCTGCAAAAACACGTCCTTTCTGGCTCCTTTCAAACATAATACTGCATCTATTCTACTAGAAACATGGGAGAAAATCTTCCCTGCTTACACTGAAACAGACTCTTCTTTGAACATCTATGATGACTTCCTATTTTATCTTAAGGGATTCAAGAACTTGAAGGCTCCTGTATTCATTTTTCATAACGATCGTTAGTTCTGCACATGTTGTGGAATAAACACAAGACTTTTGAGCACGCTATGGAAGCAACTCCTCCAAAACTGGTAGAACGTCTCCATGGGAAAAAAAAAAATCTTGATTTTGTTACATTTTGCTTCTTTTCCCTTAGATTCCTTTCCTCATTTACTTGTTATATATTCTATTAAATTGGCATCAAATTGCATTCAAGTACTTAATGACAGGACTGTCATCTCTTCTGTGTTTGCATAGTAACCAGTGCAAAGGAAATTGGTTCCAATAAGGGGATTTGGCCCAGTAGCTGCATAGATAAATGGTAAATCTGTAGAAATAGAACATTAATTGAAAGAGACAAGCAGCAACACCAGTGTGACAGAAAGGACAGTCTGCGATTTCTTCCTTTTTCTTCCCTCGGTCGTAATTTAAAATTTATACTTGAAGCTAGCAGGAATATTAAATCAGAGTCTTTCTGGATTGAAACAAGAGGACAGATTGTAATAAGAATGGCATAACAGAAGTTCTGTGTTTTCCCCTGAAATGTGAATAGTCATATTCATAAGAAAAAACTGGCTTTCATGTATTTGTGAATAACAAATGATAAAAGCTTCTATGAG
The DNA here is from genome assembly GCF_009769625.2 of Cygnus olor. Taxonomy (NCBI): domain Eukaryota; kingdom Metazoa; phylum Chordata; class Aves; order Anseriformes; family Anatidae; genus Cygnus; species Cygnus olor. Next base: position 12,903,770 of record NC_049173.1, read on the forward strand.
GAAAAATACTTACCCAAAACATGGAACCCTAAAGTACAGGTGTAAGTGGCCCATTCTATATCTCTAGTTGTTTCAACACTCACTACTTGTTTACAAGCTGATGGGATCCCTACAAAAGAAGAAAAAAAGCATAACGTCTTTAATTCTCAAATTGTATAGGTTTTGATTGCAGCAGATGAATTAAAACATATGGTCTATCTTGGCAGTTATATGGTCTCATTTAAATTTTAAATCTGAATTAGACTGCCTGAACTTTGTACAAAATGAGTAAATATAATTTTTACTCACAGTATAGGATTTCATAATCTCCTGAATTAGACAAAGATACTGTGAGTAACAGACCAATCCAGATGAGTAATAAAGCTGGAATGACCCTGTGAAGAGAAAAATATACATTAACTAGCATCACTCAATGTGACCACATTAATAGTGCTACAAAACATACTTAAGTTGTTATTATTGAAAAAAAAAAAAAAGATTACTTACCGAACATTTGCCAATTCTAGTGTACTTTCTTCCATTTTCATTAACGCCATATATATAAATACAGTTGTCATGGGAACCTATTGCCAAGAAGTTCCATCTATAAATGCAAAAGTCAACTGTAATTATTCCAGTAAGGAAGAACTTAGATTAATTTTGAAAAGTTAGTACCATGAAGAATAGGAACTGGTTCTTAAAGGTTTTGACAATGAAAAGGAGAAAAAGGTGATTTTTTTCCCTTTGTCAGTCGCATTTGATGCCTGTTTCAAGATTATAATAGAGCAAGTTTATACAGAAAGCATTACTGTTAACACATGGCACTTCTGGAAGCATCAACTGTCCATTTAGGTCTAACCTGATTGCAACAACCTGCCCAGTTAAGTTGTGATTGTTTTTTCCTTCCCAGTGAAACTACAACAAATGGGGGTGGGTGGAGTGGAGGCAGTGGGACCTAGAACTTAATACATCACACATACCGTGTTGCCAGTGTTTCACAGTGTATTTATTTTCAATTTAAGTATTTCAAGTGGGAAATTATTGTAGAAGTAAACCCCAAACTTAATTAAGAAAATTCAATACTTTTTCTTTTTTAAAAAACAACAGTAAATAAACACTCTCAAACCTGGTGAGTAACGCATTACGGACAGCTGTTTCATTTCCATCTGTGTGTACAGTGACCAAGTCTTTCGTTTCTGTGTCAACACAAACCACCTGTTGTAAATACAGAAAGAGGCAAATAATCATTCCATAAGGAATTCAAATCTACTGTAATCTTGACCAACTTTTCTTCTGTCAAAATAGCCTAAGTTTTACACCAGAAAAAGAAAAACAACAACTGCTACTCATTTTGCTTTATTTTATTTTTAACAGGATAGGTTCTTTAAAGTGTTTTTAACTAGAACAACTATCAGGCATTAACCCTGATATTAAGCCTCAGATTTTATTTGTTTACTACGTATCATTCATTTGAATAAAGAAAGAATTATATATAGTGATCCTTCTACTTCAAGACTGCTGTATGTTATACTAACATTTAAATTGATATTTACATTAAGTCTTAGAGCAAAAGAAAACACGAGCAAGAGCTGGGACCATGAAAAATATCATAGACAGTCTTGGCTCACGACCTATAAGGATTCTGTGCATTTTCAGTTAAGTGCAACTGCTTTCAGCACTAACGGCAAAGTCTGCCCTCAAGTGACATTAAAGGAAAGGATGAAATTATGGTAAAGACGTTTCACTGTGACTTAGACAGTCAAGGTTAAACCAACGGTCTGCCACTGATCCAGTATGAAACCAAGGGTTCAATCTTCCCTGTAAAAGACAAACTATTTTTCACCCTGTTTTTTGCCCTCCTTGTCTATCACATTCTTCAGGCAGAACAAGTGTTGTAATATGTATTTTAACGCTATGTCTAGCACAGTGGGACATTTGCTAAAATTTGTTAAAGCATCTGGATATTACTGCGTTAGACATAATAAGCCCCTTGTTAAATTTAGAATGAGCAACCTTTTTCTATGTGATTTCTTCTACACTGCTTTCCAGGCCTCAGGGAAGCTCTCTGTATACATCTGTAAAGTTAATTATTTATCTCAGACGCCTCCGTTAAACTCTTCTTTGCCACGATGGAAACAAAGATTTAATATCTAGGTCACTGGTGTCATGAGAACCCCTTCTGTCTACAGCCTAACACTAACCTAGACTTCCTGTCCTGCCAAACCCACCTCCTGCCTGATCTTAGATTGTCACTGTCCCAGGGCAGAAGCCTTCTCTTCATTCTATGTCCATGCAATACTCAGCAAACACAGGGTACTGGTCCAAGACCAGGATTTCTAGGAATTATGGGAATACAAAAAAATTTCATTCTCTAATCCAATTCAATTCAATATCGGATGAACATACATCACGCGTCTGCAAAACAAGAACATTTACTTGAATGTGGTGAGCTGGAAAAATCACGTATTGTTTGTTGGTGCCCAAGGTGCACCTCTGTGCATCTTACCTTCCAGTTAGTGTTCCTACTGCAACAACAGATGCTGAAGGATGAAAACCTGAAGACTGTGCTGGATCCTAAAATGTTTCAGAAGAAAACACACATTTTTAGCAATCCAAGTTATAACAAAAACACATTTAGTTATCTTCTGCAAGACCACAGTAACTCTCTCTTGTGGTTTTCAAATACAAACTTGAGGGGGAAAAAAACACACATTTTTAACTGATTGAAATATTACCCAATAGATTTTTCCCTCTGTACAAGGCTACTGTTTTCTTCACTATCTAATCTAAAAATAACTTGGCAAATGATTTCATAACCATAATGTTGGCAAAGGCAACTTCTCACCAAATCACAACAAGTAAGAGATAAAAATAACTTATTAGAGTTGACCCTAAGAATTAAGTACCAAAGCTGAAGTTTGCCTATTGTCTAAGGACAAGCAAGTACATCTTTCGACAAAAGGTATGTATCACTGCATAGTGGGGTAAACCTAACTTCTGCCCCCACCAAAGACTTTTCAGCATCTGCCAGTTGCAGCTTAATGGGAGACTAAGGGCATGAACTGAGTTTGTTATTTTTGATATACAATTTTAAAATATCTACTTTGTGTAGCATGTTATTCTGGAGACCTAAGAAGAATTGCAGTGTTCTTGTCATTTAAACTTATGCCTAAAAAATCATTTCCTTTCTAAAGCCTCTACAGTTACAAAGAATGAGCTCCCAGAACCCTTAGGCGATAGGAGAAAGTCTCAAAATAAACAGCTTATTTCTTTCTGACACCTGCCAAAAATAATTTTAAAGTGTAAGCAAAAAATCTAGTAATACTTCTCACAAAAATGCTTATATCCTGGATTTTCTATATTCCAGAACAGTATCATATTGTAGCCATCTTAGTAAATCTGTTTACATTTTTATCAATTTGTAATTATTTCCCCTAGTGGCTTGGTGTGAGGTGTATCCTCATTAGTTTAAGCAAATTTCAGAGAAGTTACTAACTCCATTAAAAAAATTGTGTCGTGGTTTTTTTTTCCCCTCAAAAAATATATTTTCTTCATTAAGCCAGAGGTTCAAACAACAAATTTCATCTTAGCAGTAACCTCTACTCATAACTATATTAAAAGATTTTACATAGATTCTCATGGCAAAAATGGTTAATATGAAATGACTTATTTACTCTAGATAAGCAGTCAGTGATCTACGAAATACTGTCTCAGACATTTCAAGTGGTGAATAAGAACATTTCCAAGATTGATAATAAGTCTTAACAAAGCAGTGTGTACTTAGAAGGGAAAAAAAATCTAAATCTAGTTTAATGGACCTCCTGCTATTGTCATCAACCTTTTTCAAAAGTGTAAAGTTAAGTAAAGCAGTTTCTTAAACTGTTTCGGTCTCTTCAATTAATTTAGAAGATTCTCATGTCAACAAAAAAAAATGGATCTTGGAACATATGACGTTGGTTAGACAGAATAAACTCCCTTTTCCACATTCACCAAGCAAGAGTGATTTAACAAGTGCATACAAATGGCACAGGATACTATGAGAGACAGCACAGCAAACTCTCTTGTGTTAAGATTGTTTCAACCTGATGTAATAGCTTGCAGTTATTGCAGATGTGTGGCATTCAGTGAGTCTTATCAATACAAGCCATAACATAAAATGTTACATAGGCCTGAATAATGAGCAATCTTTTTTTGAAAAATGTTGCATGATTAAGAGTTTTGAAACAAAATGTTAATAGAAGACTGCTTGGGGGAAAAAAAAAAAAGCAGCATCTCAAAATAGAGACAAAGCATCACCACTGTCTCTAGGAGAAAAGGCGATGTCTTCTTTTGGACAAACATTTAGAAAGGAGAACAGGTGTCAAAAAAGAACTCTAAAATCAGTTCCTGGAGGTGCATGTAGTATCAGATCACGTTATTACAAAGCCAGTAGGAGTTTGCAAATGAACAAATGAGTGCCTAAGTACAGCATAAAACTGAGCCTTCACTATGTATTCCTTCCATACCTGAACACTGAGTTCATACCAGAGATAGTAAATTAAATTCTAAGACATACATGTTCATTTGTGGATAGAAAGTATTAAAAATCCTAACAAAATACAGAAGACAAATAAGGCTTAAAAATGTCACAAAAATTATTATCCTTATTAAGTTTGACTATTATCATTCTCAGGCCATAATAGTAATCCTAATCAGAACTACTGTTAAGTGATAAATACGTCCTAGCTTTATTTTTGTTCTTCTGCTCCTAGTAAAATAAAAATTATGAAAGTCAACAGCACTGTATACCTCTGCACGATGCAGCACACACATCCATATAATCTAGGCCTAATTTTTTTGTTTATAGCAGCGTTGTGCCCATTTTAAGAAAGAAATGTTATAAGACTTGTTTCTTCTTCTTCAAGTTAATACTTTAAGGTACTTTATGTTAATAATTATATTAAAACACAAATTGAAAAGTTCAGTAAGAGGAGTAGACTTGTGTTTATAAACATATACCTCTATAATCTTGTTCCAGATCGGATGATGAGTGGTAGCATCCCAGAGGGTAATGTGTTTGTCATGCCCACAAGTGAAGAACTGAGGTTTAGAGGAATGGACTGCTAGTCCCCAGAGCTCATCAGTGTGACCCTACATGACAGAAATGTTTCTTAACAAGGAGGACAATAACATTAAAATATTTTTAAGCAGGATTAAAATGGCCAAACTATGCATTAAAGCATTAGAGAAATATGTTGTTTTGGATAGATGCTAATAAGCATGTTATTTATTGCCAAAAGTGTCATAAATGTGAATTCATCTATTATTGCAGTACTTAAGTTTGACCTCTAACCTTATTGCTATGACCCACTTGCAAACTTTCTAGAAAGGCAACAGCTTACCTGGGTAATAGGGAAAAAATCTCCTGACAGCGTGCCTTGTAGGACGAAGTTTTCTAGTAGTTCCTATTAGTACGACATCACCTTTTCCCTCAGCTACCGTTCTTATTGGGCCAAACTGTTCTGGAATCTGTGTTCATAACAGACAGATAGAAAAGTGAGAATACATACTGATTTGTCAAGCATGACTTTTTTTTTTTTTAAGGCATTTAGCAATTGCATTTTAACATGTTGCACAGAGAAGAAATAAAATGGGTGAATATACATCCTTGACTTCCAAAAGTTTGGAACAACTTGCATGAGACAATACTTATCTGTGGAACGTTATGTTTGTACAGATAAACAAAATATTTGAACAGAAATGGTTCCTTCATGCAATGTTCGCTCAATTGTATTTTACTTCTGACCATGATATTTGATTAAGCATTTCCATTCAGTGTCAGGCTTTTATTGCTAGTACTTTTTTTGCAAGGTATATTTCTTTTAATCGCAAACTAGGTTTTGAAAGATTCAGTGCTAGTCCCAATATAAAATTCAAAAGAAGATATGAAATTTAAAATATGAAGGAATCTCAGTGTACAAACAAATTTTAATAAACAGTCTCTCAGACTATCACAGGCTCGTATCGCAGGATATGACATTTACCATTGATTTGCTTTTTCAAAGAATGTATATCCCTAAGGAAAGAAAATGATTTTAAAAGATTTCTTCAGAAGACAGTTAAAATTCACTTTCAGTGGCAGAGTAAATTTAAAGATAGGTGATATCACCTCAGTTTTGTGAAGTTTTTGGTAATTTCCATTCCAAGATATTAGCTTTCGGTCTTTTCCACCTCCTGATACTATGTGCCATCTCGCAGCATACAGAGTGCAAATATTCCGCCTTCATGTGCCCCTTGAACTGCGTGGCTTATTCTATTGGTACCTGGACATAAGGAGAACAGATCTACTAGTGAAATACTCAGCTTAATGAGTCCTTTTACCCCAGCTTTGTTCTTTTCTCCATTTCTCTACTTCCCAAGGATTACATCTAAACAACACTAACAGTGGGAGTAGTGTTGCGCCTAAATGCTCAGACCCACAAATGAGAATACATCAGGCCATCTCAACAACATGTTCCCCCTTCATCTCAAAACCGTATTGCCCTCATCTCAGAAATTAAGTATACATATTCTCTTAGTCAAATTCAAACGTCAAGTAAAACAGGTTCATTTAAACCTTTCATGGGGTTTTAAGCTAAACTGTTTGACATCACACATGAACTGCAGTGTGATGTCATCACACTTGAACTATGCATGTTATTAACAAAGAAACAATAACCCAACCACTTGGTATCCTCCAAGGATGTTCCACAGCCATCAGACACCTAACTTGTCCTGAAGTCTAAGTTAGAAGTCCTTTCTGGTCTGGCAGAAGGTGCTGAATCACTTCCCGAAAGAGCTTGTACTTCTTTATTCACGAGCTTAGTGTCTTCAAGTACCTTCTTAGTCTTAAAAGATCTTCAAATCAACTACATTAGATTGAGTATCTCTAATTTGATACCCATTACAATTATGAAACACAAAGAAGCTATTGTTGGTGATTCCTGTTACTTAAACATGCGCTTTGCATCAAAACCTGGCTAACTTTAGCACAAGTGAGGGGCTGATGCAAATTGGGAAGAAAAATGCTTTTTCCATTATAGAGTCACATTTGCTTCTAGCCACATCTATGGATGCGTGTGTCAGTTATGAATGTTTTCAACTAAGGGAACTTCTTGCTAAGGGTTCTCTGAAATGGTGGAAGCAGCCCTCGCTTGAAAATGCAGCTCTAAATCAAAAATAGTGAATACACAGAAAATAAGCTGTAATAAAATAGAATATCAAGAACCAGCTTTTGTTCCCATCCTAAAAGAACCAAGGGAGGTGAGGAGATCTTGCAGCATACAAAGAATTTCCCACTGTTTCCGGGAAACAGGGAAAGACCGCTTACAGTTGAGGCAGAAATTAGTTTACTGGCACAAAGGCAAACCAGCACCTGAGCACTGCACTGACCCTGCCATGCCAGCAGCTGCCACTGTCTCCCTTGTTTGTTGGCAGTCCAAAATAACAACCAAGAGCAGGGAGGAGATGAGACTATGCAATTTCTAAACTTTATTTGGAAGAAAATGTGTTTAAGTATCTTGCTTTAAAATATAGGAAAAAAGAAACGAAGAATAAAAGAGAAGCTGAGGTGTAAAAACGATACCCATCCCTTTCCACAACAATGTCATAATACACCAATTGCTCAAAAGCACAAACAGAAAACTAACAGTTTTAGTAGCTAGTAGTCTTCAGATGAAAAAAGTCTACAAACACAGCTCAGTAAGGTCCAGCTGTGCAACTGATTCACCATGTTGCTCCCAGGTCTTCTGTCCTTCATCTCGAGTATCCTGGGAGAAGGCACAGAGTAAATAAGAAGCAGCTCTTGTCCATACGCCTTCCTTTTATACTAATAAGGCCTCCTTTAGGGGATTCTCCTTATTTCTATGCATGGCACCTCACATACTAAGTAAACGTTTAAGATGTTGTTGCTGTTTGCCTTCCGGCAGGAATTATCTTCTGCTGCCTAAAATAGTCTTTCCTTACTAGAAAATGCTTTTTAAGAAGTTTGTCCTATCCATCTGTTCTTTTGAAATGAAACTGAGGAATTCAATTAGATCTGCATATATTTAGCTTGGCTCCCTAAGGAAACAAACAAAGCTATCTGTTGTCTTTTTTAAAGTATATGTCAATAGGCATAATTTTTGCAAACACTGCACTGAGTGACGATATAAGAGATTTGAGATCATCACTTAGGTTAACTGTGTTTCTTGCTATCACCTTGATTAAGGAAAGAACTTCTCCTGCAATTCCTTATTGTCAGTAAAATCCATTATTGCTAGCACTGCTCCATGATTCACCATGCACAGGAACGCATTCTATACAACTTTGTGCTATGGCAGTCAAGCGTATGTTGGAACGAGACGATCTTTGAGTTCCCTTCCAACCCAAGCCATTCTGTTTTTAAGAGCTGGTAGAGAATTCAGACTGGATTGGTTTTGGCAAAGAACTCAAAATAAACAAAATCTTTCTTCTTAAAATGAGATTATGTTTATGTAAAAATCCAGTCTTTTATAATAAAAAATCACTATTAACTTCAATTTTGTCTTACCTTTCCCCCAAACCAAAATGTTTCCACTTGAGTCTCCTGTAATAGTATCACCATTTTCAGAAAAGGTCACACACAGGACAAACTTTGGCTTCTCTTGTTTCTGCAGTTATGAAAAATACACAGTCACAGCACAACCCATTCGTTTTAGCTGTATGCATTTGAGTAATTAAATTTAGTCTTATACAATTCTGTTATTAAATGTCTTCACAGGAGTTAAATACATTCCCAGAGTCTAAACAGCTACTTTATGCAAAGGCAAAAGATGCATCAGTTGAGGTTGGTGTCCCAAAACTACACCCTTTAGCTACAAGTTATGGATACATTCCTGCAGCAAGTGAGAAGGCCTGCCAGCTTTTAACACAAGACCAGAAATGTTCTGAGACAAACTGAATCCCCCAACTCCCTCCTCATCCCAAAGGCTTTAAGTATTTAAAATGGCCAAAGATGCAAGTAAATTTTATTAACAGAGTTTTTAACTCTATGGTTTGTAGGAGAAAAGATATTATGAGAAAGTCTGTCTGCAGTGTAAAAATTAAGAAATCATCTCTTGAAAGAATGCTAAGGTTCAGTAATGGAAACACTGCTTTGAGACCCTGCAAGTTACTGACAGCAACAATTGGTGAAAAGGATAAGAGGACAAAAAATTCACTAGCTAGTAGTGTTTAAGGACATGATTTACAAAGTTTGTTGACTACTGGTCTGTATGGCCTCTTTTCTTCCTCAGACAAGGAACTGTTATTAAACTAGGGCCACCACAGTTTTACATTTGCAACAACTAAAATGAACAACAGAACCATAACAGAGGCAGAATCTGTCCAAGTAGCCTAGAAGTTAAAAATAAAAATGAAAAATGAAAACTAACAAAATTTAAATGCTTTATCTCTGCATTTCGACCTTATTTCACACAAAGTACATAAATTGACATTGCAAAATAGTTGTTTTGACTATACTTGCAAGTCACAACTCTGCAAGTAGTTAAATTGGCCCTACTATAGTTATCTGCAGTCATTGCAAACATCCCTTTTTTGTGCATGCCACTGCTGTAAAGCTTAGTCTGTATTTAAGAACAAAACCAAATCAAGACCTTGAAATGAAAATATTTAACAAATAGTGCCCAGCTCAGTCTGTATTTCAGTTACATAAGTCTAGGTATCTGAGCAGAACAGAGGTAAAGGAAAGAATATTCATAGTCACGTAATTTATAACTGAACTAGAGGGAGGGTTTTCTTTTCTTTGATAAAATATTTTTAAAGGCATACAACACTATTTTTTTTTTAACTTGAAGTAAGCATAAGTAGTTTTAAGGTAATTTTATTTTGATAGGGTAGGGAACTATAAAGAATATAGGAAGAGGAATGCAAGGAACAGAATGGTACCTGCACTCCAAAACTTCATTGTGATGAGAACCCATGAAAATGTCTCTGTGCCGTACCATGAATGCTATCTAAGGTTTATAAAATTTCAAATTTAATCATGATCATGTTGCTTTGATTTCCTCAAACCTTATTAACCCTTACTACTTGGTGACTGTACCATTACTATAAGCACAAAATTAAATAAATATATTATTTTACCTCAAATAATCCTTGCTTTTTAATAAGGGAATTCCCTTCTAGTGTCCAAAAATAAAGGTGTGATTTTCCACAAGTAACTATTATATTTGTATCAGTAGGGTGAAAATCTGCAGCAAATACAGCTTCATTAGAGCACTTGAAAGGAAAAAGAAAAACATTGTATCAAAATTTAAAATTCAAAGAAAACAAAACAATGTGAAATTGTTCTCTAGTTAGATAAATTGATCAACTCCTGATATAAGAAAAAATAGTGTGGATTGAAATACTTTGGTAGAATATTCTGAAGCAAAAAGACTAAAGTCAAAAAGATTACTTTTTTAAAGTTAATTTTGAACGATAACTTTGATAGTATCACATAACGAATCATGCTTTATGAAACTTAGTTTAAGATGCTTCTTTTCTGCACATGGTCCTACCGTTGTTTCCCAGACTTTTCTAATAAATTGTAGAATGAATACAATAGTAAAATTAAAAAAAAAAAGAATAGAAAGAAAACAGCTGTTAGGATAATCTTAACAGCAAGAGGAAACATTCATTTTCTTCATGTTCTTTGCCTTTTATAAAATGGAAGTGCTAAAAAGTCACAAGGCATTTTATGACAAGAAATCCAGATGTACATAAGTAGTACAAAATATCTTGTTGCAACACCTTGACATCTGCCAGCTTTTCTTCTTTCTGCCAGTCCCACACTGAAAGCACATGGTCATTTGAGTCATCCACTGAGCACAGGCTACTTCCTCCATTCTGAAGCAAAACATGGAAAATATTAATACATCCCCCAATAAACATTAGAAACATATAAATACATATCCAAAACACTTAAATACTTCCCAGTAGTTTAAAATGATTTATTTACATTGTTATACTTCTAGTCATCCCACAGATCTTCAAGAAATATAATAATTTATAGTATCATTGAAAAATAGGGCTAAAAAGGGATCTAGAAAAGGAACTCTGGTAAACTGTAGACAAACAGACTTTAGCAGGAATGAGGTATGAATCTCTTTTTAAAAATTCAGTGATGCAACCTCCCAAGGCAAAATACACATTATCCATATTATTAAGAAGGCTTTTCCTGATGATTATATGGAGTTTGTTTCTTGCAATTTAATCAAATACTTCTTGTCAGATCTACTATGGACACCGGGATCAATTTCACTCTTCATATAGGAATAATGGACCAAGATCAGGGAATATTATAAAAACGTAAAAAATGACTTATTCCTGACACGTGTCTTTGTCATAGTTCCATCTTCTACCAGTCTTTCTCATCTTAATGACCCTAATTCATTCAGTCTTATTTCATGCAGCATATTAGATAGACTCTCCATACCCCTTTTTCTGGGGTGTGAATCCCAAGACTAGATGAGGAACTCCAATTGGGACTCTACCTGAACTGAGGGGAGCTGACGGATATCACAGGTCTCACTAGCGATGTTAACTGCTGTATAATCACCAGATCTTTTTCCAAGTAGCAACTGTCTAGAAGGTAGTTTTCAGACCTGTTTTTTCTAATTTGGGAGGGGAGTCATTCCTAGCCTTGTGTCTACAATGGAATAAACCATCAAGTAACTTCTAACTGCTTTCCAGCCCATTCAAATATTTTTTATTTATTTATGTTGTTCCTGGTATTAACCATGTCAGCTTTGACTGTGGATAAGCTTGCTGGAACAGAATGAGCCTGTGGTTACATGAGCATTCTTTTGGCAGCAATGCTGACAGTCTTTCTCCTGCCACCCATACCACAGCCACGTGTTGCTGCCTCTTGAGCTGAGCCAGCACAGAAGTTTGTACTATCACAGAGTGAGCCTTTTTTGGGAATAGATCAATTTTAGAGGGGAAAAAAAAAGAAAAAAGACCCAAACAAACTATTTGATTTTGTTTGCATACAATTTTGCTTGGTTGGTTTTCTGATGCATTAGGTCCCAATACGTATCTCAGGCACAGCTACAAAAATAATTGTGCCAACACAAATCAAGAGGTGAGACAGACAGGAATTAGTAGCCTGAAGACAGGGCTGTTTGAAATGAGAAATGCAACACTGCTATAGATTGGGAAGTGATACTCAAAACAAGCTAAGCTATGACTGTGAAATCAAAGCATAAAGCAAATACATTAAACACTTGCTTTCTCGTGGCATCTGCTAATAGCAATCCTCTGCTATAAAGCATATTTTATCCTTCAAAGCCAACCTTGATCTGCATTCTTTCACCTTTGTAGAAAGCCAGCTCTCTCAATTCACTCCTCTCTTTTCTAATTCATATAAAATATTGTCACCCACATTCCTGCAACTGCTTGTCCCTGAAGAAATTAATTGTGTGTTATGGTCTGCACATGGTAGAACTGAGACTGCTGAAATATAACTAACTTTAATAATGACAAACCATTGGAAGCAACTGGGCTACGAGGTTTATTTCACTAAAGAAGCAGCTAAAGAAAAAAAACCTTGGATATTTGCTTTGGTCACTGAAGCTAAACTTGCAAATCTTCAAAGACCTGTTTGGCAAACATTCTTAATATGACTCTTTTACTTTACTTACAGATTTAGAAAAAGCAATGCAAGTGACGGCTCGGTCAAAAAAACCCATTCCAATGACGTGCAGTGTATTCAGAGTTACAGAATCCCAAACACGTACGTGTGGTGGTAATTGCTATAAAATAGACACAGAAATAACAGTTGAGAGAATGGTGGCAAAAAAATATCAGGATTTAAAAAAAAAAGTAAATGAATCCAAATAACATTTTTAAACTATTTAAGGTGTGAAAACTATCATAACTTCTCTAAAGCCAACTGTGTAAGCACTGAGACACTACAAATGATTTACTGATTACCATGCCTAGGATCAATATTTGGGATTGAGTATCCAGAGTGTACAGCATTTCAAGTCTCACTGATCTTTGGTAGTTCACTGAAGTTAATGAAGAATGTCTTGAAACATTACGTGGAAACCATTGATGACCTTGCAACGTGGGACCTACTGGTACACTAACGATCATCAATGTAAAATGAACAAAATTATTCTGGTCAACATCAAACGACAGGTGCAAAAAGATTACGAATTTCTAAACTGTATGCAAATAGCCCAAGAACAATTCCTCATCAAAACTTTGTGGTTCCTCCTTCCTCCCCTCAATTCCTGGCTTGTGTAACACAGACAGCCCCACACGTTCAACGTGAAGACAGAAATGCATCTCAAAGCCACTAGAGGGCAACCCCAGGAAGTACATGTTTATTAAGTTTTATTTTTAAAACGGCTATATTTAAAAACATAGTATCTTCATACTTTACAGGAAAACAATGAAGGCCATATTTTAGTTCTGTTTTTCCATGCCTTTTCAAATGAAATAAGTTTTATTACAATATATATATATATACATATAAAAGCAACAACCAGTCACCCTCTCATAAATTGTGAAATTATCCTAAAAAATATCTATTTGTTTTAGAAATGGTGTTTACATAAAGATTCTCTCTCTCTCTCTCTCTCTCTATATATATATATATATACACACACACACACACACATATATATCAAGCTTTCAGGTTTTATTTCACAAATACAGTCATGAAAAATTGTATTTATGAAGTTTAAAAAATACCAGAGATTTCTCCAACACACAATAGCAAATAATATTTTATGTTACTCAACTAAGTTATCTTTAGATAAACATTATACTGTGCAACTGGATTTCGTTTTCCTAATTTAGTTATACTATCAAGCATACTGAGGATTTTTTTTTATCCTGACTTAAAATTCTTCGACATCTACCCAAAATTTTGCAATAGTTTTGCTACAGTCAGCTGCGTTTACGCTGAGCAACTTTTTATTCATTCATTTCCTGCCTCTGCTTGTATTCATTTTTTTCCTCACTTGTCAGCTCTTTGAGGTGAGGTTCATCATACTATGTTCAAATAAATTCCTAGCTTACAACTAAGCTTTACAATAATAATGATAATAATAGACAATTATTCTTGTCTTGGTGGTGGGAAGAATATATTTTTTTCAGCAACATAAAAACATAAAGCCATTTTTATTTGTACTTTGGGTTTGGTAGCTGTGGTCAGAAATGAAGTGGTGTAACATACAATTTAATCTCCTCTGCTTCCCCTCTTTTCCCAACACTCATTTTCACTCTCAGGTCTCCCTTATAGGCTTACCCTTTCATGTCTCTTTTGGAGACCAACTCCCAAATTACTTTGGTCTTTATAAGTAATGGAACCAGAAACCAGACTGATCTTGATAATGGAACAGGATAAATCTGATATTGTGCAACAGGCTCTCTCAAATTAAGTTTTGTTTGTGTTCAGTTCTAAAATTTAAAACCAGTTAACTGCCACGTGAAAAAGATACATCATTTATCTTCTCGGTAACATATCCCTGTGAAATAAAACCAGTTATATGTCAGCAAAGAAGTTACTCACTTTTCCATCCTTGGATGTACCTGCAACTTGACCTGTGGCTATAGTGATCCTATCAGGATGGACAGCCAGGCTAAAAAAAGACAGACAGACAGAGGGCAAACTTATAGGCACTTATTATCATATTCCATTAGATTTTTGCTTGAGCATGTAGTAAACAGGCTTATTTTAGTCATACAAAACACACAGCACACACGTCAATATTTTAAAATCATAAAAACATAACTGATAATTATTTTCATGCTCTTTCACTCCAAAATCTTATGAACAAAGTGGTAATTTGCTTAAGCCCTAATACCTCAAAGCATTTATCAAACAAGCACCAGTCTCATGCTGGGACTCATCTCACCTAGATTTAACTGCTTACAATGTATAAGGACTTTATGATTTGAGCTAGTTATCTAACTTCAGCTCTCTCTCATCGAACGTTGTAGAGATACAGTCAGCATCGCAAATGCAGTCTAGTGACAGTCTTCCAGACCACACATATTTATCCACTCAAAGATAAGAAAAATTGCTCGCTAGAATGTGTTAACCAACGTATTGCAGCAACTCCTCTGGGGTGATACCAAATTCTTCTTGGTAATATTTTTCAAAAGGTTACTAAAGGAGTTTTTTTGCTTGTTTGTTTTCAAATAAATAGTATACAAAAATTAGAAAACTGATGATGTAACTTCTAAAATTAGAACTGTAAAATTCACCAATGTTAATGTCTCTAACTGGAGTACAGCCCACTTTGCCTAAATTCTATCTTAATTCTTTTTTCACTGCATCTGCTTTGCATACAGTTCTAGAGGCGAAGTACCCTGAAAAAATGAACTGTGGCAATAATTCATTCAGCTTTATGATGCAGAAATGTATCCTCTTTCTAATAAAACAAAGATTTGAAATGTCTGAAGAATTAGAAAATTTTAAAGAAATGAGATGGAAGAGATCCAAGTTAAGATCTCCTTGTAAAAGAGGTAGATTACACAAATAATTCAGTTTTATGAAACATACAATGCAAAGATTTGATTATCAGTTCTATTTTTGGCTTTCAGTGACAACAGGTGTTTCATAAACCTTAACTCAAAGAAAGGATGTCAAACTCAGTTCATACATTAGGGCCCATCAGATAATCCGGGTGCTCTTTTTCAGCTACACTCAGCAAGTAGTATTGACAGATAGAGTCAAGATTAACCATATGTTTATTTACATTTCAATTCAATGTTACTGATATTTCCTGATATCTAATATCCTCTAAGCTTAAACACAGCAAAATCACTTTGAAGCTCAAGCTGGCATGTCTGAATGACAGCAGACAAACCAGACTGCTCAGGGCTAGTTTGCAGGATATTTGCCATGATGTACACATGCTTGAAGACTACCAGGGAGACTGCAGATGAGATTAAAACTGTTTTACTGATTAAACTGAGCCTAAAGGACCAGACACAGATAAGATGAATAATTCAATCCTACTTCAACAAGGATGGTGAGTGAAAACAGAGCAACAAAAACTAGCAGATCTACAGACAGATTTCTCTACGTTTTTGTATTCTCAATGTAAAAAAGTGTATCATGGAAAATAAGTTTTCTTGAGTAAATACAAGTAGGAATTGTTAGCAACTGAGACAGAGAGAAAAGTGGTAACTTGGAGAACATCTATACAGCAATTGCATATAGACACCACCAAAGTAGCACAGCACATACAGGAGCACAGACTTCAAAGCAGGTTTTGCAAGCAAAGTCAGGCTCTGCTGAGGGACATATTTGGATATCCTCAAGTCTGTGCGACCACATCTTCACAGCAGTTGCTTCTTGCTGACTAGATTAGAGCTGTAAGAGACATCCTTACCATGACTACAATCAGACCTTTACACAATCAGTTTGTGTAAATGCATTGTCAGGCTCAAGGAACCAACCTACGCCAGGTTAGATTATATGAAATTTTCAAAACTGTTACGAGAAAAGAACAAAGTATTACCAACCAAATACTGTTTTATGAGAGAAAAATAAAAGTACAGTGGGTGACTTACCACTTCACATCATCGTTATGACCAGTGTAATGTCTCTGAAGTTGTTCTTCAACATTGAATAACACGACTACAGATGCAATAAAATACACAGTTTCGCCCGTTGGAAGAAGATATAGGTTACTGCGACAGTCCCGACCCCGATATCCATAGCTAGCACGTTTGTCAAGATGCAACAACATTATATATGAATTTAGAACATTAAAAATAAGGAAAAATGAAACAGACTTTGTCATGTATTTCCTGATAGGCAACATCCCTTGGCTTGAGCGCAGCGTTATCACTTGAGACCCTTCAGAACTCCCTCCCTTCCTACAGTAGGGAGAGCTAAAGTATTTCACCATCTGAGTGCCTGAAAACCTACATATCATACAGAAAATACATGGTAAAATAGACAGAGACAGGATTTTGTAGGCATACTATCCTCTCAGCATCTTCTGAATTTCTCTAAATGCCAGACTAAGGAAACATTAATTTTGTCCCAAGTGTATTTACTATTTACACTGATTGACCAATTAAAATAAAAATTTGGACTTGATGAAAACATTAATAAGTCCTTCAGTACATCTCTCTGCATTGCATTAGGATTGATTGCATTATCCTTTGTTCAGGTTGATTGATTTCATTATTCTGGTTATTACCAACCAGATGCATAAAAAACGTAGAAGGGTTGCATCATATGTTATTTTTGTAGCATTTAAAAGGCAGTGGCCCAGATTTTTATGCTAGTCATATCAACGCTAATCTAAAATTAATCCAATGAACTAACTGGAATTAATCCAGAAATAAATTTCATTTAGACTGAACATTAATTCAGCCAAATCATGTAGTTTTATTCTTATGAAGAGTCATTAGGGACTACAACTATTTTGGCTTTCCCTTTTTATGGGAACAGAGAGGAACAATATCACAGAATCTTGGCAAAACAGCAGTGTTCTAACTCAGTCAATATGGAGAAACTGGCTGTGAGAGATATATAGAAATGTCCTGAAACACCAAATATCTGATATTAAAACTACATTTGTGCACTGTTCTCCACAGCCAATGAAAACGCAGCTGAACTAAAACACCCATGTTAACTATAGGTCCTTACTGTATGATCATGTTCTGTTATTCCTGAAACAGGAATTTAAATAACAGCTTGCTGGGTTTGTTTTTTTTGTCTTATTAAATATAATAGAAGTAGTGCTGCATACCCAAACATCAAAATATACATTCAAAACAGAGTTTTTAAGCTCCCAAACTGGAATTTTTCTGCCAAAGTTCCTTAAAATTTGACATATTCAAACATGAAGAAGTGAAAACAACAAATATTTAGGTTATAAAATATTTACTATCAATTTCTAATCATAGAATATTGAAATTATAAAATATTTATTATCAATTTCTAATCTGTCCGTAAAGATAAGAGTTACTTTAGATTGCAGGATGCTTTACTTGTTCAAATTCATTTTTCTTTATAAAGCCAGATACCATCACCAACTGAAGTAAACAAAACTCCCCTAAGTTTAACAAAATATAAACAAGTTGATAATGAACTAGCAGTTTAAGATAGTGTAAAAAAATTGGAAAAAAAAGACGTACATGAGGAAGAAATCTCTGGGCATAAATATAGCCATTAAATGGAAGAGATCGCATTCTTTCAGGAAAATCTCCTTTTTCCACCATTCTTCCTGTTGGGAACAATGCTGCATTCAGTCCTATGCATGACTGCTGTTGTCAAATACTCAGTTTTTCTCTAGCAGTCTTTTATTCTCAAATTTAAACTCCTGGGGTTGATCTCTCCTTCTCCTCACAGTTTCCCACCCTCTGATTTGGTGGCTTCAACTTTGATTTGGTGAGTTGGGACTTCAGCGAACGTTATCTTGACCTTTTCCTTTCATTCAGCCTGCAGCCTTTGTGTCAAATCTGCTTGCCAAATGAGCTAGTCTCAAATGGGTCTTTGCAGATCACAGCTCCCTCCCTGGTGTCTCCAGTGCCGATGTCTCGCTCAGATTGCCCACTCCACTCCAGCCCTGCCTCACACTTCATTATTCAGCATTTCTGTTTCTTCATGTCTGAATATATCTGATAGTCTGAAGCGTTTTTTTGACTTACTCAGACAACTACTAATAAGTTTGTAAAACCCCTTTATGTTTCAGCTACATAGATTAGATTTTCTTGCTTCTGTTTCTCATCATAGTCTGCTTTGCCCTTTCCATCTCTCCATCTCACCTCCAGTATCTTGTTTCTCTATGCCCATTTTTACATTATAAAGCATTTCTGGCTATAATCCCACAGCCAGGTTGGTTGGTCTACTACAAAGATGTTTTCTCCTACTCCAGTTCTGATATCTAGCATGCAAACAACTCAGCTTCTCCAATTTAACTGGAATGAATGCCTGCAGTATTGGTGTGTTTTTTTTCTCTCTTTTTCCTCAAATTATCTTACACTCCTGCGCCCACTTTATCTTCTCATCATTATAGTCTCTAAACTGGACACTATTTTACTTATTAATTTATCCCTCTTTGAGTCCTGTAGGTACCTAGACTTGTAGGCACCTAGACATAACTTTTAAGTATGCATATAATGATTTGGTTTAATTCAAAGAAAAAAAAATGGAAACAAATTAGCACAGTATTTTTAGGAACATATGCTTCCTCGTCAGTAACCATTTATAGTTAGTTGAAGCATTTTATTTACTCATACCTTTTCTATTAACAGAAAACATTTGTACATGGGATTTTGCTAGGTACACAGATGCACACCTGAGAAGACATATGAATATTCAAACTAAAAATAAATGACTATTTGCCAGATGGAGTATTAAGTAAGCTTAAGTGAGAAATTAATGAAACTGAAATCACGACTTAAATCTAATTATCGTTTCTTATAACAGTCTGAAATATTAACTTCATGTCACTGCTAATGACAATCCATTTTATGCTTTTTGCTGTTATTGTTTCAGCAAGCATCTTAACACTTTCTCTCGCATCATTCTTATGCCCTTCTTCACGGGGGACCTTACAAACCTGAAAAGACATCATTCAGTTCTGTTGTGATATACGGTGAGAACCTGCACAATGATTAGATGGTAGAATGCTGCAAGCAGTATTTATCACTGAAATCTCAACCATTTTATAACTTTGTGATGCCTTGGCTTTTTTATTTTTTGGTTTTTGTTTTAATTCATCTTTGGTTATTTCTGTATGCATCGTCTCTGCAGTTCCAGCAGAGTGGGGTTGAACCCACAAGCTCAGCTGCAATAGGAATAATAAGAATGGTTACTAAATCTGTCATTAATCTCTAGTGAATACAATGGGACTTTTGGAAGCTCTGTGTGCATTCTGAAACCACACACAGTTCTATTTATACAACTTAGAAAAAGAATATTTGCAGCCTGCCTTCTTTTTTATGAAGACAAAGCAACTTCCTATTTGCAATGCTTGGGACCAAAAAAGTATTTGCTTAAAATAGAGGTCCTTATGAAGACTTCATCTCTCTAAACATAGTGGATATTACAAATAGACTCAGATCTTTTTATGTTTATAGTTTATCTTGAATCATCTATTACATATACTGACATTAAACACAAATGAAAGGTCTTTTTTTTCCAATAAAGGATGGATTTTCTTATTATGAATTAAACTGAGACATGAAAATTTCTGTATGTGATGAAATACTGGAGGTTTTTCAAGTCAGAACTCTGTAATTATGTCTACTCAGATATTAATGGAAAATTCTGGTTGTTTGGCATTTACGCTGCTTAAGCACAGTTTCAAATCTAAGTATTATGGTTTATATATATATATATATATATATATGTATGTATCTTATGAATTTCATTGCTAAGTATCTATCAATTGCAATATGGTATTCAATTCAGGTCTTATTCAAGTACTGAAGCTGGTTACAGCAACTCCTGTATAAGACAATGGTGCACTCTTTACAAAATACAGTTGAAAATGATAAATTACTGCTTAGAATCAGCAAAAAATCCTGAGCTTGTTTTATGCACACTATAATTAATAATCACAGCTCACTACATTTTTACAATATGCCTCATTTAATCTTTAGCTAATTAGCATGCTTCAAGCGCAACCTTCAGGCAACATTTAAGCAAAATCTTCAGCTGCCACCCTGTACTTCACAAAGTGCAGCCTCAAGAAATGAACACCTGTTTGAATGGAATGTCGCTTCACACATCACTAATGAAACAAGCCCTGTTTCTTGCTATACTCTACCTCTAAAACATATTTTAAACAAACCTTTAAGAAATGACCAATTTCCAAGTAGTCCTCCAACACCAAAAGGATACACCCATTCCAGTTTAAGCCTCTTGGCTGGTAGCTCTACTTTTGCTTCCAAATTGTAAGATTCCACTTGATCTTTGGGCATGTACATGGTAACAGGACGTCCACGAAGAAACATTTTTACGTATCCTTCCTCTATAAAAGGTCAGAACAGTTTAGAGTTACAAAAAAAAAACATCCGTGACGAACTCCAGTGCTCCTCAATCCCTTCCCACTTAGTTTGGTGCATTACAATTACAAAATGACATGCAATCACAAACATATAAAATAAGCAGCTTATTTTTCCCTAAATCACAGTCACTAGGCAGAATTATTAATTTCTTCTTTTTTTTTTTTTTAATAAAGTCCCTTTTTCCTCTCAATGTTTTGAGCAGAAGACTTAGAACTAAACAATGTCATGAAAAACTAAAAAACTGAAAGGATTGAAATTGAAACTTATTTTTGTAAAATGAATGTTAGATATTACATTTTTAAATATTAAAAATAAAGTGGAAAACATCAAAGATTACAATTAACACAGAAATACCGCTTAAAATTAATTTTATTTTTTAATCAGTATTTACAGTGGAGCATCAGCATCTAAAGTATTTTCCAACACTCAGTCGCATTCTTTGCATATCAGTGTAAAGATATGCTTTACACTTGATACAGTGTTAGAGATACATTTGAAATAAGGAACATGAACAATTAGTAAAAAGAATCATGCTGATGTACATGCAAAAAAAGATGTGTTAAGAATTACTAAACATTGAAAAGGAATGACAACATTGACAGCACGTTATAGAAAGGAAAATGACATACAGGAGAGAAGCTACAAAAACTGTATTGGCTGACAGAAGTAAACATTTCTAGAAGAAAATACTAAAAATAATGTGTTGAACTTGGAAGAAATATTTTTGGGGGAAGAGAAGCAGGGATTAATAACAGATCTGGAAGTACTGACTTGGGGACTTCATGGGGCTTATAAAACTAGGAGATCTGGGAAATGCCATGAAGGTCTGACTAGGACTTTTGGGAACTGGCAAGGCCAAAGTGGGTGTCCTGTGAACTTCAGGTGAAGTTTGTCCAGATTCAGAACGTGCTGGCTCTTGCTGCTCCATCGGCAGATCAAGGAATTCAGCCTTGTTCTCACGCGAATCAAGCAGTTTTGGAGTCAGTGACATCTGTAGAGTTACTAGACAGAATAATCACGGGCACAAAGGAAATGGAAGGGCAAAAGTAATAAAATCATGTAAATGAAAAAAAATATACATTTTAGGACTGTTAAAATTATGCTATGAATTGTTAAGTATCATTACAAGTATACCATTAGTTTTTAGTTTGAAAACTAAGGCTTTATTTTAATTGGAAATGCATACATTAAAAATCCTGATTAAATGAATAAAAATTATTGGTTGAACAAATAAATATAGCTATGTTTTATTACCTAGACACGTGTATTCTGCCTTTACACTAATTCATTTGGGAAAGATCTACTTCACCTGTCACAGTAACATTACAGATATGGCTCTCCAAAAACCCTCCAATTTACAGAATTCAGAGATATAATGAAAGCAACAGAAAACAATGCTAAAAAATTAGAACAAAAAAATACACACAAAAAACAACAGAATAATGATGGTGACAGATGGTTGGAGCTCAAGATGAATGTTAAAATTGCCAGAATACTGGAATTGTTTTTAAAAATCTACTCTGATAGATCTGTATTGCAAAATAAACTACAGAGGGTAGAGCATTAAATAGCAGAGCATAACAGCACTATTTGTATGCGCATGCAGCATCTATTTAATGAGCTTGAAACACATGCCAATGCTACTATACTGATGCACTGGAAGTTAATAGATTTTCAGCAGTGACAACTCTTGACTGTGCTTATCAAAGGCTGGGAATGAATGAAAGTTTAATTCACTGAGCTGCTTTTCTTACTTGAAACGTCGTGGGACTCATATAACTTGCATCAAGCCATATAGAGTGGAACTACCCACATTTGACCTAGCCACTCAGAACTCCTTTTTAGAGTAAATAGGAAGAAACAGGTACTTTTACAGGAATTAATCACACTTTAAAGCAGGTGTCCAAACCCAAAGTATATAAATTATGCTTTCAGTATGCCTGTATCTCTCTACTAACTATAAAGAGGAATTTAGTATGACTAGGCAAGGCACAGAAATCTACACTGTGTAGTTATTTCTAAGTTTTGTAATATTAATTACATTTGTTCTGATTTTTGATAGTAATATAAACTTATTATGTTCCTAACCAATCTACAACCCTTTTCTTTTATTCTTATAACTAAATTTTTAAGACCGCAAAGTTCAGTATGTGAAGATACAGTTGTAAAGACAGACAATCAGACTACAAAGACAGACCAATGGTGAAACTTCTAAACAAATGTATCTTTTACATCTGCAAGTTTGTAAATTCTGAAATTGTTGTTGAAAATAACAGTAAAAAATAACAGCTATTAAGAAGCTCTTAATATGAATGTTCGTAGGATCTGCAAAGCAGACACTACTGATCACAGGCATAAAATTGACAATGAATACACAGAGGTAGAAATTCTTTAAAAAAACTTTGCCTCAAGAACATTATTTTTTTTTGCAGAATTTTATATCTGTTGCAAAGCTGAGAGATGCTGATTAGTGGAAAAACTGTTAGGAATAAACTATCTCTAAAAAGCAAGACAAATCTGTGATCTGTGATTATATCACAGACATAAACATGCATCAAAAATGTGCATATTTACACTGCAAATTTGCTACAGCTTTAGAAAACAATATGGTATATTTACCAAATTTAACTCTGCAATATGACATTGAGCAAAAAGCACTGATAAATTAGTTGTACGCCTAGATCTGCTTACCCAGCATTTAGAATAATCTACGCTCTACTCAATATGAAAAAGCAAGGGAAATACCAAGGCTTCTATAATCATGTTAGGCTACCAGCAAAACAGCCAACAAAGGGGCAAATTCTATATGAATTCCAGCAAAAGTGCAGAACACCATTTCAAACACAGTGAACATCCACGTGTTGCCATATAGCTCTCTCAACATAATTTTTTCTAATTCAAATTCTCCTGAAAAAAATCCACATGACTGAATTATAACCCATTCCTTTTTTAAAGTGTACCTGAGGGTTATAATTTAGTGAATTGTATAATAGATGGTGTCATATTTTTGTTCTACTCAAAGAACCAGAAAAGTTTTAACATTGCAAAATGCATGCAAGTAACAAAATAGCTGTTCAGACATCAAGCTTTTATCACGCTAGCACCATTTTGCTTCGAGAGCTATGAGGTTTTGGAAGTGAAGCCTACCTTTGCAGTGTGTCACACGGCGCTTCCCTTGTGATTACAGAGACAGAGACAGAAGGGCTAGATAAAGATGTGTTTGAGTACAACAGTCTCACTAAATACCTGCTCTATGGGCTGTCCAGTGTTATTCTGTTGGAGGCTACCCTGTTTCTTGTAAAACCCTGACCCATACTCCATTCAGTAGGTTGGCTAATTAAAGTCAAAACCCTTTTTCCTCCAGCTAGTGGCTCTGTTTAGTTCCTCTATCATTAAAATACCAATTGACGCTTCATTATTCAACTGCATGCTAAAAGTAACTAAAATATCACGTATAACTTTTAGAAATCATTAATTTCAGTAGGAATTTTGTCCATCTGAGAAGAACAGAAGTAGTGACACATATTTAATTACTGATTTTTATCTACTGGGAAAGTGTCAGAAGAAAAATTATTCCAAACACCTTTGCTTACATGGTGCAAGAGAAGATGAAATGTAATATAACAATTATATATTTTGTGTGAATCAGAAACTTTCTCTTTTTTAAAACAACTGTTTTCAAGAAAGGGAGGTGGATTATGATTGTATTGTCACAAAAGATTTAAGCCCTTAGTTTTATATATTACTGAGTTCAAAATCAGCTACACTAAATCTTGAAGTACAGTTTAAGAGCTTTGTTGGATGCTGATCAATCAGCTTGATAAACAAGGGATTTTCTCCTTCAGCTTATTATATGCTTACTGTTACAGAACTATAAACGAGAATATGATAAATTTGACAAGTCAACAGTTTTTTCCCCTTCCTTTTTTATAAGGAAGGTTTTATTCTAATTCTGTTTTTTTTTTCAGGACAAAAATAACTTATCTATACTATTTAGTTTTGTATCTTCATCGAGGACAAGAACGAATTCTTTCACTTATACCTCCTATTTTGTTTTTGAAATCTTGTTATGTAGACAATAAATAAGGAGGAAAAAAATGTGATTTTCAAATTAAAGATAGATTTCCAAGCTTAGCTACAAAACACCATCTTTATTTGTGATTTGATAAATATTATTAGAAGGCATTGGGACAGATGTGGAATTCTTAAAAGGGAGCAATCAAGTACAGTTAATAACTAAGTTAACATGACAGTGTCATAGCTGGAATGTAGCAAATGCTTTAATTAACAAAACTTTAATACTGCTTTGAAAGGAAAGACATATTTGGTGTAAGTCACGGCCTTTTTCTTCTTTGTCTTCTTACAAAGAATCCGAACTGTAAAATAAACCTATTGGGCCAACAAAAACTGGAGCAAACTGCTCAACTTTTCTTTTAAAGAAATCATTAGTAGCCTGTACGTATCATGCTTAGAGGCCCAACACCATTTCCTGGACGTTCACAGATAAAATCCATTATGTTATCACAGTTTTCTGTTTTAAAATTTCAAAAGTTCTTACCTGCACTGAACATTGGTTCCTTGGGTTTGCTGTGAAAATAATGAAGAAATTTCTGTGTTACAAAGCTTATACAGTCTCCACATGTAGAGCCATAAATATAATAAAAAATAAAAACATGGAAAATATTAAATAAATAAATTTGAGTTATTTACAATGTAAATCCCTAACCAGACAAAAATATAAACAGCATTCAGCGTGGCTCCTTGATGACAGATACCAACACCTTTTTTTATCATTCAATTCTCTTTCTGTTCTCACAACTATGGATTTTCTCCTACTGCCAGATCCTCTTCTCCTGCTCTGTGATTTAATGAGCAAAACAAAGTTTGAATGGTGCTTTTCCAAAGAGTTAACATAAGACACAGAACTGCCCAATGGGTTCCAGGTGAATGACAGTATTTGATAAAACCCAGGAAATACACCCATCATTATTAAAGCATCTTCTTTCTCAATGTAGTGCCTGGAAGACAAGCTAAAATCAGTTTGTCTTTTTGTCCTCAGAAAACCATTTGGGAAAACTTGAGGGGAAAATACATGAAACGTGGAGAAGAGAGAGAAAAGGTGAGTAACCATGTGGATAGTACTACCACACACACACAAAAAAAAAAAAAAACCTTTTCCAAGAATTGCCAGTAGTTTGTTTTCTTTATCCTTTGCCCGTCTATAACTAAGCTTGAGAAATGTTGTTTCTGACAAAACGTAAAGGGGACATGAAACATTTGTTTTCCTACCAGTTCCATTTTCTTTGTATTCAGTAAAATTTTTGAAATATCAGATTACTACTGTATGGTTCTTAGAGTGGTCCCCAAAAGGGTTGAAACGTCTCTTTACTTTAGTGGAGAAATGCATGAGAAGGATGAAGCATTCACAGAGCTTTGAAATGCCATCTCCACATCAGATCCTAGACTGCAGTGGACAGATAAAGAGCAGATTAAAAAGAAGAAGAAATTAAACCTGCTTATTTTTGCACAGATTTTTTTTTTTTTTAAAGTGTAAATGATTCTCTCTCTCTACAAAAGAATTCACAGCAAATAATTTTGGAGTATTTTTCCTTTTCCTTTGACTTGACATTGATAAATCAAGAATGATACATTTACTTAATGATATAATGAACCAAACTAAAAAAATCTGTTCCCATGGATATAGCAACTTCTCGTAATATGGGCCTTGGTATTAATCATGCATCAAAATTCATGCACCAAGCTGGCCTATACACAGCCAATCTACAGAAGTAGAAAGATGTGTTGCCATTGTTAACACCAAGATTAACATTTTTTTTTCTTAGGAAGATATTTATAGAAAATAAAACCTTTATGGGATGCAGCATTAGTCACAAGTGCTACAATATTTGACAGGAATCCCTAGCTCTGAATAGTCCATGCTGACTTACTCAAGCTAATGTGAAAGGCTGATTCACGACAGTAATAGAGCAAATCATGTGTACTTTTTAATTATGAAAACCCTAACCAGACACGCAGCTCAGAGCTCTGACTACTCCTTTTCCTTGTCATGAACTTGAATCACTTCCTACTTAGCTAACCCTTAAAAAGGGCTTGCCCCTTGCTCGGTGATAGGGAATTGGGACACCACATAGTAGCGTGGCAGATTACAGACATTTCCCTACTAATTATTAAAGCTTCTTATAATGTCTTTCTATAGCATTATGGTTTTGCATACAACTAGTTTGAAACACAGTAATTTCATGATTGCCTTTTTATATTCCTGACATGCATTCTGCTTGAAGCTTCACCTAGAGACCAGACATAGTACAAAAAAAACCACAATAATTCTATGAGTAGTTTATGTAATACCACCTTCCTCACTCTTTCACATATACAGCTAGTTTTAGGAGGACGGCCTTACCCCCTGGCATACAGAATCACACTCATTTTTCTTCTAGTCCCGTGACTCTTGCCTTATATTCTGCACAGTTGCCCAGCCTCAACAGGAAGCATGAGGAAGTCTTTACCCAGACTCTTCCACGGGATAAGGACACTCTTCAAGGAGTGGTGAGCTTTGGTTTTGAACACCCTGAGGCTGCATGTGATATAAGTCAGGTCTTCTAACTCCTGGGAAAATTCTCTAACCATACAATTATTGCTCTAATAGTGGCATCAACATCACTAGCTCCAGCTAACGCAATGTGACATGCGCTCCCAATTAATTCCTTTGGAAACTGGCACATTACTTAAGGATTGCGTCACTTGTACATGGAGCCTCCTCCTTGACTCCAAATTAAGTGATTTCTAATCAATGCTGTTGCTCAACCATCTGTGGCCCAACACCTGCAGAATTACACAACCATCAGGTTTCTGTTAGATTAGTATGAAAAAATTTAAAATGTGTCGGGAGCACCTTGATCAACCTTAAACCAGAAACAAAACAAGTCTGTCAATAACCATTATTTACATCAATGCTCTTCTCTCTCAGCTATTTTGGAATTAATCTTTCAAAACGTACAGTACCACACTATGTAGCTGCTAGAAGTCATATCCTTTCTTCACTGAGATAGTCAACTACCCCATTAATATTCTCATCTCATTTCTTTAGTAGCTTTAATATTAAACTGATTTCAGATAATTAGCACCTTATGCATGAAGCAAGAAGTCAGGGATGTCTTTAAAAAAGAGATCTTGCGCAGCAGTGTAATTTTTTATGTATCTTCCATTTCACAATACAGATCAAATTCTAAATTTTGGGAACTTGATCTAATGAAATTTTTTGTACAAAATAAAATACACAGAGAAAGGACACTGCTGGATTAGCGTATATTCATTAATATGTTATTGAGAAACTATAGTAATTCGGAAAAGTAATGAAAATTCACCATTGGCAGGTGTACTTCCTGCTCATATTCCAGAAACAAGAGTCTTTCCATCTAATTATACAAATTTACGTTTTTTTAACAAAAAGTTTCTACACGATATTTGTTTTATTTATAAAAGGTGGGGTTTCCTGAATGAATGAGGTCACAATGTAAGGACTGTTGCTATAACTGGTTATGTATAGAGAGGGAATGCAAAATTCAAAAGTAAAAATTCAGTCTTAGAAAATGCAATTAGCTTTGCAAGATCAACACAGAAAAAAGCAGCTCCTTGTTAATAAATTCACTGAGATAATCTAGCAGCATAAAGTTATGCAATGTTGCAACAATTCATAGAATTTCCAGTGGAAACTAACAGCAAACTTTTACCATCTCAGCAGCCCCTCCACTGGTGGTTGGTTTTTTTTTTTTTTTATTTGTTTTTCTGGTTTTGTATTGTCGTCATCCTCCCCACCCCAAATGTTGTCTTCAGGCTCATTTGCTCCTGAGTGTTGATAGCTTTTTTTTTTTTCTTTTCCCCCCCTTTAGTGGTATTCTATCAGATACGTCCAGATATTCAATTTCTAAGCTAGAAGGTTGTGAAATATTTAGTAACAGCTTTGTCCAAGTTGGCACATGCAGAAAGAGATATCACTCCTAAGTAATCCAATAAAAGATTGATTTTCATGTAAACAGTAGTATTTAGGTATTATTTACAGTTAATTGCTACAGCGTGGTTGTGTTGTTTTTTTTTTCAATTATATATCATATTTTTGGGAAATTTAAAGTCTAATACAAAATACTTATAAACAAATACAAAACCACACCTATTCAGTACCACTGCAGCATTCTCATCTCTTCAAAACACACTTCCCTCCCCCAAGAAGTTATCTGTTGTTTATAATTATTTTACCCCCCAAAAATTTAAAATAATCATACTTTGAAATAAAGTCAAATTTCCAAATGTACCAGAACACCCAGTCTTGTAGAATTCTGACAGTTTATAAAAGCACTTGCATAGATGCGCAATGCCAAGTGGATCTTACACTGGGTAAATGTTTAGTTTATATAAATAATTACATCTTCCTTGGATACAATTTTATAATCTTTTCTCTGACGGTATTCTTAATTTTTCCACTATTTGCATAATTAGCTAAGCCTCCAACAAAGTCTCTTAAACTTTGCATACTCGCAGGCTTGCTTCATAGCTGAAAACTTAAGGCAGGAAACAAACTAGTAGTAATTCAATCACCCAAACTTAGGCTGCCCATTAGTTCACAGCAACAGTCAATCCCCACATGAAGGGAAGATGCCAAAGGGATTAAAGGCAGAAGTTTTGTGCCACACCATTGGCTCATGAGCAACCCAATGACTCATATGAAGGCAACGATGCACAGACAGAGCAGGTGAATTACAGTATTATGTGATCTTCATTAACAGTGTGTCTCTATGGTCACACCATCTGGGATATTGCGAAACTGCATCATCACCACCGCTTTTTACATAGGAAACTGGAACAGGGCAGAGATCAAGTGAAATGGCCACGACTAAAGCCTGTCTAGGAAATACGGAAAAGAGCCGATTGGCCAATACAGTGACTTCACCACAAACAATGAATCATGCATTTCTTCAAGACCATCCTAGTCTGCAACTCCTGGACAACACATTCTCCTTTCCATTGACTGCTGGCAGTACAGAGTATCTCTGGTGCTTCTCAGAGGTATGCGTCGCTTTATTCTGCTACTTTGGATAATGCCTGCATGCAAGCCTCTCCCTCTTTCTCATTACTCTGACTGAAGTAATTATTGCTTGAAGGTTAGCTGGGTGCCATTCTACATGCGTGAGGTGGTGAGTGATTGCTTTTGCATCACTTATTTTCATTTCTGTCTTTGCTTTTTTTTTTTTTTCTTACTCTTTCCTTCACCTATTAAACCACCATTATCTTGACCCATGAGTTTTTCCTCATTTTTCTCTTCCTATTCTCTCCTCCCATACCACTGGGGGGGGGCAGTGAGCAAGTGGCTGCCTGCTGCTTAGCCGACAGCCAGGAACTCGCAGCACTTACCAGGCTAAGGGAAACCACTGAGATAATGGAAAAAAAAGCATGCTTAACAATTACGAACTTTTCAGGGGGGAACTCTATGTACCCACATAATTGATAGTCTGGAACCAAGGCAAATAAATTTCACCTAAATTTGAAAAAAAATGCTTTAAAAGTGTTTTTAAAAATATGTATTTTTGTCCAACTGGCAGAGATTTAACCCAAAATTTTCAATATTAGCTGAACTGAACAAACAAGCGTCATTGTTAGGGCAGAAGGCAGAGAAAAGAGACAGCCGTTTAAGTACCATTACCTTTCGCTGTTCTTTTTACCACTAGATGAGCTGCTGGTGGATCCAGTGCGGTTGCGACTCCCTTTGGAATCTCCATAGCTTTCCCTCCGGCCTCCCGGGGACACACGCTCAGTTGAACTGGTTCTCTTAACAGTGCTAATAAAAAAGGGGAGTGAGTTTTATAGCAGGACTTGTAAAAGCACATATTTTATGACAAATATTTCAGAGAGATGTATCAAGTAGAAAGCTGACCACAATATAACTGTTTTTAATCAAAATTTGATGTATTAAAGACCCTACATAGGAGTTTCGCAGAGTACCTGGTGCAACAAACTAACATACTGCTTTTGTCCCATCATAAGACAGCAGATAGGCCACACCAACATCAGACTAATCTGTAATATCTACTTTCCATGTCACATTTCAAATCTTTGAATACTACTCTATGCTTCTGGACTTTTGGATTCTCCCAAGAAGGGAAAGATGTAAAGAGAAAACTTATTATCCAGCACCTGCAGACTACAGAAAGTGCCAAGAGTAGGTCAAAATTTGAGCACTAGCAAGCTAACTTTGTATCCACACTCAAAATCATTTATGCAGTGGTTCAAATTAGTTTTAACATGCCACAGAGTAAAGCTAATGAAAAAGTGCAGGTTAGCTCTCTGTTCGCTTGTCAAAAATGTATGCTTCCAAATCACATGTATGAATAGATTATATTCCCCACAATCCCTAACAAGGGGTTTCCCAAAGGTTTAAATCTTCCTCTTCAACCATGCTTTCAGCAAAGATACCTAACAGGAGCCTGTTGCATGTCTTATGGCACCCCTCAGACAACCACCTCTCTCTGACTGAGCACCATCAGCCAAAACAGTAGCAGGATTATCTAGTAAAGAGAAACCCGCCCAGAGCATATACCAGGTAAGAGACAAATTATTGTGGCTTTTCATTAGTTCAAACCACTTTTTTCTAAATTAGTGCTTCCTAGCAAGGGAGGGGAACACGTTAAGAGTGAGCTGGGCTATGCTTTTCACTTTGTTCCACTCCCTGAGAAGCGGAGAGGAACAAGCAGCAGCAGCTGGACCAAGACAGGAATCCCTTCCACAGCAGCAGTTGGGCAGGACTCAGTGTTAGGGTCTCTATTTCCCCCACCCCAGCCCTCTACTGTTTTACCTCCTCTAAAGATCAGAGCAGGAACATCCCCTTTACCCATTATATTCCCACAACTAAACCTTCAGCAGCTCTCTTGCCTCAAATACCACGGACACTGATGATCGCTTCCAAGCCCACACTTCAATACTCACACACCTCTCCCCAGATCCCAACCACAACCCACCCCTCCACACGAAAATTTCAGTCCTTTCTGTTCCTGCCCCTTCAAGTCCCAGTCAGTCCTTTCACCGCCTCCAGCCCCCTTTACCTTTGTACACCCACAAGGGTGGTCTGCTTACCACAAGGCTCACCTCAGGCATCTTTGAGGACTATTCCCTGCCTCCCCCTAAAAAACATCCCTCCTGTATTATCTCCGTCAGCTCTTCAGACTGTCCCACTTCATGCATAGTGTGGAAAGAAAACAGTGAGGCACTGACTCTTCATAAATAAAGGAAATGAGATGGACTTTTCTGTTCAGTCAAAATACACTCAGCTTATCTACTGTGCAACAATTGACATATATAGATTTTTTTCAGTATATTCCTGTTCCTTTAGGGCTTTTTACCAGTGAGGTGGGGAATATCTATTCCTCAGTTCATCAGAAATGATGGAACAACTGAGTCAGAGTCTCTCTGCAAAGCAACCACTTTTCTGAGAGGAAGCCCCCATCCACAGCAACCTCTGCAGAGCAGACATCTTATGATGCATCTCAGGTAGCTTCACAAAAATCTTTCTGGATCATGCAGTGGTAGAATGGATGCTCGATGCTGCATTTTTATGTTAAAAACAAGCATCATTCAGAATGATTAAGCTGAAAAAAATAAATTTCTGTGGAGAGAGAGACTTAAGAGAGCAAACAGAATGCTACACACAGGGAAAGACTGAAAAATTCACGGAAGAAGCAAAAAGGCAGTGATAAGTATTTAAATATGTTGTCACTTCAGGAATTAGTGTTTCCTAAGCTAGCCTAAGACTTTTCAAGTCATCTCAATGTCAAATGCATGGGGAAAAAAAAAAACACCCTCTTCTGATAAATTAAATAATATACTGCAAGCACTTAACTCTGCCTCTCATCATCCCATGTAATACTCCAGTTTAACATAAAAGAAGCCCTGATACCAAAAATACTCGACATAAGATATCTCCATTAGTGTAAGTCCTTCCACTAGATTATGCACACTACTGCAAAAACTTCCACTTGTGATTTTGTAGGATCAAACCTTTCTTTCTCTGGTTAAGGAAAAGATGTCAAAACAAGAGGCAATATCAGCCTACACTGAAATTAAATTAAGGAAATCACCAAATTATGCTAATATTAGAAACGCTGTAGCAATTGTTGAAGCAATTTTAAGCTAATTTAATGTTGCTTGGGGTTTTATGTTTATAGCAATCAACATTCAAAAGATGAATGGATGGATAAAAAATGAATGGGACTAAAGCTTGAACGTGTAATGCTATCTTCTTACTGAAGAAGTCTCATATCAGTAGAAAACCTACTTCTACCACAACAGAAGAAAAAAATCTTTTAAGCTCTTTTATTACCATTAGTGATTAAACTAATTAGGAAAGCCACCTTCTGACAGATTTTATTTTACACTTTCAACACCACCAACAAAAGCCCAGGGAGAAGCATTAGCAGGTGATCAGGAAGAGGATCACAGCCAGATGTTTTGATTCCATTACATTAACTCAGTTTCGGCATAAACACATTTTCGTAGCTACAGAGTTGAACACCAACTATTTGTATCCATCGCTACAGCAGATACACTGTCACCTGAGAGAGAATTTTAAATGATAGGAAATATTTGTTTAACTTCCGGGGCTATAAGAGTGTAACTGGATTCCAGAATTTGGCTTTCAGATTAGTGATACAAAAGGAGAGGCATTTGCAAAATTTTTTAAAAGATAACATTTGTTAACACAATTTTTAACTTAAAGCAATGTGATTTAATGAAATATCATTTTAGTAAAAGTGTTGTTAGCATAGGAGAACAGAGATATTGTATCTGAAACTATCGTCTAAATATAGCAATGCACTTATCATGACAAGAAGTTTTAAATTTACTTCTGAAAATGTTAAAAATGGGAATAATTACAGTTAAGTTCTACC
The DNA here is from genome assembly GCF_009769625.2 of Cygnus olor. NCBI lineage: Eukaryota > Metazoa > Chordata > Aves > Anseriformes > Anatidae > Cygnus > Cygnus olor. Next base: position 12,937,720 of record NC_049173.1, read on the forward strand.
ACGTTAATGCTGCTACTAAAACAGCCGCTTTCTATGTGTCGAACCAGAACAGAAAGGAAAAACAACTGAGCTTCAACACTACAAAGCTATTAAGGATCCCTCACCTTAGAGCAGGCTTTTTCAGTTTGCATGCATTGAGAAGATTCACAGACCTGCTTAATCCAGATCGAGAGGTGCGTAAACAAAGCAGAATAAAAAGTGAATGCAACAATAAAACATGGAAACAAGACATATAAAACAAACTTACATTAAAAGACATAATCACATGCATTCAAGATATGAAGCCACGTGCAAGAGTAAACAACGCAGCGCTTATTGACTCGGATAGATGTTTGATCATTTCAAACCATACATTTCAGAACACCAATGTATCTTGGAATGACAAAATCTTAGCAATGCTCCAAATACACTGACCATTTTACAAGCTACTAAAGAAAAAGAAAAATCAAAGAGGCTATCCGAGGAAAACAGACAGATGATCCGGCTAGAAGACAAAAGACTATTTAAAAAAAGCAATGGTAAACACAAGAACAGAAATCCTCATCCATCCATACACATACACATACAACACTGCGCAGCTTGTTTCAAATGGTTGCATCACTGAATTGCAGAGAGCAAATCTGGCCAATATATACAGAAATATTTATACACACACACGCATATAAATATGTTTAATTAACAGATATTGGGGGGGAAATTAAAGCTTTCTAATAAATACATAAAAATAGTGCACAATGCTCTTAGACAGTAGCCAACAATATTAATATTTTGAAACTTGTCTAGCACTCTTTCTGACCCTCATTTAAATCAATTAGAATAAATTCAGGAATAATATACGATTTTAATTTCATTATGCCTTTGAGCAAAGCACACTAATAACTTTAATTGTTCAAGATATAGTGAAGTGGCATAATAGTTTGCCACTTGAAGTTCAATGGAGAGGGTTTTTTTTTTTTAATTTATATTCATTTTATTTAAAAACATTTTCTTTGGGAGTGTTAAACAGAAGACTAAATTGGAGGTTTGATACAGAGTGTGTGTGTGTGCCAGTTACAAATCATTGTTGCCCCCAGAACAGAATGTAGAACATTAATTCCAGGAGACTGAACAATTTCCTAGGGGCCATGTGTTTAGAGTTTAGAAGAACAGGAATTCATCATATTAAAGTATTTTATTCTCCCTACAAACAAAGCTTTTTTATGTTTTCTTTGTTCCAGTTTCTTCCTTTTGATCTCCATTGTCAGAGTTTTGCAGCATTGTAATGCTTTACAATCTGCTCAAGAAGAAAGAATGACTGATTGTCTCTTTTTGAAAGGGAAAGTATATGCTAGCCTACGGTCTGCATCAGCATCCCTACTGGGAAAGGTACTGTCTGCATTCTCCTCCCTTACATTTTCCTTTTTTTTTTTTTTCCTTTTTCCTTTTTCCCCTTCAACTATTGGAAACAAAGCTATTCTAGATGAGTCACAAAAACCTAGATTTTAATAGGGAACACAAAACATTACTACTGTGTGCTGGACACATTCCAAAGGCAAATTTAGTGTTAAGCAATGAACTTCAAGCCACATTACATCTGAAAGGAAGAGTGCTGGGGGAAGGGAAAGTTCTGTTCACGATACAAAAAGACCAACTTATTTTGAATGAAATTTCCAAATAATTATCCTACGCATAAAGTTCAAAATGAAAATATGGCAATGTATAAAAAACTGGTACACAAAATAGCTTAATTCCTGACTTTCACAGCATACACTAAACACGTGAAATTTAAAATCAAATTCCCTGAGATGAGTTTCTTTGTGAAGACGACTTTCAGACACTTTACAAAGACAGGCAATTCTTGATTATCTGTGTCAGGTGATTATCCAGTCCATCACTAAATCATTTCAGCTCCGCAGCAGCCAGCTTGCACCTGGCAGCCGTGTAGCTTTGCAGCACGTTCTAGTGCTGGGTCAGAATTTTTGATCCCAGTATCACCAGCATCACCAGGTTTTCTGTCTTGCACTGCATTATTGCTGTGTATTTTTATCATCTGATTGACCTGTGTCTTGTATTTTTTCCTATTCAGGTTATTTCATTCCTTCCTCAACTTGGATAATTGGGTTTTGGCTATATAAGAGCTGAAGGGGGTTTGGTGCCCTCAGTTCTAATTGAAGTCAGAGTCAGTTGAGGTTACTCAACACTTTACAAGATCTGGTTCTAATTAACACATTAGGCCTTATAACAACCTACTGATACCCAGAGATGCACACTTTACATATGGAAAACCCATATGCATAGAGGTTAAGTGATTTGCATAAGGTCATTGAGGGAATGCGGCAGAATTTGAATAAAAACTCTGCTAGTTCCACCCTTTCAGCCTCAAGCCTTTTCCTTTTTTTTTTTTATTCTTATCTGCAATTTCATATTCCTGCCAGAAGAAGTCATTTCCATTTCAGATATTAAATGGGAAATCAGAAAATGTAGTGAACTCTGAACTGCATCTCCTTGGTAATCCAGCAAAGAGGATGAACAGTATACCAACCTGCGGGTTCAAATGAGTTAACCAATACATTTAAATAGAGCTATTGTATGAAATGAGATTGTGTGTGTAGACTTATTGATAAGTACACCTATTCCTAAGCAACGGAATGTATGGATGCACACTTGATCCCCACAGAGATTATTTGCATGTATTTCTACAAATATGCATCACATGCTGTTTCAAGGGACAGATCAAAATCACTTCAGTTGGATACCACACATTACTAACCTAATTTTTTAAATCAGAGAAAGGAAGAATCAGAAGTTACTTATTTGTAAATCCCCTTTTCATAACAGTGTTCAGATAAACATTTGGCAGGGATTCCGCTAACCTAGATGTATGTCTCTTTTGAAAATATGCTCACAGTAGAAGATGAAATTTTCTATTATATTAACCCTAGCATATATTTGTAGTTCACAACAGTGGACTGAAGGTTTAAAATAAGATTCATAATGGAAGTTTCTTCTTTAAAAAAAAAAAAAAAAAAAAAACTTTTCTTTCACTTTACCTCTCAAATTTTACTTTTTTTTTTTTTTTAAAGTTCTGAAAAACTCTGAATTTTTCCATTCTGTACCTGTATTGTATAGGAAGAGCATTAAAGTATCCAGGCTGAAATTAAGTTTTAAAGCATCTATAAGCACTTAATACTATTTGGAGCTGCTATTCCACAACATCATATTTTGGACTAATAGAATACCTACACTATGAAGTAGTGGCAGTTTTAGAATCACTTTATATGAAAAGAGCACTATAAAACCATGACAGTGGGTGACACTGGTAGTAGGTGATGGCTGGACCAGATGATCTTGGAGGTCTTTTCCAACCGTAATGATTCTATGACGTTAGCAGAAATGATAATTTACGAAGTTATTAAAAACTACTCACTATTTATAAACTGTTCAGCATTAAGTGAAGCTTCTTAACAAGTTCTACCCACCTGAAAAAAGGAAACTATTTGACCTTGCTGCTATATTCATATAACCTTTATGCATAGCCACATACAGCTCGTGAATGCAGACCAGCCCGTTATAAATACAGAGTATGAATTAATTTATATTAATGAACTCATCTACTTGGCTATTCGCAAGTAAGCTACTTGGAACAGTTAAGACATTATCTTTGAATACTGAATACTTGGAGCATGCTATAGTACAAAAACACAAAATCCCCTAAGTTATTTTAAGGGTCGTTATCAAAAGCTAATGATTGTAGAGAATAATTTACTAAAAGTTTTTACAGTAATTCATTGGTAAGGTCTTTTAACACTCCCCTTCAACACTTCCTCTCAAACTGTATTTATAGCTAAAGCAGAGAAATATACTTTAATATAGTTTAATTTAAAATAAACTAAGAAATACATTTGCATATTAAATTAAATCAATACAGCATTTTAGTGTTTGAAGGGAATAGGAATTCCACAGCACCTGGACTTGTAACTAATTTTTTCAGGACATTACTAGATTTAAGCACTGTAATAAGCTTCTGTCTATAACAGACAAACTACTCATATGTATTTTTTCTTTCCTAAAATGGAATATACATTTTAGTATTGCATATTTAAAGCACCTTCAGTTCAGTCCCTCTAGCAAAGAGGAAACATAATAAAAGGACATTAAAATCCTTATGCTTTGGAAGATTTCACTCACAGACAAACCAAGAGAGTCATTAAATGCTCCCTAAGGAATCTCCCTAAGGATTTTCCCACTAGCACAGAGGGTATCCAGACTGCAGGATGTATTTATCTACAGGGACTGGGAGCTCTGCAGGCACTGTCCGATGGACCGCTTGAGTTATGCAAAGGCTTCTCAGCACAGAGAAAGGGCAAGTGTGATTTTCACCTCCATTTGACCCACCCTGCTCTGGAGCAGAAAGTCCTCTGTTGAACCTTGGATAGCGAGTGTACAGACTCGCAAGTCACGCCCTCTGTACACAAGTGAGGCAGGCCAATACTTGTGATCTCATTTTTGTTTCATAATTGCCACTTAAAGCTACATGTTTAATTAACAAGAATAAAATTAGAATTATTGAGAAAAAATGCTTGTAAAGAACAAGTTTACTTAATTCACCACAATCAAAATAATGCTTTTTTTTTTTTTACTAGTCATTTTTCTCTTTAAAAGGCAGGTTCTTCCACCCACTTGCCGAATTCTGATAACATAATTCTGATAACAGAAACGTTTACACTGTATTTACCTTCCTTCTCTTATCTTAAGGGCTGATTCAGGCAAACCTGCCAAAGCCTGCAGCTGCTGTGAGCCCTGCTTCATAGGAGCCCAATTCTATTTGGGTGACACTGAAACAACTCCAGTGCTTTCCACTTTTAATTCTGCATGGCACAGCCTCTCTATAACAACAAAACCTGGAGCTTCTGGAAAACCAGTTGCCTTCAAATCAGTAACAAAAAGTAGCATATACTTAGTCACCATCTCCCCTTTAAGGAAGGAGATTTTAAGGAAAGAGGCTTCCTCTTTACAAAGGAAGCCTCAGACCTTAGCATGTTAATACTCTCATCTCCACAACTTGCCCTCCTCAGAGTTGAGAGCATCATCTCTACAAAATGCTGAGGATGACACACAACAGAAGTAGTGTTAAAAAAAAGGCAAAATAAATCCCCACATAATATTACCTTTTACATGCAAACAGTACAACAAACACCATAACTGTCACACGCAACTTGAACTTGCTCCACCCAATCCGTTGCATTTCTTAGAACCTACGTGTTCAAAACAAGCATACGTGTAGCCCACCAACACACACACACACACAAAGCAAATAGAGTAATTATTAAAGGGCCTAAATACATGCTAACGGTAAGATATATAAAACTTGATATTCTCATTTGCATGACCGTGCTAGGCACAGAATTGTCTTCCCTGAGATGCTTATAGCATTGTGCAGGCAGTTTCAAGATAATTTTTCCTGAGAGAAAACCACCAAAGGTGACATGCTGATCTGTAACGATAGCACAGTTACTCTCCAGACTGTTTTCTAACACCTATTAAAAGAATCGCTGCAATACTTTTCAAGTCATGTTACACAACAGTAGAAATGCGTTATTCTGTTAGACTGCAGCAGCAAGAAAATAATACAAACTAGTAAATTAAGCATTGTGTGTTCTTTCAATATTCACAGTAATAACCTCAATTCTAATTAATTAGACCAAATAAATTTAAAATTTATTAGAATGAACTCCATCTCTCCTTTTCTTTCTGAACTAAATACGTATAGACCATTGCTTTGAAAGTAAGAAAAAAACACGTATTTGGAAGCTCGAAGGAGGAGATTCATTATTTTCTCAATTTAACAATTATAGTGTTACATTATGTACCTTTTTGCTGCTGGTGATACAGTTTCCTTTCTGGTTCCTGATGGGGAAGGTAAAGAGCCACTTGGTTTCTTTGGTAACACAGTTCCATTATTAACAGTAGTCCTTAAAGGCAGTGTTTGTACCAGAGGTCTTGCTGTAAAAAAAGCAGAGGATGAAAATCATTGGTTTTACTTTCTTTTTTTCCTCCAGAAAACAACATTAGAATATTTAAAAATATCTGCGTTGTGTGCCATTTTTGTTTCATTATTGCCAAACTTACTATGGATGTGGGCTTTAAAAAAAATAAAAATTTCCTCCTTGTTATTTATAATGACATGAAATCATCTGCATATGGATTAAATACACAATTCCATGACCTGTCACATCTGTAAAACCCTATTCTAGCTCCGTGACTTAGTGGTAAGTGCAAAGGCTGCTGTTGCCAGCCAAACCAATCCTGCTCTCCTAAAAGGACATCTGTCTGTTGCCCACCTGGATGATGCTCAGAAGTGTGCTATAAATGCAGGCAGGTCACCACCCCAGGAACTCCTGCCCTTTATCCCTCAACATTCATACAGGTTTTCCACAAGCAAACAATCTGTTAATAAATCCTTATTCTCCATCTACACACACACACACACCTCTTCTTTGAAAGAATGCGGGCTTCTGTTTGACAAACAGGAATTTTATCCCTCAGTCAGAAAAAGCTATCGAAATCACCAAAACAGTGGACTTAATAATCAGTTGACATTATCTACCTATGTTTTGATCAAATGTTGGCTCAAAAAAAAAGTTATACACATCTAACCTGTAACTACTATTAGAATGACTGAGAAGTTCCATTCAAGTACATTAGAAGTTAGTTACAAAAACAAACAGTGGTTAAAACTGCAAGCAACGAGTACTTACATGAAAGCTATAGCAGAACATACCCTGGAAACACAGACACAAGCATGACTAGTGCTCTCTGCACAGCAAGGACGAAAACCAAATCTTTGTATAACACTTGAAACTTGACAGCACACTGTATTACAAGCTATCTTTGTAAAGATGCCAAAAGTCTCTGGGGTCAGAGAAAGAATACCCAAGAGAAAGTAAGCAGCCATAAGTCACTTAAGAAACACAGGAGAAAATATCTGACAACCTTGTGAAGTTCAGTGAAAATACCTACGGAATACTCTGGAAAAGAAAAACAAAAAGATTGCTGAGGATAATCTAAAAAGCCAAACCAACAAAAAAACCCTAACAATTACATACAGTCCTAGATTATGTTATGATAGCTTCTTATTGCAGCAGACTGCAAGCATGTATTGACTTGTTCACCTGAAGTCATATGTACTGAACAAAAAAAAGTGAAAGCCTGTGCATTGAAAAGATTGCATCAGTAAATATTATCTATTTGTGAACGCAAGTTTCAAGACAAACTATATTTGCCTGACACGTGTACCAAAGCAGTTAATTTGATTAAAATACATACTTGCATGTTACGTATTCATCATATAGTTATTTCCCATCAGTAAATATTGAAGGGATAAGGCTTGTTTGGCTTAAAGGAGTGAAGGATGACATGAAACCAGGTCAACAAAGGAAAAAGGAAAAGCTCCATGCCCACTGAGACAGCCTGTAACTGCAGAAGACTGAATGGGTTGAACAGTACCATTCTTACCAAGGGTATGTAGAGCAAGAGCTCTCTGAGTTTACAGGCAGCTTTAAGGAAAGGCTAAACAAGACAAATGTAGGGTACCTTCCAGCCCTGTTTCCATGATCTATTTTAACAGTCTATTGCTGCCTTTAGAGGTGTACTGATTTTTCACAGGGACAGAGTTAATTTTCTTCACAGTAGCTTCTATGGTGCTATATACTGGATTTGTGACCAAAATAGTGTTGCTAGTAGTAGTTATAGCAGTGCACCGATGCTTGAGTCGTTGCAGAGCAGTGCCTACAGAATCAAGGTCCTTCCTGTTTCTCACATCACCCTGCCAGCAAGAGAAGGCTGGGGGTGCACCAGAAGCTGGGAGGGGACACAGGGCAGCTGACCAAACTGCCCAAAGGGATGTCCCATACCTTATGGGGTCATGCTCAGTAATAAAGGCTGGGGTGAAGAGGGAGGAGGGGGCACATTCAGAGTTACGGCATTTGTCTTCCCAAGTAACCATTACAGATGATAGAGCCCTGCTTTCCAAACAGCTGAACATCTGCCTGCCGATGGCATGTAGTGAATGAATTCTGGATTTTGCTTTGCTTGCACGCACAGCTTTGCTTTAGCTAGTAAAGTGTCTTTATCTCAGCCCAGGAGCTCTCCCTTTCACCTTTCCAATTCTCTCCCCTGTCACGCCGGGGAGGAGTGAGTGAGTGGCTGTGTGGGGCTCAGCTGCCTACCACAGTTAATCCACAGCAAGAGGCAATACAACACAGCTAAAACCTACTGTGCTTTTGCTTCTGACACTTAAAAAAAATAAATCAATTAAAAAAAAAAAATCAGACATCATGATCCTATTTACTTCTACGCTATTCATTCCACAGTTTCACACTGAATGCCCTACTATGTTTCCTGACTAATTACTGTAATGCCATAATTACTTTATGTATTACTGTGTATTTAATGTATAATTAACATATAAAACAGATTCTGTTGTATGTTAGAGAATCAGATGGCTACAGTTAAGCAGTTGTATTCTTGTTTCCTGTCACGATTTCTGTAGCTCACAAAACTTTCACGAGGCTTTGAGATCATAAGTTAGAATAATAAAGTTAAATAAACAAATGATTAAAACATTTTTCCTTCTTTATTGTTATATAAAAAATGCCTATTAAAAGGTAGCTGAAGTGAACTCCAGCTGGAGGTTATTCTCTTAACCTTATGAAATGGAAACTAGCAACAACCAGTAATAAACCCTGCAACTTTTAACAGTCAGAGGTTTTTGCTTCAAATCCAACCCCAACCCAGAATCCACTCTTGCAGGAGATTTAAAGGTTTAGTCCCATGAGCAGATACTGTAGAAAGCAACAACACAAAACTCTTTCATGGCACACAAAAAAATACAAATTATTCAATTAATCTGCTATTTACTCTGGCGCTATTTAGTTTTTTTTACAAAGCTATTTCATACCAGTGGTAATTGATGTAACAGTCAAACAACTCCAAGCGTGTCATTACTGTTAGAAGCAGTGGATGTCAGTAACTCAAACACACTCGTATTATTGCTTTGTCAGTAACATTTATTTTGGAAGTTCTGTTGCTTCAAGGTCTTACCTGTGGTAGCAGTACTGACATGTTTACCAGCCTCAGCAGCAGCTTTTTTAATCATACTCTGATCTATGGATTAATAGGGCCATTAAGTTTACAAACAAACCAATAATTGCAAAAGGAAAGAACAACAAACAAGAGTAAAACAAAGGCAGGAAGCCATACTGAACTCCACGAAGTAGCTGAATTAAATAAGGAAAGGGAAAAAAAAAAAAGCCACCATTAGTGAAGGAGCTCCACAAACAGAAGATAAGCAGCTCGGCGCCCGTGACTTACACCGCTTTTAAGATGCCTAGCTCAAGTCTAGAACAAGAACGCACACAGACTGAAAACAAGCTCAAGCTTTTTTCCACTGTAGGTTAGAAAGCCTTAAGCTTGAAATCTTTAAACCAATTTTAATTATGAAGTACTGAGAATATGTTGTCTTCTGTCCCATGAAGCCTCTTGTTCCAGACTTTAAACAGTACATTGGGGATCCAAAAACTGTTTCAAAGGGCAGAAGCTCCCTGTGACACACAAACACTTAATTCTGGACTGAACAAAAGAAACAGCATATACTGTGCTTCAAATACCAATTGTGTGGATGAGATTTCGATGACACTTTGAGAGACCAAATTCCACTTTTTAAAATTATGTGTAGAATTACTCATTAAATGACCACTGGAAAGAAAACAGATGGGAGTCCCACTCAGCCCAGGTGACAAAACATGAGAAGCCACAGTTCCAGTTTCACCCATGCCCAAGCAAGCCTCTCTCCTAACACTCACTGTTAGGAGCCACTGAAATGCTAGTCCAAGTTACCAAAATGAACTGAAATGGAACTCGGTCTTCTGGGCTAAGAGATTGTATGTGGTCTCTTATAAAGCAGCTGAGCCTACCATAGGGAAAACGGGCCATCATGGGAAACATACGTGACAAAACAGCTGGAAGAAACAAACCATCAGGATACTTCAAATTCTCTTTCGTGTTTTAGAATATGTTTAATAAGGCTGACCATACACTAATGGTACAAGTGATCTATAATAGGTAATGGATGAGCAGTTAGCCTTTACAGTCCCCAGTTTGCATTGTCGCATGTAAAGCTTCTTACACTGTAATTTCACACATACAATCAGAAGTACTTATGCCACATACACATTTTAAAAAACAGCCATAGAAGGCAGAAATATAGACTTACATAAGTTTTTTATGAATGTACTTTGAACTATGGCTTTAACTACCTGCCATAACCATGAAAGTATCTCCCGATTTACAGTTCTGTTCACAGAACCCATGAAAGCTTGGCTCTGTATTTTGTTAAGTATAGCCAGCAGGCAAGAAGAACTGATCTGGTTACAATTCAGCAATAATAACTAGACTTTATTTCCTCCACACATCAGATAACAACTATTTTACAGGCAACATAAAGCCTCTTTATCCCTTGTACAACCACATTTGGTGGAACATTTTATAGTGGAGGCTATCTTCAGTAACACTCAACTTATCAGATATTTTAAATATTTTTTGCAATCAAACAAGGACAAAATGAGGAGAATACAACACAAAGGGAACAGAATGGGAGAACAACATCACGGACATTTAATACATATTCTATCCAACAAATAGCATCATATACAATTAACTAATCTGGCTCTGGAATTCTGTTCCTTTCTCCGTTCCCCATTTCCAGATCCAAAATATTAAAACAAACTTAAGATCTCAGTTCAGCAAATTAAGTAGTTCCTTATGTATTCTGTTAAATATATACCTAAAAGTAAATATCTTGCACAGTCACAAAGTAAAACAATTTCCAGCTCTGAGAAAGTTATGAATCCATAATTACATGACACTTCCAACATGAATTAAAAATTTAATTTGTATTAATAAAAGATGTCATGATTTAGACAACAGAAAGACTACAAAGTCAGCCATACTTTTTTTTTTCGTATCTAGGTTGCCATCACTCTTACTCCCAAGACTACCCAAAAATAGCTCACATGCTTCCACTACGCTCCAAACAGGCAGTTTCCCACGCCTTTACAGACACACCGATGACAGTATATCGCATCAGTAGGGTTCTAATAAGCCCTTGCCTCAGTGAAGTGCTGGACGTTTAACTCAAGCTTTTCTGATTGCCTACAAGCCAACGTCTTTGTGTAGGAAATGGACCAGGCAAGAGCACTCTGCAGCGCATGCGCACAACACAGGACGTTGCAGAGTGGCAACGTCTGTTATAGCTTTAATCCAGCTGGCTCTGGATCTGCTGTGCTGTAGCTGATTCAGGCACCAACCACAGCTGTACTTTTCCTTTTTAATCAAGCAGCTGGTGTTGCACCCTCTCGTTGGTCAGATCACCATGCCTCCAGCATCCAGAAACACTTAAGTTATTTTTAACTGAAGTTTCATTTTGCTTGAATTTACAATTATTTTTTCCCCCCATCAGAAAAACTCTTGGGAGTTTCATCCACAGAAGATGAAACATTCCCCGAAGAGTTTATAAACTAATTTTGATAAAAAGTCAGGAAGTGGTAGCAAAGGTTAAAGTAGGCTGTGGAATAAGCAGTAATAATATGGAAATGCTTCAGTGACTCATAGGAACTTTAGAAGGCTTGCAGATTTAACCATTGAGATTTGCATGTGTTCTCTTTAACGGGTTAAATTTCAAACTTTTTTGATTTGCTGATTCTGAGCATTTCAAATATCTAAAGAATAACCTAGTTTAATACACACAGAACATTTTTATTGACTTGCCCTACCTATTTTACATATAACTGAAATGCAAACCTTTGGTAGGTCCCTTCTTGTTCTGCATGGCCTGTTGTTCCTCTGTAATATTCAAGCGTCGAACCACATCAGCAAGGGCAGATTTAAGCAGCTGGATGTCATCTTCTTGCATCTGGACACGTTGCTCCAGAGAGGCAATGCGATCCGTTACCTCCATACTGCTTGCAGCAGAGGCACTGTCATCTAAATTAAACAACAGAAAGAGATGTATTACCAACAATGTATAATAACCATAACGGAATATCTTTGATAAGCAGCTGCTGGTAAAAGCAAGGGTTTTTTTTTCTTCAAATCTGATGACCTCTTGAGGAAGAAAGTTTTTAAGCAACCAAAAGGAAGAGATGGAAATTCAACAATCGAATGGAAAAGAAAGGAAAAAAAAAAGAGTATCTAAGTAAGATGAGATGATGAAGTTAGCCTTCAGGGCTACTTATTGTGAATCAGACGCTATCCATGTGCTCTGGAGTTCTGAACAATCACCATTCAATATTCTACCTAACGCAACTTTCAGGTATTGGCAGTCATTTAGATAAAGACCCACACTTTCTGATATTTTGCATACACTTCTAGATTTTTCTCTCTCATATATGTGATAGAACACATACATCAGACAAATATAAGCAATGGACAAGCTTACATTTTTTCAAGTATCATCCACAGACTGGAGAAAATATGTTAACCCATCATAACTAGTATATACTCGCTTGATATTTAAGCTAGTAATTAAACATAATTCACTTCTCCCTAACTCCTCATTAGAGTCCATTGCATACATCTCTTCTGCCTGTTAAAGCCAACCTCTTTATGAAGAAGCTAGTATTTGCTTTCATTTCTCATGTACTTCATTTCCTTCCATCCCAAACCAGATTTTTCCACTTCACATGTACAAAGGCATAAAATGAAAGTTAAATGGCTTGTGCATAACAGCTAGTGCTGAACTTTAAAACAAAGTCCTTCAAACAGGAAAATAACAGTTTCAACTTCTGAATGCATTTAAAAGCATGTCCGAAAATGTTTATACATACAAACTTTTAATCAAAAAGGTCTGGGGAAAAATAGCATTTAAAGTTAAGAACTCTATTCATCTGCGATCCAATCAAATGCAAATTGTTTTCAAAATCTGTTCATAAGCTGCTCTTTGGCTCACTTACTCCTCACACCCCCAGCAGCTACCTGTGGTTACCAAAAGCAGCCTTGGAAACAAATACTGTAACGATACTGACAGGCCATAAATAATTACAGACAAATATCGCTTAAGTTGCTTGTTAATTCTGCTATAGAATTTTCTGAGCGTATTTAAAAAAATACATTAGGATATTAAAGCTTTTATGCTGAACACAACAGTAACACAAGTGCCCTGTTCTGACAAACTAAAACAAAACTCGAGCTCCTGAAAAAGTTTCCCCGCGACACGACCAAAACGCTTTCCAAACTTTGGCACAGTCGTGGTTCTGCTCAGCACAGACTTCTGTAGGGCAGCTGGGACAGGTAATTAATCCCCCAAATCAGATGGGCAGACATGCTGGCAGCAGTATGAGCTGCCTGTAGAACTTAACCTTTCCTTGTACAAACAAAAGGCCCACGCTGCTCTAATGACTTTACACTTTAACTCAGCTGGAAATAACATGGATTAGCATACTGGACAATAGGCAACCAAATCAAAAGCTTGATTTAACCAATACGAGCCAAATTCAAACTTCAACCATTCTGCCAAATTCAATATGTTATGGCGTAGTTTTCTTCTGAACTCTGTAAACAGCCAGTTCCCAAGATGGGAGCGGAGAAGGAAACCCAAGAGGTATCTGTTGGTGATAAGATGATTTACCCCTGTTACGAAAGAAGACGTCCTCATTGAAGTATCAATTACTCTAAAATGTAAAGCAATAGCAATTTTGCTTAAACATAAATCTTCAAACAGTAAAGAAACTGCTGTATTCACAGTCCCTTACAGAATCACCGCCACTAATCACCACCACGACGTACACCTCCTCCTCCCTGCCCACCTCCAGCTGTCACTTCACATCTTTCCCTCGCATCCCTGAGGACCAGGCAAAGAGGAACAGACCCCTGTCCTGGGTACGGCCCAGACCCCCCAGCCCCAGGCATGGCTCACCCCAGCCTTCCACAGTTATTGCCGCTCCAGCTCCAGCTGCACCTAACTCGTGTTCTTGTTGCAGCCTACAGTTGCCCTCGCATGGAAGTTGCCACACTGGATCCAGTGCCCTTCACTGTATTTAGAAAAAAATTAATTTTCTAACAGCTTTCAGTAAGATTATGACTGAATACAAGGTGCGTTAAGAGCCCAGCCACAGTTAACTTTTCCTTCTCTTTGCATGCATGTACAAGTAAGCTACGGAAGATGTATGGAATATAATAAAGAAAAGTTTTCTGAAGAATGTGATGTTCAATTCTAAAACAAGCAGGACCCGTGTATTATGCAAGGCGAGGATGGCATGTTCTTGCAGCTGGGATCACCAGATCAGAGTATGTTGAGCAATAAAGTTACAACTGAAACACAAGCAAATAAGCAAAGTGGCGTTGTACCAAAACAAGAGGAGACTAATTACACAAACTAACCAAACAACCACAAAAAAAGGTCACTACAGATGTTATCTCCTCTGCTCACAAAAGCAAGAGCTGTATTGTTGTCTTACTCGAGATTTGCCCCCGCAGCACACAGCTCTTCATCGCAGCAAAGAACAGTCGTAGGGCAGTTCGTGATAAGTATTTGTAATGGAGTACAGACTGAGCAGAACCATCTTATTATTATTTGAAAGCCAATATTAAATGTAAAGCAACTACATGTTTCATTGTTAGAGAATGTCCAAAAGAGGACTACAGAGATGGTGAAGGGTCTGGAGTGGGGGATGTGTGAGGAGCAGCTGAGGTCCCTTGGTTGTCCAGCCCCAAGCAGAGCAAGCCAAGGGGAGGCCTCACGGCGGCCTGCAGCTCCCTCACGAGGGGAGCGGAGGGGCAGGCGCTGAGCTCTGCTCTCTGGGGACAGCGACAGGACCCGAGGGAACGGCATGGAGCTGGGACAGGGGTGGATCAGGTGGGATATTAGGAATTCCACGTTTTCTCCTACGTAAAACACTACGTAAGCATCCTGCCCAAAACAGGCCACACCAGGAGCACGAGGGGCATTGAGAACGCATGCAGGGCCAAGAGGCTACAAACTGCCTTGCCTTGGGACGGTTCAGTCGGAGGCTGCATCGTCGCTCGCACAGTCCCCATGCGCGCTGTCATAGCAGCTGGGTTACGTGGATTTTCATGGCACAGTTAGGTTAATGCAACTGAGGGACACTTTATCGTAACAATGCAAAGAGCCTCTTTTAACAACGCAAAGAACACTTCGTGGGGATCCCTAAGAAACACAAACCATGCTTTTAAAGAAAACCAAAAAGACAGACTTTTTGCAGTAGTAATATACAAACTTTACTGCATAGTTTTACAATCTTACAAGAACACCATTATGTCAGTATGCGTTGCTTTTTGTGACCGTAAATTCGGTAACTTTAGCAACTTCTCAGCACTGTCCATATATTTAGATTTGGTGCCCTCTTTGCAATCCAGCTATCATAAAAAACACAGCTGCTCACAATCTTGAAAGGTAAATGAAGGAGACCGTAAATCCTAACAACTTACGCTGAAGCATTACGTACTGCATCACATCTACTCAGCAGTCACCACCACCATTTTTGCCCACGGACCAGTAGAACAGACATCCTATCGCCTACATCGGTAGCACCCATAGCATGTTGGAATTAATCACTGCCCCCCCCCGTTTTTTTTTTTTTTTTAAGAGGAAGATGGGAAGAAATGCAAAGGAAATAAGAATGGGAAAAAAAAAGAGTATTTTTAAGTACTTTTATTTTTAAAGAGAAATTTATGCAATTTGTTTTTTTTTAGAACTCTGAAGTGAATCATATTCTACATGTGCTCATTTCTTTTCGCAGATTGTAATGCGAGTCTAGATCACTATCTCATGAGATTAACGCCACCTACAATGTCCAAAGTTACATAAAATGAGGAAGTATCAGTTCAGATGCCTGTTTTTTCATTATAATACACATTTGTATTAAAGCTTGGAAAGAACAGTCATTTGTCATTTATGCTTTGCTGAGATTCTGCAGGTTTTAGAGAATGCACCAAAAAAAAGGGAATGTTCTTCATGCACTCTTTAAATTTTCCAACCAGCTAATCCATGATCTCATAGATTGGAAAGATTTCTTGTGGCAAACTACAAGACAATACTGAGTCAGATGATTAATCTGCTTCCAGAGCGTCTTCCAGTTTTTCAGCAATTTATTACTTGAACTTAGCCAAATGTGAAGAAACATCTGAAGCACAGCCAACAAGAGGATGTGCACACTCTTTGCAAGTCAGAAGGATTGAAAGATTTTTTCTTTGTACGTAGGGTAAAGCAAAATGACATACTTCCACTACTAGAGGGAGGCATATTAAAATGAATGCTATTTTCTAGTTTTAGCCTGATGGAAAACCTAAATCTGAATTGTAAATTAACGATGTAGCAAATAAAAGAGCTCTCAGAGTTAAAAGCATTTCTTTTAGGAAAAAAGAACAACAACAACAGGAAACTATCTGCATTTATTTTTGCATTGTCAAGTGTCTGTAGATTTTCAAGATGAGTAAGCTGTACAACTGTTCACTTATTTTCCGCACATTGTTAAATACAAATATAAAAAAGCTAAAATTAAAACAGATTTGGCATTTTTTTCCCAAAGAACTACTTCATTAAACAAACATATTTCACCTTTGCCTCATCCAGACATTAATTTTGAGACCATGCTGTCCAGCTCAGACCATGACAGCTGATTAAGTAATGGAAACATTAGATACTGATTCCGACTGGTAAGCAAGTTTGAGTTTATTCAATCTACATTGTCTCCTTAGCGTACCAATTAACAGGATGAAATAGTAAATGAAGTACTTCCCAAACTTTTCAGGATACTTTCTGTGCATTATGCATTTGGAAAGAACCTAGCATGATGCAGGTGTGCTTGCCAGACACCATTACAGTCCTCACTAAAAGCAGCCTCTTACAGCCCTGGCCAGAGCTGTCCCTTAACTTAGACGCACTGCAGAATATTGGAAGAGAAAATCTAAGCCTTCTAGAGATGGCAAATTCCAGCAGTGGTCTTCTGCAGAAGTTAAATAATGCAAATGATGGAAACCATGGCAAAGAATGGCAGAGAAAAGTCAGCATCACCCACACACAGTGATGCCTTTCTTCTAGGGTAAAAACATAGATTGTGCCAACAAGCCTGAATTGAGCTCAACTGGTAGCAATACTTTCTGAGATATCAGCAAGTATGTCACTCTCCACACTTCTGAAATGTATTGGTACAAATATTTACATTCCTTGGAAATCACTAATAACCAGCACCACTAGAGCCTTATGAAACGTGCACATGGACAGAGTTCTCCGCTCTCAGCAGCCAAGTGTATGTCAGAGCACAAGAGCTGCTGAAAAGCCCATGACACTAAAGCACAGCCCTGCA
Source organism: Cygnus olor (assembly GCF_009769625.2). Classification (NCBI taxonomy): domain Eukaryota; kingdom Metazoa; phylum Chordata; class Aves; order Anseriformes; family Anatidae; genus Cygnus; species Cygnus olor. The sequence goes on from NC_049173.1 coordinate 12,955,080, forward strand.
GCTCAGATTAGACAGGGCCATGCATCAGTTTTGACCTAGTACGCTAGCAAAAGCAGGTAGGAATACTAAAGATGTTACACTTCCAGAACAATTTTTCTGTTTTCAGACTCCACTAACTTTGCAAAACTGTCAGAAGCTGCACATGTCACTTGGTACACATTTGGCAACCTCCCCTTCTCCTGCCCACATCATCGCTGAGATCTCATGCAACATATCAAGTTACTGGAACTATTTTCTCCTTGGGAGTCACACTAGCACTAACTTCCAAACGATCTCTCTGCCTCACCTCTCTCAATGCCATCTGTTTAGCCTGAAACTCTAACAGTGCAGAAAAAAATCCCTATATGGCAGGCATCTCCTACTTTAAAATCCTGTCCTCCCTTTTTGGTTCGTTTAATGCATCTTTCAGTCTGGGGCACGAAAGTCAGCCACGCCATCTATTTGATTGATGCAGTCTGTCTGAATTGTCAGCACCAGAGTGCTAAGAGGAGAATTAGAAAGAAAAACAACCATTAAAATCTAAGGTTTAAAACAAAAAGATCTTTCAAAATGAAAATGAGCAATTCGCTGTGGCACTTAAACAGTGGAATGCAGCCACGACACAGTTGCCAGGCTCAGACACAAGATCTGGAAAGTACCAAGTATTCTGGTGGCTCTTTCTGCGGCATAATGTCAGCAGTCTTTGGCAGACCAAAAGAATCTCTGTGCAGGAGAACAATGGGAAAATAAAACAGCAGTTTGGTTTCCTTTGACAACACAACACCAAGCCCCTTTGTTTAAAAGATTAGTGTCGACAGCATCACACAGACTATCTTTCCTCCATCCACTTCCCTGATGCAAAGCATTATACCATACCTGAAACACAGCAGCAGCTTTCCAGGCTCGTCTCTGGGGGACAATGACAACACATATGTGCAACAGCTTATCCGAAAGTCTGGTACATACTGGACTGGTGTGCTAGACCCTGATTTGACCAGATTAGAGCTTTCCGCTGTGAGAAGCAAGTGGATTTAAAGCCCAAAATAATGTTATCCTATTTAAGTTTGTTATTTGGTGCGGTTAAGAGAAAAACCAGACAGAAATCTTTAACTACGGTTAGAGCTGTAAAACTGTCTTGCTTTACACGAAGTCCTGGAAAGCAAAACTGCTTGCCGGCTGAATGCTACAGGAATGAACTTTATTATGTCAAATCCTCGAATTGCATTTTATTATAAAAATGCATAATAGGATAAGAGAGCAAACACCACATATGCTTTTTTATCTGGAAAGCTTTGATTCTGGGGAACAAGAAGTCGAGTCTAATCTTTAAACTTGATAGCTATGGACACACCATACCTGTCTCTAAACCTGTATAGGTACAGCTGCATGCAGTCTCTGAACGGGTGGGACAACTTTTCAGTTCAATCCCTATTCAAATCAATGTGCTTAAGAGCGATTAGCATCGCAAGGAGCTGCCCTGGTTGGATACAATCAGGTACATCGCACAGCAAAGTAATCTGAACAGACCAGATTAGTTTTTCCGTGTCCTCAGAAGGTATGTACGCGTAGGAGGAGGGAGGACAGCACTATCCCACATATCCTCCTAATGCCGTACTCCGCATTGCACTGGGAACCCATGAGAAAGGTGATGTAAGAGGGACTATAGTAAAACTAACATAAATCATCATGTGAGAACAGACCACGCCTGAACTATTCTAGAAAAAATTGTAACCCAAATATTTGTATACTTTATATAGACTACAGACGGTTATTTTTGTGAGCAGTATTTTGTTCTCCAATATAGCTAGCTATTGTAGTCCAATACTGTAAAAGTCTATTACTGTATTTCCAAACATTCACTGACAAATAACTTGTCCTTTTACAGCTTTACCACCAGAAAGTTAAAGAAAAGGAATACAACTTCCTAAAATTAGAAGCAGAATGTGAAAAGAAGGCAATCTATAAAAGCAATCATCACTGAAAATCTCACAGCTGGGTGCTCTGTATTCATTAACAAAATGAGAAAAAAGAAAATGATCTTAACAGAAAATTCTCAGAAAGTTCCTCATGGCTAACAAGTCAGCGATTGCTACAGCAAAATTATAAGCATGTGCCCTTGACCTGCCACTAGCTGACAAGCTGAGGCCAGCAGCTCGCTGTTTTCTCCCTAGCAGATGGTAGATGAGATGCAATTTGGAAATCAACCAGTTAAAAAATGATCTTCCCCAACAGAGCCCAAGTGAAAGACAGAAGACATTTTCAGCATGTCAATAAATTAGAGGAACTTTCACGAGAAGAGCTTCATCAATGCAAACGCTTTACAGCGCGGAGTTACTGTGCAGGCTCTGTTGAGCATGCAAATCAATCGGGAACAGCTTACCAAATTATCATTGCTCCATGCTTTGCTGGGAGCAGTCTGTACAATAAAAAGACATTGTAAACAAAAGCCAGGAAAGCAAAAACAGCATTCTGTAGCAGTATTATTACTACAAGGTCAGTAGTTTGAGAAGAGTGACCCCATATGCTCCGCCTAGAGTTAAAAAGCTAAAGATACAACTTTATAGAACTTGTAAAGAAAGGAAAGGGTGGTGTAATTAGCAGAGCTATCTAAGGGCAGACGAGTCAGGCAGAGCACAGCCGTGCTTTACTATTTTGCATTCTAAGTGATGCTCTGAGGAACCCGACTGTACCACCACCTTAGGGGTAAGGGAACAAAAGCACGAGTGGAAGGTGGGAGAGCGCCTACGCAACGCCGACCTTCACGGCAGAGTTACTGCTAAGTGTTCAAGTCCTGTTACCAAAACTAGCAAAGGATGAATTCAGATTTGTCACATGATGCATGCTAATAAGACTTTCGCTTTTCTTTTGCGCTGTTAGACAAAAAGAACCAATCTAGGTGCAAGATTTGCTTATGCTAAATGCGTTTTAAACCACGTGCAAATAAACTCCACACACTGGTACATACAATAAATTCTTAGAAACTTTACCAGTACTCAGTTCAATATATTGTCGCTGCCTTAAGAAAAGTGGATGTCTCCACTAGATTCTTCAACTGCTTATCAAGCAAATAAAGCAGAAAGACCTGCTTGTACTTGCAATCAAAACAGACTTAAAAGGCAAGAAAGCTCATTTAGAACATCTTTTAAAAGTTACTGTTGACTACTGATGACGAGGTAGCTTTAGAAGTTACCTGCGACTGTGCATTACATACCAGCATTGTATTGTTTGCGTACTTATGTGTTTCCCCAAGGAGATGTTGATCCCCACTAGCAGGAAACCATTAAGAGACATCAGCCACTAGCTGATCAGCAATTAAATGCAGCCTTACAGTACATTAGAGGTAGCACTATACAACCATCTAAACAACTACTTATGTTAGCACGCATTTCTTCCATTTCCAAACTTCTGCATTAGATATTGGAATAGTACCTGACACTCAAATTTCCTCGCACCATTAACTCTTAATCTAACTTCTATAATCTGCATTTTTATGAAAATCGTAATCATATATGCAAAAGTTTCTAAAACATATTTTAAACAGTGTTAAACTTTAGAAATATATAAGCAAAACCGTCTTTCTTTTAAGAAATTAAAGATCTATTAAAACTGAGACTTCAGCAACAGTAGGAAATCCATAGTTATCAATCTGAAACGGTTTGTGTTTTGTCATGTTTCGTAAGCAGTTTCTTTGAGAGTCGGAAAACCTCAGCCTCTAATCAATACCTTTTATGAATAAGAGATAGCCACCACCAAACATTCTGCTTTTTCCTGAAGGTTTACCATCTTTCCAAATTGTTTTCTGTGGACTCGAACCAAGCAGCATAATACAAAAAGAATAACACATTCCTCCTGCACCTGCAGAAAGGGTTACCGAAGTCAAAGGCAGATTTATCATTTTTGCAAACTCTGGTTACTTGTTCTCAGCTAATGGCTTCACTTCCAGCAGTGGTCTGACTTTTCTTCAGAACTCTGAACCTCCTGAATATTTTAGTGTCTGGAATTAATGCCGTATAACATTAGGTTTCATTATAGGTTGTCAGTAAGACAAGTTACAATTTAAATATTAAAGGAAGAAAAAAAAAAAAAGTCCTTCAATTTTAGAAAACTATTTCCAGGCTTATTCTAAAACACATCTTGTTCAGTGTTTCCTTTCACAGTAAGGTACATTTTTTTCCACTACTGCCAGTTAATCTAGTGTTTGTGAGAAGTACTTGAATTATCTTGTGGCCGTCTTGCTTGGATGGGAGAGGGGAACAAAACCATGCAGGAAGCCCACAACAGAGTGGAATTTTTCCCACATTGTCAATCTTCATCTTCAGTTGGGGCTAAGTCTTCCTTCCATTTAATTCTGACAGATATCAAAGCTACCTCTTCAAACTATTTGATACACAGTAAAACAATAACTTATGCCAAATAATATTTTTTTTATTCTAAAATGTTATGATCACACGTTTTAGTGAATACAAGGAAGGAAGGCAAAACACTCTTTCTTCTCAATTCTCTTTTTAAGAAAAAAAAAAGGTGATTTCATGTTCTGTTCAGGAAACAGAGAAACATCCCTCTGAAAAGCTACTTGGTTTAAGATACAACTCTCCTATTTAAAGGAGATTTGCATTCCCCCCTCCCACCAGCAGATTCCCTAGCATGAGATCATATTTTTATTACAACAGGGTGCACAGTATTGTCAGAAATGTCAGCCTGCTGCGATGCCATTTGCAGCACATTACGTAAGTGGGGTCCCACCACCCTCACAGAGCGAAGGAGTTGTGCTCCAAGGCTAGCCCCATCCGCCACGGCATTTGGCTATGCGACGGCAACACTCACGTGGCCTGTTTTTAAAGGAGATTCCAGTTTTCATGGAGGAGGAAAGGAAGGAGCGAGGGAGAATCTATTTTGCAGACTTCGGGTGTGTTGAGAAAAGCTTACAAGTGCGGTTTGACCGACTAACACAGCCTTGCATCTCCCCAGGGCTACGCACGGTCCTCGGCAGGAGGGACAGAGCCAGCAGATGCCCGGGCTGCCCTTGCCAGAGCCAGCCCCCGGAGCCCGGTGCGCGGCCGGTGCTCTGCCTCGAGGGCCTCCTGGGGCCGACCTCCTGCTGGTGGCAGCCAAAACTTCTCCCCTGAGAGTTTCGCTTGAGAGATTAGATGGGCTAAGGGGGAGCTGAGCGAATCCTTTTCTAAAGGCCATCTCCTAACGGCACTGAGCTGAAACGCCAGCGCCAATAAAACATGCGGAAAGCCTGCCCAATAAAGCTCGTCACCTCCGTGGCTACCAAAGCCTCTGAGCTCCAAGCTTCAAGATAAGGCCGAGCTGACTGGCAAAGACAAGCCTTTAGGTTTAATACGGCCATACAGCACTAGCACAAATGGTCTCTTACTCTTTCTTGGCTCTGGGGAACCTCACAGCAGTTGGACCTCTGTATCCAGCTGTACCGACACAAGCTAGGGCAAGTACAGCCACTTGAATTAAACTCATTTAGTATTTTGATGGTTCTCTCAGGAACCTGGAAAATTTGTTTTCTTCCCTCCTCTCCTCTTTGATCCTTCCTTTTTCTTCCTCTTTAGTCTACGATTTCAGAAGGCAAATTCAAAACATGCCAGGACACCACTTAGCATTACGATCTTTATGATTCAAACAGGAACATTTTTAAAAGCAGTCTTGAACACGGATTAGCTGTCTCCGAGCATGTAACGTTTATTTCGGTGATGAGACTCACCCTAGACAATACCTAAGCACAATAAGCTTCTTCAGTGGCACACAGCAATGAATTCCACGGGCAATAAGGCGAGCAGCACACTGAGCCTGGAAAATTGCTAGATTTACGAGAGGTGGGAAAAAGGCTGGAAGTCATTGGAAAACATTTCTCCCAAATGCACTGAAGAGATGCCGCAGAAAACAATATCTGCTCTCAGCACAGCAATTTTCTAGGGCAGACAAGGCAAGCAGAAGATGCCTTTTTTTTTTAAAATACCCTTCAGTTCAGCAGAAGACAGACAAGAATGAAATCTAGTAAGGAAATGCTTCGGCCAGAAAATACTTAAAGTTATGTAAGATACACAAACATAATAAACTTCTCATGGTAATGCACACAGACCAAGAGGTCACATTGCCAATATTTAACGTTAGCATTTAGTAAAAATATCCCAGATGTCAGGCTCTATCCACAGCAGAGAAGGCCCAAATCCAGAGCTACACTTCCCTGGGCTACAGTGGCAGAGCTCCTCACGCTAAATGGTTTTATTTGTAACCATACTTCCCAAACTTTGATTCTTCACTAAAACCAAGCATTTGATTTTCATTTTTCTCTTCTCTTAAACTTTTTACTTTGCAGTCTAGTTGACCAGGCATCCCGTTATAGGCAAGCAAGCGATGGCCGTAGCAGGAAGCATCACCAAGACATTCGCAACCACAAGTCACTGTATCTAACCCCACCTCCCCCTATTTTTTTTTTAATGGAAACAAGACAACTTCATAAGCATGCTATCAATTTATGCCTTTCTAGATCTTCTTGACAGAAAAAGAGAGGCTTTCGAACCAGCTATTAAATTTACAAGCTTCGTATTGCCTGGACTTTAAATTTATGATAAATTCATTTACTGGATTTATTGGACTCCAGGAAAGCCTAGCTTATGAAATGAACAAGGCACAGTTCCCACAAAAATTACAAGAAATGCTAAAGTAATTTAAAAAAACTGCAACAAATGAATAAATCAGTTGTACTTTAAGCTTCATTACACAGCCTTCATTCTAACATCTAACTTTCAAAAGCTTAAAAAGAAAAGCTTAATAGTCTTCCTAATTTGTCCACAGGTATTAAACTTTCCAACTGTGTCTTTTCAGCCACAGAAATAACTGACGGCAACAAGATGGCATCAGCCTGTGGATCTGCACCGGAAGGTCACGAAATACTGCTTCAGGTAACTCCCTACAGCAGAGTGAAGACAAGACCCAAGAAACCTGCGTTCCCTTTCAGTCTCTGCCAGGAGCTATGCTTTCATGATGCGGGTTCTGGGGGCGCCTGCTCTTCAGCCTGTTCAGTCTCCTCACCACTTGTCCTATTATTCCTCCTTTTTGTGGTTCCTAGCACCCCCCAGCAGACCTGCCCTGCCTTCTCTCACCAAGCCTGACCTGCTCACAGCTCCCCATCCCAGCTCGCTGCAGCCTCCCCCAGCTCAGCTTTTGCACCTCCTGCTTCCTCCACGCAGCCCGGGAGCTGCAAAGCAGCTGGGAAAGAACAGAAAACACATTCCCCACATCCATCACAGTGGCTGAAGGGTAAAATCTATCCAGCTTTATCCCTACAGCCCTAAATTGGGGTTTCCTTAGCTGTTCTGTGGGGGGCTAAGGCCAGTCTGGGGGCAAGGGGCTGGAACACATTCAGTTATGCTGCTGAGATGAAGCCTGATGTGTGCACAGATGTGCGGTCCGCTATTTTAGCGGCTCAAGTCTCTGCTGCAAGGTCTGATTTCTGAAAGACTGCTGGCTTGGCAAGCGGGATGGACCAGCAGCGGGATGGGGAAGGGTCCCTCCTCGACAGCGCCCAGTCTCGGAGAGCTCAGCCTGGCATTCTCTCAAGGAACCAAACCAGTGCTACACAGACCGTTTTTTCCTCTCTGCGGTCTTCAGAAAAGAGCTGAACTACTTGAAACTTTCTGTAAGGCAGACCCAGATGAACACATCTGGTTGCAGAAGCTGTGCACTAAGGCAGAGACTGACTCCAGGCTATGCCTGCACCCAGCCAAAACACAGCACCGACAAGTGAACTAGTGCCAGGCACTCGCAACCAGCTCCCGACTGCTGATGCAGAAGCCACTGGACAAGTCCCTGCAACGCAGGTAGTTGTTGCTGGTGCTTACTTTCTGTATGGAAGAGCTTGCCCCATACCTCAAGTCAGTACACGCAGGGTCGCAATTACCTCCGTGAGGAGCGTATGGGAGTCGTCGGCGAGTGCCTCCATCAGCGGCTCTGGGAGCTTGGAGGGGGAGCAGAGCAGGGAGCGGGTCCTTATTTGTCTTGTGAAGGGGCTGAGAACTGGTGTGCAGGCACAAACTGTGGGATTAGGCTCACAGCAGGCACAGTACCCAGAATACATCCATTTTCCTGGGGGATGATTTAAGATTCATACGCTGTAGTTAAGACCCTGCTTCATCTTTCCTCCTTCTGCCCATTCCTCCTTCTCCTTGATAAAAACTAACAAAAGAGCCATCGTCTTCAGCTGTTCTTTCCTGTGACCTCAATAGGATACAAAGGGCAGGAAGGATAATGCTCAGAATATACAATGTGATAAAAAGACGATTATTCTAGAAAGTTAATTTGAACATGACTAAATAAGACACTGGATTTAACTGGAAGCTAGCACACACAGTTATATGATTATATGCATAATATGCTGTATTAAGAACTTCTTACCTGGACAAAAGGGTTATTCTGAAATAGAAATGGAAGTGCCAGTAGGTTTCTCCAGCTAGTCTGGGATTATTTCAAATGGATACAGCTCTATTCTGCTCTGCACAGTTGTTCAGAGGGTTGCATCTTCAGTGCAACGGTGTTGCTTAAAGAAAAATGCATATGAACAAGCATATCATTCATACCTCGTGTCTTGCCAGCCCGCACCTTTTTACTAGCTAATTATCATGTGGCAGTCTGTCAAAAACATCAAGCTTTTTTTTTCCCCCCATTTTTTTTTAAGCTGCACCTTTTATCATTAAAAAAAAAAAGATGAAAAGCATCTGGAAAATGCAGTGTTCATTTGTTTGCGAGGTTCGTGCCTACCAGCAGTGCAATGACACTCGTGGGCTTTTTGGACCCGATGCCAGCGCTCCCTGGGAGGAGCCGTGAAGGCCGGCGCTTGTTTTACTGCCCCAAATTTGCACTCCCGCAGCCATGGAAGTGGGAATTCAACTCGTGCAAATGGCAAATACGATCAAGGTTGCAGAGATTTTTTGGGGCTGGCTACTGAAATAATTTTCGCTTTTTATTTCAGAGAAGATATGAACTCTGTTACCTTCAGACTGGCAATAAACGTTTCTGCGTGGTACACAGCTCCTAAACGCGGAGCCCTGAAGGACAGGTAACTAGGACTCGTAACCAACAACCCAATTCTTCCTGGCAGCAACTGGACAGAAGAGGAACGATTTCACCATACAAACCCCTCACTTGTCAGGAGTCACAGAACTGCTGCTTCCAGCACAGAATGATTTCAGTTTACTATGCAGGTCTCACATTTAATTTTAGTATGACAAGTGGTTATATACAAAGAGAAATTGAACACGTATCTGTGCAGCGGAACAAAAGGTACTACAACAAACTGCAAGTAAAAACAGACCATTTACACTGCTGTATAAAAGAAATGAAATATCTACTATAAAAGCTACAACTGCATTTACAGTAATGATAAATCTTCCCCAACGCATAGCCGTCAGGAAAGCTAAGACAGTTATGCTTCGCTGGGTTACAAAAACAGTTTCCACTGCTGAACCCAGGGGGTCTGCAAGGGTTGATTAAACAGCTCTGGCACAGAACCCCAGCGAGCTGCCGGTTCAACCCAGAGCCTGGTGCTTCGGATGAGCTGGAGAGGGAGCGCGCCCCGCTCCTCGCACCAGGTTTGTGCCCCCAAGGGCAGGGCGAGACAGCACCCCTCGCCTCTGCGCTCTGGGCAGCAGATGGACCTGGACAGCCTCCTAAAATGCGCAATGAGGGCTCAACACCGTTTTTTTAATTCGTTTTAGATAATACTAAATCTAGTATCTCCTAATCTGAGTTAATACTAGCATAGGAAGCGCTCCATACCACTTGTCAGCAGCCCATAGGGCATGCTGCAAGAAAACTGGGCTGTAACACAGCGTCTACCTCTTAACTCTCATATTCCACTTCTTACATGGATTAACCACTTTCTAATGCGAAATATTAAAACTCTGGAATAAAAAAAAAATCACCACTATTGATTTTAATGATTGTTTAAAATTCAAACCAAACCAGAAATGATATAGTCTTTGCAATTCTCTAATTTTTATAGACCCTAAATGCAGCTTCACTTATTCTTGTGTATTGTTTCAAGCTGTTAAATATCTACAGGCTGGAAAGAGAAAAAAAAAAGTCAAAAGCATGAACTGTATCATCCTTCTCCCTGCCCCTAGAGAGGCTTCAGCCAGGCAGCAGCTACTTCAAAGCTCCCACTGCACGTGCCTAGAGACTTAAACTAAGAGAAGCAACTGCCAAATTCAGGAGGCAGCAAAAGGCTTAGATTCAGAGGCCTCCCTGAGGCTAAACAATTTTTAAATTAAAAACTCAAAAATAAAAACTAGAAAGGAGACAAACCCTGAAGTAATGCCCTCCTGGAACAATACGCACCCAAATCTCTCATAACTTTCTGAGGCACAGCCACCGAGGTTAATGACCCAGCAGCAGCCAAGTGGTTTCTGGGCTTCCCAAAATCCTACAGAGCCTCGTGGGAACCACTGGAGCTGCTTTACACGTTTACTTCAACCTTTCGGAATCAAAGAAGAGTAAACCAAGAGGACACACAACAGTTCAAGGTTCTTAACCCAAGCCTTTCTACGTGAGACCAATCAAGGTGGCTGTTAGCTCCCGGAAGAGCATTTACGCTTAAATTATCCAGCGCACAGAGATCTCGCAGATCTCCCCCTTCCGCTTTCACCAAGACTGCTGTAAGCAAGTGAAATGCTTCGCTTACAGCCATCCAGGCACGATTCTGAGAACAGAGCGGCAGCAGAGCATTGATGTTTGTTACTGATTAATTCCTGCTCTATTTTTAGGGTACGCCTTTTCCTGCAAAGCTGTGGAATAATCTGATCAATGTGTCCCCAAAAACAGTATGTTCCCAAAAAAGGCAGTACAAAGAAAAGATCATTCATCACTTTTTTGGATGGAAATCATACTTCTCTCTCAAAAGTACAAGAGAAAATTCTAAGGAACACATAGTTATAAAGTTTGAAAGTGCAAAAATGAGAACGTGACATGCAATTAAGAACTAAAATTTGTAGATAAAAATATTTTGAGTACAACTGTGTGCTGCAGCTAACTATTATACTGTTATGAATCAAACATGATGTCATGTTCTGCAAAGAACACAGGAATTACAAAATACTGAGATTCATAATTTCCAGAGGGGGAACCACACACACGCACATGAAAGTGACCAAGAAGCCAAACATCCCCTACAGAAATGCAGGAATCTCAGTGGTAAAAAATTTATCTTAGTCCACTGTGCCCTGAATGGGTAACTGACGTGAAAATGAAATTTATGATCCACGTGTAATTTTCCACCTCTACAAACTTTTAATTCAATTATAAATCACGTTTCCTCTGTATTGCAGTCTTTTAGTGGCTGTCTGCCTTTTCCCTGCATTGCATTGCAGGGTGTTTTACAACTTTACCTTCTGCCACCACGCCTGGCACAAGACAAAAAAAAGGGGGGGGAGAGGGAAGGAATCACTTCTGTCTGCCACAGCACAAAAAGAGTCGGGTATCCCTTCTAACTTGAATTAATTTATTGATGCTGCTCAACACATGGTGCCCTGAGCAGCTGCAATGACAAAGCACAGGTCCAGTTCTGCAAGGGGAGATGAGACCATCTCGAAGCCCGTTTTGTCTGCAGCACCATTATTCCTGTAATTTATCTTCTGCTGCCTCCTGAAGCTGATTTAATTCTCTGACCTGGCAGAAAACGAGCCCAGCAAAAGCAAAAACAAAGTACCACACACAAACACGGCACAGACTTTGCTGTTGGGTTAGCATGTTAAATTAACTCTGACAAATTAGTCTGTCAAGTGTTCAGTGGGTAAAACCACGCAGAGCAGGAAAGGAAGCAAGACCTCTCTGGAGCAGCAGCATGTTCACGTTAGCTTATCTGCCTGAGGTGTTGTGGCCCAAAAATGGGAACCTCGGTCTCCTGAATATTCCACCACAGTCACCCCGCTTCCCCAGCTCTCTGGAGGCCTGTTAACCTTCACTCCCAAGCAACCCTATAGGTCCTCTTACCTGAAAACACCTAAAGAACCAAGCCTGTTACCTTTCAAGTCCCTTATACAGTCTGCCCCCGGACTACGTTACGTTGTATTATTTAATTGACAATTGAAGCACCATAGCACTGCTCACTTCAGTAGTGAAGTCAGTAGTTAGAATGATTTCATTATTACATAAATATGCATCAGAAACCAGATAAAATTTACCAAAAGCAGCAGCTTCATTCAAAGAAATCCTTTTTCCTTTTATAAAGCTTTGCCCTGGGGAAACAGAAATGGTAGGTTGCCCTGGTATTTAATCCCCTTGTTTAAACAAATTTTAGAAGTGAGCACATTATTCACCCAGGAGTATGTCTTCATGTAAGAGGTTTGGGTCCTGGCAAGAGCATCCTACCTAGGAATCACAGCCACAGAAAGGCACCTCTCAAATAACTCACGAGACAACATCAGAACAAACCGTTCTGTTCTGTTCATTGCTTCAAAGTTTCACCTAAATGTCTTATCACTGAACTCCATAAAAAAAAAAAAAGAGTAAATAGAAATATATTGCTCCTGGGAGACCATACATGTTTTCCAACTGCAATTTATTTTAGCTATAAAGCATTTGCTTAACACATCAGCAAACATTTTTCAGCTCCGTATCTGAATATTTAATCCCATGACTCAGTTTCTTTGCTGTTTTCAGAAACCAAATCCAAGCACCCAGGTCATAAAAGACAGTTGAAGTACAGTTCAGATAACAAATTTATAGCTGAATTAAGTGATTAGTTCTGAAAGACTATGGGTATGATAGAAACTACTTCTAAACTTGTGCTGATAACATGCTTATTTCAAGTCTTTCAGATAATGTCCTAAAAAAAATATCTAAGCAAAACCCAACATACACTAAATAATCATATTGGAAAAAGCCACCCCAAACCGCCACTAACATTGGGACTGTGTTTATTTAAAACAGGTGTGGAAACACTGAGCTATTAGATAATAAAAAGGCCCAGTAGTCTGTTACACACATACTCACACCCTTTAAAATGACTGAGCTTAGGTTTTCTGATAAAGCAGAACAGTTGTAAATTTAAAGCCTGGATTTTCGTTCTGTCCAATGCAATAGTATTTGCTCAAAGGAGTCAACAGCATTTAATTTTCAGTTCTGAATGCTATCAGTAACCTTAATAAGCTTTATGAAAAACAACTGTGAATAAATCTTTGGACCTACAGAACTGTAGCTCAAGCACAACACAAGCCCTGTGGTGACTTGTTCACAGTACGAAGAACCTCAGAAAAAAGTGCAGACTGGAACAGTGAGTAAGCAACTTTCACGAGCAGTGTACCAGACCATATTCCTTCCCCATTAGAAAGGATGACGGTAAGAAATTAGAGGCTAGGAGACAACGTCTCTCAAAGAAGGAGACAGCACAACTGCCCTGGCGCTAGCTGCCACAGCAGCGATGCCCACTGACTTTGATATTTCACAGAGTCACAGGATGGATGCGGCTGGCAGGGACCTTTGGAGGCCACCTGGTGCAACCCCTGCTTGAACAGGGTCACCCACAGCAGGCTGCACAGGACCACGTCCAGGTGGCTTTCGGAGCTCTCCAAGGAGGGAGACTGCACAACCTCTCCGGGCAGCCCGTGCCAGTGCTCTGGCACCCGCACAGCACAGAAGTGCTGCCTGGTGTTCGGAAGGAGCATCCTGTGTGCCCGTTTGTGCTCACTGCCTCTCGTCCGGGCGCTGGGCACCACTGGGAAGAGCCAGGCTCCACCTTTCTGTTTGAGTTTGGACCGGGAGTGTGCATGTACAATGGTCATTGCCACTTACCCCTCCTGGGTTCCCGTCATTGCAAAGCCTTGGGCAGGCACCCAGCAGCGCCTGGCAGCAGAAAAGCTGGTGTGGGAGGGGTGGGTAACTGAGTCCTCCCCACCAACTCTTCTGCTCTGCAGATGTCTTCCCATTGTCCTACGTTTCCTGCTAATGCAGACATAGTGCTAAAATACAGCATACCGGAGCTAGGGCATCTTGTAATGTCCCTTCTAAAGAATCCTGCACTTCAGCTGCGGATCCCGCAGCACACCATTCAAGAAAAGATGCATCTGCGTGCCACTGGTAGCTGACCCCACCTGCCCATCTGCCATCCCACACGCCAAAAGAGTAAGTTTTATAACAGGATCTCTTCTCGCTTCTTAGTAGAGAAAGGTCTCAAGCCAGGGAAAACATATAAATGCTTAACTTAAAAGTTTTATGTATAAAACCTTTAGTTCCAAAGGATCCCTAATTAGCTCACTAAAATACCTGAACACAGAGGATATTACTAATTTCCAAACTGAAAAACAGCCACCACTGGGATGATACGCATGCACACAAACTGTCTAACATAAAAAGGGGAAAGAAAAAAAAGGAAAAACCTCCCCTCATACCTCCCTGTGTGCATGGCATTATACAGAGTCAGCTAAATTACAGTGGTGTAATTTTTTTTCCCCTCCTATGAGACGATATTTGTAAGAATCCTTATTTTCTCAGACTCAACTAGAGTTTGACTGCAAGCATTTTCAGAGTTTGAAATCACAGTCCTACTGAAGTCTGCAGCCAGACTCCTGTGAGCTGTACAGCACCAGAATTTCACCCCCAAACAGATCAGCAATTCTTTACTGTGTTATGCTCTGAGCTATTTTAAATATGCTTTAAATCCAGGCCTCAGATAATCCACGAACACGGACTCCTTAGATTCAATCTTAAAATTCTGTTCAAAACTCAGTTTTTTGAGTTCACAGTTATGAACCTAAAAAAGATGGCCTGATTTTTCACATTAGCTGAGCAAAGTCCTGGCTGTCACTGCCCTATTATTTTGGCATATATTTGGATGAAGTGCAGCAAAAAAACTAGATATTCTTTAACAGAGAAATGCAGACATCAGTTCTAATAAAGATCAGCCTGAGTCTCCGGCCATGCTAATGCCTGTGAGGGTTTTGAACAGTTTAGATAAAGACCCCGTTGCCCCCTGTGACCCAGCCAAGCTGGCCAGACCACCCATCTCGCAGCAGAGCTTGCTCACATGCAAGCAGCCACCCTGTGCCACCGCATTCACTGGACACTGATTGTTAGGAGCACGTCACCTAACACATGAAGCCAAACGTGCTAACTTTGGGGTCAGAACGAGGACCCACCTGCCGGACCCCCAAGGTATTTCAAGCAGTATCACCATCTGGGAGCTGGGAGGATTCTTCCCAGAAAGTAACAGGTTTACAAAACGCTGGACAGTGAAAGGAAGCAACAGAATGGTATTTGTTTCTAGTAAACATAAAATAAATATGAAGCTGGTTGTCTTTCAGCATCTTCCGCAGGTTTCATAATGATTTTTTTTCCTGGAGGAGAGGGGAAGATGCTCTTCATGCTGCTGACCCCAGGGAAACTCCAGACATTAACTCACCGCTGCTTGCCATCGTCACCTGGGTGAAGGGGAGCTACAGCTGCAAGTCTCAAAAGCTGCTTCTGTTTGTTTTGTGTTTTTTACCACAGTTGTAAGAACACATTGAGTTTTCATGAAAGACAAGATTTGTTACAAAGTTTTCATTTGAAAACATTTGCCTTTAGTAGCTTGAAACTATGATTCTTTATTTTTTTTTTCTATTTACATATTGGAATGTACTAACCTATTCTGTATCTTACAAACTTCACATTTGAAAGCTTCACTCAAGCTTGTGTTTTGAAAGAGCTCCTAACTCTCAGATGACTACAAGCAGCGTTTCATATATTGACCTGCAACAGATCATAAAAGTTATACTTAAACCAGAAAATAGTCTTCTTCCCTTCTTGCAGGAAGCCTCCACAAGTTTCCAATCAAACACAACGTCTATGCTATTAAGAAAAGCAAGCTATTCTATCACAATGAGCTGCTTATTTCAGATTGAAGACCCAAAAATGTAATTTTGTATGCCACATCATCCAAAAATAGTGTTAGAGACCTCTCTTACTAGTCTTCAAATGAACGTTATATTTATTCAATAAGCAGTCATTTCAAAGCAAGACAAGAAAATGATGGACCATGTCAGATTTTACTCTTTGGAAGTAATGGAGTGTGGACAATCTCACTTAATTACTTTCCAAAGAATTAATTTAGTGAAATCACGTTAACATATCATTATCCCACCCCATCTCCCTAAAAAACCTCAGGGAGCTACTTCCCCATTTTAATTACGTAATGAACGAACACTCATTGTGTTTCATGGAAGAACAGCATCGTCCAAAGTTCCTTCCGTACTCCCTCTCAGTTTTTGCAATACCTTATGGCTGCCCAATTAGTGTCATTTGCAAACAGCAAACACCGACAAAAATATAGTCATTATAGCACTTCATGCAACCTTCCTACTTATTCTCTCACATCTTCCTCGAGATTTTAATGATCAAAAGACAGGTTCTTCATTACAGCTAAACAAAACTTCTCTTGACAAAAGAGCTGCAGCATCAACTTTAGGATTTCCAGCTTGAATTTCTAAGGCAAGAAGAAACAAAGGAAGTCAGGATAAAGCCTATTAAAACGTATGTCACTGACTGGAGAACTCACTCTCTCCCTCCTCATGTATTCACTTTTTAATAATGTACTTCTAATATAATTTTAAGCCTTATTTGAATTGTTTGCACGTGGTTTAAGCTTCAATAAAAGAATCTGAGTTTTAGTATTCTTAATTAGAACTTAAAACACTCACTTCATCAGTTCTGTAAAGTATTAAATTTTTAAAAAACCTTGAAGATCAGATAAAGCGTGTTTTTCTGCTGAGAGCCCAATGCTTTAATTTACAATTCCGTATGTTGTTTTATTCATGATAAAATACTTGATACTTGCAGTTTCTCTCCATTCTGCTAACACTGACACAGACTCTCTGTTGAGGTTTGACTAAGACGGAAGGATTCTCTCACAACTGATCTATATTTTCATTTGTTTTTAAAAGCTTATTAAAGAACAATCCCCCCCAAAAAATCTAGTGACTACAATTAACACTATTCATGACTAAAAAGGGCTTTAATAATTTATGATTTGGAAATACATAGCTAATTAAAGGGCGACAAATTCATTTTACTTATATAGTGCCTTACCAAAAATAATAGTTTGAGCTTTAATAGTCTAACAATATATATTGTGAAAGCGCCCATTACAGCAAGTTATTTTTATTTCAGAGTGTATGATTTATTCTGCATTCAATTACTAGGCACGCAAAAATGTGTTTCTGTATGCTATCCCTCCCCCTAATTCCAGGATAGAAGAGAATGAGTTCTAGAAGCTGGTTGATCAAAGCTCATCTTACATGCTACAGGGCTTCAAAATATGTGAAAGAGACGTTTAATGCAGAGTCCAAGCCACAGTTATATCTAAGGTTTCAACTGGAAAAGCCAGAACAAACTGGAATGAAGAGAAAAATGAGAAAACGTTCTCCAAGCAATTCTGGCTAAGAAAGTCTTCTGCTGTCCTACCAAACTGGCAGATGCTTTGTGCAGGTTACCTCCACGAGGTCAAAATGTGCCACTGGCCTGGAGAGAGCAGGTCTAGAGATGAAGCACGAGAAAGCCTGGTACGTCTGCCTCTCTCCGTTGTATGCTTCCGAGAAAAAACAACAAACCTGAGTAATGCTATTGACAAGTTCTCAGCATTGCTTTGAAGACGTCTGCAACATCTTTTCATCCTCACGGGGTATGAATCCGTCCAACGAGACAATCCAATTTCACTTGGCATTATTCCTAGGAAGTGATCACAGCGAAACAAACTGCAGTCTTCTAACCTTGATGGATTTGATCTAGTGACCTGAAAACTACAAGGCTCAGCTTACCGTCCCTCGTTCCCTAATCCATACGATATCGTGCAATTTTGGTCCAGCTGTAGGAAGAGAGTAACTGGACATGTTTTGGAAGGTCAGGGAGAGGAAGTAAGAGAGTCAACTGCAAAAGAAGAGAAAACTGCCTGAACTGTCCATAAATGTTTCCTGCTTGTGGAGTTCACTTCCTCACCAACAGAGCATCCTTCCACTTGCAGATAAATGAGTCAGAGAAAACATACACATATTCAACTTATTTTCAGGAAAGGCAGATAATTATAGAAGCAGAAGGTTCAAATTGGAAGTACACTGACCAAAATTAGGACGTGAACAGATTTACACAATTCACTTCTCCCGATTTCGGGAAAAAAATGGTAACTGACGGTTAACAAAACTATTACCTGTCAAAAATCTAAATAATGGAGATTGGGGGAAGACTGAAATGGAGATTTGGGGATGGGGGGGAAGGCCTGGAAAAAAGTTTTTACTTTTTTAAGGTTGAGGGTTTGGGATTTTTTTTTTTTTTTTGGTGGGGGGGGGGGGTTGTTTATTTAATAGATTCTGACAGAGTTGATATCACTTTAAAATTTCCTTTGCAAAGAAATCCATTTCATTTAGAATTTGTTTTACACGTTTTTTACCACCTTACCGGGTATTCTAAATTTGCTATTTCTGTCAAACAAGGCACCTGTGTTTGCAGAGATGACCATTTGACAGCTATGATTTCCCCACTAGCCAAGTGAAGAATACTAAAGAGATGCTACAGGTTGTAAACAAATCAAGGATAAATTCTCACTTCCATTTCAAAGTCTACACAGGCATTTTTGTAGAACACAAAGCACAAATTCCACCCTTTATATTTTACTCGCCTAATAACCAAGCCCACAGCTATCAGCAGGTCACGTTCCTTAGATCATGGTTATGACTATGAACAGACAGGGAATTGAAGGCCTTTGCCCACATCCATCCCACCCGCGTCCCTGACCTGGTTATAATCACTGCAGCTGATCTACCGAGCTGCAGAGTGACCAGGAGGCAAGACGAGCACTGTACCTAATTCCAGTATGCACCTTGCTCCGTGGGGTTCCGTGCCCAGCATGATTTTCTCTGCAAGTTCTTGTGCAGACACTAAAAGCTCAACACTAGGCTGCCTTACTAGCATTGTACCACTTGTGCCTTCAGCTTAAGGAATACATTACTAAAACATTGCCTGACTGAGGGTGAACATAATAGTTTTCTATCCGAGAACCACATAAAAGTTCCATCAATACCAGGGAGCGGACCTATAAGCTGGCATGGTTAATACTCCAAACTTTACTTTTCAACATGCAAAATAAACCAAGTGTTCCTCAATACCTGGGAAGTGAGATGCAAGTTGAGAACCATCCTTAGACAGGCACTAACAAGAGTTATTTTAGTATTGTAGCTAAAATAAATAAATAAACAAGCAAACAGAATAGGCATACCAGCTAGCAAAAATGTTTTGTGCATCTGAAGAGACTGTCCTCTGAAAAGAAGATTGCAAATTAGTGTGATAGACTCCATTAAAGCTGGCATATACCATTTCCTCCAAGTTCATACGCAAGGAAAGCGGAATGAAATAACACCTAAAAACCACACTGCAAGTTTGTGTTTCTTGCTTTGATGCTGCCTCTGAGTGACACCTGAATCCATTAGCACAGTGGCTCTCAAACACCAACTCTACCCCACTGCTCTGTAAAACGGAGTTGAAGAAAGTAGGTGTCTTTGAACTAGCTGCGCTAAATATTTGTCCTAGATTTTAGACATGCAGCTCAAAATGCAACTATTTTCCTTGCCTCTTTCTTCTCTCCCGTCTTCCTCCATTTACGATATTTGTACGCACTGTGAGCCGTAAAACCACGTTACTACACAACCATGCAGACCAGATCTGTATACGGTTAAAACGGAAAACCCTTCTCCTGAACACAGAGCTGTTTCTAGAGAAGAAGGGAGGCTTGGGGTCAGTTTGCCCTCCTGTTACCCCTTTCCCCCCAGGCCAGGTCCCTTGGGGGCCAAGACCCCATTCCCTCAGCCCACCACGAGCCCCTGCCCACCCTTCTCTCCTCCATCCCCCTGCAGCCACCAGCTGCCCAGGGCAGGGAGAAGGGACTGGGCAAGGGGACAAGCTGCAGCCATCCTCGTGCCAAGCCAAGAGCCTGCTCGCTGCCCTGAGCCACCTGTGCAGCCCACAGGTTATCTGCGGCTGTTCCTACAGGAGCGCTGCTGGCTCCGCACCCTGATCTGTTCTGACACAAGACGCAGGCAGTCTCTTTATTGTTTCTCCAATTCTAGGCAATCAGAAATTTCCATTATGGCCTTCCTTGGAAAACTAACCCTTTCTTCTATCCTCAGAACAGAAACCCTCTCAGCGTACAATGATGATCCCTTCAAGTGCTACCAGCCATTTCGCTTTACCCTATGCTAAAATCACATTTGTTTTCAAACGTCCATCACCTGCTCACTCTAGTTCTTCTTTACGCCTACCCTCCTCACAACTCCATGTTGTCTTTCATAGCACCCATCCTACTTGCAAGAGCTTTCCACTTCCTTCCAAAGCAATTTTCTTTTCCTCTTTCAACCTCAAAACCTTCACTGGCATCCTCCATCTGTATTTTTTTCCTCATGGGTCTGCGTGAAATATCTGATCACCTCAAGGCACTATTCAAAGACCCAGTTCTCTTGTTCTGCTTCATCTCGCATAATATAGTCTCACTGAAGGCTAACTCATAAAAGGAAAGGCTTCTGAATCAAACCACTTCCTTTTATAAACACAGAACAATACAGGTTTACAACAGTCTCTTGAGCTCGCTATCTACAATTCTATGACAAGGAGGCAGATAATCTCTTCAGTAACCCATTCTAGAGCATAAAACTTAAGGATTAACCAAGATTTTTAAAACCTATGTACAGCGTAAATAGGGAGGGGGTATTTTCATCATGTATGCTATGTGCTTAGAGTTACAAAATCAACAGCAGTGAGAGTTCTCAGAAATAAGATCCTCCGCTTATTCAAACTACTGAGAGTGTTGTTACTCCTCCTGTTCCCACATGCATGCTGCTATCATGAATAGCGTAAAAGCAGAGCCCAGAGATTTTGCTAGGAAGCCAGCTTGCTTATGAATGGATTAGAGTATGAAGTTTGAGAGAAATTGATGCATGTTTTCTTTATAAAAATGCTTGCAATAAAATATTTACCAAGATTAGGCAAAACAGGCATCTGCTATTAGCGCACAACCCCCGTACCCAGTCATAGTTTTCTCTCTCGAGGAGCTCTGAGAACACTGCATCCCCGCACAATGCACAGCCCGGTCCGTCACGTTCTGAAGAATTACTCCCAAAATCTCAAGGTCCAAGTTTTCTGCTAGCCTATCCCTTTCTTGCACCACACCACAAAGAAAATTCACGTAGAATTTATCATCCTCATCTTCTCCGTGAGAAGACGCAAGCTACGTTTGATGCAGCTGCTGTGCTAGAGCAATTTACCATTAACCTGACTCCAGCTGCTCAGGCAGCAGCCGAAAGCCAGACCACCGCTGCAACCTGGAGGAAGCACAGCTCCGCAAACCAGCTCTGACCGAAACACGGGACTGCGAATGCTCATCACTTTGCTACAAAAATAAAAAGCAACGGCTAACCTCGGAATACCGGGTTTTGTTTCCCAAGTTCTCCAGGAGGCACTCTCGGTGATGTTCAGCCGCGTTCCCCCCAGAGAGCCGCCGCCGCCACCACCAGCAGCAGCGAAGGGATTCCCGCTGCTACCCAGGCCCCGCTCCCAAACGCTTCCTCCGGTGATCCTGACAGTCCCTCACTTCCTTCTTCCTCCTCTCCCATCCCGAGCCCAACTGCTGCCTTTCCACGCTCCCACCCGGACCGCAACCCAAACAACCCCTCTCTCAGAGAGAAAAAAAGGACAAAAATAACCAGCTAACAACAACCCGCCCGCCTCAACTCCGCCCAGCCCTTCCCAACCCAAAACTCGCCCTTGCCGGGCGGGGAAGGCCGGGGGGCACCTGCCCCAGGCCGGGTGCTCCCCACGGCTGTCCCCAAGCCCCAGGGGTGTCCCCAAGCCCCCCACGGGTGTCCCCACAGCCGCGTCCCCAGCCTGCGGGGGCCGGGCTGCGGCAGAGGCGGCCGGGGGCGAAGTTTCTCCCCCTTCTCCCCTGCCCCGCGTTCCGCTGCGGGGCCGCGGCAGGGCCCTCGCCCTCCTCCCCGGCCGTACCGTTGCAGAACTGGAGCAGCGAGGAGGTGTCGTAGAGGCTGCTGTAGCTGGAGAAGCCGTCCTCCATCCTGCCCGCACCGCCGCCGCGCCCGTCCCGGCGGCCGCCCGCTGCCGCCTCGCCCGCGCACTGAGGAGCGGAGGCGGCGGGGGCCGCGGCGGCCTGCCCCTGTCCCTGCTGCTGCTCCTGCTCCTCCTGCTGCTGCTGCTCCTGCTCGCACTGCTGCTGCCTCACTCAGTTGCCATGGCGACACATTCACTCCGCCGCGGCCGGGGCGGCGGCGGGGAGGGGGAGGCCGCGGGGCGGGGCGCGGCGCTCCCCTTCCCTTCCCTTCCCTTCCCTTCCCTTCCCTTCCCTTCCCTTCCCTTCTTCCCTCTTCTCTCCTCCCCTCAGCCGGCCGCCAGAGCGGGAGGCCCCGGGGCTGCGCTCGGTTGGAGCGGCGAGAGGCGAGGGGCGGCCCCGGGGCAGCGAGGCCGAGCCAAGAGCGGCCGCTTGCGGCCGGTGCTGGGCCCGCGGGGGAGCCGGGCCAGGCCGCACGGCTCCTCACGGCTCGGCTCGGCACGGCTGCTGTCGCCCCCGGGCCTGTCCCGACGCCTGGGGTCCCCAGAACATGGGCCTGCACCGGGCCCCTCTGTCCATATAGCATTGTGACCGATGTTCCCTCACAATAATAAAGATATGTGCTGTACTTCGTAATGCCATTCTATAGCGTTAGCTATTCGTTCAAACATCGCTGCTATCTGTACTCTTTCCTCACATATGATACTAAAATAAAATATCTATACATTCTTACACTGTCCATTCATGGTGCTATGAGAGTAGTGGTGCCAAACTGATGGTTAGTAATATTGTAAAATTACGCCCTATCAACTTCGGTTCCTGTGCTAAGGATGCTGACGTGTTCAGTGATTGAAAACCATTTTTATTTCAAGCTCCTCTAGAGAAAAATAATGCATTGCATATCTATAGCACCTTTCATCTTCAAAAATGCCAAGGCTCTCACAGTGTTCTCCTCGGATCTCAGTCCTTTAAGGAGCTTTTTGCATGGCGATTCCATCATGTGGATCCAGTTACAGGCAAGAGTTCTGTATATATGAGTCTTTTCACCAACCACTAAACCACGGCAGTGCTAACACAAAAATATGCTATAAAATTAGGCTGAGATATCAGTTCCATATTAAAATGGAGTGAAAAGTGCTCCCTCCTGAATTGCTAGTGCCAACATCGGTAGAGTTGAAGAGATCTCCAAACCAGTCTGATGGTGCTTAACTTGTATCTGACAAAAACAACTGCCTTTTATAGCTGCAGGCTATAAAATAAGGGAAATTTGTAGTAGCTTAGTTTTAGAGAGAGAGACAGGCAGACAGACAGAGAATGACTTCAAAAAGGACAATATATTTTCTTTATGTTTTAAATGAGCCAGGATTCTTTCTCATCTTCAAAGGCCCCTTAGGTTTTCTCATGACCATCTTATGCATAATCTATCAAACTTTTCCAAAGTACCATATTGTTCTAAAAAAGTGTACACACACCAGCACAAATATATGCATGAGATTCCTGGCAGACAAGTTACAATACTAGAAAAGTGGAGCTCAGTTTTAATACTGATTTTAATTAAGAATTTCCTTCATTTTAAAGGATTATTGCTATGATTAGGTTATTTTTGAGGCTGAGAAGTGTTTTAATGTGCTAATTTTTCACTAGCTAGAGACAGTTTCAACACAAGCAGCATGCTTTCTATAAGATGTCAATGTTAGCTTAATCTGTACCTCCTTAAGATGTGTAAATTTGGGGGGAAAAAATCTTTGAGATCTATGCTGTGGTGCATGACTTTAATGTCAAAACAGTTTCTGTATAGGTCTGTAGCAATTACAATACCAGATTAATTAAATGGAAAAGGATATCCAAAGTATCACATCGGTAGCTAAAAAAGTGTTGTCAATGAGAGTACTACACAGATAAGAGAAATAAACACCCAGTAACTTTTACAATATCTGCCAGTGCAGAAGATAGGACAGAAAGGGGCAATACAGCTCCATTTCAGGGAGGGGAAATTAAAATTCACTTTGAAAATAAAATCTAAACCTGATCTGAGCACAGCATCATTGAAGGAAAATAAATACCTGAACCTTACAATAGATTACCTACTGAAATTAGTTGTGAAGGTGTTGTGAAACTGACAGTGAAGCCTATCAGCTCACCACACTGAAAATCAGCTCAGTGATGTGACAGAAAATAATCTCAGCTCACGTCTCTACATGCTGTTATGATGCCATTATATTCAGAGGGCAAGGGTTGGAAAAGGAAAACACTGTCTTAATTTAATTGCAATGATTTCTAGACCTGTTACAATCTTATTACACTAAACTGCACTACAAGGCACAAAATGAAAAAGAAATTATATCTGGCTGTGTGAACAATGGAACAATGGATCTGAAGGATTCGCTAATGTGTCAGTGGGAATTCTGGTGGTGCAGCTAAACAATGAAAACATTTCTTTTTATAGTCCATTTTTCAGTCAACTATAGTTTTATTCATTTGTACATGTCCAAGCTAGTGCACTGGAAAATGTTAAATGATATAACTGGGAATTGCATCCTAAGCAATACAGTGGGACTGGTGTATTTTGAGGGGATTTGTTGTATGTTTGTGCTGTTGACAGTGTTAGAAACTCTGCATGACATTACCTTTTTGAAAGCTGCATTTTGTAACTAATGATTTAAGTTTCACATGTATTGAGTGGTGTATTACAAACTATTTGGTACATGAAAACAAAAGAGCTTTTACACAACCCTAGTGGAATTTTCAGGAGTTAATACTCCAATTTCAGGACAAAGAAACCTCGCTTACACTCCCAATTTACATGCAGTGATCAAAGCATTTTGATGTTTTTCTTATTTTTTTTTTCTACTTCCTTTGCATTACTAATAAATACCAAAAACACCCTGTAGTAGTTTCATATCAGAAGCATTGCGATTCATAACTCTCAACAGTATTGGATTGTAGAGTATTATAATGTGATGTTACAGCCAACAATACTCTCAACTCAATAGCAAGCTTTCCCAGTCACAATGAAGTAAAGAAAATCTGAGCTACAGTATCCTTTTTAAATGCACTAAAATAGCAGGCACTGATTATAAACCTTATTCCTATACTGTTTACATTTAGCAATATCATTGAGAGAAGAAGCGCAATACAAGCTGGTATAGAAGGACTTTTGGAAAGTGACTTTCCCTTCCAGGTCATTTCTTTGGCTCTGTCATTCGACAGCATCAGGATGCTTCTGCTGTTCGGTGATTGCTTTGACAGGCTACCTTTGACACTCTGACTTCTGGGTCTGTGTAGGATGCCATTGCCTCCAGTGAGCTTGTTTGGGGAATGAGGTGGCTCTTGGTAAGGGAGAGACACTGGGATTTGGATCTCTGTGGCAAAGCCTGCTGTGCAGAGCTGCCAATGGGGTTAGGCACATCGGACCCTGCTTTGCAGAGTTTGCAAGAGCTGAAGGCTCAACTAAGCACAGAGGATGAAATATTTTTGCTTCAGGTTCGTGTAATGCATGTCCATGGAACAGATCAGAGAAGTTTGGACAGCTGCTGCCCATGCTGAGCCTATTTGGTAGCTAGAGAGAACTTCAATATGCAAAGCATCTAGCATTGTCAGCAGATGTGCTGGTTTTAACTAAAATATATCAGATAGTATAATTATTGCATCTATTTTATTGTGACTAACTTTTGAAGAGCCACTTGAGCTTGTTGGAAATCATCTGACTGATAGTTCACATTTACTGCCGTGTGATCAAGGGGAGCTGAGCTCTGTTGTGTAACTCATTTCATTTCGATTTAAGGCACAAGTGTCTGTTTCACCATTTGCAATCTTACTTAATGTAGCAGTCTGTCTCTGCTCTGGCCTGGGAGCTTTTAAATTGCGTGTTTGTTCAAGTTTAGGTTTTCCTCCATGAGTCATAGCTTTCATCCATGAAAAAACTGCAGTGCTGCAACACCTACCCTTCAGGTGCCTAGCACTAGAGCACAACCTGAAACATAAGGTACTGCACGTGTGCTTCTCCCTCAATAATCTGTTGTCACAGAGGAGGACAGGCCCCCGATCCCACCTGGGAGCGAGGGAAGGAAGCAGAGGAGCCCGTGGATGATGCTGAGGGCAGGTGTGGGCTCTGCACTGCCACAGAGCCGAGGTGCTCCAGTCCACCCGCAGCCAGGTGTTTTCATCCAGGCAGTGTGCACTCTCCTGAAAACAGCTGCTTAGGGTTTGTGTCTGGAAGAACAGAAGGTTCAAACCAGGAGTAGAAATGGGGGTCTCCTCCCACTGAGAAGGGCTCAGGAACTGAATCGCACCCCTCTCCGGTGGGTGCTTTAATCACTCATTTAAAACAAAAAATGGGCACTTCTTCCAGCTCTTCATCCCCCTGGGAGCTACGTGGTCAGGAAGGTCACACAGGAGCACAGGCCTCATTTCCCCAGCGTGGTGCTTTGCCTAAATTTTGGAGGATGCAGTGCAGGAGCTTGGTAGCCTCAGGCAGGCCGGGCGCGAGGAGGAAGGAGGTGGAGGCACTTTCAGGATGAGGCAGGCACGGAGCACAGGTGGGCTCTGTGGTTAAGTCTTGGATTTAGCTGCCTGAAGCCTGCCTAAGTCCTGATTAAAACAGATTTTATTATTATTATTATTATTTGGTTTTGTTCTTCCTCTTCAGTGAGCAGCAGCAGAAAGCACAAAGTTGGGTTTGCTTTATTTTTTGAAGACAATTTCGTGAGGTGAATGAATTGTCTTCATTCTTCAGAAAAGGCTTTTCCTCACCAGCAGACTTTCTCCAGGTATTAGAGCAGGGTTCTCTGTAAGGGTCCTATCATGGGCTCAAATAAGGATTTCCTTTCCTACTGCTCTGTAGCAGACTTGCCTCCCGGTCTCCTTTATGAAAACACTTCAACTGCTGGAATAATAGCTCATCTAAATAGCAGGACTCCACTGGTTCAGCCACAGCAGGGGTCTTTATGAATGTCACTACAAAGCGCACTTCATGCATGTGGGAAAGATGGGATGTAAGGGGAGAATCACCATTACACAGGCACAGTCTGAGCACATTAAAAATACAATGTAACAAATGTGGGCTGAAACCATCAAAGGTATGCATGTTTTACTATCCAAATGAAAATGTGTTACAATAAGTCCGTCTACATCATGTTGTTTTGAATGGCATATATTGGAATTGTGCAATTTTCTCTATAATTAATAAGATTGTTCTTAATTATACTGCTCAGAAAAACATAATATCGGTTTGCAAATTGATTGATTTGCAAGTACAAAAAGAGTGCTTTGAAGATGGAAAGAATAATGCTTTACACATCTGTGACTCTTCCCGTCCAAAGACGGGAGACAGCTCAGCAAACAGTAGTGCTTTCAGACTTGCACCAACTTCTTGAACTAAATGTTGTCATTATTTTACACATTTGGAAAATGAGAGGGAAAACATGACACAGCCAAAGCCGCGTGGGGAGGTCAGAGACAGAATAAAACCAGAATAACTACCACTTAAGTGCACTAACCATTAGGCTATCCTGCCTACAAACATTGAAGGCATGTATTACTTATACAGTGTATTATGAAATGCTTTCAAGCATAGTATCTGCAAAAGAAATATCCTTATTTTTGTAAGGTCCTCCAACACCTTAGGTTCAATGCACTTCAATGTATGTAATGGCCAACTGCAGACTTGTTATATCCACGGATATAGTGTTATGATACTAACATGATGAGAAACAAGGTGCACTACAAATGCAAAGGAATGCAACTCCATTTCCACCTTCTAGGCAATCTGTGCTAATGGGGACAGCGTTTCGGAGATGTTAATACTCTGAGAGATCGAAGTGAAGTGGTGCAAGATGGATGGCATCAGATAAAGAAATGATCCGTTCACTCTTCGAAAATATTCCTTTTTGTTTTTTTTTTCCTCAGTTCTAGCTCTACTCTGCAGCCCTATTTTTGCTGGCTTCAGCCCTAAGTAGAGACTGAAAGCTTCAGGTCTTCAAGATCCCACCTTGTCTGGTTTGTGGTGCAGTTTCTTTGGCACAGGTTGGGCCCACAGCAATTCACTGCCGGGGTGCAGCTGGGTCATCCCCACACATCTGCATCACTCTCTGGGGGAATTCCCTCTCAGCAAAAGGATCTTTCCTGTACCCACTGAAAACCTGGGCAGCTCTAAACATCTGGGTATTCAGAAATGCTTTCAGCAGCTGTCAAAAAGGGAGAACACAGGCGCTCCTCCTGCACATGGCTGAGATCACTGTGACAATAAATATTCCAGAGGTCTATTTTATGTATATATTTAAGTCATATTTTGTTGGAATTTAATATCTGGTTTATACAAAGCCATAAGAATATAAATTAATGCCTTCTGAATTGTATTACAGAAGAACAAGACTAGAGGAAAATATCACAGTGGTTTTTTGTTTGTTTGTTTTTAAATGGTAGATACTTAAATTACAGCATAGTAAATTGACCTTTTGAAGTGTAAACAAAATTCACCATTTTTTTTTAACAAAGTGGTGCTAAAATACTCATTCTGATAAGTTTTTAGAAAGAATTTTAATTTGATGATAAGAATTTACAAGAAGGTGTAAAATACAGAAGCAGGAAACAGTAAGGAGCGAAGGATATGTCAGCTACATTGTGAGAGAGAAGCTTCTCTCTTCTGTGAACATATACCCACAGTGCCTGTGAACAGAGGAAGGTATCTCAGCACTATTTTGTTCATTTCTCAGTCAGTAGAATGATTGTTGATAAACTTATGCCTTATCAGGCCTGATGTTCGTAGTTTCCCATCTTCCCATGTCACTGTTTCACTGTTTTCAGGATCCAGCACAATGAAGGCATCTTGGGAACCAATGCACACTAGGAAAATTTACTGTCAGCCACATAAGTAATAAAGCACACATAAAAATGTATGTATAAGATGAAGCACCACATCACTTCAATATATTAATGTTATAAACAGCTAGCCAATCTCATTTACGTCACTTTTTACATTGGCAATAAGAGCTGAAATTGATAATTTATGTTAGCGGAAATTTGCCCAGATAGGACATTTCAAAGTTCCTTTGGATCTGTGGAAAATGAGTGATGACGAAGGTCTTCTCAGAGGTAACCAGAAAAAATACTGCATGTCTCTAAGTGATTTTATGTTATGCTTGCCTTTTCTTAGGGGTCTGTTGGGAAAGACAATTTGCACTAGGGAACAAATCATAGAAAGCAGAGGATTTACTTGTGATCTTAACGCCCGCCATCACCCATGCCCACTTACTACCCCAACTAACCTAGCTTAATGTTTCACTTATCCATCTCTAGTGCCTTTCATCAAATGCAATATTATTAAATACACAAAAAGAAGCAGGGGGAGAAGGCAGACAATGTTCTGTTTGTACCATACGGGTTAGTCCTGCGCAGGACAATAGCAAGGTGACTGGTTCAAACTCCTTAAGTCTCCATGATCTTCTCCCGAGCTGGCAGAAACGATGACCTACAAGGGATATGCGGGAAATTCAGCCCACTACGCTCGCAATTCCTTTGCTATCTGCCAGAGCCCAGGACCACCTACATTGAAACCTTACATCCCTTTTGCTGCCTCAGCCCATTTCTGCATTCCCAGTACAAGATCCCTGGACACAACCTGGGGATGGGAGAAAACAGTTAAATCATCAGCTAACCTAAACTTGGCTAGCTTGAGAAAGAAAGCAATAGGGAACAATCCTTTCAGACAGTTTTGAACATCACTTTAAGGTAATTTCCATCATGGGCTGTAGCTTTTATTTTTGTGGGTAGCTGTAATTTTGTTTTGAATTAAATATTTTTGTTGTTATTTACTTTGCAGCAGAATTTGTCTCAGAAGAAACTTTTCTGTTCTGGTGTGAGCAACAACCCCAAGGCCTGCAATGAGATCAAAGCAATTTGTGTTACACGTTTTTTGTTTAAAGCAATTTATTTCTGCAGATTCACAGCCAGCACTTCCAGAAACCTTGAAATTCTACTTTTTGTCTTCTTTTGATGTATGTAAAATAAATCAGATGCAAGAAAATCAGTGGTTGAACCAAAGAAGCCTTCACCAAGTTGCCCAGGAATGTGAATAGACGTAGTGGTTTGGATCAAGGGATCAGGCCCATACAGTAATGAAATATTTGGCTTTTGAGGAAAGAATGCAGTTGGTCTTCAAACACCTCTGCCAGGCAGCGCAAGGTGTAGGATTACTAATCCGCCCCGGGGGAAGCCATGCGTGGCATTCTTCTCTTCCATGGTGGCAGCCGGAGTCGTGGACGGAGGAAGAAGAACAAGGGGCAACAATGACATTCCTGCAGGGAAGCCTGAGAAATTGTCCAGGCCCTGCCGCCTGGCTGCCAGCCATGGCAGCGTAAGGAACAATCCTTCATTTGTTGCACGTACAGAGTCACTTAATTTTAAAAACACTTCCTGATGCAGCATTTTAATTCTTAAGTACTTCGCCACCTGACATTTCTCTCTCAAACTTTCAAAGGAGCAAGAGAAAACCACAGCTATGGATAAGGGAATGGGGAGAAACTAAAAGGATTTTATCATTAGTGCAGCCATAATTCAAGGAAAAAGGAGCTAGAAGACAAGTTCTTTTCAGCTCTTTGATGCCTGACAACCCCTCCTTGTCCCACCACTCTCTGACAGAATAAATACTGGAATAGAGAATAGAACAGATCTCAAAAGAAAAATATGTATTGTGTGCCATAAATTACACAAGCAGATGCAGCCATGAATGAAAGAATTAAGAACATAAAACCCCCGCGGTGTGCACTGGCTGATGAAGGGCTGGCGGCTGCCAAGGGACACTGCGTGACCACGGGGCAGGCCAAGCTGGGATCTCACACAGCCCTTGTCACGCAGCACTCGCTGCCTTCTCCTTAGCATTCATCCTCTTACTCAGCTCTTCTACATATTGGTAGCTGGTTAATGAGTGTTTTGGCCATAACCAGCTTGCGGTATATCTTACAGATGTCTGAGAAATCTGGTGACGAAGGATTTTGCGCCTTTTTCCAAAAACATCTCTTCAGAGGAATATTCTTGCCCTAAGGTGAGCAGGTCCACCTAGACCAAGGGTGGAATAGGCCAAGGGCCAAGCCTGCGGCTGCTGCAGCCTTGCAGAGTACTATCAGCTTCAGCTTGATTTCATAACTCATTGATGGAAAAAAAAAAATGTGATATAGCTTTATGGTGTTACATTCAGAAATAATTACAAATAACCTAGCTAGCTGCTTCATGGTCATCAGAGATTGGATCCAGATTTTTCATATTTACTCATTTAGAACATCTCCCCATTCCTTCTTGATACCACTAATTTCAAGACATCAGCAGCTATGCTTTATCCAGCGATCATTTTGGCAGGGAAAAAAAAAAGCTTAGCAATATTGGTGCCGTTTAGCTTCATATGACCAATTAAGAAGATAAAGCACTTAATGCATTATCAAGAGCATCAAATAGTTTGTTTGATGGCATTCACTTCCTATCAGTAAGATGCTTTGAAGAAAACCCCGTAAGACTCTGCAAAAAGACATTTTGCCAACTTCATTGTTTTAAATGTCACTTGGTGACCACCCAAGAATAAGGAGTAAATAATACTTTATGCTGGAAAAGTACACATATGACCTATGATTTTCAACTGTCATACATGTGAATTTGTGGAAAAATATCCAATTAGAGACTAGAAGCAGAGTAAAATATCCGTTTGCATTCAATTCTGCTGAGCAAATCAGAATTGCTGGAGGACTACAGGAAAAATGTCCTTTTCTCTCTTGCTTGTGCTCTCCATAAGCTATGTGCTGCTTTGAGTTGCATCTATTCAAGCAACACAATTAGGAGACGGTCTTGATATAATTTAGCATTTTGTCCTTTTTCCGTTTGTTTGATGAAGAATTTTTGTTTTGTCATTCATTCATGAATGAATTCAGTCATGAATTCCCCCATGTGAAATTAGGAAATATGACACATGAAGTTTGAAAGCCAGAGTTTTTCCATCCTTGCATGTTTTCCCTTGGAGCTCAGAAACTCAAGTTATCCCAGTGCAGAGGAAGGAGACAAAATGGAGTAGTAAAGTCTCTGGCTACATCACAAGCCCCTTTCTGACCTGGCTCGAAGATAATATATGGAAAGTGACTGAATTATTCAGGATAAGTATAGATGAGCTGCAAAAGTATGTTGAGGCAAAATCAGGAAGACAAAAGCGCAAAGTGAGGTGCAAGCAGGGACAGCAAGGCAACAAGCTGTCACTCTACAAGTACATATGAAGACAGCCACAGGAGTGCTGGCCCACTGCTTGTGTGCAGGACACCTATTGACAGATGACACCAAGAAGTTACAAGTGATTCATGACTTTTTTTTTTTGTATCTGTCTTCATTCAGCCTGTATTTCAACAAACATATTAAGCCAGTGCTGTTGCTGAATACTGCAGTTACACCCTCCCTGCTTCACTCCATTCCCACCTCCTTGCTCCCTCCTGCATCCGGCTGCCACAGCCATTGGTAAGGGCACGCAGGGATCTGGATGGGGGAACTGATCCAGCTGAAAATTAGCCTAGCAAACAGATGATTGTTAGTAAGATAAATTAGTTCCTCGGTTTGATTCACCTCATAGCTTCACTGGATTCAGATAATCCTGCACTGGATTCAGATAATTTTTCTTTTCAAATCAGCTAGACTGCTTAACTTCATCCTACGGTGCTTAAAGTGCAGGCTGATCACAGAGCTGGTAGTTACTGTCTCTGAGGGACTAGAGGTACAGGGTGACAGAAGACCAGAAATGCATGGTGCCTTAAAATGGGGGAAAAAGAAGGAGCTAGGAGATTACTGATCAGTTTAAATAACTTCCTCCCACTCACCACCAAAAGAAAAAACAAACCCCTAGGATTTTTTAAACAAACTGTTTGTATGTACCTAGAAGATAATGGGGAAGTGGGCAGATTCAGCTGTAGTTGTAAGAACAAAGTTTGCCAAACCGGCCTAGTTCTTTCTATGACTGCATTGTGTTGTGGATAGGGGGAAGGCTGTCGGTGTCATATAACTTCACTTCAGCAAGGGTTTTTGCACACTCACAAGCAAATGAGGAAGCACAGCCCTGGTGACCCTGCTACACCTGTTCTAACAGGCGTAAAACTGTGTAGGTAATTATACCTTAAAGATAACACAAAATGGGGGGATGTATGAAATACAATTCTGCATGGTTTTGTCCTTAGTCCCATTATATTCAACATTTTCCTTAATGACTGAAAAAGGTCTGAAAGAGCTTACTTAAATGTGCAGGCCACAGCTTGGGAGCACTGCTAGTATGCTAGTCAATAGGCAGATTAAAATTTAAAAAGAAAAAAAAAGATCTTGGCAGCTTGAAAGAACCACTGTAAAGGCAAGGTAAAAGGTAGTAAGGCCCACTACAAGGGACTACATTTAGGCAGCAACTGTCTGATGGAAGGCAGATAATAACTGATTAGGAAATAGTTTTAAAAAGGGTCGACCACAAACCGAACATTTTGTCAGCTGTGCTGTCCAAATTGGAAAAGGCAAGCATCATACTGGGGTGGATAAATAATCCTCCAAATGCATGAAGTAATCCTTCCACCTTACTCAGCACTGATAATGCCTTAGCTGGAGCACTAGGGCCAGTTTTGAATTCCATATCGTAAGTAAATGTGGACCACAAACAGAGAATCCCCCAGAGAACCAGAATCATCTGAGAGAGCTTGAAAGCATGGCCTGTGAAGGCACGCTGAGCAAAATTTGAGGCTGTCAAACCCAGGGAGGAGGTGTGAAAGGGGGTGATAAAACTCCGTGAGCACATAAAATTGTATCAAAAAGGAAAAGACATAGCTATCACAGTTAGAACAAGTTTAAATGGGGTTAAAACTGTATCAAGAAAGGCTCAAATTCAGATTAAACATTACAGGAAAAAAAAACTTTCCAATGGTAAGGGCGGTAGAGCACTAGAATAAGTTTTCTAGGAAAGTTATAGAGCATCCATGGAAAGTCTTTAAGAACATTTTAGACAAATACAGGTCCTCTTTGATGTGATATAGTTGGCCCTGCCTTGCATCACATTGACTAGATGAACTCTCAAAGTCTTTTCCAGCCTGGTTTTCCAGAGATTTACCTCTCAGAGTTGTTGTTCAGACCTTTAAGCTTCCCGGGGAACAGTAAGTACAGGCCCGCTTCCTTGGACATCACGCTGCTGTTCTTCTCACATCTATTTTATTTGGTTTACATGATGTGAACCTCACAAGTAATTGACTGGAATACCTCAAATAACCCTGCTGTACTTACAGACTCTCTCATTTGCTATCAAGCTGGGATAATAGAAATTGAGATTTCAGGTCTAAAAGGCCCTCTGCCTGCTTAACCACCAAACAGCAACCCACTGCTCCATTTTCTGCTCTGAGGGGATCAGATCTTGCCCCCCTTTAAGTTATTGGCAATAGATTCCTACCACCTCAAGGGCAGCTGATGGAGCCACTAGTTTAGTTACCGTCATACCAGGAAATAAATTTCTGGTTTCCTTTCTGAGTACTCATGTATGTGGTGCTATTATCTGGGGGCTGGTGAAGGAGAATCATCCTTTCTTTTTACAGTCACTTGTGTGTGTGTGTCAGGTCAGGACAACGCTAAGCAGTGCTGTTCACTAGTGCTCGTTGTAAAATGAGCTCCTGCCCCTATCCCTGCTATGAGGAGATAGAAAGCAGAGAGAAAATTTGGCCAAAAAAATTTCTATCACAGTCACAGTAGTGAAATACCAAAGGACTGAGTAGGCATTAGGACTGAGGTGTCCCCACTGTCAGCTTCCAAAACAATACGTGGGATGGCTGTGATTTGGGTTTTCTACTCTGTTCCCTGTTTTGGATCCGCATCTACAATGCCCATATGGGCAAGCTCATGAAATAAAAAGGCTATTCACACTGGCTGCAGTATTTGCTTTCAGTTAACAGTGTCTAATCGCTGTTTAGCAGGCAAATGCGTACAGCTATGGAAAGGAGAGCTCTCTTTGTGTTTGATGCTTCTCTGCATCTGAAACCAGCACATCTGAAAATGTTTTAGAGTGAACTCAGTCTGTGCTTGGCTTCATATCACAAAGTACTGCTAGGGACAGAATCGAATGTTTGCGTGTGTTTTTATTATTTCCTTGTATGAGATGAAGGACATTTATATCTCTTTTCTCTTTATTTACAGAGTGCTACATTGCAAAAGCATGCTGTATAAACTGTCCTCCCTTCCCCTCCTAAAAGAGTGATATTCAGATATGACTTTTTTCTAGGAGGTACAATCTCCTAAACAGGCACTGAAATGATCCTTAGCCTTGACGTCTAGACAATTGTTTTTCTGAACTTACACTGCACAGTGTTAACAGAAGTAGTTTCTGCAAGAGCAATTAGACTTTTACATTACCTAAAAAACACATTATATATATATATATAAAATAAAGGATGGCTAGATTAAATGAATTTAAATTTGTACTTTTATATAAAGTACATTTATATATATATCTTTTATTCCAGAACACAAGCCATGAAGTTTAAAATATCTTCACATTTTTGAAATTCAGGTTTGCTGTTCTGCTTAGATGCACTCCTGTGACATTTGAGAAAGCTGTGACATTTGGATCTGTGTCCAACAGAGGGAGGTGTTTAGAAACATGGAGTTGGTCAAAACTCTTTCTAATTTTAAGGAATTCAGCCTAAGGGAGGGCGAAAAATGCGACGGAGCAACACATAATTTACCATTGCAATAATATTCATTTAGCTACTCTGTTAGGATTCAGCTGGGCTACTTTCAGCTGCCCTACTTTCAGGGAAGATTTAGGATCAGAACAACCGGCATTATTCGGTGGGAGGACCATTAGCCCTGACAGGTGACAATATCTTCTCTGTCTCAGAAAGGAACTAAGATTCTCTAAAAATAAAATGCAGTATTTGGTTTGTGCAGCCTGTTTGATGTAACACGAACTGAAGCAAAGGTCCAGTCTGGTAGGCAATTTGGGTTCAGTAAAAACCTGAAGTTACTCATCTGTGCTTTCCTCGCAAGCAGTCACTATGGCAATGGGAAAATATTGTGAGGTATAGGAATGATGGGAATATGACTCAGAGAGCACAGAAAAGGAACATTCAAAAACATAACTCCCAACAGGCAGAGAGTAGGCTCTTCAAAAATAGGCACAAACGGAGGATGACAGCGTGTAACTGCTCCGCACCGCTGTGCTAACAGGGGAGCACGGCTAATAAAGAAGGGGTCACTGTGCTGCATAGCTTCGCTCCCCATTATGGGGGGAAACAGCAGCAGAGGAAGCTGTGGCTGAAAGCCATACTCCTGCACCTCTCCCCACAGAGATATTGCTGGGCAGGCACAGCCAAAGCAGTGCGCAACGTCTGCCTCCTTTCCCGACTGAAAGGCTTCTCCTTTCACCTGTGAGGCCACAGAGGCTCGCAGGAGGCCGAATCCTGTATGAAGCCTCCCTTCTCACTAGACCAGCTCCCACTGATTTAACCCAGATGCAAAATAAGGAGCCCAAGACAAGAGCCACGCTGCGGAGGACAGCGCAGTGCTCCCTACAAAACATCACACCAGCAAGAACTACCAGGTGAACCCAGACCTGCAGCCTGGCTAGCCCAGCACCAAATGGGCCTCAGCAAGACACAACGGGCACTTATAAAGCAGCTTGTCCTCAGGAGAATTTTCTCCCCAGCTTTGCTATTCAGTCCCTGGAAGCATGAACATATATACCTTCATCAACTGCAGGAGGTAGAATTACATATATAATTTCCCTTGTATAAAAATATGTATATATATCCTGCAGGTAATGATGATTGCATGCCCTGTTAGTACTAGCCATTTTCTGAATCCTTTATGCTTTTGGCCTCAGTAGTACCCTGATGTAGTTAGCTCTACACATCAATTATGCATTGTGCAAAAGCATTTCTTTTAATCAAATTTATGTTCTGCCTTTTACTTCACTTAATGTGACTATATCCTTGAACTCTGAGAAATGCCAAGCTCACTATTCTTTTTTTTCCCCTACATCCCTCTCAAGCTTCCCCTTCGATCTACTCAAATTGTTCCACCTTTCACACCCTGATGGAGGTAAGAGCTGCCTTTCCCATGGGCTTCTGGGACCCGTGGAGTTAAGATGCTGTCCTCCAAGCTTCTCTTCCTGACCTGCCAGCCGCTGCTTCATGAGAAATTCAGCCTGCTGGACCCTTTGATCCGGGTCCCCCGAGGTTTGCTGCGGGAAGTACAACAGAGCCCTGAGGCATCAACACGGTTATTCAGTATTCTTTTACTTTAAATATACTGGCCATCAGTATTGTTGCTCAGCAACATGAAACTGTGTATCACTGCTGGCTTCATTAAACTTTAAAAATATTTTTTTCTTGCCAACTCAAATAAATAATTGACAATGATTTCAGTGTATATTTGGCATGTCCATTGGAATTCCAGTAAGTAGGTAAAACAGTCTGTATATATTTAGAATTAAGAAGAAATAACTAATACTGGTTGTGAAATAAAATGCACATGTGAAAAAATACCTGCACATACATAACAATTTGTAAATCAGTCAAAGAAGCTGTATCTAATAATGTCAAAGCCCTGTAATTATTTCCTTACTGAACACATTGCACTTTTTTTCTTTGCAAAGATCATTAAATCTTATTGCATAATTTCCTCTTAGAAAAGATGACAACAACTAATCCTTTAACTTTATTATACATATATTTGCTAATATAGGCAATTGAACACATTAAATATGCGTAAATGGAGAAGAACAGATTTCAACATATATATTTTCTGGCTGAGTAACAGTGCCTGAGGTTATTAACAGGGAATGGATTGTAAAACTCAAGAGTACTTTTCATCATCTAACTGATGGATTGCTTGTTATTCACCTCTAGCATCAGCGCCGGCTATAATAAATTGCTGCAATCCTTATCAGCAGATTCTTTTCTATTATCTGTGTGAAGTCCCAGTTTTATCTAATTGGTGGCATTACCAGAACATTTTTCTGCAAATACAGAAGCCTCCTGGTAAATGCAATTGTTGCCTTAATCCG
The DNA here is from genome assembly GCF_009769625.2 of Cygnus olor. Classification (NCBI taxonomy): domain Eukaryota; kingdom Metazoa; phylum Chordata; class Aves; order Anseriformes; family Anatidae; genus Cygnus; species Cygnus olor. The sequence continues at coordinate 12,993,188 of NC_049173.1, forward strand.
TAAGAGGCGCATTTCGATGCGCATCTGTGAGCAGAATGAAGAGAACCTGAGCTAGGGAACTCTGGAGATCGCCAGTCGTCGTTTTTTTTGCAGTCATTTAGATGGGAGATAGAGGGATTAATCCTGTAATCCTTACTTAAGCTAAACTCCTGCTACCTTCAGTGAGATTCTCACTGAGGAACAGCTGTAGAAATTGGCCTGAACAAAGCCAAAATGAAAAAGGCCAAATTCTGCCCCTGGGTATGCACGTTTGACTTCCTTAAAACCTGAAGGGTAACACCCTTGGCCTGGGATAATCAGCACACAATTTCCCACCCAGCACTATGGTGCCAAGACATCACTCAGTATAAATACCAGGCATATCTGCACCCCATGGGAAAAATATTTCTATCCAAGCTTCACTAAGAAGCAAGAGAACAAGTGCAAACTGAAACTAACATTCACAAATAAAATTTGCATTTTATTTAAAAAAAAAAAAAAGTAATCCATTTTAACAAATCCTGGCAGTGCTTGCAACATTCATTTTCACTGAATTCAGAGTTATTGCCCCCATTTTCCAACTGGAATGGAAAATCCACATGCAAAGGTAAGTGATTTTCCACAGATCACACAGCAATTGATGAGTATCATAGGGACAAATTAATCTTGGATGTAAATCCAGAAAGATTAATGGAGCTCTAACAGGGATTAATTTGGCCCATCATCTCTAAGAATGGCAAAACCAATTAGACCCTGCCATTAATCTTTTGGTTAGCTCAGGACTATTTCTTAAGCAATACTGGAAAAAAACACACCAGAACACAAATGACCAAAGTAGCCACTAAAACTGGTGACTTGGCCATTACTTGGCAATAGGACACTGAAATAGTGACAGCAGCCCCGATGCGCCCTGTGCTCTCCTCCCTCCAGCTCCCATCCTGACCGGGATGCTCTACAGAAATCACTTATTTGAGGACTGGATGGAAAGCCAGCCCAGACTTCAGACATCGATTGGGTCAGGGCAAGACTTCCATGAAACTGATTTGGAGTCAAATGGATTTGGCATGGCCCTGGGATCTTCAGCTCTTTGGAAAACACAAAATGATTAATGATAGTAGCACCTGAAAGATTCATAAAATTTAAAACTTCCCCCGTTTGGCCCGACAAAATGTGAACAATCTCATTAGAAATAAGTATGAAGAAGGAAGTATTACAACACAAAAGAGTCAAAACTGGCCAACAACAGAGAATGATCTTTCCTCCATTTAGCTCAGAAATTTTACTTTAAAGAGAAGTTAAATTAGACCAACAAAATTGTTAAAGAGTAGTGACCAGCTATAACAAACGCATATAAAGCAAGGATGCACTGAACTATGAAAACCATGGCTTCCAGACCATGGTTGATGGAATTTATGGAAAATGAATGTATGTGATATTGGCAAGGTCTAGTATGAGGACACTGAACACTGGAATCAATTGTGAATTTGTACCCAAAAATTGCGTGCATTATCTAATAGGCCTGGCAAAAACGTTCCACTGGGGTTTTGGAAGCAAAACTTGGCAACAGTGAGATCGTTAAAACCCTACTGCATAGAAGGCCTCATTCAAAATTGTGGCGTGTAGCGGGTTCTTCATTGTTATTGAGAGAGGAAATATTCTAGGATCTTCCCATCAATAGTCCTCTCTGAGTAAGTGTTTCATGGCCAAAACTCCATAAACACTGAGATAACTTAAAACCTCTTTCATGAGGATGTTCCTGGATAAAGTAAAACCTCTCTCCTCATTCTCTGTGGTGTGGGAGCTGAAACCAGGTGGCCTGCTCAGGCTGACGGTCTGGCCCCATTCCTGAGGGGAGATGCAGGGATGCGCACCATCGGATGGGAAGGCAGGTGCAAGCTTTGCAGTGCAGGGCTTTCCAGCTTGCTTTACACCCCAGCTGGCTGAGCACTTTTTAGGAATTTAATGACACACTGTGGAGTCCATCTACTAACAAAGGATGATTAAATAATAATTAAAAAAAGAACATGGAGTAAGCCCCTGACTAGAATATGAGGGAAAGTTTAATTTTGGCAGAGTGACTTGAGTGAAGAAGATGGAGTGGGACAAGAAAGATTGAGTCATTGCTGCTGTGTCAGCATAAAAGCAGTCAGGAGTACGTACTTCCACATACCAGCACTCGTTGGTGTAGAAACGGTGATGTAGAAGTTTCACCAGCCAGGAATAGTAAATAAATGTACCAGCGAGTGTTCCTACATGTATTATCTGTGTTTTAGGAGGACAATGAAAACAACAGGAAATGTGTTTAAGAAAAAGCTGTCAAGTTAAGCCCATAACGTATAAAAAGATAAAAGAAAGTCTATTTTAGTGTCTTCCTTTGACAGATGGATCCAAGAATACGTTCTGTGAAGTGCTCCAGCACAAGTCTGTTTCCGGAAGGACTTTGACTAGAAAATGAAAATGTTTCTCGCTGTTTCTGACAACCATATTTAGTCATTAGAGGAAGAAATGATTAAAAATCTATATAATTTCCTATTGTATTGAACGTAATTTCCTATTATATTGAACATAATTTCCTACTATATTGAACATAGTAATCTCCATGCAAAAAGAAAGGTTTGATCCCACCTGAATATAAAAAGCTGTATTTCAGCAGATTAGCTACCTTAATATGAGTTTTCCTTTTAAAGGATAGATCAGATTTATCACCAGCGATTTGGGCAGTGACTATGTCTATGTCACCACTCATCCCACCTTGCTAACACACAAGTACGCAAGAAATGCAGTGCTGCAAGCACAGGGCTATGTAAAACCAGCCAGTAAATGGAAAGCTGTGTAGAAGTGTGTAACAGCTATGCAAAACAAGTGCAGTAAATGCAAACAAATTAATGCCTTCAGCTCTGGTACAGCTGGGCGCAGGTAACATCTTTTGGAGCTCATGTACGCTGTAGAAACAAGGGGGCCACCAAACTGCTCAAGCATCCCAGATATCAGCTCCATGCAAATAGACTCACAAAAAATCTTACTTAGTGTTGGGGGGCAAAAATCAGTACTATATTGCTGTAGTGAACACCACTATAGAAGTATCTGACATTCAAATCCAAGTCACTTCATAAAAATAACTCCCCACTAACATTATAGTGGGTCTAGTTCATAATCTTTGTCCTACTTAAAACACACGCATCAGGAATAATTTATGAAGGAAGACGCATGCATATTTATAGTAATTGCAGTTTTACAGGCCCCGTTCACCAAAGCTGCAAAATTTGGGGAAACAGTAAGAAAAGCAGTGACAGCAGCTGCTTCCAGGCAGCATGGCACACAGCAAAGCCCAGACTTTTCCCCACAAACAACGCGTTAACCATTTGTCGATCATCTGATTGTCAGGGGCTGTTGATTTCATTAGCAATCAGCCCTGGTTGTGTGTGTTAAGACCAGAGTAAGAGGCAACATTTAATGCACATAGATACGGACAAGCCCTTTATAATCTAGTTTGGATACATCTGATGCTATTCAGAGGTTTACTGGGTTCTCTTTTCCAGGCTGCAAGTGTAATAATGGAAACATTTATTCACTGAATTGTGTGCATGGTGCCCATTGAGCACTATATGAAGAGCACTCAGGAACAGACTCCACGCATGTATGTGAAGTCTGTGGTCATTTTCACATACCCCGTTTACTTCATATTTACACCAAATTAGGCACAAATTAGCTCCCTGCCATGTTCATGCTAAGAAGGGGGAGCTTCAGCTGTGGTGCAGTTTGCCCAACGCAAATACATCCCACAACACCCAATGACACTGAGGCATGTTAAAAAACAAACAAACAAAAAAACAAAACAAACACACACTTATTTCAGCCTGCAAGCATCCCTTCTGATGATTTTGGAAGATGGTACCAGCTCTGCACCCTGCAGCTCCCTATGGCAGTACCACCTCCAGCCCCGTTTTGCAGGGAGCACAGGTGCAGCACAGCATGCCTGAGGACTAACAGGGCCCCTCTCGCAGGAAAAAAAATATGTGCCCCAGCAGGTTGAGCTGGACACAATCCCCTTGCTCCAAGCACACAGATGTAGAAGGGAAAATATGAAGGCGAGACAGACCAAGGTCTGAAACACATCCCACAAAGTCAGCGTCCCAAGAGCAAAAGCAGCTGGTTAATCTGATTAAAGAAGATGGAAAAACATCTTGAGGGTGACACAGCCACAAGGAGAAGATCGGTGTGCTGTAGAAGCCAGAGAAATATGCATCACCCACAGAACTCAGTTAACTAACTCTGCCGATACCAGAAAATGTGCAGGACGCAACCCAGCGTGGCTGTTGGGTGCACAGCTTGGTGGCACCCACCTAAAGCCACTGTCCTCAACTCCTCATGAGACTGAGCATGCTGGGGGTTCCCTTCCCACACATGGTGGGCAATGTGGACACCAGCAGTATGATTAAAATTAGTAGCATTATCCACGTATAGGTATCTCATCTTTATTTTGAGTGAAAAAGAGCCCACAAGGATGAATTCCTCATTCAGTTATACACTGTGGGCAATACATGGCCCAGGAACTTCTCAAAGTTTTTCTATAGTGGAAAAATATTCACTCTTCCACAGACACTGGTATTCAACCTCCCAGCTGGATAGTTTCAGATAGAAGCACAGCGAGATGTCCGAAGCTACCTTTCTAACAGCTCGTGGGTGTCTGACACAGCCCTACAATTGGCTTGTGCAGGGGGGAGCGCCTTGGCTCCCTAACAGCTCTCCTCCACCTTCGGCCAGCTCTACGAGACCAAACATTTTTGTAAAGTTCCCTTTGAACAAAGCAGCCAGCTCCAATGCATCTTTCTACCTGGGCTGTCTCAGCTGCTCCCCATTAACAAGTCACACACTTTACGACGCAGCCATAGGGCTGCCAAAGAGGGCTTTCTGAACCTATCCTCGCTCGGTACATGCATTATTCAGATAATACTATTTACTACAGCAATGCCAATTGTCAGGCTAGGGCAGCTCTGTGGGACTGAACTCAGAAACGAAGGGCTGTTGAGGGCATTTGGCGGCGCACAAGAAGAAATGACAGCACCTCCCGACGGCAAACCTGCAGACCTCAAAGCCAGTGCCAAGGGCAAGCGGCAGTCCTGGGCAGGGCTGGTCCCACAGAGCTGCTGCTTCTGGGGCAGCCAGGGGAGCTGGGTAGAAATGCAGTGCATTCTTCTGTTTTATGTCTGGGTTTGGCTTTTGGAACGTGCTGCCAAGCTGTATACTTCAGGGAGAAGGACAATACAGCTATTTAATCTGCATAGATTAGTCTCAGCATGAACTTCAATCCTGGATTTTCTTGGGTAGATCTAGGATGGGGATTTCTTTTGTTAGCTGATGAGTAACATAAAAAGAAGGTCTACAAGTCTACTGCTTAGGAAAATTAAAGAAATCTAAAATCACGTTTATGATTGTATCTCTCCCCCCCAACTCCCTCCGTTACTGACTGAAAGTACAGTTATTTATAAACACAAGCTAGTAAGCAATAAATCCCTTCCTGTTAAAATAAGTTAAACCATTAATGGCATTATAGCTTTTTTTTTCCTTTAATTGCCACCTGTCTACTTTCCAGATTGTAATGTAAGAAAAAAATAAAGCTATTTTCTGTTCTAAACACGCATGAAAACACTCACTGAGAATAGGTAACACTTAAAGAGAAACAAGTCTATGAGTTCAGAACTCAACATTGAGTCAGAAAGATTTTTCCTTGCTGTGAGCATGATATTTAAAATAGGGCAAACCAGAAACAGATGCTATCTTACAGTATCACAACCAGACCACAGAAAACATCATTACAGTAACCCCATCCATCTTGCTACTTAACACCAAGCCACTATCACACTTAAGGAAAATTAATTACTCTGTAGATGGAGGTAAAATCCCAGCTGTTATAAAATACAAGGTAATCCTCACGCCAATGGCAACGTGGAGTTAAGTAATGGAAGAAAGGAGCGACCTGCACAGAAGTCTGCTGCTCCGCTGTGGTCTGCCTGGGCTGGTTCTTCAGGGATGGACTTCATGTTCCTCAGAGTTGCCCCTGGAGCAGCTGGGGGGTTACTGCCCGGACCCACAGGGCTCTGCATGAGAGGCAGCTGGGTGCCTTATCTTCTTTTTATTTATGTGAAGGTTACAATGGCAGCAGACAGCAATGCAGAGACACTAAATTAATTAAGCTGTTTTTAAGCCACAGCATTAAGGTGATGTCATAAGAACCTGCTTAGGATGGCAAGGTCACTGGAGAGGGATAGCACATGCCCAGTAACAACAGAATTTGTAGTTCGAAGGATTTATCTTGGATGCCTTGAGTGGATTTGTCAAACCACTCATTTTGCAAAACAGACACCACCTGGAGAACTTTTTCCATCCATTGACATATCCAACAGCATCTCTGATTTAAACAGGAGAAGAGCTGATTAACCTAATTCAGCTGTGAGCAGTATGCATTATATGCTCAGGAATGCATAAATAGATACCTAAACACTAGATATCTTTAGAAACACAGAGAACTGGGAAAAGAAAAATTGTACAGTTCATTAATTTAGTCTAGAGTGAGTTTGTGTTTGCATACAAGCAGGCTCAGGTAGGCATATGCTAGTGGACCAAATATCTGCTCAGCTTTCACTTGGGATTGACTTGGGGTATTACGTTGTCGTTTTGCATTGATAGCATGATCATGTTGTACAACTGAGCCTGGGACATTTTCTCTATTTCCAGAGTAACTACTTTTGGAGAAATCAAGAAAAGCTACAATTTGTTTTGATTTTGATCATAACCTTACAAAAATGTGTATTTTAGGGAGGCTCAATCAGAAGAAATAAAGCATATGGTGTTGCCTTGCAAACTCTTAATGATACTATTGCCCCATTGTGAAATATTTCAGCTAGGAAATGTTTAGCATCTGAACTGTAGCCATAATCCCCTCATACAGAAGCCTTTTCTACAGCTCATATGGAGTAAGTACAAGCTGTGTCTTCGGCATTAAAGGAATCAGCTGAAGTGAGTAATGCTTTGTGTATTCTAGGGCTGCGATCTCATAAACGTGGTAAAAAGATGGCAGCATTGGTTTTTGTAAGCAGTCGGTCCCACATGAGGTGAAGTGAGTCAGAGCATTTGTGAGGGATGGGAAGCCTTCAAAAAGGGGCTTTTGTTCCTCGTCTCCAGCCTCTAACAGTCACAGTGAAATCGTCTCTGCCATCTACCTCTTAGCATCGGCATCAGTGGGGCTGTTGTTTGAGCAACACTTATGAATATAAGCCAAGGTCACACAAGGAGGCTTTAAAATCAGGATCCTTTTTTTTTTTTTTTTTTTTTTTTGCCAAGCTTAAAATGACCACATTGATGACCCACCACTGTCTCCCATAAGGAAATGCTGGAGGCAGCTGGAGACAGAGACGGGGATCAATTTGTCACCAGGAGCTTTACAGTAACAACTATTTATCCCTGTCTGCAGTCCTCGTACAAACAACTGAAGAGAAACATTTCTATTCACTGCATGGCAGCCTACTACCCTTTCTTCTCGTGATAGCTGTTACTTGTAATTGCAGCAAGAATAATATCCTGAGGGCTTTATGCTGATCTGCTGGATTTGAACATCAGTCTCTCAGCTTACAGCCTCTACATCCCCACCACAAGATGATCCCGTGCCATCGCTGCTACCCAATAAAAGCTCATAAAACAAGCTTAGGCCTGTGTATATTTTACCACAAATTTCACATGAGGAATTTAACGTAAAATCTGTGTGGTAATCACGCGAAACTGGAAGGTGGTTGAAAGGGCTCTGCTCTGCTTTTTGTGCCACGGGGCAGATTTTGGGCCAGTTTGAGTGTGACAGAGCAGCACCGCGGGCGATGAGCTGTGCGAGGCCTGATCTCGGGCAGCGTGTGCCAGAGGAGGGCTGCACTCTATTAAGTGCTGCTTCTCGTAGCATCTCAGCGTTTTTGAGTGCTTGGAGGTTATGTGCTAGCTGTGCTTCAATGGTGCGTAAAAGCACTTTCCATTCAAGGTGAATAGTCATCGAAGTAACAGAGAAAATTGTTAAGTGCTGTCACTGGAGCCATCTTTGCTTTTTTATATAAGCGTTAATGCAATGCCCTGCCACAAATCATGTGGGGTTTCCAGCCCGTTACTTCCAAATGCTGACTATAATGATAAAAACAAATACTGTGTTTCTCACAGGTTTCCATCACTGCAGTAAAATACTGGATTACCTCATGATCCCTGGGGCTGAAGGTGGAGGTCCCCTGATCCCACGGAGGAGGTGAGGGGAAGCATGGGAGCAGGGGTGCAGCAGCACAGCGGGGGGTGAGCACCCCCATTCTCCCCTCTCTCACCACCTGAGGATGTATGTTTTATGATGTATATATATATACGGTGACATATAATATATGGTATATATTATGTATCCACACACACAGGTCTGTGGGCACCACTGCACAGGCAAGCCAAGGGCACTTTGAGCTCTGCCCATCCGTACCAGGAATCCCAGCGTTGCCCCATTTGGATTTTTTTAGTGGCTCATACATAGTGCTTCACACAGGTTTCTCGAGGTAAAAGGCCAAAGAAACGTGGGCACTGCCGCTAAAAATAGCCAGTTATGCCCTCAGTGATGCATTTGCTGGTGGGGAGTGCCCATACGTGCCTCCCTATAAACAGTCTGTTCTCTGGCTCGGTATTGTCTGTGCCAGCTTGTGTATGGCTCTCCAGTTTTGTTCAGTCTGTTTTTCTACGGGTTATATCTTCTTTAGCTAAATATATTAGGGCAGTCTATTTATCTTCCTCCATGGCAGCAAGACCCAAGCATGACTTCCTCCTGCTCTAGGAATTTCATATATAAATCACTGTCTATTAATTCCCTGGGAGCACATAGTATTTCAAAACAAAAACAAAACAAAGCAAACCCAAAACATAACAAAACAAGGAACTTTTCTCAGGTTAGATTTGCTGCGACAGTAACAGAACGAGGAGCGTGTCGTTAAACTTCGTTGGCAGACATCTTGGCATTGCTCTGATTTATGCAAGTAATAAATAATTGTACCGAATGGCTTCCCGAGGTACAGCTAATTCCTTTAGAGAAAGAAGCCCTCATGTGATTTAACTCCCCATCCCCCAAACATGCACAGTGAGGATGCTGACCGGGATTTAAATCACAGTGCTGTAAACTGCCACGGATGGGGAGAAAATGAAACTGGGGCCTCTGGCAGTACTCTGGTAGTGCCAGTGACTGTTTATGAATGTGTAACTCAGCTTATTGATAGGCATTTTGACCCTGAAATGGGCCCTTCCAGGGACAGCTTGGGTGGCTGCAGTGGTATGGCATGGTGATGGCAGAGAGCTGTGTTTTGCCTGGTGCCTTTTCGGAAAGTGAACACGGTGCAGAGAATTCACAGCCCTGTGACACTAGGACCTTCCGTTGCTCCTTCCATTGCTCCTGACAGGATCTCGTGCTGGACATCCTTTACCTTTTGATTAGTTGCTCACTGGTAACTAATAAAATAAAGCTGGTTTTAATTTTTGTTGCTAAGGGTCATTTTGGAAAGCATTTAGGGTTGGGTGGAACTGGGGAATAATAATGAAATCCTTTGGGTACAGACTGAATATCTAGTCTCTTCAGGTTAGACAAGCCACATAACCAGATTTATTTTTTTCCTGTAACAAAATGGTATTTTACTGATTCATTCACTGATATTATTTGGCAGCTTCCTTTCTTATTTTTCTCTGTAGACACAATCTGTTTTATGAAATGTCTTTACTGCTGTCAAGGGTGGTGATTTCTGTAGCAGGTCTGCACGTAACATTAAGTGTGCTTATTGGAGCAAAACAAGAGATACCAGCATATTTGTTTCCCCATTTGTAAAAGTTTTCCCAAACACTTCCTTTTCCAACGGCACGTTGCTGATCCATACTATACATGCTCAGACTGCTAACATCATGTTAACAAGGCAACATCAGGGAACTTTTGATGTATCCAAGTTTTCCCTCAAGAGCTGGGCATACACATTTCCAAGCTCACAGAGAAAAGCTGCTGGCTTCCAGCAGCCAAAAAGCACAGCAAGACTCATATGCTGTGGCTCCCTCTGAATGAGTAAGCAGCTGAAAATATCTCTTGCATTTTCTTTGGCAACTGGGGTTACAGAGAATATTTATCCTCCTTTCCATATTTTCTGTGAACCAAGTAGTGGAAGATCACAGCTAACATAACTGGAACACAGACTTAAGTTTTTAAGTGCTGTAGCTGGCTTCATCTCACATGGAACAGCTTTGAAACACTGATAACTTCACTCGCGATGTCCTCTGCTCTCTTCTTCACAGTACTGGATTTTACAGCAAGTGCTTCTCTTTTTGTGTAATCTGACCCTATCTTGGTCCCGCTTTTAATGCTCTTCACTATCAGCCAAGGCATTAATCTCTAGACTGCGTCCTAAAAACATTCCTGGAGAGGCGATGGAAGTATGCATCAATCCTGTTTTTCAGTCCATGCCATAAAGATTACATTTGTGCCAGACACAACAGAACACTGATACACTTGTCAGTTGATGCGTGTTTGTATGAAAAATTTAAAAGAAAAATAATAGATGAGATCTTGAGTTTTTAGGAATGAGAACCTAATACAGTAAGACCAAATTAAGCTCACTGAAATCAGGGAAAAGATTTGAATGAGCAATGAGGCAGAGTCTCAGTGACTATTTTCAGACAAAGAAAACTAGGCAATGTCCACGCATTGGACCTTAAAGCCTAGACTGTTAATTGCTGCTGAATGGGTTCACTTTAAACATGGAGCTTCTTTTCTCAGGTCCCCAAAATGAACCCTCTAAACCCTGATATCCAAAGCTTATGTGATAGCTTCAGTGTTTACAGTAAATGAAAAAAATGTTTGTCTGCTTGCTGGCACTTTTGCAGCAGTTCTTCCCAAATAAAAAAGATAATAATTGGATGTATTATTGTATAATCGTTAAGTCAATAAGTGAAGTTCATAGGAGCTCTCTTTCCAGAAAAAATAAAAGAAAGCCTAGGCGCCTTGTAACAGCCAGACCCTTTTCCAGCAATCAATTGCAGGCAGTGCAGGCTAGCACGGGCAGGAGCGCCAACGTCAAGCCCCGCAGGCAAGCCAAGAAGGGCTGGGGCCCGGCAGGGGACCAAGTCTTCCCCTGCACAGCCACACGGGCACCTCTAGGGAAAGGGTTGAGGGGCTGCTAATTTCTGCACGGCTTCCTAAACGCTGCTCCACTCGGTCTTGGCACAAGAACCCAGACAGAGCCTGCTCCTGCAGGAGTGTGACTAGTATGACAGTCCCCTGTTTCCTTTTAACAGAAGGAAGGAGGCAGACGACCCAAACTCACACATACACGTGGCAGTAACATGCCCCCAAGAAGTCCTCAGCCACCCCGTCACTTTATAACCTGAACGTTAGGATACCCTCTGTGGGAGGTTTTGGATCCTCTCGGGATGTGGCAGGATAAGCACAAGCACTGTTCTGCTCCATCCCTTTGTCAGTGAATGGAGCAAGGTGTAAGCATCTCTAAAAATGGGCCTCTGTCCTTACTCGGGAAAACTGCCTTTCATTTTACACGATTTATATCTGAGAAAGAGCCAAAACAAAAACAAACGAACAACAACAACAACAAAGGATTGGTTTCATTAACCATTAATGCTGCTCGTTACCAGTATTTCTACAGTAGCATTTGCATTCCTGAATCTTCAGCTATGGATGAAAATGTATCCTTCCTTCACACATCTTACAAGTTAATTGATATGCAACATGCCTTGTCAAGGGATGGCAAACAAAAGACCTGGGAGGAAGCAGATTTACTCTGAATAAGCCGATAGCTACAAATGATTCTGAATCATATTGGAATTAAGTGACTTAGTGCCACTAATGCCACTGGCACTGCTGCTAGTCTTGACACTGGTGAGGGGCTTAATCTAAGAGTCTCTTTTGATTTCTCAGAGGCTCCTAGTGGTTAATTTTCTATTCCTTTTCCTTTTCTTATTTCTCCTTCTTCAGAACTTGTCAGAGCAAAAGGCTGATGTCTGAAAGGATCTAATCTAGGCTATGGTTAGGTTATGACAGGCAGGAGGTAGAGGAACAAAAGCAGAACAGGACAGAAAATGGGGCTGATCCACTAAGATTTGCTAATTGTAATAAATATGAGACCGCACAGAAGCTTCTAATGAGCTTATATAAAGCATTTTAAAGGGGCACTGTCAGGTGAAGTATTGTGTTTAAAAATATACATTTTGTTAATAATTCCAGATTAAAATGGAATTAAACTTGAATACTCAATTAATTTCTCACCTTTTGTGCCAGGGTCTGACCTGTATTTCACACAACACAGTCACCAAAAACAGAGGGGGTTTTATTCTGCTGCTTCTTGGCTGGAGCACACCTACATCCTAGGAGGGAGGGTGGGGCATGGATGCCCTGTGAGTGATGGAAATGCAGATATAAGGATGTGGCAGGGACATGCTACACCCTGGCTTCATTGGCCAGGCTCTGGGCTCCTGGCACAGCACCTCTGGAGCTTGCACGGAGGTCTCTCACCAGGCTGGCAGGGTTGCAGCTCCACCAGGACCAGCCCAGGGTCCTCACGCCACCCTGGGTCACACTGTGTAGCTTTGTCCACAACTTCATTTTCTTGTTTTAGCACATTACTTAAACATTTCCATGTTTAGATTACAGGCCTTTCAGAGCAGAGCTTAAAGCCAGAACAGTGACCACGCAGAGTTTAACCGAAACTGAAGGAAAGGGCTCATGGAAACTTCACAAAGAAGTTTTGTAAATAGAGGTTTGATACTATGGTGATCGGTCCTTAGAAGTGTTGACTCCCTTCTTCTCTCCACTCGATTCCTTAGTGTTCTTCCAAACATGCAGATCGTAGTCCTGGCCTACATGGCAGCACTGAGAGTGCATGTTTATGCACTAAATGATTGCAGTGAAGTCATGCTCACAGAACTGCGATGCTGGATCTGCTTCCCAGCTGAACCTCTCCCACTAAGTGTGGGAGGGGGCAAAATGCCTTTGCCTGCCTTTGTATCCCCAGGGGTCTCTGGACAGACTGTGGTCTCAGTAAACCACAAAGCGTGGTCCAAATCTGAGGAGGGTGAGAGTGCAATGGGGAGAGAAAGCAAGAAAGCTGTTCACAGACTGCATGGCTCAGGTATGTTGCCACATGGAAGCCTGCCAAGGATGTGCTGGAGGTCATGTCCTCTGCTGTTTGCGTTATCTGCTCGCGGCACCCCCCCCTCGGTGCTGCCCTGCAGCCCTGCAGCTCACCCTCCCACCAGGCCGAACCCCAGAGAGGGCCCGCTGCTGCCCGCTGTAAGAGGAGCTGGAGCTGGAGCAGGCTGCATGGATTACAGTGCGTCTGATCCCAAAAGCTGCTGGGCTTCAGGCCACGATCACCACGGGTCTCTTCTGGTAGGTGCAGCCTCCCTCCAGCATTTGAAGCATCTGGGTGTATCCATTCCCACTCACAAGACGCTGCAGCAAACGCAGTGGGCTTCTGCTTTTGCTGTCTAGCAAATTCTCCTACCCCAGGTGGAAAGATCCTCTGCTTCTTTTATACTGGAGAAGCTGAAAAAAAAAATTCTTCAGAATAACCCACAGTCTGGATCACTTCAACAGAAGCAAGAAGAAGCACTTAGAGGGTGATAGAAGGATTGCTGTCTCCATGTATCATTATCTGGGGGAGGACAAGCCCAATGCACTAGAAGCTTTGTAACCATCTCAGACTACTTAGGGAATTTGCAACACAAGCTGAAATGTTTGAAAATGTTTTTGTTTTTTTTTCCTCAGCCTTGCATTTCCCAAATGAGTATGGACAAATTCAGGTCTGGAACAACTCCAGAGAATGTGATGAACTACCATCAGAAGAACAGAGGCAATTGCTTTGTTCCCCCTCCCTCCCAGCGTGATGCAATATCTCTTAAATCCAGTAGGGGAAAAAGAAAAAAAAGGTACGCAATGTAATAAGGACAAAAGTTTGTTCTGATTTCCTCAGCCCCCAGGCCTGCTGGGCACAAATCTGTGTTCACTATATACTGTAGGCTCATGGCCCAGCAGACTGAGTGATGGATTGTGTTTTCTGTTTACCTCTCTTTCCAATCTCTTCTGTAAGCCAGAGATAATGCCAGCACAGCTCTAGCTGTACTTTTGAACCCATGTTTAAATGGGGTAGAGATAAATCTTAATGAGATTGTCCTGCCCTATTACCTTAAGTAGTATACCTCAAATGAACCCTGCTAAAGGCTGTAATTCCCTTCTGAGATTTCAGCGACATGAGCAAGTGGCTCATATTTCACTGTTGTGGTTTGGGTCGTCATCAGATACTTGGTGGAATTCCATCTTTATTGCATAAGTATTAGAGAAACCAGCATTTATTAAAGATGTGAAAATAGTAGAAGATGTTTTCCTCAAATAAGCACTAAGAAATTTTCCGTAATCTCTGCTCCAAGCAGAAAATGATTTTTGCATCTCTATTTCACGAGTGTTCAGTCGTAAAAACTTCACTCCTATAAATTCTAATGATAGATATTTTCTTGCTTCCTATTTCATATCAGGATAAAAGCCAAGGTGTCTTCCCAGGACTTTCTACTGGGTGGAGTGAGGAAAGTGGCAGCAGATGGGCAGGACTGGAAGAACAGAGAGGAAGGGCCGGAGACATCTCAGCCTGGGTGTCCCCAGTGAGCACCATACTGCAGCAGGGACACCATGTATTTAGGACCTCTTGAGAACAACACGTGCAGTTGAAGAGAGAGAATTTTTAGGATTATTTAGCTAAGGTAATAAGTAAGAAAGGACTATCCCTAACTGCCGATCTAGCTCAGGGGAGAATTAGCCTTTCTGCTGACATTTCACACCGCTTTGTAGATGTCTTGTACCTGACCAACACACAAATTCATCTATGTGAGGATCTCAGTCGTCTCATCAGATGCTATTAACTGTGGAGAGGAGAGATCTGGGGCTCATCTGAAGCAGCAAGCAGTTGCTCGAAGAGGAGCAAGACAAAGCCCGTAGGAGTGCACCAGGATGCTCCTGCCCCGCTGCCTTTGCTGCACGCTGTCCTCCAGGAAGCCAGCTTGTAAACACCCCGGCCGGCGGTGAGGCACTGCAGTGAGTAGTGGAAAATAAATGTGGTCTGTGTTTGCTGGCTCCTCGCTCCAAACAACCCTGAGCGCCAGTTGGGTTAGCTCCCAAGAAAGCATGCGTGCCGGATCGCAACGAAGCAGCTGTTGGGGTGGGCTTGGGCTGTGCTGGGGTGGGGTGGACTCGCTCTACAGCATTGACTTGTCCTTCACGTCAACTGGTTAATTTGTCCAGTTGTCTCCAGTTCTCCTCTCTCCCTGAAGGGAGCTGGATTCCATAAGCCAGATCGTCAGTTGAGCAACTGCCTCAAAACAAGGAAATCTTTCAAGATTTGGCACCATAACCTAGGATAACCCAGCTGCTTAACCTTGTTAGGGAAAGAAATCAAATGCTAACCATGCACTCAATGTTGAGGCACATTTCTGCAGGAGAAAGTAAAACCAATTTAGAAAAACTGGCTATTTTCTAAGCCTGTATCTCCTCCTTGGACAAAACCAAGATGTTCAGCCCCTGGTTACCCTCGTGTCTCCCAGACATGGAGCAGTGAGTTTTCTTGTGCACCTTGGGGTGCCCCTCTCCTCTGCAGAGTCTTTGGGCTCTGGGGTGAGGGATACAATGCAGAAACATGTGTGCCCTCTCCAGGAACCGGCCCTGCCCTGCTGAGGTCCTGACAGCAGCATGAAGTGGCGAGACGCTCAGCCCAAAACCATGCTGAAACCTCGCTGGTGTCAGTCATGCTTTGATTGACCTGAGTATTGAGGCTCCTGTGGCAGGGGACGCTCATCATGCCTTGACAAAAATGTGTCATCCAGTCCCTTTTCAGTGGTAGTCTCCTTCCAGCATGTGGGAGAAGACATCAGAGTAAGCAGGGAGTAGTAAAGTACAGCAAAAGGGCTATTCAGCTACTTTATGTGTGGGGAGGCTCCCCAAAGATCTAAAGAAACCAAATAATTGTAGGAGAGGAGTTTGCTGAGAAAACAACCACTCCTCCTGCAAAAAGCTGTGAGCAGATTGAATGTTTTCCCTGGAGTTTTCCAATTTTTTCATTAAATGACTCAAAATGAAAACATGCAAAAATGTGGTTGGTGTTTAAGAAGACAGTTTTTGTTAGAGAAATATTATTCTCCAGCCTACACATGTTAGCGTTGTGTGCCTCAGCCTGCACTATCTGTTCCAGATACTGCACATTCTCTCACACTTTACCACATGATGCTTCTTCCTATGACTTAGATGTTTAAAAACCAAAATATCTGGGGGATAAAAAAATCCCCACTCTCCAGTAGCATAAGACTCCCCATATGTTGCTGACTGGGTGAGAATAGACATAAATGTCTTGGTGACCCCCAAAAACTCATGACTCAAGAAACCTGGCTTTAGAAAAAAAAAAAAATCTTACGAGGCTCATGATAAACATCAAAGGGCTGGCCGCACTAAGATGAATCAAACATTTTAGGTGAAATTTCCCAGAGAAATTGCTTCCATTTCATCAATGTGCTGTCTGTTTTCCAACAGCTATGCCTAAATATACCATTTGGAATTTATGATAGATGCAGGAAATAATAGTTTCCTTTTCAAAACCCTTTTCAGATGGGGCCCATATGCCTGCAGCACAAACATATTGCAATCTCATGCCTACGTCAGATGCGTGTGAGAAGGGCTGCTGACTCTTGTAGCAACAGGACTAACCGGGGAGCCTCTGCTCTAGGGTAAAAAGAGTTGTAGAAAATGACAGGTTTAGTGTCCCAGGGACAAGCTGCCTGTGCCAGAGCTGCTTGTGTGCGAGGCTATCAACACTGGAGACTATATCTCCAAACAATTAATAAAGTATCAAGTTATTATAAGAACAAGCTGAGAAAGTATATTTATTACTAGAGATCTGGTTACGAGGTGACAGAGGATTTTAGATTTTATGACTAATGTGTTTCCAATAAGCTGTTCATCGTAACATCACAGCTTCACCTGTTGGAGATATTGAACATGGTGAAGGATGCAATTCCAGGAAGATCAAAGACAATTTCAGGCTAAGTCCATTTGAAAAGCATTGCCAGGAGCTGGATTGCATCTGTGCCTCAGCCACAGAGCTCCTCTCGAAGGGAGAGCAGTTGCTCCACGGAGCAGCTGCGGAAACCAAGCTTTCCATGATGGTCACTAACGGAGTGCTCCTCATCTCCTGGTTCGGGACCAGAGGCCACAGACATGATTTGCAGACATGCCCAGCTCTCACAGCTGCAAATGAAGTTTGAACATGAAGTACAGTGCTGGACCTGTGCTGTGAAAGAAGAGCGCCTCAGCATCTCGGGGGAGACATCCACATCAGTCAGCTGGTTTTGGCTCAATCCTGCTGTGCCTCAGTGCCTCGTATGTACACTCTAATTATACCACACACGTGGCTGTGACTTATTGCTAAGTCATATCTGGAATGTTTCAGTAGAGGAAATACCAAACATTTACTGTTTTTGAATTAGGTACAGAAATAAATATGTTCCTCTGAGCAATTGTGCTGGGATGAAGTACAAGTAATTCACAGCGCCTCCCACGCACCACAGGAGTGCTTGCTAGCAGGGTCGCACCCCAAAAACTGCACCAGGAATGCAGCCAGGACTTGGGCTGTCTGACTTAAGGAGAATAATGGAGCTGACCCAGATACAGCCTGTACCTGTGGGTCTGATGGATAAAGGTATTGTTGAGATTTTAAAAGACTTGTGATCCAAATTCACTGGAGTGGATAGAAAGACTCCTTTCCATCTGGTTCAGGCTCTTAAAGCTCTCTCTTACCACAGAGAGAGCGAGATAGGCAATTTATAAGTTCAGTCTGAAGTTAGGGCCTTCTTAATCACTGTGATACGATCACACAAAACCTGAGGCCCTCAGCTTGCTGTCACACTTGTAGATTTTTGAGTACCTGTGGAAAACACTTTGGTGCTCAGACCTTGTATGCTGGTGGGTTTTGTGTGCTTTCACTCTTTGGTTGTGCCAGCAAGGCCTCCTCACGCAAGTTGTCTGGGTGCTGGCAAGTGTGGGGGCACGGTGTGACGGAGGGGTGCTGGCAAAGCCATGGCATACCCTGCAGCTCCACGAAGAGCACATCACAAAGGGCAAGTGGGCACCTCTGCTTTGCAGGCAGCAAGTAAACATACCTGTCTGCAAAATAAATTAAAACTACGTGAAATGCCAAGTTTTGCACAGAGCGTCTATGGGTTTGTGAAGGGATTTTGGACCTAAACCTCTCAAACATCTCTCTTTCAAATACCATCAACCACAGCTGATGGAAACGTGAGCCATGCACACGGGGCTCAGAGCAGTGGAGAGGAGCTGGGGGTTCCTGGTGGGCAGGGGGAGAGCTGAGAGGAGCGGGCCTGGGCACCTCTCTGACATGCAGCCTCACTGGTACCCGTGAAGAGGACAGCATAACTCTTTCCTAAACCTTGCTGGAATTTGTTGAGGCTGCTCAAGGGCCACAGCCAATGTTCTGAGCCCAGGCTGGAGCCACCTAAGGGAGGAGCCGCACGGAGACCGGCCTTCCCTCTAGGCAGTGCCTGTGGCTGCCGGTCGGCCTGCAGGCCCATCGGCAGCTCTGGCCTGTTACCATGGGCCCAGTGACCCCAACGTCTGTTCTGTGAGGCCCAGGACTCCTTTGGGGAAGTGAACCTGGGCACCATCAACTTGCTTGGCGTCTGCCAGGAGCCTGTCAGTGGGAGGGTAATCTGGCATTTTGTTTGGAGCCTGAACTGTAAAACAAAGGAAATGTGCCCCACCCTGTAAATTACTGCCCATGGAACAGGTCTGCA
Source organism: Cygnus olor (assembly GCF_009769625.2). Taxonomy (NCBI): domain Eukaryota; kingdom Metazoa; phylum Chordata; class Aves; order Anseriformes; family Anatidae; genus Cygnus; species Cygnus olor. Next base: position 13,012,058 of record NC_049173.1, read on the forward strand.
GCAAGAGAGGGCTCCAGACAGCAAGAAGTAAATGCTAAATGCAATTATGGCTCCTCAATGCCAATGGCTTAACACTGACTATGCTGGCAGTGCTGCAGATGTTGTGAGGCATGGTGGGGAGGTAAAGAAAAAACACATCAGCTGTTTTTCCGCATGCCCCAAGTTACTGTAAACATCATGGACTAAGACTGTCAAGAAATGTGCTGTATGCCCTGTGCAAGTGCTCCTGCTCACAGACCCTGGGACAAAGTAGAGATTCCAAGTATTTAGATGGATAAGTAAAAGCCTCCTGCCAGCAAAATCCTCCTCCAAGGGAGGAGGAGCTCTTAGCACACCATGTAGCATCTTTTATATTTTCTTAACTAGATCCTTAACCAGGATCCCAGCTGCAAACGTTCATGCTAACTGCCTCACTCTCTGATGACTGCCTGAAAGAGCTCTCCTTCCTCAGCATGGCCCTCCTCAGGAAAAAAGGAATAGGAAAAAAAAAAAAAAAAGAAAGAGAGACATAAAAAGAAAACCTTTCCTATTCTTCCATATATGGTTTCAGTACATTTCTGCAAACTCAGACTTCTGAAAACCAGTGTTAACATCTATGCTAGCTCCAGCTCCCTCCCTTTCACAGGGCCGCAGCAATTACTGCATGGGCTCGGGAGTCCCCAGCTTCCTCCCAGACCAAAACACACTTTTTTTTTTTCCTACAAAAGATCTGAGAAGGTGGATAAGAGACTTCAGCTGGGCCGCTGCAGCCTCACTGCTTTGAAAACAACGTGTTTGAACATTGCCATCCCACCTCGGTGGGGAGGTGGGGAGCCGCTGTAAGCAGGGCTCAGGTGCAGGTGGGTTTAACTCCTTATGGATCCTCGGCTGCTTTTGATATTTTGGATCGTGGGGCTGTCTCGAAATGCCTTACATGCAGAGAGGGCTTTCCAGGTTTGTCTCTGACTGGTTCCCACTCCTGTGTCTGAACAGGGCTTGCTTTGTTGCCGTGAATCTGATCCTGGTGTTTTTCTTGTGAAACATGGATTCTTGGGGCTCCTGAGTCACTCACTTTGCCTTGCCTGTTTTCCTGACCCTCAGATTCAAAAATCTCTTTAAAAACACACACGCAGATAACATAGTTTCATTCTCGTTAACGTTGCTCCCATCAGTGCCCAGGCCCCTGTTGTTGCACTGCTGCTGAGGCAGAGTGAGGAGCTGGTGCTTGACCCACCGGCCTTCAGAGGCTCAGAGGGACGGTCCCCAGCTGCCAAGAAAGCTCTGGGATTTCGGTTTCATTTGCAGCAAACTAGACCAAGGAACACAAAGATTATATTTGTTTTTATTTTACTGAAGAAATTCAAGTAATTTTGTCTGACTTTCCACTTAATTTCAATTTTCAAAGTGTAGCCTTTAGAAATGTGTTAACGTATTGGAAATGTTGACAAAATGTTACGATTTGATTCAATGACCTCTGTATTTGTTGATGGAAGAACAGTGTACTGGAAGATTTGTTCCTAACAGTTAACATGCACCTCCTGATCTGACTTCCCCAGTGCAAAAGGAGCTGAGTTTGCCAAGAGGTGCAAGCATCAAGCCCAAAGTTTCTGTGAGGTTGTATTCTTTAGTTACAAACCCTGCTAAATAACACAGAACATGTCAGATTTACATTGTTTTGCAAAAATTTGGCATTAGTGCTTAATGCTACCTACAAAAATCTCCAGTGGTCAAAATGGGCCTTTCTTGCCTGCTAAAGCCACCGGCTCCAGCCAGAGCTCTTACACAGAGTCTTTCATTTGCATCTTCTCTTGAAGTCTTTCACAACGCTGATCATAGGGCTGGGATGCCTTTTGGGTGGCAGGTTTTAGAAAGTGGGAAGTGTCTGTATGAGCAGTGGTGGACGGCACAGTCTCAGAGTGGTGGAACTGTAAGAAGGCAGAGGGCAGGAGCTGGTGGGGGTTTCCCTTCCTCCCCATCCCTCCCAGGACTCAGCCATCCCCCTGTGCCCAAGCAGGCAGGGGATGGGATGCTGGCCCAGGCAAGCATGGCACAGAGCTCTTGGGAAAGGAGTGGAGAGCAGGAGGGAGCCACGTGGGCAGCAGGAAGTCACCTGGGACTCCGGCCAAAACAGACGAAACTGATCCATGGATGGGACAGCCTCCTATGGAAAGTCACCTGCAGAGAGATGAAGTCTTCTCCAGGGAGCCTGGAGTGATCAGGGGGCAAAGCAAGAGCACAGCCCACGAAATGGGCAAATGCTGGAACTGCTTCTTTCTTGACTATTTATACTGACTGTTATATTTACATTTCCTCTTTAAGATGTTTCTCTCAGCCCCTCTGCAGCTGCAGAGCATCTTCAAATGGAGCAAGGCAGACAAGAGCAAGGCTGGGCTCTCAGGCCTTCAGAGGAGATCAGCAGGCAGACTTCAGGTAATCCACAGTGACATCTGGCCCCAGCGACCTGGACAAGGCTGCACGGCTTCAGTGGCTGTGCTGAAGCTGCAGTCATTTACAATCACTCTTAATTTTGGGCTTCAGTCCAGGCTTCCCAGAAGGTGAAAGTTTTATATGTTTTTCTCTGGTTGTTACTGGGAGTACTGGCTGCAGGGTTGCTCGTGCCTTGCTGTGCGAGGTTTGACAGCGAGGTCTGCAGCCGTGGGAGCCCCAGCCTCACCTGCCCTGGGCTGGGAATCGCCCAGGGATCTCCGAGGACACAATCCAGTGCTCCACAAAGTGCCGGGTGGCTTCAGTGGGGTCAGGGTCTGAAAAACCATTGTCTTGAGATGCTAAAGAAATGCCAGTATACTTCTAACCCGCAAGTATCTGGGTCCATATAGGGAAAAAAAAACTTGCCAGTTCCCTGCTTATCCCAGAAACCTAGAATACTAAATGTCGTCTGTACAGAAATTCTGCAAGATAACTTCAGTGTGCTGCCTTTTACTTAGGGTCTCACCCTGCAGGCAGTAGTATCTGAGACCTTTTATCTAAGCTCTAAACTGCAAAGCAGAACTGGTGCTCTAGCCCTAAAAGCCACAGCAGCGAGACCAAAGTGATTACCAAATCTGATGAAAGATGAATTTAAAGCATGATCCTGTACTGAGCATGTAAAAACAGGGCAATTTTATTTAGCTGGCCCACTCCCCATGCACGCGCTAAACCATTTCCTGTGATTTTTTTATGACAGAAATGTATTTGTGCCATTTTTAATTCCCAGCAGCCATGTACAGACAGCAGAGTGTGGGTGAATGAGGTTCTGCGCAGTAGCAGCCTCACCACTGACCTAAATGGACTCACCGTGACAGTGCAGAATACGCATGAATCTCTGGAAACTTCAATTCCTGGAGGGTTCTGGGATATCCTGATTCTGCAAACACCAATTTTAGCAAATTGGCTCCAGTCTCTCTTAAAGACACGTTTGAAATGTGTAATTTTAGCTTTGAAAGGAAGTATTTAGCTCAAGAGTCAGGAACACGCTTCAGATGAAAGGTCTTATTTCCTCCTCTATTGAAATGATGCCAATAAAAGTTTAGGAGGAATTTTAAGGAAACTTGGTTAGATTTGCATGCCACCTGCTGCAGAACAAGCTAAATCAATTCTGTTTTGTTTTTTTGTTTCTTTTTCTTTTTCTTTTCTTTTTTAGCCCTGTTTTTGTAAATAACAGAGAAAGTATGTACATACAAGATTCCTGGTAAACAAAGAGCTATACTCTCTCCAGCAATATAATCCTCATCTATTATGGCTGAATACCTTGAATTATCGTGGCAGTGATGTTAACCATAAAAATGTAGCCATGCCATTTAAAATCAGTCTGTGGCTGACGGAGTCCTGAGAAGAAAATAAGGAAAGAGGCACTTTAAGAACCTTTGCATGACTTCAGAGCTTTTTCTGAATTCAAGAGGGTTGTGTTAAGAACCAGAACCATCATGACTCATATATTCCTAATCAAAACGCTGGGTGCGTGAAAAGCTGCTCAGTCACACAGAGACTAAATTGTGTCTTCTTACAAGAGGAAAATAATACACACGAGGAAGCACTTAAATAATTGATGTGCTTTTCTTTTATCTGTGTGTAGGAATGACAGTATTTCTATGTACCTAGCACTAATGGGTAGCATCAGTATGCCAATAATTGCTAATGATGAAGAAATAGGAGTGTGATTGTCCTGAAGTGGCTGATCCTTCTTTTTGCTTTATCTACCCCTGTTACAATGGTAAACTGATGGTGTAAATTTTAGAATTCTGCTCACTAATAGGTCACTTTGATAGTAATGCTCACAAATGCCTTTTTTGGTAAGAATTCAGTCCAAAATGACTGAACACTTACTTAGATTTAATCTGCCATCTGACAGCTAGGATCCTTTTCTTATGTCTTCTGTGCCACATTCAAAAGACAATATAAAACTTTGTTTGCAACACATGTTTAATTTTCCATTACAAATCAGAGAAACAGCGCAGCCACCCTGGAATCAAACATAAACCAGAGATTTAAAAACCCAGTGCTTTCATCCTGAAAAACTGCATAACCATTTGCAGTGCAGAAGTGGGATATTCCTGCTGAATAAAGCTTCTTGTTGAAAAATTATTGGTGTATCGACCCATTCACATCCAGCTACTTAATTCAAAGATTGTATTGAGCACTTCCCTCTGGGTTGCTTGTCTGAGGGAACAATTACGCAGCTGTTCTTACTACATTCTTGTGTGGGCAGAAAGCACGGTAAAAATCCTGGCATGAATTTACGTAAGTACAACCTCCAGTTCTCAGGCTGTTCATTAGGCGTATTCTTTGCAAGGAGGTTGGCGAGGCGATACGTAGGCTTGACACTAATATTCTGCTTTGGCTAAACTTATTTATAGTTGTGAGCGTGTTTATGCTCAGACACATGCATACGGCTGTCCAGGTTGTGTTATAAACAGAGCTCGAGATCCCTGCCACGTTGCTCATGATACACACCACTACAGCAACTCCTTGCAGCTATGCTGCCTGGCCACATCCAAAGCTAGGAGTTTTAAAAGTACAGCACCCATCTTACTATGCTCATCGGGTTCAGCAGAGCGGTGTTTCTGCATGGCTGGACACTAAGCATTATTTTAGCAAGTTTCATGCTGAGTTTCTTGTAACGCTTTTAATGGAGTTTTTGCTGCTAAAGTTTCAAGCTCTGAAACAGCTGGTAAAGGAGAAGTAACCACAAAGGGAGTTGTGTGATTTCAAAGCCCCCTGGCAGGAAAAGCCATCCATCGGGAGGTGACCTGCTCACAGACCTTGCAGAAGGGCCACCTCCCAACCTGCACGCCGCTGGGAGAGGGAGGTGAGGGACGAGCCCTGGGGCTGGGAAGGCTGCTGGGAGGCCCTGGGGTGGGAGGATTCTGGGGGGAGCAGAGGGAAGCACACCTGCCCCTGGCCTGTGCTGGGACATTTCTGGCCTGTGTCCGCACATACACGTCTCTGCTCGCTCCATCTCTGCGTAGCAAAGTGCTGCTGCACCTACAGGAGCTTTTCTGAGGGCAACCTCCTGGGCCCTCGGTGGCAAAGGTAATAGAGATATCAGGAGCTCCTGCACACAGCATGCTCTGCATGCTCAATATCAGTTTCATCAGTAATATCAGATGCCAGCTAAATATTGACACTGTCATCCTGAAATATCCCACCCTCGGCTCAGAGTGCTTAACAAGCAAACACAGGCCGGGCCCTTAAAATCAAAGCCGGCTCTGCTGAAGAAGGGAAGCCGTGCTGGTTCTCAGGTCGGCCCTTCGACAGGGCGGGTGAGGAATGCCCATCCCCACCTCTCCTGTCTTCAGACAGTGCTAGTAGCTGTGTGACGGCGCAGGGAGCTGTGCATGGTGCAGTTCACTCTGCATTGCATACATAATTTATAATTTTCCAGCGGTTTTGATTGCACATCTTTGGACATGGGGTTGCTTTCGTAAAATGGAAGCAGAGAAAGAAAAAAAAAAAAACAACCACCTCTGCCGCAGCCGCCTTCTGTAGTCCCGTGTTTTAGTCGAGACCCTCATCTCTGACACACGGCCTTCACAGGCCGCAAAACACAAGCACTGCACACTCTGCGTGTGTTTGTCTGTATACACATATATCTGAAAAGATCCATGCTTCCCATGGCATAAGAACAAAAAAGAAAAAAAAATGTTTTCAGTGGTCCATGCCTTTATTAGCAAAATGCCTTGGCAGAGAATGACGCTAGCATTACAACAACAGTTTCCTGTCACGCCAGCAGCATAGCGGGTGTTTACGAGACGTATAGAAGTTACAAAAAAGCAGCTGGGAACCACGCTTCTTTCTGACCTCGGTGAAGTTGGGCACATACAGCCATACGTGCCCGTAAAAGCCTCCTCCGAAAGATGTAGGCAAAACACGCAGAGCCCTTATTTTGGAAACACGGCGCGCTTCTATTTCCTCTCAGCACACAAACCACTCGCCGTACATTTATCTGCCCTTGCTGCGTCCGCAGCCGTTGGTGCGGGTTTATCAGCGCGCTCCCACCACGCGCCCGCGGCGCGCTCGCTCCTGGGGGACCCGTTCTCAAAAAATCCCCCATGGGACGGAGACGGCAGGCACCGACACCGTCACCCTCTCCTCTGACGGACCCAGGGGCCAGCTGCCAGCGGTACCCAGCCCTTCCTCTTCCTCGCCCCGTGCCCTGCGCCACGGCTGCGTGGGCCCTGGGCTGGCGGCGGGGGGCTTCTCGTTGCCCCTTCCCGGTGGCCAGCCGGCGAGCTGGCGTGGGGCTCTGCAACCCGAGAGCGTGCGCTAGCCGGCGGGGCGCTGCGGTAAATATAAATCTGGCTCTTACCCACGGGCAGTCCTTCGCAGTCGGACATCGTGCGAGAAGCGCTCCTGGCCGGGGGCTCGGGAAAACCACGGCGAACAAACACCCGCGCGGGTCCTTCTGCTCGCGGAGGCAGGGGGGGGAAATATCTACGGATTTACAGCCACCCGTCTCCTCCACGGTACATCTAACCACCCAGAGAGCTGTAGCAACAGTCCCGTCTCTGCCTTCTCATTATGGGATGTAAAGATAAGAATGTGCTTTTGTGCCAAAAGAGTGTGCTATTGGTGGATAAATTTGTTGTCATCCCTCCCCTTCACGGAGTTTCCTCTTTAATGTCACAGAGGCACATTACCCGGCCTGGAAGGCCATAGAATATTTATGAAACGGCTTTTAAGAGCTAAACTGCGGATCCGGATCCGCAGCAAAGGAGGGGGCTGAGGGCTGCGGTGGGAGCAGCGCTGTCCCCGGGGGGGACGCAGGCGGTGGCTACTCCCCTCCTCTGCAGCCGCCGGCAAAACGAGGCTGGGAGCTGGGAGAGGGGCAGGGGCTGGAGCGCAGCTGGTTGCAGGGGCAGAAAAATAAATCCGCTTTGGTTTGTGCTGTAAGATCTGAGAAATGGTGCTTGCGACACTGTTTGCTGTCCCACGGTGTGTGTTTACCAGTGGCAATGTTCTGAGTGCAGATCTCTCGGTAACTTTTTGTCACTTTTGCTTGCTTAAAATACACAGCTTTGATGAAGTGAAGCGTTTCATGGCTACCCCTACAGCTCAACTTTTTAACGTCGGTAATGGATTCTGCTCGATACGAAATTTCTGGACCTTTCAGCCAGGTGCGGTCAGCAGTGAGGATCCCTGCACACTGGCACAGTCTTTGTTACTTAATGAAGGAAAAGAGAATCATGTTACCAACGCCTGGGCTCTGTCGAGGTGTGCTGACTCTGTGGCCAGGCACAACCACCCAGGACAAGAAACTGCCAGAGCCCTGGGTGACATCTTGCTTCAAAACACCTTGAAGGGAAAAAAAAAGGAAAAAAAAAGGGAAAAAAAAGGCTTAATTTGCATGAATTGTACTAGGTGCTCAGTGTGCTCAGCACCTCTGAAGGAACTGGACCGGTTTTATCAGGGTGCTTCACTCTAAGCACTCAGCAGCATGGCGAGCTGTAGCATGGCTTCAGCTCAGAATGTCAGGCCAGTGACTACAAAAGCTAGAAGAGCTGCAGATGTTCCCAAAAGGACACCTCCGGTTCCCTTCACATGTTCTGCAGCACAGGATGGGGGTCCTGGGGCTTTCTGCCCCAGTGCTGAGTGCCGTGGGCTGGTGGGGTTTGCTGGCATGGAGCTCTGCAGGCGTCACTCTGCAGTGGACAGCCCTTGTCAGTGGCTGCTTCTGCGTCGGTTCCTGCAGGTGCCTGGAGATACTCACCTGGATGCTAGCTCCGGAGAGGAAATAACGCAGCCTCAGGCTGTGCTCTTTGCCCAATAGGCTGCACAAGGAGGAGTACAGGGAAGGCATCGTGCTCATCCTCTACATCCTGCTGCTGCCCGCAGGCTCAAGGAGCAGTCTCTAATCTGGGAGATACAGAGCTATGGAGGTGTCCAGTCTCAATCTCAGTGCACATCTGGGGAGAGAAGAGGGCCTAAACCAGACCAGAGGACTCTTTTCCTCCCATGCAGTTTCACTGCAGTAAAGTTTTGCTCTGACGTGTGTGGATTAAAGCTTTTTAGCTAGACCCTGTTCCAGCGCAGGCTCCCAGCTCTGCAGGCGTTTATGTGCCAATTGAACCTCAAGCCCCACCGAAGTCCCTGGAACCACTCGCAGTTATAAAGTTAAACATGTGCCTAAGCGTTTGCAGGATCAAGGGCTCGCCATCCCCACTCACACTCATGGAGCAAGCAGCTGCAGCTGATTTTGAAGTCACCTCTCACAGCTGTGTGCTCCTCTGCGGAAGGTCGGAGCCCTCGAGCAGAGCTGGACAAGTGCCTGCAGTGAAGTCAAGCCAAAACGCAAACCGGTGGCTTGGCTCAAGCTCGTCTTCACCAGCGGTTTAAGAAACCTGTGCCTCAGTCACCCCACTTACATTGCCCTTGGCCAAGTCCGCTACGGGGCTCAGCATCTTCTGGAAGTGGGGTAGAGAAGCCAGCAAAGGCTGGGGGAGAGGACAGAAACATTGTCAGCTATTACAGCAAAGCTGGCAAGAGCTCGTCTGCCAGAGCCATGAGGAGTATTTGGCACTCACCTTCCATGGAGCCTCGGAAGAGCTCTGCCATGAAACACTAACGCAGGAAGCTAGCCACAGGGTCAGGTGTTGAACAGAGCACACCTAGCTCTTCGGATGATTCTCACCAATGCTTACTCAAATGAGGACTATAGGACTATTTAAATTAAAATTTTTGCTTAGATCCCTTGGTATTTTGGTTATAGTTATTTTTTGATAGGTTGTAAAGCTTTTTTTTTTTTTTTTGAGTCAAACTAAGTATTTCTTTCAACTGTCTCTGTTTCTCAGGCTGAAAAGAGCCATGCTTGCTTCTGGAGAGAGGCCAAGCCTGGAAAATTTAAGTCTGAAAGGAGAAAGTTTGGGGAATTTATGAATATGCCTGGTGTCTGTCATGCTTAAAAAAAAATAATAAAATTGAACTAAACAATAAAAGGTGAGTAATAAAGTGCGTATTATCTTAGTAGGTTTTAAGCTAATGAGAGAAATGTGGGCTCAGCCTGGGCTCAGCCTGGGGCTTAGCAAATGCGCTTGGGAAAAGAGGATGTGTGGAGAAACCTGGGTGCAGGTCAGCCGTGACAGTGCCAGTAGGCAGTCCCGTCGGTGCCCAAGAAGCCTGCTGTCCTGATGGCTGCTCGTAAGCCCGAGTGGCAGCTTTGTCAGCGAGCAGCAGACTCTCATAAACACTAGCCGTCACCTAAATGAGTAAGACAACACGTAGTGGGACCAGGTTTCTAACCTAGAAGCGTACACATCCCATTAGGCTTCTGATCTAACATCGTAAATCTCTCAGGGCTCATAATGATTTCTGCTGCAGCCCGAAGGGCTCAGTCATCTGGCCGTGCAGAGCCAGCCTCACCTGCAAGCTCCCAGCTGGAGCCACCGGGGCTTTGCTCCTGCTGAACAGCTGCAGATGGGTCCAAACCTCTCAGGAGAAGCAGGGAGCTGCAGTTCTCGCGGTGGGAGCTAGCACCCTGCATGCTAAAATTACTGGTGGAAGGGCTTTGCTAATCTTGTCAGCGATGTAGGAGCAAGGAGGGTTGGTCTCATTCCTGTGCACTTCTCTCCCCTGGCAGAGGGAAATCAGGGGGAGCGAGAGCGATTTCAGCTAACGAGGTCAGACCTGATTATTCAATCTGCAGTTTTCTGTAGGGTTGAAGCAAACGCCTTCCTGCCCAGTTCGGCAGGAGTTTATATCTCACATCAGCGCGATTTCCACGCAGTTTAAATGGAGAATGGCTGAGATGCACTTCTCCCCTCTAATTTATGCAAATTCCACTGGATTTTTCCCTGCTGTGTGCAGAGATTTCTGCCTGTTGGTACTGGGGGATTCATAGCGAGCAGGGGGAGGGAAGGGATGGGGCCGGAGATCGGGATGGAGAAGGAGATGCAGGCTGATAGGAGCACGCTGACATCGGTGTGTGGGTGACACCGACAGGTATGTTCCCCATGTGGTGGGACATTCACGGAGCTCCACCTGTGCTTGCAGCAGTTATGGACGAGCTAAGCGTTCCTGCCGGCCCAGACAGACAAGCTGAAAAACTCAGCATGTGCTTCAAGTGTCAGCTCCCGGTGCTGGTCTGTGCTGGGAGTCACAGTCAGGAATTTGCTAGCAAAGACTGGCTTTCCCCCTTGAAAAGCCCTGAAGCTGGTGGGGAGGGCATGGACCCTTCCATCCTCTCATGAAGGTGGTAAAATTAATGGCAGGGCAATACCTGTAATAATTATGCTTCAGCTTTTTATCACCAAAACAGCAGAGAAATGGCTACAGAGCTGCTGTTGTGCATGGCGATCCCTGGCTTTCCCTGAGGAAAGCAGAGAGGTTCAGACTAGGAGCCAAGTGCCCAGAAAGTCCCAGTAACTGGGATTTTATTTCATTATTGTTTTCTGACACATCCTTTTCACATCTCAATTTGATGGATGGGGAGTATAATGATGTAATTACAAGAGGAGTGGATGCACTGACAGGAGCTCGTGCGGGTGTATCCAGTGAAGGGAAAGGGAGTGAAAAAAGGCAAGATACAGCTGACAGTTAGGACAGTCCTCCAGGAAGCACCAAACACAAAAGTAACAGCAAGAACCAGATATATCATCATTTTGTGCCTGGGAGACCTTACTGTCAGCCTGGTGGTATTTTATTTTATTTTATTTTATTTTATTTTATTTTATTTTATTTATTTTATTTTATTTTATTAATACGATTTTCATTAGTCACAATTGAATCTGAGCTTTGTATTCAAGAAAGGAAACGTCTCCATCATCTCCTCTTACATCACCCCAGAGAGAAGATTAGAAGATTAACTGTGTCAGGTGACACCAACCCAGCGGCAATGAAAATAATTTTGCACATTCAAAGAGAGAACGAGGGAGAAATTCCGCCTGTCTCCAAGAAATGTGAGTCTTACCGGTGACAATTGTTGGCTCGAAAAGAGAACGTTTTATGCAAATATGCAGATATACAGTAAATAAAATAAGAAGACCAAAGACTTGGAAGAGGATTTACCTTAAAGAAGAGTGGATGGTCTGAATCTCAGTGGCATTTTAGTCTCATCTAATTTATAAGCGGTTGTATTTTGGGGAGATGAGTTACAAAAGGCCATTTAAATTATGGGAGGAAATATAAAAGCTACAAATAGAGGATAAAATTGACTCCTGAGCCATCACTGCTGCTGCTGGCAATGTCTCCTAACACACCTGATACCAAAATGAGTATGTGCCCTCAAGCCCACCTATCTTGGTGCCCAAGAGGCCACACAAGCGGTCAGAGAATGTGAGTGCGACTGCAGGAACCTGGCTTTCAGCATCTGCTGATACAAGCACACAGCTCATTGCTGGCAGGCTCTGCAGGACTCACCCAGGACAGGAGGATCGAGGCAGAATCTGTTTTCCCATCAATACCTGGCAGATTTTCATGCACAACCGCAATTAGCATTAATGGGATTTCCTTCTGCAGACGTTCCAGGTGTTACTGAAGAGCCTCGTGGTGAACATAAAAAGCAAAAACGAAATTATACAATTAGGTTTGATCTTGCTGTTTCTGGTTTTAATGGCATTATTGTGGTTTATTTCGGCGGGATTGAGTCTTGCACAGCTGAGTGTAGCTGCATTCGCTCTGCACAGATCTCGTGCAAAAGGGAGTGTTGAGCTCTGAATGTAAATATTATGGTATCAAGTGGTGGGTTTGAAGAGAAGGTGAGAGTCTTGCAAACCTGATTTGGCAGCTGCAAAAATAACACTTGGGCAAACAGATGGTCTCTGCAATAAGGGAAGTCTTTAAAAGATTCACAAATTAATGAGCTCTGCCAGGTTTTTAGTGGTTCCTACCAAAATTCCTATAAATCAGCCTAACCGGGCAGGGAGGTGGGGGAGAGAGGAATCAATAAGTTCCCCGGACAGCTCATATATCCAAGGTTAGCTGACAAAAGGCTTCAGAGCTGGAAAATCCCAAGAGGAATTAAGGAGGTGCAATATTATCCCTTCAGAAGGCAAAAGCCATAGCGTCAGTCATGTGCTGCAAGTGCTCTGGGGACTAATTGCAGCCATCCGTGATCAAGGATATCAGCTGGGTGATAAAGAAAGGTTACGTGTCACACACTGAATTAGTGGCTCGTCCTGGGAGCACCAAAACTTGGTGTGAGGAAATGAAAGCCTTCTCCTTCAGCCGCAGGTCAATAACCACTGATGTGCTCCACCAAAGCGGCTGCTGGCTCCACAGCACTGGGTGCAAGCCTGCCGGGCAAGGAGACAGAATTAATTAAGGAATTGCTAATGGAATCAGAGCTGAACAGCAGGGGAAATTATTCATTAGGTTATCTATGAATTTCGTACTGTGGTGCAATACGATCCACTTTACAACCCACTTTCATTTGCTTCTTTGCAAACATTTGTCAAGGGTGCCTGACAGCAGGAACGACCAGGGTGGAGTTTTCATTCTTAGTCATGCGGGGACGCCTCCTTCTTACAATAAACACAGCCACAATTAACGGAAGCGGTGACCTTGCTGGTGATTTCTGCAAGGAGGACAAGACTCCATGGGAATAGCAAAGAAAGCAGATTATTACCACTTTGTAAGTCACGTTCGGGGTGAGGAGAGTTGCTGGGGCAATCATAAGTCTCCTGTTGCCAGCACTGGGATGCAGAAGTCCCAGCTGGGTGGAAGATGACATTCCCAAGGTCACCCAGTGAGGCCAAGGCATTGTGGCAGAGGAGCCTGGTCCTGCTACAAAAGGGGTGAGGGACAAGCGGGCTGTCACTAAACCAGGCTGTCAAATTGCTGTGCTGCTTGCAAAAAGGAAAGTCTCAATGAAGCCAACTTGCTTACTGTTGTCAAAAAAAAAAAAAAAGGGTTGGGGGGTATCTGTTTCCACTCAATGCTCATGAAGTACTGAATGCCCACAGCTCAGGTGGTGTGGTGGCTTGTCTGGTGTCCACCTGGCTTAGGAGTCACTGCTGTGACAAAATACTTTAGGATCTTCCTCAAGATACTCGGTGCTCCTGCAGCAAGGGTTTCTTTCAATGCATGGGCAAATGCCACAGCCTGCCCTGGAAGCCAGGGGAAGAACAGGTGGAAGGTTTAATGCTTTAAAATTGTAGGGGCAAGTTTCCTTGGAATTTCCTGATTTGATGCATGAAGCTGCTGCTTCCTTCTCAGACTCCGGCTCTCATCCAGGGCTGATCTGAGGGCTGTACGTCTCCTGTTCCCATTTCTGTACATAGGCATCACACACTCGCTGCCTGGGGCACTCAGGGGAATCCCAGGGCTGTGACACAAAGCGAGGGAGCAGCAGAGCCAGGGGCTCCCACCTCGCGGCAGTCAGGAGCCTCATGGCCCCCTGGGCTGCCTCACGCAGGCCTGATCTGTGCCTCCTCCGTGCAGTGCCTTTACCCCCCTGGGCACACAACCAAGCCAGCCTTCCTGCTGTGCCCTGGGTCCACTCCTTAGCTTTATTGATCCGCAGAAAGGACATGAACTGGTAGAAGCGGGTGAGCACCTGTCTCTACAAACCCTGGGATGTAGGTAATCAATGGGGCCTGTTCGGAGCAGAGCCAGATGGGCCCAAGTGCAGTCCCAGGACACAGCTGCAGCAGGTAACGTGGGCTAGTCAGGGATCTTGGCGCCCTTGAAGCACTGTCAGTGGGTATTTCCCAACATTTCACCTCAAAAATCATACATATGTTAACGTTGCTATACCATACTTAACATTACAGAGCCTTATTAATGATGGGATGTTAAGCTCGCAAGGAATAGACCAGAGAAGTGCAAAGGCTACAGGGCTGAAAATTAATCCACCGTTGATATCTTTTTCTTTTAGTTTAGAAATCAGCAGAGGCCTAAGAGCAATCTGTCTCGCAGCAGAGCCCACCTCTAAGGAAATTCCACGTATGGTCAAATGTCAAGTTGTTTCTTTTGCAAAGGGCAATGTAGCAATCGTATTTCCATTTGGAGAGTTTTTCCTTGGAGCTGAGTTTTTCGGGGGGGCAGGGCAGGGAGAGAGAGCCAAGCACAGTTTTCCTTTCAGCACGCATGCATTCACAGACCTTGCTGCTCGTTTCCCAAAGGTTACATCTCCCTTCTCTGGGGGCACAGCGTCTGAGCGAGGCACACCTTCCCCAGACCCCTACCTAAGGTCTGCTTCGTCTTCCCAGAGCCCTTGGAAGGGCAAATGCTGCTGGCACCGCAGCAGCCGAGACTTGCATCCACCTGTCTACGGGCAGAGTTTGGCCCGGTGCTTTCTTGCCAGTTCAATGTCCCTTTTCATCACCACTTCCTCAAGAAACATGATTTGCACAGTCCCTTCCATAATAAATCCTAAACCTGCTGGCTAGCTCCAAGCCCCTGCACTTTTCAGAAAATAGCTGTGGCTCAGTAAAGGGCAGAGATCTGCCTGACTTAAGGCTGCCGCACCAGAGGAAGGCTGGCAGCATGAAGGGGTTTCCATCCTGATAGCAGCAAGCAGATGGGCAGTACAGGGCCTGGCTATCTGTGCAGCCACACAGAGCCCCACACCCGGCCCTGCTGCCAGCACAGGTGAGGTGATGGGGCCGTGGGATGAGGGTGAGGGTCCAGGAGAGTTTCTCTTTGTTCCTCCATCACCTTCACCTTCCTCCCTGACCTTGTTTCCATCACCAGGCCCTCCGCACTGCTGAGGGACGGGGAGGCACAGCTTTCCTCGCTGTAGACCCTTCTCCCTGGCCATATTGCTGATCCGCCAGGCCACCGCAAACTTCAGGGAGAGCCACCAGCGCTCCTCCCATGGCTCCTTTCAGTTTCCCTGCTCCCTGCTATTTATTGCTCGGCGGTGCTCAGGGCAGGAATGCAGCCTGCCTCTGCGGCCCAGCAGGCTAAGTTTAGTTCATGGCTCTGCTAGTGATTGCCTCCGTGACACTAAACAAGAGATTAAATTTCTCTGTGCCTCAGTTTCCCTCTGTAAGCCATAGATAGCAAAGTTTCCTTTTGTAATCTGTCCTGGACAAGAGCTGCTTCATCCTGCTTGTTTACACTGTGCGTATTATTGGAGTTCCTGCCCTGGCTGAGATCTCAGCTACTTCTATAATTAGTACTTTCATGCTGTGTTTTCATTAAAGGTCTTGTTATGCTTTTGATACGGCATACAGAATACTAACCAGAGTTGAATTATAATTTGTCACATTCTAATTTTCTATTTTGTTTGGAGTTCCTTTTGCATTGTAATTCCCTCACAAATAAATGAATCTGGGATTGTTTTCGCAATTCTAGATATTGCAAGTGATAACAGCACTGATGTGAGAACTGACGTGGCCGCAGAAAGTATGGCAGTCTTGGGCTCCCCAAGAAAAAAATCCTCTTTTGGAGATGTAACCAGAGATGTAAGCGTCAGTGCTTTGGAACTGAGATGACAAGAGACTTTTCCTGCAACAAGAGCAACAAGGAAAGAAAAACTGTTATTTATGAGCTGAAGACTTGGCTTGATGCTGTCTCTTTAAAAAAAATGTTCCAACAATACATTAAAAAGCAAACCTCTTCTATCACATCCATATTTCATCTGCACCTTGGAACTGTAATTAATGGCACAGGAGGCTTCATTTGACGAGCTGTCCTCAGGGCAGACTTTTTACTTCTATCTACATCAACAATGCTCTCCACTACTGCTTCCCTTGGCAAAACTCTTCCTCCAGTGCTCCCTAGCAGAGAGGAGAGCAGATCTGCATCTGGCTAATCCACATTTTTCTCCCTACTGATGAAAACTTCCCTTAGATACAATAGGACAAAAGAGAATAATTTTTCAAAGATGGAAGAAGATGCACGGGGACACACACAGCATGAGGTGAAGAGAAAACTCCAGTTTGCAAAGCCTGCCTGCTGGGTGAAGCAACCACTGCTAATTCAAACTGAATATGATCTAAATTAAACACCAGGGGCCACATTAGTCCCTGGTGCAGCACCAGTTACCCAAAGGCAGATGATCTAATTTCACTGAAGTTATGCCAGGGCTGAATTTGACCCTCAGCATTACGTGGTATCTACAATTACGGCCAGGAAATCTGAAATACATATGCACACCTAAGCACAGATGCTGGCTGTGGCTGATGCTCTAAAACATTCATCTGCTTTCTCAGCTCTTGACCCTTCATTATCCCTGATGAATATTTTGGGTGGTCATTTACCTCCATCTTCAGGAAAAGGTTACAGAGGCTTTCCGAAGATATGTGGAGCAGTAAAGCAATTTATGTGCAAAGCAATCCATGTGTTCATGTACATACTAAACGTTGAATGGACTGGATTTTTTCTGACCAGTTCAAATGCACAAATAATAATAACAATAATAAAGTGGTAACCTTTTCCCAAGATCTGTCTGATGTAACACGCACTATCATGATATGTGCTGAACCCACCCCAAAACAAATGGACTCGCAGCAGCATAGAGCTGCAGAAGTTATCTCCAGGAGGAACCTAAGAACCACAGGATCTCACAGACTTTTAGATGGTGAATTATAGACCTTAGGCGACGAGTGAGAATTTGGCGTGACCCCCCACAGGGCCAGCTCTGGTGCCTGTTGCCTGCTTCCCGCACAGCCCCGGCTCCTTGCCAGCAGGGCCGGGCAGGCACGCGGCACCCGGTGCTGCGGTCAGTGGGAGCTCGGCCATCAGCCCTCAGCGTGCCGGGCCAACGCTGAGCCGTATGCAACACTTACAGCTTGGCAACAGACCTCTGACAGTCCCCTCAGCACTTTGAATGCCCATCAGTAGAGTTCAGTGTTCGGTGTTCTGGCTGCTTTTGCTCTGCATTGAATTGTTTCTTATGGAATCTGACAAAAGCTAAAGCTTCTAGCTCCTCTATCAGTGATCCAGACAAATAAAATCTCTGAGGTGGGATGGCTGTGCAAACTCAGTCTCTTGGATGAGGTTTTATAAAACCTCAGCCAAAACCTGGCTTTTTGTTTTGGCCCTGTTTCTGGATTGCATCTGGATTTAATTTGGCTTTGGATCTTCCAGGCAAAGATTTCATTATTCTGGGTAATTTATCTCCAGCTTGTTATCCATTACCTAAACTCTCTCACTATGTAATATAATACTGCAAAATATTGTCTCATGCATACACCTCTAGCCCTAGAAATTTATTAAAAGTATCATTGAATTTATTGGTATTGTTTGTTGCAAGATTGGTGTTACACAAAAATAAGGTAACATATCAAGCCTTGAAATTCAGAGACTCTTACAGATACTTGATGTTTCCAAAATGACATTTGGGCTTCGTACCCAAAAGCTGCAAGAATTAGCAGGGCTGTTATTCTCCTGGTCAGCTGCCTTCAGTGGGTGAGACAGGAGGATGTAGGAGAATATGAACTCGAGGCAGCAGCACACTATAAATATTTTTGTAAGGATCCAAAGCCTAGCTACACTTTTGCAGGCGGGCCTTGCAGCTGGAGAAGCACAGAGGCTTTTACATGGGGAAACAGCCCCTCGGGCAGGGCTGGAGCCCAGCAGTAGCCCACTGCTTGTGGGTCTGGTGCCGGGGCTCAGCTCTCTCCCACATCTCCCTCCATATGGCCACCGGTTTCCTCCCCTCTCTAGCCTCACGTCGCTGCACTCACGTAACCTTCAGCGTGCGCCACCGCTCATTCGTGCTCTACCTCTCTACCCGAGAAAGAAGAAAAGCACTGCTGCTGTGATTAAAGATAATGAGTTGCTGATTAGCATCGGGGAACACAACAGAAAACATTTCATTTAAATTGCCTTTCTTGTTGAGTTAATTAAAATAAAACACAAAGCTTCTCAGCTTTATTATGATGCCTGCTTGGCTCAAAGTAGTGTGGCTACGCGGGTTTGCAATTAATATTGGCGTTGCTTTCCACCTGGCATTAGCATAACAAAGGGACTAATACACGGCACCTTTCCGACTCCCGGTGCCTTGGTGCTGGTGGCACTGCTGGTGTCCTCCTGCAGCACCCTCCTCCGGCACCCACAGCGCCCGAAGAAGCTAGGGGAGCTGCCTGCTGACCCCTTGTCCTCCTGTGTTCATATTTGGCTTCACACAGAGCTTCGATATCTTGGCTGCCTCATGAGACCTGTTCGGGCTTTTTTCGGGAGACCGTGAAAACTCTGGCTGTAGCATTAGGAATGAGATTCTTGCCCCCAGCCCGGTGGTTCATCAGGTCTGGGGGCAGGTTTGAAGGCTGTTCGAGCACTACTGGAATCAGTAAGGCCACGAACGCATAAATACAGCTCCTGCTTTTAAGACGTCCCGTTTGTCCGTGCCTGCTCTGCTTCCTCCCAGCGCCTGCAAGCCCTGTGGGTGTATGTGGCTGCCCTCTGCTGGAAACCGGTGGAGATGCTTGTGTGAGCGTGCTCCGACCAGCTGCACGGTAGACCTATGGAAGATACAATTTTTTTTGTCCTTCTTCTTCTATTTTAGTGTTATATCGTGTATATCATACCTGTATAGCACATATGTAATCTATATACTATGTATATAACATACACGGGCCTACATATATATAAACCAAAAGGACAAGTACCTGATTTTTCTGCTGAGTGCCTGGTTACACATATTTACCTCTTCTTCGTGCAGTAATTTATAAATGTGCCTGCTCTGGCTCGGTTTGCCAACATTATCAGCTTGTTACATTTACTGGATGGCATTTAGAAACAGCTGCAGGTACAGCTCTGTCCAAGCAACATTCCCCCTCTCACCTACACCTTAATTATACCAATGGCCGTACAGAGTGTCAAGGAAGGGTACGCACAGATTTTTGAAACTTGCTGCCTACTTTTAGCAGGTTCATCACAAAGCATAAATAAAATTTGACTGTCCATAATTAATTAAGTAACTGATCAAAGATTTTTTAACAAAAATGTTTTAATGAATTTTAACGAGTGGAGAATATTATATTGATTTCTGTCTGAATTCACATTTAAAGAGTTTGTTATAGCCAGATGCTAGCGGACCACCAAGGACAGCAAAATTTTGTACTGCCATAGTTAAGCATTGTTGTTTTGCATAGAACTGAGATTTTCTTCTGACCTACTCAGACAGATCCCATCTGGGAATGTTGTTTACCAAGGCAATTTTCAACGTGCCTATAGCACAAAGCCAGATCCCTGACGAAGCCTCTGCCATCATCTGTGTCTGCAGGATCAGGCCCTGCTCTCCATCCTCCCCTGATGCTCTGACTGATGCTGCTGCCCCGGCTCCTCGGACGGGGTTACCCCTGGAGCTCCTCTGTCCTCCCCTGCTGCCGGCTCTGCTGGGCCGTGCATGATGATGGGGAGCAACAGTCTCAGCAGCTACCTGCGTTAAAATGGGACTGGTAACGTGTGGCGTGGAGCGAGGTAAGAGCTGGGGCACACCAGCTTGCAACAGCACAGCTCACCTGTCCACCACCTTGAGCAGAGAGGTCGGTGTTACGCCTCAGCTCAAAATGTCTGGCCTCGATCTGACTGCCCCACGAAAATGTCTGCCTTCACTAATTGGTCTCCAGCGTGGGAAGGAGGATGTGTAGTTAATCATTTAAGAAGCTCATTAGGCTTGCCCATTTGCTGAGTTCTGATGCGCCTGAAAGTGTCTTACAGCATCTCCTGCAAATGGGTTGGTGTCTCTCAGTAACACTGGAGGAAGTAATAAAACTAATCAAATTCATTATCCCTCCTTTACATTGGTATTCCTCTATTAATTTTAACAACCTCACTCAATGTACGTAGGCGTAAGTTCCAGCCACCTGCTTTGCTATTTCTGGAAGTTGACTTCAATCCAAAAAGGTCAGAAAAGCATTTGTTGGTATATTTAAACATTATTTTTTTACTCTTTCAAAATTATTTAAGAGGTATAACTCATTTTTAGGCGCTTTACTGAAGAGAGAACCTAAAGCAGGTAGAGTTGCTTTAACAGTAACAAAGCAGAATATTTTAAAATTAATTCTATAAAGCACTGAATTCACCGAGAGTTAGTGGCATGGCTCTACCTTAGGTTTTTGTCTGGTTATAAAAAATTGGCATTGACACATTGACACAGTCTCCCACAAGGACAAATTCGCTAAAAGGGGCAGGGATGAGCTGCAATGCTGTGACCATTCGTTCCCCCATTCACAGTGGTAGGGATGCTGCAAGCCGTAAGGTGAGAGCAGGAGAAGCCGTTCCACTGCATCCACCAGCACAGCAGCCAGAGCCAGGAAAACCCCTTGGTGTGGGCTGATGGAGCTAGCGTTTTCACCCCAGTGGTGAAAAGGCTGGTGCTGAGCAAGAAACACGTCAGCTCATTCAAGTCTTCTGCTAATCTTTCATGCAGATGGTCATCAGAATAGCAGCATTGTGATGTGTGGGTGGGAGATGCTCTGCAAAGAGACGCTGGAACAGGATGAAAATGGAGCAGTCGCCTGTTCTGGGCAAAAAAAAAAAAAAAAAGTGAACAACAGGTAGGGACGCACGGCAAGAGCAAAACGTGAGAGGAGACAGATGTCAGCTCCATTAGCTCATTAAGGGTGGAGATGTCGGCCTGCTGGGAAATTATTGTCCACTTTATGTCTTGATATTGGAAAGAAATTAACTAAAAGCACCCAGGCAGTTTTAGCACTCAAGCTATTTAATTATGCCTTTTAAAGTTGTCTTTGAAGCCATGGAGTGAAGGATGAATGAAACACCCTCTGAAGGTCCTTATTAGTCATTCCCTTCTCTGATGGCAATAATAATTACATTGTCCTACATCGGAGTGAGTGTTCCTAGCGAATCCCTGTACTCCTCAATAACACTTGCAGCAGGGCGGGCTGCGATAACGATGTGGGTAATTAGAGCGCTGGCTGCAGGGCGCTGGAGTCACCAAGGTCAGCCATGAACGTCCCTCCTGGGGACAGCATCGCAGGCTCGTCTCCAGAGGCTTAGGCCAGATGTGAAAATCGTGGGATTTGGGGAAAGTCCAGATCAAATGGTTAGACTGCTGCTCATCTGTGTGTGGACCCCAAACGAATTTCCATCCTTGTTGCTGGCCACAAGCAGAATGCTAGATGAAACCTCTGTTAGATTTTAACCACTAGGAAAGACCATTATCATCCTGTAGTCTATCATCCTGTGCAACGTGCTGCATGACCTACAACACAGTCCACCAACATCGACTATCCTGACTCTATAAAACCCTGAAATGCATCCACTAATGGCAAATGGCAAAAAATAAACACCCATAAAAAGACGGTGGTGTCTCAGCAGCACTTTTCTGCCACTGATGTTACAGCTGGCATTAGGCAAAGCAAAGCTGCATCCCGCAGAGCACCTGCACGTGGCGGCGGCAGCGTGGCAGATTGCACTGGGACTTCCCCTGGCAGCACCTGACACAGGCATGAATAATAAAGACACTCATTAATCATTTACAGAACTGCTGTTCCTGTGGATTCATCAGTCTTAGAGCCTCACGCTGAAGTCTTCCTTCTTGAGTCACACCGAGCGCTTGCTTTTCGTCCGTGGCAAGGTCGTGCTGCACTGGGGATGGGGATGGGAGAGGAAGGGGGTTTGCAGCCCTCCCCTCCTCCACCACAGCATCCCTGCCTTAGCTCACAAGTCACGGCAGCATCCTAGGCACAGACCGAGCCCGAAGGGACCCACACTCTTCAAATAAAAATGGAAGAATGAAAGGAAGTAAAAATAAGCACGTTTAAAAGCATACCAC
The DNA here is from genome assembly GCF_009769625.2 of Cygnus olor. NCBI lineage: Eukaryota > Metazoa > Chordata > Aves > Anseriformes > Anatidae > Cygnus > Cygnus olor. The sequence goes on from NC_049173.1 coordinate 13,034,163, forward strand.
TCCTCTCTACCCCCATCCCTCTTCACCCCCAAGCGAAGAGGCTCCCCAGCTCCCCCAGATCCCTCCCTCACCCACGGCCCCCACTGTCCCGCACAGCTTTGGGACCAGACCGGTGCCCCCCAGGAGCCCTGCCCTTGCTCCCTGCCTGCTCTCCCTGCCTGTGCCTCCCTTGCAGCCCTGCCTGCACCGGCCCAGCATGGCCACAGGAGGGGCCCGCTGCAGCAGGCAGAGCACTTTCCCCACGCCCCCCCCGCAGAAAGCAGCACAGCCTTCCCTCCCCGCCTCCCCACCCACCCGTGGCCGAGAGCCCCCAAGTGCTGGGGTTTGCCCGAGGGTGGTGTGTCCCCTGGGGAGGCGTCCCCGAGGGCCGGGAACGGTGGCAGACACCCGGGAAGACCCTAATAATTTAATCGTGGCTAAGTGATCGGGATAAATGCCGGCAAGTCGCCGCTATTATTCAAAGCAAGGGAACTGTGCGTAATCAGATCAGCGGGGAGTGTCAGACATAGCATGAGGCTATTAGCGAGTTAAACGCCTCAGATGCCCAAACATGCAGCAAAGTCAATCGCAGCGGCTCGACCTAGCTGTGTTCGTGATAACGCATGTGGGACGGGGCAAGGGACAATGTGCTGCGACTTCATGCTCCTGGAGCACTTCTCCAGCTAAGGCTCTTACCCCTACTACCTAAAAATAGTCTTGGTTAATGTAAATAAAGATACTTCTTTTTTTTTTTTTTTTTTTTTGTAGGCATTTCTATTTTAGCTGAAAGATGCTTGCTTCCCATCTACATATTTCCATCAGTAGCTCAAGCACAGGTGTAGTGTGTCTGCTCTGTGTCTCACCGTGTGGTTATGTGCACGTGTCCTTCGGTAGCCTACACAAAGGTTGGGAACCACTGCTTCGAGGCAAATATTGGGCTGGATCTGAAGTCAATAGGACTCCCGCTAGGATTTTTATCAGGTGTATCATTAATTCCCTAATGAAGTTAACCATTTATCTGTATTAGATGGACTCTTCAGTGAATTGATTTAATCTAGAAGATTTCTCCTCCATGACAAATTTTCAGAGCCCCACGCACTCCTGCTTCTGTGAGGAGCCCAGCCTGCCCTCTGCCAAGCGTGCTCCGCTTCCCAAGGAGCTAATCAGCCAGCCCATCTCCTCTCAATCAATAAGCATTTATTCTAATTGAAGCCAACATCGACTGGATACCGACCAGGAATGTGAAACGCGCTATAAATAATGTGCGTGAGCTGGAGCCTGAGAGCAGGCGGCGGTGCGACTGTCAGTGGGAGCGCTAACGGGGGACATGCCACCCAGCACTCAGTCGCTCTCCGAATGCCCTATTTACAGCTCTCACCAGGGAGCTCCGTCTCGCTTTGATGATGAATTAATTTCCTCTGACGGATCAACCTCACAGTACCCCGTTGCAACACCTTGCAGAATGCATTGCCTAACGAGAATTGCTCATTAACATATAAATCATGATGTATTTCTTTTTGGCACCACAGGCAAAACAGTGGGCCTAGCACTCCCCCCTCATCTCGCTTTTTTTCCTGGAGGGAGAATTTTCATTGACTGCTAAATGGAAGGTGGAAAGAGTGAAATCACTTAATTGTGTGACTCCTCTGATGTGCTTAGACTTTAAGTAAGCATACGAGCTCCCCAGTGCGTTTCCTTGTCTTTGTATCTTATTGCAGAGTAAGGTATGAGGCTTCTCTTTCATAACCCGTTAAAACAGTAGATGTTCAGGTCTTAATTTACAACAATGTCAGGGTTTGCTGAATAACCCACCTGCAATGGGGATAAAATCTAAATTAATGGTTGAAGCACAAGACCAGGAATCAGGTAGCCACCACGAGCACTGCTCTGTGCCAATGTTAATAAGCCCTTTTCGTACTCTGCCTGCAAAGCACCAGCAAAAATATCCTCAGGCATTTAGTGTGTTATATTTAGCTCTGCTACAAGCTGGATAGGTATTGGTAGGTGGCTGACACACTCTTTAGACCTCAGTTTTTCTATCTGGACAGACCAGGTAGGATTAGCTGAACTTGCAAATTTTCAGTTCTTAGCATTTCACTCCCTCTGGCAATGAAAGAAAGTGCCCCAAATTCCCCTTGTTTCTCCTTGACTTGATTATACAACTATTCATTTCTGATTCTGGATTTCCATGTTGGTGTGTCACAGGCTGATATCAATGTGGCAGCTGTATCTGGCTGAATCTGGATTGAAAATGAGAATAGGAAGCACCACATGTCTGCTGGATGGGATGAGGCTTATAATGAGGGATGCACATCATAGTTCCACCTCAGGCCTTAATACATGGCCTGGCAATTAACCATGCCCACAGTGTCCTGGGCAGCAGGTGGAAGGAGCTGTTGGGCACCGAGAGCCATCCCCTTCCTCCTCCGGAGCTGCACCTCCACGGAGGTGGCCTGCAGGAGCCAGCAAACCCCGGGTGAGCACAGCTTCAGTACCTGAAGAAGTACTGAGTGCAATCAGTTAGCTCACTTTGATGAACTGCATGCAAATCTGTAAACTGAGCCGACTCCACCCATCCTGCATGCTCCTCCAGCTTCCACACCAGTGGCACACCACATGTATGTACTCTTCTGTCCTCCCCTGCACTTGCAGGCTAGCCACTCCTGTGGCCTCTCCTGGTCTCTGGCATGCCTGGCCGATGAATCAAACTTCCATATGGTGCATTTGGCATGAGGAGACTGTCTGGGGAGCACAGCAGATGGTCTCTGAGGAAGAAGATGTGGTTGCTTCCCACAGCACCTCACCCAGACAGTGCTGGAGAAGGCCTGCGAGTGTCCTCTTTCTATTTCTGGGTACACACTTTCCACTGGAGTCTCCATGGCCTGATGCAAGCTGCATGGAGGGGCCTCAGATGTCTGAAATATGCACCTTGACAAGCACCTGGGGAAGAGGCGAGAAGCATTTGAGATCCTGGCTGGCCCAGGACAGGTCTAAGACAGCAGTCCCTGCCACGCCACCCCCCTTCGCTCTGTAACTTCCTAGTCCCATGCTAAAATGAGAATCAAATTCGTATTTTTTGCCAGTTTTACAACAAATAATCATTACAAGTCTGTCTTTTCGCTGCCTTGCCTTCTGCCAACACTAGGCCGCAGCCTGCTTCACCACCTCTCGGTCAGAGGCGAGGTGAGGCCCCAGCCAGCTCAACCTTCTCATTTCAACCTTCCGCTCGCCACCCATTCACTATGTTGCTGTGGATTTAAAGCAGGCTTACTATTTTTTTCTTGTTGTGTGTTTACATTAGCGAGATGTGTATCAGTTTAATTAAACTGGCTTCAGCTCAGTTGAGCGCTGCTTTCGCTGTGCAGATGTAGCCCCAGAGCGCGGAGCCCGTCAGCTCCATCCAGCTCTGCGTGGGGGGCTCCGGCTGGGCACGAGGCGAGGTGAGCCCGCGGCCTGCCAGAAGGAGGGATGGGAAATTCCAGCCCATATTCCTGGAAGCTGTCCTAAAGTTTGTCCTTTGTTAACACGAAGGAAACGGTGAAGTAGTTTTCAGTGCTGCTGAAGGGAAATTTGGTGCCATTACTGCGAGGCGGGCTATAAAATGTGGAGAGGTTGTTTGCTGAGAACCAGCATGCTGGCACACGAGGCAAGTTCTTCCCAAACCCCAATGCCTTTTTGTGCTATGTGCATTGTCGACACCCATTTCTCTCACTTGCACAGAGCTCTGTTTTCTGTTTTACAGCTTTTTTGAGGTGCTGTTCGCTTACCAGTGATCTGGTAAGTGATTTCCTTGGAGATCTCCAAAAGCCGCCTGGATGTGGTCCTGGGAACCCTGCTCTGGGTGTCCCTGCTTGAGCAGAGGTCGGACCAGGTGGCCCCCAGAGGTCCCTGCCAACCTCAGCCATTCCGTGGCTCTGTGACACCAGCTAGGCCTTAACTGGTACATCAGTACTAGTCTACAGCAGTCCTGGCACCATCCAGTGATATAGCTGTCATTTTGTTTTTCTCTTGTTTTCTAGAAAATACTGAAAGGACTTGGAGTTCTGCCTATTTAAACTTCTGAATAATTTCTTCACAATGTTTAGCTGTTGGCTTGAGTCAGTGCTGCAGATTCTCTTCTACTGACTCAGATGAGGGAAAAATTCATCTCTGGTATAAGGCTGGGTGATCAAAATGATTTATATCCATCATGCATTTATCCCTTTAAAATTTACTGTGTGTGACACCGACCAAATTGTAAATGTCTTGCCAGGAAATTAAATCCATTGTGAGTGACTTTGAGCATGCCCGTTCCTGGGGAGCTGTAGCCGTCCACATTGACTGGACACTGACATTCACAGGGCACGTGGGAATGGGTTTGTGCCACCCATTGTTCAGGGACTGACCCAGAAAACGTCCCTCTGCTGACCACCAGCCTGCCTAATCTTAAAGGACTATGAACATTCACTTTAAACACAAGCCACCCAACTCAGTTATAGATAGGAAACCAAAATGCCAGCCTTCACTCAGGAAAGATAAGAGAATTATTATCTGGGTTATAAAAATACCCCTTTGGTGCTCTCACTGTAAGTGCTCAGCAGACAGCAGAGCTGTGCAAGGGCACCGCTGAACATGCAGAGGGAGCACACGCTGCTGCCCCATCCTGCGTGCTGTGCACAGCGGGGGAAGGAAGGGAAGAGCATCCCTGCCTCTGCTTTCACTGTGGGTGAGCAGATTGCTGTTATCAGTAACCAGGCCCTGAGTGATCACACAAAAGACACATGTAACCCCTTACAGCTGGGGTCATGAAAAATATTTAGTGCTTCCATCACCCTGGCCTTCCTCACCGTGCTTTAAACTACAGATTAGTGTGTCTGCAGAATCCCTTTGTGCAGTCTCGTATCTAACTATTTGGGGTTTGTGAGGCTGAGATTTTAACAGTAGTCACCTGCAGAGCACAAGCTGTGGCTACACAAGTTAGGCATACCTAGCTGGGTGCTTCATCTGGGGTGCTTTCCCAGTCCCTCCTGCCTGCCTGGTTGCTGGCACCGAAGCTTATCTGCCCGTGTGGTGAGGCACTTCGGGAAACCAAGCTGGCACAGCAGGCTCTGCTGCCCCACCACAGAACGGGACAAACAGACACCGCAGTCTGTGCATCATGATGAGGCAGTATGCTAAAATTTGAGGTATTTCTTGAAAGCCCGTGTAGAAGAGAGCTTGCACATGCATTTGTGTTCAGGTTCCAATGAATACAATTTATAAGCAGTTGTAAATGCAGAAATGTCAGTCAAGGACCCAGCTGCTGGTTGGAAAGCCATAGCCCAGCTTTTTAGTGAATGTGAGTCAGCCCACGTCTGCAGGTGACTGATGGAAAAGCATTTTCTGTTCAGCTTCCTGGTCCTCAGCCACGCTCTCACTGCTGCCCTGGGCTCCTGACCACGTTCATGCTGCCACTGGATCCACATCAGGGATCTCATCTGACTTAAAACATCTTTCAGGTTAGCTTTTGGCTGCCTGTAGATCTCTCTGCCTGTGAAGCAGTGCAGCTCTTGGTGCTGGTGCAAGGGAAGCGGTGGGGAAACTTTTCCAGGAATGTAGATTTGCATTTGCTTAAATCGAGCACAACAGGACAAGCAGCTCCTAGTGCAGTGCGGGGCTCAGCTCTGGCCCTCCCCATCACTGCTCCCTTGCCCCTACTTCCTCGGCAGCCTCCCCCTCCTTGGGCATGTCTCCAGCCATGCTTTTCTTGCTAACCCCGTGCACATATATTCATTTCTTTGCTCAAAACATTCATTTTCTGCAATTTTAGTGAGTGAAACTGGCTATCAGTCACTCATGGTGCAGGTGCAGAGATCACAAACCCCTCCTGGCAGCGGCGAGAGGCTGCTTTGGCTTGGCAAAGCCAGAGTCAGGCGCTCCTGTTGGTTCTCACTCTCTGACTGAATTATTTTATTTCTGTCCTGCGCTTTGCTGATAAAAATGGAGGTGTTTACTACAGGAACTGCACTTTAAATGTGAGCACATACATTTTTCCCAGCCTGTGAACCAGTCCGTTTTACAGATGCTAGCCCAAGAGGAACTCAGTTATATGGCTGGACTATAAACTATTGTGATAGTGGGGTTGAAATGCAAGTCTACCAGTAACGTTTGACTTCAGGGGAGCTGCTGGGGGGGAAGAGGCTCTCAGCAGCCCCAGCACCCTGCATGTGGCACCTCGGGAGCAAGCTCTGAGCCAGCAGCGAGTGGGAACATGCCTGCTGCCAGGCAGCCCCTTCCCATCCCTAGGGAGAGGACCGGCCTATCTTCAAAAGCAAACAAATGCCAAGAACGGAAAACAGAGAATTATTAAAATATGTATATTCCTGCCATTCTCTGCATGTGATTAATCCTCTATTCCTCTACCAGGGAATACATTAGTGAGAATGGGCTCATAATACAGAGGCATCTGGCTGAGACTAGAAAGAGCAGCGTGCTTATGCATTATTAATGCTTCAGAAAAAACAGACTTCCGTAAGCCTGACTGTATATATTGGATCAGTATGGAATGTCCTTTATAGGGTAATTAGCATTGATATCTGGCCCGTTTTGCTTATCTTTTTGCAGTAGAATAATCTCCAGGATAAGACGTGTTTGTTTTGTCAAACGGTGAAAGAGATTGTGACTTGAAATAGGTTTTAATGAGCAGCTTGTGCCCAGCACTACTTTAGTCTTAAAAGAGAGAACACGATCTGGGAAGCAGTGCGGAGTGAGCGTAATGGGGGAAATGTAAATCTCAACCCTAGCAAACCTGTAATCATAAAATAGTTCTTCAGGGACCCTTGGTTATTCAGGAGTGGTGCTACAGTAGTGCTACAGTCTCGCCGTTTAAACAGGAAACATTTGAGGGGAACACAAAATTATAGTGGGGCTTCCTAAGGCATAGCTTTGGCACATACAGGCTGCATTTCTTTCACTGGTTTATTTCTTGATACATATGATGTGACATGAGAAGGCTACAGGCCCAAAGCAGGCATAGCAGGGCAGGGGGCTGTAGGGGCTGCTCAGGTACGAGACATAACAATCGGGCTTATTTTCCATCTTTGTCTCCCATCAATTTCTGCTTTGGGAGGTGGTTAAATCAGCAAGAAACTGGAGAAGGCCTTAATCTTGGGAGGACAGAGCCACATCTGTGCCTGCACTGCTCCTTCCCAAAGGACAAAGTGGCTCCATGAGTATCTGGCTTGTAAATCAAGAGGGGAGGAGACAGGCTGGCTCCTGCCATGAAGCCCTCGGCCCAGCGGAGGAACAGAGTCACGATCTCAGCAACAACCAGAGCGCACACGCCGTATCTCTCAGCCTGCATGGCTGGGTATTGACACGAGACCCCTAGAGTAGGATTCATTTCACATGTCTATCCCCGAGCAGCTTTTCTAATCAATAAGCACTCTGAGGATGCAATGCATCCATGCAGGAGCAGATATCCAACAGAGGTCAAACAGATTGCCCCTGCTGATTGCAAAGCGAGCCGAGGTGGCTGCCTCTGCGGTGGCCACCCACCAGGACGGGACCCTGGCTGATAGGACCTCAAATCTCCCAACACGTTTGCATGGTGTCAGGGTCATGCTGAGACACGGTGTGTCCTAGGCTGTGTCTGGAGGGCGACAGCTCCTGTTCAATGGGATTTCTTAAATGGGTGGCAGCAGGGTGCCTCCTCCCAGCTCGTGCAGCTACCTGGACAGCTTATGGGCGGCCTCCTGGAGGTGGTGGTGACCAGTGCCCGGGCACCCCTCTGCCATGTGTGGGCACCAGCCTCAGCAGGTCGAGGTGGAGTGGAGCTGCTGGGCGTGTCCCAGGGGTGCGCACATCTCGGGTGCCTCCGGCTGGTCCCGGAGCTGGCTGGGGCTGTGCACAGACACGGACTCACTCCCACGTGGGGCAGCTCTGCTGTGCGCAGTGGTGGAGCTAAAAACCAGCCAAATCTTTCAAGAAAGCCATGAAACAACAGTCTAATGTGCTCAGAAAGCTGCCACTTCTCAGCCCGCGGGCATGGTGCAGCTCGGCAGCGGCTCCTGGGCAGAGCCCCGGGGCAGGGCAGAGGCCCTGGGGAGGCACAGGAGCACCCAGCTGGGCGAGAGTCACACTCGATGTGTGAGACTTGACAGGTCTGTCACCCAGCAGCGCCAGGCTCCGTCCCCCTGTGAATACAGATCACAAAAGGGCGGATGCTGCCAGATTACTTGGCTTTGCCTTAGCTGCAGCAGCTATGAAGCCAAACTAGAATGAAAAAAAAAAATAAAAATGGCAGTGCTGGGGGAAGGAATCCCAGCTCTTTGTTTTGCCCACGGGACTGCGGTTCTCTCCCAAACGCGTGAGACCATCTGGCTTTCTCCATGATTTTTCCAGTTCCAGAGGAAAGAGGAAGCTCCAGAAGTCCTGTTTTCACAGTGCCTTCACAACAAGTTAGCACCTCTCTGGCCGGGAGGATCTGCACATTGAGAGCACACCTCTGAAGCTGCGATTCCCCTCTCACCTGGCGGGGCTGCCCCTGCCTCCCGTGCTCCCTGTCTGAGCTCTGATTTTCTCAGATCGGGGAGGGAAAGCAGCTTGCCTTGGCAGACGTCTTGCTGTGAAAATGATGAATTCAAGAGCACGTGGAGCTTGTGGTTGAAAAGAAACCGTCTGATCAGCAGAACTTTTCTCCCTCAGCTTGTAAGGACAGATTCAGTCTCAAGGCCAAGCTGCCATGTGGTTATAAAATAGAAGCAGGCCCTGTAAGAACCAATCTAACTTTCTTCAATTGTCTTTGCATCTTTAATCATATTCACCACTTAAAAAGCGGCAGAGCTGGCTGCTGATAATTAGGCTGAGCCTGCAGCAGCATGGCCAGTGGCCAGATCACATGGCTCCTTTCATCTGCATATTTATGCATTTAAAGGAGAGGAAAACTTTCATAACATTTTAATAACTAGGTTCTTCTGAATCCATAAATCCAGTCCTCCAGGCTTAGCCTACACTCTCTTTCTGATCTTAAATAAGTGGAAGAGGGTGGAGTGTTTTGTTTGTTCTCCCTATTCTTTTCCTGTGCATGAACATGCAAAAGCCGACCCTCTCGAGTCCAGGGTCCCCCGTAGGATGGGGAGGTCAGGCGAGGTAAAGCTGCACTTCTAAGGGTGCAGGTGGAACTTTGATTTGGTTCCTGGCATGGGAACAACGCCCCGCTCCTAAGGTAGCTCTTCTACAGGCTGGCGGGACTAACACTGTTTTGCTACACTGGCTTGAAACAAAAAAATCCTTTATAATCCTACTTAAAACAGAGCAGTGCGCGTTGGCCAGTGCGCTTCTTAGCAAGTCGCCCTCAGATGCAGCGCTAGGACGGGGCTGCTGCAGGCCACGAGATGTCATAATGTCTCTGGGAGCTGGAGGGGAGGCCAGCTGCCTCCCCACGGTGCCTCCAGCCTCCAGCCGCCACGCTGAGTTCACGCCGACTCCGTCTCCCCTGCCCATGGGTGGCAGCTCCCTTGACAGCCGTGGTGACATCCTGCAGGGTCCGTCGCGGTGAGGCTTTGCAGACCGTCCTCCCTGTCCCTCGCACATCGCCTGGCAAGGTCCTGTGGGCTCCGCCATTAGCGCTGAGTGACAGCCTCTATCGGTGGGAAAACAAAGAAGGTGAGGCTGGGAAACTGGTCCTTACGCTCTGGTGTTATCTGAGCAAGATGGGGGCAGCACTGTTGGAGTTACACATCACTGATTTCTTTCAAAGCTGAAGAACCCACTTAAAATAAAATAAAAACTATTCGATGACATGTCGTTCTTAAACACTGCTCTTTTTTTTTCCTTCTTGTTTTTTTGAAAAGCACTGGCAAGTCAGTCATTCTGTGCTGGAAGCAGCTTCTCTCTACAATTGCCTGGGTGGAGCAAAGAACCCTTTGCTGTTTACAAGGGTCTCAGAGGAGGCTTTTATCGTTGTTGCCGTACAGCAAGTGAACAAACACGCCAACTGCGATTAGGCCGTGCTTTATTTCCAGAGCACATCTTCAACTGATCTTTAGCAGTGCCAGGAAAACTTTGGGGTTTGCTGCTCTAGAGTAGGAGGGAATTTAGCCTGGTGCAACTGCTTTGTTTCGGAGGTAGTGCTAATGATCATAGGCACGTAAAAATAGTTTTGCTAGACGAGTGAAATACCCAACCCGTGAAAATTCAAACCATGGCATTAGATTCACTGGAAGGGATGGTGAATTGATTGTCATGTATTTAAAGAATCAGAAGAAACGAAAAGGGGCAAGATTAATTAAGAGTGGGAGCTCGTTGCTCCCTCTCCAAACGGGCGAGGAACCGCACCGAGCGGAACAGAGCAGCCGGTTAGCTGAAGTGTTTCTTGGCATTTTCCCTCTGAGCTCTTCGAAAATTTCCTTTGCGCCCAAGTGTCCCCAAGACACTCATAAAACGCCTCTCTGGCTACCCAATGTGATGACTAACTCGTGTCCCCAGGTTTCATTATCAAGCTTTTAATCTAAGCCTGAGCCCTCTGATCTGTCGTCTGACGCACTGAGGGAATTTGCAGCAGGGTTTTTCCCCAGCAGAGAAAAACAATTTGCTTGCCAAAGACTTCATGTGGGAAATGTAACTTACAGATACAAGAGTGTGGAAATTTGGTTGCTTATTTTGTAGCTTTGGGAGTGGCTGATGGTTTACTTCATTTTGAGGATGGATCTTACATTTCCAGTGCTGTGAGCAGCGCAACGGATTTCATCCAACAAGTCCGAGAGAAAATTCCATTGATTTTGATGAGGCTCAAGGACAAATGCTTGTAAACGTAACATAACGTAGGGATTTGTCCTTTTCTTAAGCCTAGGCTGGGAAGGTGTGATGTGCGGTGTCAATAACAGTGTAGCTAAGCACCATGCTTTTAATGCGTAGGTTTAACCCCGGTTGCGTACAGCGGGTTCTTGCTGCATTGTTTAACGCTTCCTAATCTAGAAGCCATCAGCAGTCAATGGAAAGGCAGGCTACAAATCAGAAGCAGGCTGATCTCGTGGCTGCACCTTTCAGGTGTGGTGTCCTGCCACAATATTTCCACCCTGAGAGCAGATGAAATAAGGGCTCCGCGGCCACACTGCCACGCACGGCTCGGCTGCGAGGTTTGGAGGCCAGGGGGACGTGCATGAATGCGGGGGGGGGTGCTGCTAGGGGAAAGAAGTAGGTGAGCCAACACTTTTGCTCCGGGTTGGCCAGCCAGGCGTGCAGAGGGGCAAACAGCCCCGGAGCATGAGCCTGAAGCCCTCACGCAGAGCCGGGAGCCGGATTCCAAGCAGCAGCGCTGGGAACTCATCCCCTGCAGCTATCGCCCACCCGGGCGCACCCAGCTCGATTGATGCAGTACCTGCTGCGTTTCCCCTTTAGCTGAGAACGATTAGTGACGGCAAGACCACCACCCTCAGCTGTTGGAGTGCTGGTTAGAACTTCGCTGAAGCTCGCACAACGTGTCATGTGCAGCAGGTATTGCTTTGGTCGTTACCCGCAGCCTGGCTGAGGCACCAGAAGTTGCTTTTCTTCGTCTCCGTCCCCCTCGCTCCATCATGAAGTCAGCAGCCATGTAAACGTGTGTGCAAACACACTTCGTATGAGTCATGCGGCAGCTGTTGCTATTTATTAAACTGCGGTTTATATCTTTGGAGTACATGGTATTATCCTTTATGGATGTGGCTTTATCTCTGTTATTACAGTATGGAATTAATTAAGAGTATTAAAGTATGTGTTCTTTAAAAAAAATATATTCCTAACTTTCATCTACAGAGGCAACATTTTCATACCCATTTTCTCCTAATAGCAGTATCTTTTGAGAAGATGTGATAGACACATTTAGGTAAATATTATTCCTCCACCACACATGGTTTCCATTGCAGTGGTTCCCCTGCAGTTTCCTTCCAAGCACTTTCCTCTGTTACATATCCCACGCTGGTGGCTGAAATACTGATCAGCGATAGCAGAGACAAATTGACTCCAGCAACTGGAAGTTTTAAGGGCAACAAATGTTTGTATCGGAGTTTTGCACGTACCGTAGTTACCGAAGGAGTTTTCAGGCGTTCACTGAGATTTTCACTGGAACAGGAGGCCTGGAGCTGCTCGAGGCAGTTATAATTTAATAAAAGGCTAGAATGAATAAAGACTGGCTGGGTGAGATGAGGCATAGAGATAGCTCACTACAAAACAGCCGCATGTGCACAAGAGCCGTACAGAAGATGCTTCTTCCTGCAGGCTCACCTTGGGGCTGTCGGCAGCCTCGGTGCCCCACTCAGAGCTGGCACAAAAGATGTTCACGAGCTGCCCGGAGCTCCAGGGCCACAGGCTGCCTGCAGGGGGCTAAAGGAAGACGGATTTTACACGCACTGAGAGCGGCACAGCCGCTGGAAAGGTTTCTGAGCAGGTGGTAACAGCAAGAAGCTGGGGAAAGTCAGGTTGGGAGACACTTCTTCACTGACTGGGCCTCCTCAAATGCGCGTCAGGCTGTAGCTGTGGATACAGCGGGTGCTAACACAGCTTCCCTCCCCGTGCCTCACCCAGCTCTCGCCAGGCCCGTCCAGCCGCAGCAGGATGGCTGCCCAGGCCTAGCTGACTGCCCACCAGCAGCTGGGGCTGCAGGGAGCTGCACGGCGGGTGCAGGGAGAAATGGCACACACACCTCTAACAGCAGATTCACAGCATCTTCTAAGCCCGGTCCCCTTGTTATTAACAGTTTGTTATTAAGCACCCTGTGCTCAAAATGTTCACGACGGGACGGGGTAGTGCCTGCCCCCAGGCTCTGAGAACTGCGGGTCTGACGCTGGAACCTGCCTTTACACAAAGCACCCCGCCGTGCCCTGCACCATCTGCTGGTGGGCCGGACCTGACTCTGATTTGCAGGGAATCGTGGAATCAAACCTCCGTGGAAAAAGCTGCTACATGAAAGGAGCGCTGCATGACTAGAATTCATGGCATTCCCAGAACCTGCGCTTTTGCCAGGAGAGATTTTGAAGCCAGGAGGACCTTCCTAACACAGCCTGGAATCACTACAACTTCTGAACGTTCCCATCCTGTTTCTCCCTCGCTGAAATGACTCCGGGCTGGCACTTGCCCTCGCTCTGGGGAACGTACATCTGATTCGTATCTCCTGAGGTTGAGAGATATGGAATAAACTCTCATTACCTCTTGCTAACGCAGAGCAACCCCAAAGCAGATGCCTGAAGCCCTGCTTGGCGAGCTCAGTGTGAAACAATAGAGAACCCCTGGCAGGACCTTTCCACAGGACCCACTGTAATAGAGAGAACTGTCTGTGGCTGTCCATTTTCAAAGCCTTGCCTTCACAAAGCCTGCAGCAATGCGGCAATCACAGCAAGAAGAGCCTTCTTGTTGTGCTAACAGGAACTCTCATTAATTGATATCGCTATCAGAGCCCCTGAGCCTCAGTGTTAAGCAGCAGGGGTTACGCTTCCATGAGAAAGCCCCCACGCAATGGCCATTGCTTCGCGTTAATAGAGTACTAATGAGCTTAAAGGTGAGCACCTGCAATAGGAATCCCAGGAGCAGCTCATGAAAAACACAGCATGATGCCAGGCAGGAGCTCAGACACCAATCGGTGTCCTGAGAGCAGCCTTTTCCAGGCGGCTAGGAGGAAAATTCAGCTCTGCATCCCACGGATATTGCAGTGCAGCTCTCCTGCCTGTGGCTATGAACCTGCCCATGCAGCAGGATGAGCTCAGCAGAGAGTTGGGCTTTTCCCAAATCCACTAGAAAATAAAAGGTCACTGCTTGCCGATGCTCCTGACAGCAGCAAGTTATGTAGCCATCTCTCACAGCCCGAAATTGTACTAATCCCTACCTATGCTTTAGAGGCTGCACCCCTATTTGTAACGAAGGGCAGACGCAGGAGGCTCCTGAGACCGGACCTTCTTTTCCAGACCTGCAAGCGCAGCCAGTGTCCTCCAAGACCTGAGCATCCAAGGGGCTTGGGCACGTTCATGCACTGCTGAGCACGCTCACGTGTTGTCCTCAGGAGTGGGCAACGATGCTGGGCGGGCTGAAGGTGGGGAACACTTGCATTTTGCTTTCGGTTGCATTGAAACATAGGCAATGAAAAAAAGAAAAACTGTTCACAGCTTGCTTAGAATAAACACAGTAATTCCTTGCCATACAGAGTAACACTTTATACATAAATAATTTGAATGTCTCGCTCTTTCACGGAAAGTAACAGAGAAAAACCTTCAAGGTTGATACATGGGAGCTGGCATCACAAATCACACGTCCTGCATCCAAGCCTCCTGGCGCTGGATTCCAGAGTTGACCTCCCCACTGCCTCCCTCCTCTGCCCCCAAAGGAACTGAATCAAGACCCTCCCTGGAAAACCACCCCCAGCATCAACCTCTGGTTACAGATCCCAACCCTGCAACCTCAGCCCCGTGGCTGAAGCCTGGCCCCTTACATGTGCAGTGGTGTGAAATCCTCGTTGGCAGCTGTGGAAGGAGCCGCTGCATTCCCCAGGGTACGTTGTTCGTAGGTTTTTTGGAGCCTGCTGAACTCACTCGGCTTACTCCAGCCGGGTCCCTTGCAGTTATTTTTATTTCTCGGCTGCCAAGCTGGTTACTGAAGCAGCAAGGCTAGGTATTGCAGAGTCTGGCAACATTTGACTAAAACTGAGAGCGTTTATGCGGAACAGCAGTGTGGGAACAGCTAAACAAGCTAGCGGGGCTGTGGGGAAGGGGGCATTCTGCAATGAGGAATTGGAGCTTTGATCAAGGAGACAGCAGCATTTGACTCAATCGGAGCTGGCAGGGAGATCACATCCCAAAGCAAAATAAAATGTGTCATTCTTTTCAGTAGATTAAATTCTCCCCAGTGGTTTGTTCCTCCCAGGATCATTTTATGCGATCTCATTGTCTTTACAGTCTTTTCCCTGAGGAAGCTGATCGTTTAATATAGACTACAGCATTAGCATCCGGTATTAAATCAGTCGGGCTACTCTGAAATGAGGCGAGTGAGCGTCCTGGAAAGGAAATAAAAACACAAGTTTAACAAAGGAGGTAGATTCACCCTGACCCACGCTATTTACTCCAAAAGACACAGGAACATAAACCTTTCTCCACAGTCATTCTGCCCTGCTATAGATGTGTTTTGCACTCCCAGGTGCTCATTGAGCTCTACAAGTGTGCACAAGAAATGCAACATCAAGCCCAAGAAGCTTTGATGTCCTGTGTTCCTTTATGGAGTTGCACTAGGGACTAGCACGTTCCCCCAGCCCTCACAAATCCCAGCAGAAAAGTTAGGCGCTCGGCATTTCGGAGGCCTGCCACATACTTTTGTCATCGTTGGGTACAGAGGTTTGCTGTAAGAACACGAGGAAGGAAAAAGTCCCCAAGCTGCAGGCACAGCCCTGGATGGCAGGGACCAGCACCCGAGCCAGGCACTGCAGACAGGGTCTCCCACCCTGCGCCGTTCGTGTCGCGCCATCAGCAGGACCTGAAGCTCCTTCTGTGTCCCCAAGCACAGCTGCAAACGTCCACCCCACTGGGCAGCCAGACACGTTGGGCAGCACTCACACAGCCCATCGGGAGCCTGGAGCTGGCCCCAGGAGATTTACCTCATACCAGTGCAGTGCTCTGGTGTCAGCCGCTAGCCCTGTGCCAGTCGCACACGATGCCATCCAAGAGCGGCGTTTTTTGGTATTGTTGCTTTAAAAAAATGCCATGTGAGCCAACAAGACATCATTCTTCTGCACCACCACTGGAAACACTCATTGAGTGTCGTACTTTATGAGTAACAATTTAGCCCACGATTGAAGTGTCAGCTAAATGAGGCAATTTATAATAATTCTAAAAACATGGTCGCTATAAAAGGCTATAATCAGAGCTAATTACAGGGACATTTTGGAAATCCATTGGTTTGGGGATTTAGTTTTGATAAAGGGGATAACAACTTGTAAGCCATGATTCTTTTAATTATAACAATAGCAACCACCCACTTTTGCACAGCTTCTTTCATCTCAAAAAGCCCGGCAGCTCTTTGCGAACTACACGTACCGCAGGAGCTGTTCAGCCTAACACCGAAACGAAGCCATCTCTGCATGCAGTAACTGTCTAACCGCACATAGCTGTCCTGTGCAAAAACTGCAGAGGGAAGAGTCCGCAGAAGGAGAATATAATCCCTCTTTTTTCACATGCCCCCGCAGACACACGGCATAGTGAAGGCGTTATCCCTGCACGTGACCAAGGGCACCGGGGCACCACGTGGCGAGGTGACTTCAAGCCCCTGTCCCCAGCCCTGTGTCCGAGCTCACCTGTCCACGTCCTCTGCTGGGTGACAATGAAGCTTTGACACTGCGACTGGGAGTTACAAATTGCAGCGGCTTCCTCGGGGCTGTGAATGGACAGCAGGCAGCCCAGGTGGCTGTAGGAGGGCCAGCACTTGTAGTCTTCTGCTTCCACCGTCCGGAAGCCCTTTAGGGAGATGTACTCTGGGAACAGAAAGACGGCATGTAGGGAAACTCCAGGTGCACTTTCAGAGACTAGTTACACAGTGAACTTAGCATCCTGCACTTTGGTGGAACTCTTAAAGGAGAGGTGATGGTGACAGATTGAACCGACCTGCTTAAATGGACCGGGCAGAGCTGCAAAATTGAAAGGAACCCAGTTCTGTGATCATTCTGCGATCGAGCACAGGACAGCAGTTACCCCAGAAATACTACAGAGGAGCCCCTACAGAGAGCCAAGGCAGGGCGAAGGGATGGGGTCGGCGGCAAGGGCTGGACAGAGGGGAGGCTGCTGTGCAGACCAGCCTTCCTAGCAGGTCCCCGGTGAAGCCACCATCACAGTGACCTCTCCTGTGCCTCGGCCCCTACAACAGAAGCAGCTCATCACCGTGCTGCCAACTGCAGGGGGAGATTTGGGAACCCTTGGGGGTGAAAGGAAGGCTAGATGCTGTTCCAGCAGGATACAAAAGACTCGACAAGCCTGAGAAGGCGATGTTATGGCTGTTGTTGATTAGGAGTCCCTCCCCGCACCTCTAGGACAGTGGTCACTTCGGCACACGGCTACCGGGGCACTTGCTAAGCTAATGAATAGTCACCACTGGAAAATTCTGGCGTTTCCTCTTAAAGCTGCTGGTCCTTAAGTGTAAGTGACTGGATATCTTTGTTTATAACTGCAAATTCCAGTTCTTCCATGCATTAAGAGACTTCCATCCTCAAGCCACCATCACCTCTCCATCACCTCCAGTGAACACTTGGGAAGATGTAAGCTGCAGTAACCACTGGACCTTTGAAGGCTCCCAGTGGGAAGAACGATTAGTCCCATCTCTGCCAGCAAACGGGCCTTTTTCAGAGGAATGCACCTGATAAAAGTTCATTTACCCATGCACAAACCAACTAGTAGGACAGGTCTTTAAAAATAAAATAAACTTAGGGGGCACCAAGCTCCCCTGCCACACTGATCCCAGTGCTGTGACCTCCCCGCTCTGTGTTCCCATAACAAAGGGTGCTCATCGGGCAGAAGCCACCGAGTGAAACGGGAAGATTGCTGTCAGCCTGGGAAACTGACCTACGGTCTGTACGGGAAGGTGACCCTGAAGAAAGACATGAGAGACTCAGCTTACTGCTCTGTTCTAGCTGCTGAAGCTATCCCAAACATATTCGCTTACAGCACAGGCTGATGCACATTATGAAGGGTATTTAGAAGTAGTGCAAACATATGTTCATATGTATGCCAGATTGTCTGCACTGCATTTGCTTTGCAAAACAATGCAATCATGCATAGCTCCCATGAAGAAATGACAAAAGACTGCTTAAACGAGGGGGGAAAAAAAGATATTTTTGGTCCTTAATTCTACTCCCAGTGACTATAAGAGCGCCCGAATGTATGAGAGATCAGAATTGGACCAGTTACCAATTTCCTTGTTCCCTCAGGAATTATGTTAGGGAAAGCATTCAAATTCATGTACCTTTTAAAAGGAGAGGTCTTTTCTGTAGATAGAGCCCAGACTTGTACAGATGTAAAACCTTCTCAAAAGCTGTCACGGTTTCATTTATTCCATATCGTAAATCACCTGCATTTAAAGAAAAAGATGACAGGGACAAGTAACTCCACAAAATGCCACTGAGAGTCTTCTCATAGAGAAGCCTTAGTTTGTGAATGTTAGCTGGTACCTGTTGCGTTGAGAATATCACTCAAGAAGGGCTGCAAAGCTGGTGGTGCAGAGTGTGGCAGAAGATAGGTGAAAAAATACCTGCAAAAGCCCACAGACTGATTAGAAAACAGCACCTTAACTTCCCTCGTGATTAAGTTGTCTATGTTTTCCTGTGCCTTGATTACCCATAGGCAACCAGTAAGTCTGCTCTGGTTATTAAGTAATGTTTGAACACTTCATTGGCATCTCTCAGACCATTCTCGTGAGTTGCTCTGAAGGCCTGGTCTTTGTGGCACAGCGTGCAGCCAAGCACTGCACGAAGCCATTTGCCCAGGCTCAAGCAAAGCCAGAATCCGATGAGCCAGAGGCTGTTAGGATGTGCTGTGGCACTCAGCCGCTGCCCATTCCCTGCGTTAGTGCCACGCCACTGCTGCCCACAGATTTGTAGAGAGACTCGGAGCTCAGGGTAAACGCCGAGCCTGTTCCCAACAGCAGTGGGTCAAAGCTGGCGTGCTGTGGCACATGACCTGCACTGCCACCACTTCCAGCGCATGTAGCCCCCGAATTTCAGCTGCCAGGGTTTTCTGGTTTGGCAAACGGTAAATTCCCAGGTGCAACCTCTGGGGCAAGTTCCTAGGGGGCGCTGGGGAAAAGGAGCAGCAGCAGCAAGATGCCTGCATCCTCCCCAAACAACACAACTATTTTCCTGCCTTATAAGGAAAATAAACTTGCTTCAAAGCAATGCTTAACTACCCTTTGGCAGAGCTGAGGGGGAGGCGTGCAGTGAAGAAGCGTGAGACAGCAGAGGCTACGCGGCTACTGACGGAGCTCAAACCCACCACTTTTCCCCCATCTAACTGCACATACCGATATGCATTGAAAAGGTTCTTCTTCTCATTCATTCCTTCGCACTTCCCAGCTGAAGAGCACTTGAGAGGGAAGCTTTTTGCAGGGAAGTCGAGTGTGCAGTCATTGTCCTCCTTGCACGACAGCTCCTCGGTGCTGGCATCATCCATGTCTGTCACTTTTAGGTTTCCATCTACCATAACAAACTGCCTCGGCTGGAAGTCCAAGAGGACTATTGAACCCAGGGGGGAATGTGCCAAGTAAAACAGCAGTTTCACAAGGCCCAGGCAAATCTGAGAAAGAGAAGATGAATATGCATGGGAAAAACAGATGAAAAACAGCTATTAAATTGGAAGTAGAACAAAGGGAAGGGCATTCAATGAAATTAAAGGCAACAAAGCATATAGTACTTAAAAGGTAATTATATGTATGCTACAAAATTTATTATCAACATTGCCATGGGATTTGACTGTGGTAAGTAGTTTAGCAGCATTTTTTAAAAACGTGTATATGCAAAAAGAGACATTTGCAGTTAGAGGAACTAGAGGAGAAAGCTGTGAGGAAAACAATAGCAGCCTTCATGTTTCAGGAGCTGTATTGATTTGTGAGCTGAAATCAGAAGGTTTTTTTTCCCACTCTGGCATAGAATTAATACGTTCCCCTCCCTTCCCCCATGCTGCTCCATACAGACTGAGGCTCCATGGTCATTAATACCAGATTCATGCGTTGCTGCATCGCTCAGCAGCATGAATTTGGGCACACAATCATGCTTCTGAAGAATTAGCCAAAGAATGCAATACATTTATTGTCAGCTTTTTGCCTTTATGTCAACCTTCTGGCAGCAGGGAAAGCTCAGACGATACCTGATCCAGCATAAAGCTTGGTGAACAACTGTTGGACAAACCAGAGCTAGAAAAGCGCGTTCGTACTGAACCAGCAGTTTGGTTAAGTAGCTGCAGCATTTTTGGTTCCGTATCGGAGCCCTAGCATCAGATTAACTGTATCATCAGCTAGGTGTGCCAGGCAGACCCACACTACCTCTCGCTGCCTCAGATAGCGATCTATGCAGGCACAAGGGTTTGTATGCTTGGAACCATTCACAGAATCTCTGGTATCTGACGTGGCTCGTTAGAGGGGAAATCCCATCCTTTCAGATGCCCTAATTAGGAAACAGGACCAGACAGTGCCAGTCTACATTCGGTTTTAGTGTCTTCATCACTCCAAAGATTATTAAAGTCTTAATGTCACCTCACCAAACCTCACCACCGGCTAATCCAGTACCAAGGGTTTCTAGCTCTACAGGAGGCTGGAGCATTTGAGAAGACGTGGTGCTGAGAAAGCTAAGAAGAAGCCAGTATAAAATAGTTTGTAAGCAAAAGCTGGAGCTCCAGAGGTCTAGAGAAACGACTCTGGGAGCTCTGACGCTACTTGAACTTGGTTAGTGAAGCAATCCTAAGAAACTCAGCTTCACATCCCACAGCTCAGCAAGTGTGAATACCACACTCCCCCTCTAGTTTGGATGGCAAGGCTCCTTCTTGACATTGTGGACCACAAGCAGGCAGAGATTTTATTTTGGGAGTCTTATTGCGTCTTTATTTTGCCCAAAGTATTTCTTATTGATGTTAAGGTACCTGTGCTTCCACTTGATGCTCTTTCCTCCCGGGAAGCTAACAAGTAGTAGTGAGCCCCCGACAGAGACCTGGAGGCAAACTGTAATACAAGCCATAACCAAAGCAAGCGCCGTGTCTCAGCTCATTCGTGCTCCTGGGGAGCTTAAGAGTCCCCACGCGGCGCTTGGGAGACAAGGCACATCTCACCGACGGGATGCGATCCTATCGCCCACAGCGCGAGGGAAGCGCTCTAGAGTGTTCGTATCACAGCGATACCTGAGGGGCTACGCGCAGAAGCATCACACGCACACACGGGGTGAGACGGGCTGCTCAGCTCGCTGCCTGCCACAGACAGCGCGCCGAAACCGACAGACAGGTAGCACGACGCCCTCCCTGAGCTACAGAGGGTCTGCCGATGGGTCCGGCTGGGAGAGCCGCTCCGTGGAGTGGCACGGCGTGGGGGGAAAGCCAGAAACACGGCGTAACGCCCAGTGTTACACAGCGCCCGGCCCCGAGCAGGATGCTGAGGCTGCTTCCCCCTACGCAGCTCTTTCAGCACTGCTTTGGAGAGAGGGAACGGCAAAGCTCCGGGGGAGACTCAAGCCAATCTGCCGGAGCAAACGGAGCGCCAGCGTGACAACCCCCTTCGCCTGGGCTTTTCGCATGCACCCAGTCTGAGGTCCGCGAAGCGGCTGCCACCCCCAGTGCTCCGTGCCCTTACCTTAAACCTCTCCTCCCAGGGGGTCTGCAGCAGCTGGATCATCTCCAGGGGGGCTCCCAGCTCCAGCACGGCCGTGACCCCGGCCCCGGGATCGCCGCCGCTGTCGTAGCACTGCCCGCGCAGCTGGGGAGAGGGAGACGGAGGTGAGGAGCGGCGGGGGAGAGGAGGCGAGGGAGAGGAGCTGCGGGGGTCCCCCCGCCGTACCTGCACGATGCCGGGGTGCCTGAGGCGCTGCAGCAGCGCCACCTCCTTCAGCAGCTTGTATGCGGCCAGGCGGCGGCAGCCGGCGGGCGCCCCGTAGCGCTGCTCGCACTGCCGCACCTCCCGCCCGCCGCCGTGCACCGACTTGAGAGCCACGGCGCCGCCGCCGCCCGCCAGCGCCGCCCGCTCCACCACCTTGGTGAAGCCCGAGCCCAGCACGCCGCCGCCCGTCGCCCCCCTCAGGTCCCCGCAGCCCAGCCCGCCGCCGCCGCCGCCGCCCCGCTCCGCTTCGCCGCCCGCCGCCGCCGCCAGGCGCCGCAGGTCCCGCTGCCGCTGCCGCAGCTCCTCCAGCAAGCCCGGCGGCAGCCGCGGGGAGCCCGCACGCCCCTCGCCGCCGTGCCCGGCCCTCAGGGCCAGTAGCGCCAGCAGGGCCAGCAGGGCCAGCAGCGCCGCCGCGCTCAGCCGGGCGCCCCGCCGCGTCCCGCCCGCCGCCGCCATGAGGAGCGGGGCCGGGCGCCCGCCGGCCGCCGCCGCTGAGGCGAGCGCCGCTGAGGGGCGGGACGGGGCGGGAAGGGCCGGGGTGGAGGCGGCCGCAGGCACCTGCCGAGGGGCCCGGCCCTGGGGTGGGGTGGCTGCTGAGGGGGGGAGAGGGGAAAGGGGGCGTTCGTGAGGTAAAAGGGGTCGGGGTGGAGCGGGGAGCGGCACCGGTCCCGCTGCAGTCTGAGGAGAGCCGCCGTGGGGCTCCTGGTAACAGCCAGCGCCTCTGGGAGGGCTCCCCCGGGGCTGCTGGTAACAGCGGCCGCTCCTCAGGACCCTGTGGGGTGGAAACGGCAAGTGTGATTGAAGGGAAAAAGAAGAATGGGAAAAAAAAGCCCTCCGCCACCAAACCCGGCCGATCCAGGCAGAAACACGGTGTTGGTGGTGGGTTGTGAGGGAAAGGATCAGAGCGGCGGCACGCACCCAGCTCAGCACGGCGATTTGTGACACACATGTAAAGAAGAAGAAGAAGCGCTGCCGAGGCGCTGAGCGTGTGGGAAGGAAGCGGGATGGGACGGGACGCCATGCTATGTAGTGCCTGTCCCTCACTGGAGCAACAAGCGAGGGAGGATACGAGAAGTGGCACCGCAATGTAGTGGGGACTGCACTCCGAATTCAATGGGAATTTTACAGATTAGAGAGCCTGGGGAGGGCAGGCAGAGCCCTCCTCATACCCATCACTTGCTCAGGCTACAAAACCTGTGTAAAATAATCCCCCAAATCTCCAGCCTTATGTGCCTGTCCTGCATGGATGGGTTACAGCCTGATCCCAGAACAAGCCTTCCAGTAGCTGAATTTCCTTTGTTGCTCTTTAACCTTAATAGCTCTTTAATTAGTGCCCTTATTTTCAAATAAAGCGTACATCTGTGTCGTATTAATGAATATTCATTGTCACTGGAGAGCTCTTAAATGCATTTTTACCTGTGTTTCCAAGGGAATAGATGCCAGCTGAATGCGGTATTATTTAATTTCAGCGTGTCCTCAGCACCGTAATAGTATCAGGACCTATTAGAGAAGGCTCACAGATACATAAAAGTAATAATGATTGATTATTTATTTGCTTTATAGTAGCACTTAGGGGCTCCTGCCAAGGCTCTGTTGTTCGAGGCTTCATGCAGACAGCGGCACAAAGGCAGCGTCCCTCCACCGAGCTGGCGCCTGCAACGAGATGTGCCACGGAGCATCACTAGCAGGCCGTTCGCACATGATGACCACATTTTGCGCATGATAACTGTATTTTGCACATGATGACCATATTTTGAAGGATAAGAGATCTCAGTACTCAGCTCTTCTGTGCCAGTCAGCCTCAGTGCCAGGGAAAGGTGCTGTGCCCTTTTCTGTCATTAATGTAGATGTCACTTTAGGGTTGTGGCAAGGGAAAAGGACAGAGTGCCAGCCCTTGTGGCTGTGGGGTGTCCTGCTGCCCAGCACTGTCCTACCCACAGGAGCCCCGGGGACCTGTGCCTGGTGAAGCAGGAGGACCAAAGGATGCTTTGCTGTGAGGGTGCAAAGCCATCAGAGGAACTCAGAGCAGAGCTCATGTGTGTCATCGGCCCTGAGAGGGAGCAAAAATGTCCCGAATGCAGTGAGCAAGCTCCTGCCAGGGACGGTTCTAGAGCTGCTCACCGCTCTAAATAGCTTTGACTTGTCAGAAAAACATTTCATATAGAGGTCTTATGTGAGAAGGAAGGGCATTATAGGAAGCTTTCTGAGCCTCTTAGTTTTGACCTCTTTATGTCATTTTATCTTCAGCTTTCTGAGCTCACAATAACTGCAGCTGAGGGGCTGTGAATCTATGGCACAAAGCAGGTCACAGGCAGTAAAATGGAGCCCAGGGCCCCCATTCGGCTTCAGTGTCACCTGGTGGCCTCCAAACATTACCACAAGACAGACAGCTGACGATTAATTACAAGCAATGTCATCAGGTGCCCCGCAGTGCAGCCCAAAGCAGCACGGGCAGCAAGACGGAGAAGCTTTAAAATGATCCTACTGAGATGCTGGCAGGATCGCAGCGGTCTCACAGTGACTGCTATACACAGCGAGCACAGCACCCCGAAACTGCTGTGGTAAAGGAGGCAACCAGGAGCTGGCTGTGGCTGGATAAAGGAGCCTGAAGGACAACAAAATATCCCGATTCATACTCCGCATACCTGTCTCCAGCAATAAAGGGCAACATCATATGCTTTCTTATCTGCATTCATTCCCCCAGAGGCTACAGATAGATCAGGCCAGCCATCGCCCAGAAAACACGAGGCTCTGGCATAATTGCAAGGACTGGCACTGAATCCGGAGCTGAGCTCCTGCGCGTTTCCTGCAGGGGCTGGGATGATGTTCCCGACGTGCAGGATCGTGGTTATTTTCCCCACTCCCCTCCTGGCACTGACATGAGCTGTGGTCCTCCTTGGAAATGCCGGTGAGTCTGTACGTGAGGCGTAGGAGCGAAACTGCGAGCCTGCTGTGCTCCGGACCCCGTGCCATGCCGGCTGTGAAGGCATTGCCTTCCCCTGGAAGACAAAGGCTCCTCTGGGTGCCTCCCCTATCCAGTTCCCTCCCATCCCAAGAGACTAGGCAGCAGCGTTTTCCCTCTTTCTCCTCTTACTTTACCACAGTGGTTTAAAAGGGATAAGATCAAGCTCTTGGGTTAGCATAAAAAGCTGGGGAGAAATCCTAAGGGAAAGTCCTCGCATACATGAAAGTCCTGGGCATCAGCCCAGAAGAGGTGGGCAAAGAGCTTACAGGTTTGGGAGGGGATCAAAGAAACCTGCAGCAGCCATCCACCAGAATAGGAGGAAGGTTCAGGCACCTGTAAGAAACTCTTGGGAATTAGCATTGCCGTTGGTACCCTCATTCCGGGGGCAGCTTTTTACCTTGACTGCTGGCTGAGCTCCTGCGTGGCTCCACGGAGCCCCCATCTGCCTGCAGGTGTGCATCTGGGGGAGCCTGCTGGAGAGCTGCTGGAGGGCAGGCTCCTGCCTGCAGCATTCAGGCTCAGTTGCTGTTCTTCTTTCCAGTTGTACCTCTGTATTTTGGCAGAACCTGGGCAAGCACCTGGCTCGCATACCAGGCCCCTGAGAGCAGCCTTCCTGAAAATGCCCTCACCCTTTTTTTGGAGGACAAGGGATCACCTCCTGGCTGGGGGTGCTGGATGAAGCAGAGAGCATTGCAGCACCTCTGCACAACATCCCCGTGGCCCAGACATCACCTACTGCCTACAGTGCCCTGCGGGAGCCCAGGACAGGTTATCTCCCAAGAAAAGGAGCTGCCAAGGTGGAGCAGCGCTGCTCCCGTTCGGCACATCGACAATGAGAGCTTGCCATCTGCTGGAAGGCGATCAGCATTGACAGGCAACGCTCTGGCAAGAGCTCCTGGTGTAGGAACATATGCCGCTCCCCTTCACAGCCACCCCGACTCCCGGCACTGCTGAGACACGTCCCTCCCTTTGACACCCTCTCAGAACGCACCGTGCCACCCGCACGTCCAGCCCGACACGGGGCAGCTGGCTCCCTACCGCGTCCGCTCCCGGCAGCACACTTCCGGCTGGAGAGTCCTCGGGTTTCCAAATCGGGTTTTATTCATGTGCAGGAGTACAGGAGCGGATCTCCAGCAAAAGGGATGACAGAGCTGGCCTAGCAGTGCAAGCGGTGTCACCTCTGGGTATCAGTAGTATTAGTACACTGTATAACATCGCTTCTCAAAAGCAGCATCAACCTTACTGGCCTGTTATCCCACTGCTGCTCCGCATCGGATGGTGCACGAGCAGAGTTATCCTCCTGGTGTGGAAACCACCACGGTAACTTGTCAGTGCACATACCGCATTCTCTGCAACACTGCCAGTACCAAATGTCCTGAATTCCCTTCATTTCGTGGTAGATCTTATGCCCAAACTCCTATTAGGTATCCATGTATTTCTGGAAGGTGGGATTTTCACGTTATCATTTTTCCCCTAGCTGAGCCAAGCTGTAAGGCAGCACAGAGCGAACAATTTTGGAGCAGCTGCAGGAAAGGCTGCAGGACGTTCTCCTGCCTCTGGCTCAAGTTGCACAAGAATTTCTTCGAGGAAAGGTCAAGTTTAAGCAGCGTTTGATTCTAGGCCCTCGCTTCCAACTCTGCTGTACATTCTAGGCTGGTCCAAGCATTCGTGTAGCTTCACAGTGAGCCAGATGGGGAAAACAATCCAGGTTAAAATGAACCCAACGAGACCTCCCCAAAAGAGCAGTGCTGCCTGGGTGGTGAACCTACGCTCTGACCAACGTTGGAAGTAGAAGAGACTGAAGAAAAATGAGGCAGAAGCAACAGGGACAATTAGTGGTCACAATCTCTGAGTTTTGTTTCAGATCACTTCTCAATCATTCTTCTCATTTAGAGCAGGGATGGAAAAACTGTTTTTTTTAGCTCCAAAGTTCTCTTCCTAAATTCAGCCCAAATCTTGTGCTCTACTATGTTTTTGATTTCATTGTGTAAACATAACATTCCCCTAACAAGGGCTTACTTAGACCATGTCGTGTTGTAAGCAAAATTAGTGGAAACTATCCACTGGGATTTGACTCCAGCTTTGTGCGGAGCTCTCAGGGATACTCCAGTGAAAAGATGTCCGTTTAAAATTCTGGACAGAACCAAATAGTCCCCCAGGAACATAGCAGGCTTTGCAATTCCAGGTACGCTTTCAGATTGAAGATGTTGACATATATCCAGAGTGAATCTCCTACGGTTTTCTTTCATACATGATGAGAAAATTAGGAAAATTTCCAATCTGGTAATCCTCTAAAGGGGCCTGTAAAATCTAACCTTCGATTACCGTGAAAATCTACGAAATCTGAAGAAACTCAACCACTTCCATTTCATGCTCCCCTTCCTGACGGTCACGCCTGGAAGCCTTTTGGAAGGCTCCTGGGCTTTAATTTACACATTACTCCATCTAGTGGTCGAAGGGTTCCAGAATCCAAGAGTTTAAAACTCTGCCCTGGTACCAGCTGGACTTCAAACCTCTGCAGCAACTTTGCCATCACCACTTTCGCCTCCATCTGTTAGGAAGAAAAGCAAACTCATTATCAGTGACAGCAAATACAGCTTTGACTACAGCTGCTTAAATTCAGTGTGCTATGTCATACTGCTTTGTCAGCACAGAGATTTAAAACTTAAAATCCCGGGGCTTCCTGGATTTGATGACAATTGACAGGCACAAAGATCTGCTTTGTGTTTATGTTTTTAGCCTGGTTTTGGCAATCGGAGTGTCAGCCCAGCCACTTTAACCTGCCAATTTTGAGCACCAATGCTAAGATGAACTCAGAGCACGTTTCTGATTGCAAGGTAGAAACATGCCCTGCCTCTGCCTTGTGCAGGGTCAGTACAGGCCCCATCTCTGCACACTATGAACTGGTACAGGGACTGCTAACAAAACCTCACTGCAGGCCTGCTTACCTGTGCAAACACCTGCCCGATACAGGAGCGGGGTCCCAGCGAGAATGGAAAATAGGAGTAATATGGCCTACAGAGAAAAATATTCAAAACTGTCATTCTGATGGCCTTGTCATAAAGAAAGAAGCAAATACTTCACCACCACAGCAAGTAAATAGTCGAAATGTCACCCCACCTAGCTAACTTGTCAAGGCAATCTCCAAATTAACATTTTTTTCGTTCGGAGCAGCAGTACACCTCTGAAAAAAAATTCCCTAAGCATCTCCACTTTGTGTTGACTCAGCTCACAGAGATATTTTTATGCATGCAAACCTTATTTGTAAGCTGAATTTCAAGCAGACTCTAAATGCTCCAGCCCATCATGGGACATAACGAGCCATACGACTATCGGTCCTGTGGGCAGGTCTGAACCACATCAGCAAGAGGACATTTGGTTCAGGAAACCGGACTAACTCCCGTCTGAAGTAAAGCCCCTGAACAACAAAGTAGGTTGATGTAGGGGCCTCAGCACCAACTGTTTTGCACTATCACCCCCGCAGCAGAACATCATCTTCCGCCCCTGGGCCCTTCGTCCTGTCTCTAATGTGGAGACAGTTCAAGCTTCCTGGGGTAAAGGCTGTCACACATTAAATGCTGGTATTGCCTTAGGGCAAATACTCGGTCTGGTTTTGGCCAAGGGTTTGACCTCAATGTAAATATTAAATAGCATTAGCATTGGTGTTTTTTGTAAGGTATTGTGTGGTCTAAAGAACTTCTGAACAAAGCTGCACGCTGTTGTTTTCCATTTGAATTTGGATATGGCTTCAGTGTTCAGAGAATCACAGAATATTTGAGTTGGAAGGGACCCACATGAATCATCAAGTCCAACTCCTGGCTCCACAACTTACACGAGTGTTACTCATACTTGGAAGGGGAAAAGAGTTTTATTCTGCTTTCTTCCCCTTGAAATCTCTTCCTGTAATGGTTCCTTGTTACATGTGTAGTAAGCTGGAAGTAAAATAACTCACTTTGGTGCATCTTTGCTAAATCGTTCTGGATTGAAAGTGAGTGGATCCTCAAAGTACCTTTCCATCCGCCCCATGATATAGGTGCTGAACTGCCAAGAAAGAGTTTATTTGCGTTAGTCAGCAGAAGCTTACTGAGAATGCCTCTTTGCCGTCACAGATGCAAAAACATCCCCAGAGCGTGCACTCCTCAGGCAAAACCGACCCGGGTTCCCGATTCATACCTCTGTTTTGGGCACAATTTCAGTGAGGCCAGAAGGAATAGTCAGGGAACATTTTGGCCTCTGATACACACACATGTTGCATGTGGATCCACTGCAGCAGGTTAAAGCTGCTGATGGGGGTATGTTGCTGCAGGACTCACAATTACTGTTGTGTTTGCAGGAATCCTGACACCTTCGATGACATTTTCCTTCTCTGTCCAGCGTACCGTCCCTGGGACAGGCGGGTATAGCCGCAGCGATTCCTTCAGAACCTGCATCAGCAAAAAGCACAAAAGGTCAGTTAGTTACTACAGTGTAGGAAGCAGAAATAAAATTAATTACTTCCCCACGGCCTTTCACTCTGGCTAAGTGGGAGCTTTTGACTTGTGGAACAGATGCTGGTTATCTCCCTTGGACTCCTGTGGGATAAATAAATGACAAAGTCAGCTCCTTTGCTTCAGACCTGTTCTTTCTTATGACTGGCATAAAAAGTATAGAAGAAAAAAGAAGTGAAAAGCATGAGAGATACCATGCATTGAACAGATCTAACACCTAGAGTCGGGTTAACAACTAAGTGAAAAACTACTGGGAAGGAATTCAGAGGGAGTATCTGAGAGTGAAGTTCATGCGCCCGACGAGCCGTGCTCAGAGCTTGCTGCCACCAGCACGGGTGACTGCTGCCACCTCCTTCCCACCCTCAGCACTGTGCTCCTGCCTTTGTGCTGCTGATGGTGCACGGGGAACTGCGCCAGGCCACAGCACCAAAATGACAAAAAAAAAAAACAACCTGGCAAAGAAAAATGAATAAGGAACAGTGAGAAAAAAAATGGAACGAGACCATTTCTTTTGGTGGCACTGAGCTGTAAGAATGGCTTATTTCATGAAAGTGAAGCCTAATTAACAGTGCACATTAGCATTGCATTGCAAATGCAATTAACGGTGTGTATGCACGAGTGAATTAACGAAAAAGAAGAGCTGACAAAAGGATTCAGAATTGCTTGAATGACAAGAGAGGAGTCCCATGGTCTCTGATCCTCCAGGGACAGACTGGCTCTCTGACCAAGGGCAACTGTGATTTTGCTTGTACAGATCCAAGCTTGTTCTGTTAAATAAACTGTCTGCTTTGAGAAGCTCTCATGTGATCTGTCTTAACACTGAAAGGCTCAGATACCTAGTCCTAATTGGAGTGGTGTAATTGTGATGATGTTTGGAGAAGTCTGGAGAAACCTGCTGGTTTCTGTAAGCACACAAGGATGTCTTTTCCTCACAAGGAATGGACTTTTGTAATTTATCCCCCATCAAAGCACCGTGACCTGGGGGATGGGACGTGGCAAATGGTAAAACACCGGCACCCAGCTCAACAGGGCAGTTTAAGAAAAGAGTGATGGTGGAAGACTACTAAAATAACAGGAAAATTTAAGTAGGGAGGGTAGTTGCCAGGACTGTGATTCAGCCCCTCTGGAGGGTTACTGATGTTCCCCCATCTTGTTAAAAAAGATATGCAACGCGAATGCTGGCAAGTAGCCAAGCCCTGGCTTTACAGCTCATTACTAACTTTCTACAGATAAGACCTCTTTTAGGACCAAAGTCTCTCTTTTTTTGTTGTTGTTGTTGTTGTTTTTTTGAGTGACTGAAGGGGGTTTAAAGACTGAATAATATTAAAAAATGAAATTGCAAAAACTAGCCATTATTTTTGGTTGTCTTCAAATCCTGCTTCGTTCATTGCACTATGGTGAGATCATAGTTGGAAATGCTTTAATAATAATCAAACAAAAATAGAGCTGAGAGTTTGGGAACTGCGTGGGACTCATGCAAAGGTTGGGCTCAAGGTTGCAAACCCTTCTTAAAATATGACTACAATTTCAGCTTAAACAGGTAGGGATTAAGCAACTCCACTCTAGCTTCCTGGCTGGTAATAATGAAAGCAAGCAGTGAAGGAATCGTGTGGGATTTCGCAATGAAATCCTAGGAGCATCCTTCCCAACAAGGCTGGGCTGCTGCAGATGGCTCTCCACCTGCTTGCTTACTCTCTGAGGACAAATACCGTCAGCATCTTGGTGTTGCTCCTAAAATCTTAAAAGCGTGGGGCTCCTCTTGGCAGTCGCATGACATGGCAGGAGCACTACCAAACAGCTCTGACTGGTATCTTACCTCACCCCCACAGTACCTGTGATAAGTACTTCAGTTTGCCAAGATCCTCATAGTTGATGTCTCTCTTGGCACCAAGAACTTCATCCACTTCGGCCTGAACTCTACAGTTAAATTAAAAAATGTTAGTTGCAGACACCCATTTTTTGCTAGGCAAGCTGACAAAGTACATTTTTTACTTTCCAGACATTGAGTTGGATTTTGACTTCCATCCTCAGGCAAAATGCCTCCTGATTCCCAGCCAGCCTGCCTGAACTTGTGCCTCGCTATCAGGGAGCAGTAACGCGCACACAGCACGATCGAACCAGGCAGCATTTGGGACCAGCTTCATATAAAGGCTTTGAAAAAAAATCACATAGATGGAATTGAAATAATTCAACCCCAAGCTTCCTTTTAAATGTTAGGTATATTAGACTACCAAGTTGTTTCTTTTGGAAGGAAGGCTAGAATTTATTAACAATTGATCCTAGCTTTTTGATATTCCTTATAATTAACTTCCCCTTGAAATTAACAGTGAGCTGGCTTTGCAAATGAGAGCGCCCGTACCTTTCCATTATTTCAGGATGCTGAGCCAGTGCCATTACTGTAAACGACAACTGATTGGCAGTGGTTTCATGACCTAACAACACAAAAAATCAGTTTAAAGTTTAGTATGAAATAGGATGATACTATTAAGGTCTACTTGTGTTATCATCAATAGGAGACTTTAAAAGTCATGCCCCAAACAGTAAATTTCAGGTATGCTAGAAATTAACTGAAACACTAACAGGGAGGTAATTTCTGTATAAGTGCCCTTCAAGAACTTTCAAGAACAAGACATAGCTGGTAAAGATACAGGCTGTCTTGTTCAATTCATGGCTGCAGTTGTTATATACGGCAGTGACTGGTTATGAATTCCCTGTCAGCGAGGGTCAGCACTAACACTCAGCAGAGGCCAGGGAGATTCAGTATTTACCTTGTCATATTATTGGACACATAGTCCTGTTGAGAAGCAATGATATACTGGTTTTGAGGAAAAACTGAGCTTCTAATAGTTATTCTTTGAAATGTTTGCTTTATGTGGATTTTTTTTATGTGGATTTTTTTTTATGGATATGCATATGTTCTGTTTTAAAGCACTACAGAAAACAGACTTCTTTAAAGATGTATTTGTTAAAAGATGTCTTTTTTGCAAAAGGACAGTTATTTGACCCAACCCCAGGAGGTCACCTAAATCCTACTGACTTGCCAGATCAAACTTTCTGTGCGCTTTACCCCATGTATCACCTTGTCCTCTGCTTCTCCTGATGGCCTTGGCAGTGCCCTCTCCTACCTGGCAATGATTAATGCCCTTAGGGCAAGAATGGCGTTCACTTGTGTGGGTGAGGTGAGGTGAGGTGAAGACCCCTGCTTGTACCCAGCAGGCAGGGCTGCTCCCTGCACCACCACCCTGGCTTTATTTGCTATGCTGGTATAACAGAACAAGGATAAAACTTAATTTGCCTCTGAGAAAATGAAGAGTTCTTTTCAGACTTTGCTCAGCTGGTCTTACATCAGTATAATGATGCTGTCTTCCAGCAAAGTGACTCCTGGTCACAGCAGCATCAGAAGGAGTGAGCAAAGCTCCCACAGGCAGCCCAAGGCTGAGTACAGCTTCCCACATTACATATACAAGTATTAAAGTAGCTACTAACCCGCAACAAAGAAAGTGACAAAGTTATCCAGAATGTTTTCGTCATCTCTAGTTTCCTCCAGAGCTGTCAAGACAGAAAAATGAATGAGATTAGAAAATGGCCCTGTACCCCAGCTGGAAGAGTCAGGGCACTCTGCTCTGCTTTGAGCATTTTTTCTGAGGTGGAACTGGGAGGGAATGCTGGGAGGACTACTCGGTGGGGACCTGGGACCGGTACTTGATCCAACATGAAGAAACAAGGAATTTTCGAAACAAGTCCCAGTACGACTCTTCAGTGTGAAAAAACACGTTTCCGAAGTCATTAAAGGAGGACTGAGTCCCAAAGTTCAGATTCCCAAAATAAGTCTTCCCAAATCTCAGGAAAAGCACACCACAGACAAATTAACTCACAGAGCAATGAGTTTCCTACCATCTCCTTTCAGTATCTGCGTAAGAATATCTAACGTGTCTTCCTTCCCACTCTGGATGGCTTCCCTCCTCTGGTCAATGCACTCCCTTCCCACGCGCCGCAGCAGCCTCAGGCTCTCCCGGGCCTCCTTTATCATTTTCTGTTTTCCTGGCATATACTGAATACAGAATTAATTTAGTCATTTTATTCCTTTTGCTGGTAAAAACACCACCAGTGTTATTTTTCAAGTGAGCACCCCATTTCTATTTCAGCAATACGTGTGCTGTCCGTGGAACAAAGTGAATGTCCCCAAAGTGAAGTGTTTGGGCTAAAATGAGAAGTATTTCAAACTGTGCATGCTGATGACCTGCCTTGTCAGAGCTGACATGTTAAGCACCATGAGCAAAACTCCTCACCTCCCCAAGGAAAGAAACTGTAGTAAGTGGCACGGAATCCAACCTTTGGACCCAAAAGGGAAAACAGGAGCTCTAAAAGTCTGAACTACAGCTTTCTTGAGAGACGGTGGAGTGTAACTTAACTGTTTTGGATTTCAGCCATAATTTCTTAGTACATGAATATTAGTCCAAAATACTTTTTTATGGTAAGAAAGTTCAAATTTCTTCCACCTTGAGTAAAGGCTGAAGTACTTCTTGGACAAACGGCAAGGACTTTCCAATTTTTGCAGCGATGGGCGTGAAAGTATAAAAGGACACAAGAGGAAACAGGTGGGGGGAGGAGAAGGCAGAAAGACAGCAACAAAGCATTAAATAATAATGTTAATTTTGCAAGTGTTTTAAAGTGCTAATTAATTTTATCTCCGTGCATGTTGGAGGAAAAGAACTTCTGATAATGTTTTCCCCGTCACATATGGACCACACACAACCCCAGCCCCATACGGAGGCAGAGGCTCCAGCTGGACATGAGAGAGGACTGACGCGAGGAGCACACAGACCTTCACAAAGGGGATGCGCATCTCAGTCATTCCCTTCATAATCATGGTCACAGCATGTGGGAACGGTGTCCGGTCATCACTCAGCGCGTTCAACTCCATGCCAAAGGCTACCTGAGGAGAGGGAGAGAAAAAGGGAGCCACTTCCTAATCCTCCTGGCTCAGCAGGGCTGGGATGAAACAGCAGGATTGCCTCACGCTGACTGTCTTTTACCAGAAAAATGCCTCAGGCTAGGTTCTGCCCTGCAGGAGCCTGGGAGGGAAGGGTGATAGCTACATTAGGCCTCCTCCTTATTTGGGGGAATTCATATTACTCTCAATTCACGTTTCACATAACGAAAGGAAGAGCCAGCATCAGGCAGACTTCATGCTGATGTATAATAACACAACACGCACCCGTGAACAAATAGCAGGGTGCCCCTTTTGTCTGGAGGGGTGGGACTCATGAGGCTGTAAGGGTTTTTGCAAAGGGCCCTCTGTGCAGCATGCTGCTGGCCACACTTACATGACATAAACCCTTCCCTAACTGCCCCTTCCTATGTCTCAGTCTGAATGGAAGTGCCTCATCTACTGCCTCAATTCTTCAGGCATTTCTGGGTAGATCTGTTTCCCTGGCTCCAGCTCCTGATCCCGCTACTTCCATTCCTTCCTGCTAATTGCGAAGGAAGCAAGAAAGCAGACAGCTGGTACCTTTGCAATGACATCCAAAGTCACCCGGCTCATCATCGTCAGCATGCTAAACTCTTTCTTTCCATCTGCCTTTTCCTCTAGCTTCTCCATCAGCTCCTCTGCTTTTTCATTAAAAGTTTCCATCAGGCCAATCAGGTAGCTGAACAATTAATAAAAATGAGTGATCGGGCTCTGGGGAGGACATCTTTGCTCAGGCAAAATTATCTTATTGTTTTCCATAGAAAATTACAAATAATTTATTTTAATTTATATTGTTTTAATTATATTTATTATATTATTATATTTAATTATATTATTGTTTTAAATTATATTGTTTTAAGCTTAAATTTATAACAAATTTGCCTTAGTACTTTAAAAAAACAAACATAAAATGAGCTAAATTCCTCTTGTAGCAGCCCAGCTCTATCCTACCACGTAAATAACAGCTGCCATGGCAAAGGGCTTTGGCCTGGGCATGTCAAGGCAGATGGACAAATCTTCAGACCCCAAATGCAATGCGTCTACTTTGTACAGGCACTCACAAGCAAACCAGACCAAACCCCAACTTATTAATCAAGCTCTACCTCCCACAGGGAGTCACTCAGACAGGTGAATGATTAGGCTTGCCCACTTCAAATAGCTGAGGTCTGTTTTCACATGGGATAAAGCAGCCATCAGCACATTCTTGGGACCTTCCTGCCATCACTGAGTTTATATGGGTGTCACTCCCACAGGAAAAACCCAGTCCCATTGTACTTGTCAAGGGAACGACGTGTTACACTCAACGTAAAATAGCATTTTGACACTAATTGGATTTCCTTTTTCTAAACATCAAAAAATGGATTAACAACAGTGAGAATCATGAAAATACAGCAGAAACAACAGATAGATCATCCCAGAAATGTTTGCCTTACGTGCGGCTGAAAGCTGGATCCATCACCTTCCGCTGCTTGTGCCAATGCTCGTAGTTGCGATCAGTTACCAAGCCATTCCCTAGAAATCTGGCATTTAGGAAAACAAAGAAAGGAACAGTTTTCAGCAGGGGAGCCAGCCCAAGCCTGTCAAGTCACAAAGGAAACTCTTCCACATCTACCTTCTTGTATTTTTCCCATGTGCAGAGAGTACATTGTTGCTGCGAGTACACCATCTTTTCATCGTTGTGGACAACAACCGAATTGCAGCTATGTTTTGCCTGCTACGTGTGGACTGCTGAGTCCAACAGGGGATGCTGGCTCATTACACAGGTTCCCCAAAACAATTGTGCAAATAATTAACATAATAACTGAATTATTCTGTTTTCAGAAGCATCAAGGTAACAGTGAAAACTGCCCTTTTCTATCATTTTGCTTAGGAGCTGGAAACTCCAGCGCATTTAGTGCTCCAAAATCCAAGTGAGAAGTCTGATGATGGTCTTCAGCAACCTATTCTGAGACTAACTGAACATCC